>NC_139029.1:66927301-68127301 GCF_964662115.1 Mustela nivalis | reverse complement strand
GTGCATATACACTTTTTCACACATACAGATAGTGCTAATTTCTTAATTGCACCTTTAAAAAAAAGTCTTCCAATTTTGCTCCTTTGTAATAGGGTAATATTGCAAAAATATTAGACTACGTGTTTTATTGCCTCTTAAATCTTGTTCCCTTGAAGTCTTCCACTGCCAAGGCTGAGCATGAATCAGATGATCCCTGGGAATGTGTGGGTTCGGATGTACGACCCAGAACAAAAAAATCAAACTATGATTGCTAAGGATAGAATGCATATGCTGCCCCACCCCCAACCCAGTTCCTATGTTGAAACCCTAATCCCTAATGTGGTGGTATTTGGAGAAGAGAAGAGGCCTTTGAGAGGCCTTGATGATGGAATGAGTGTCCTTATAAGAAGCCATGAGAGAGTTTGCTTCCTCTCTCTCTCTCTGCCATATGAAGACACAATGAGACAATGGCTGTCTGCAAACCAGGAAGAGGGCTCTCACCAGGAACCAGATCAGCCATCACCATGCTATTGGACTTCCTAGCCTTCAGAGCTGTGTGAAATAAATATTTGTTGTCTTAGCCACCAGTCAATGATAATTTGTTATAGCAGCCTGAGCTTACTAAATCAATGATGAGAGGGATGTGCTAGTTAAGGAGGAAGAGAAAATAGATTGTGCCTACTGCCCTATGAGGTGGCAGAAGGAGAAAAGTTGGGGGTAATGAAACAAATGGTAAAACCTATTCTGAGTGACTGGTCTGGATCCAGGAGATCACCAAATGTATGTCACAGACCTCAGTGTAGCTTCAAGTTTGGCTAGTGAGACTCAATTTGGGAATCAGTCATCAAGGAAGATGTCCTAGGTCTCCAAGAATTTTGCAGCTCACAGCTGTTCATTTCAAAGGTGAACCCAATAGGATATCCAACCATGACACACTCAAATGCTAGGTTAGTCAGCCTATTGTTGATATCTGCCATGAAACCCAGGGCTTCTCCATCCTCAGACCACGAGGGCTGGAACTTGTCCCCTATATGCCAACACCATTTGATGAAGGAAGAGAGGAAAGAGTGAAACAGTTTCATTAGGGAGTGAACTTAGAGTCAGCTGAAAAATTATCCCAAAGAAACTATGGAACCGAAGGAGCTGAAACATCTTTAATAAGCAAATTTAAAGTCAAAGCCTATTGCTTCCCACCCTTCACCCCCATCATCTTCCCAGAAGGGTAAGAGGTTATAAAAAGATTCTATTACTTGTAGAAAATAAAGAAGTTTCTTTTTCTTTGCTCATCTGGTATGTTAATTGTGACCCTCCCAACATAAGTAATACCTGCAGGACAGTTTTTGAATCGCTGCTAGGACAAATGTCATTTTCTGGGTCTGTCATTCTCTGTGTCCAGGAAAAGCATCACCAAGTGAACCTTATCACTGCACCCTGTGTCTTTCTCCTTTAGCTTCAACGGACTTCCAAGTTTGGTTAGTACTTGTTCAGAAAATGAAAAATGCCTTTTGGCCTACGTTCCCCTGCACAGATAAAGATCCTAATTGTGCCACTACAAGCTAGTACATAAATCTGTGTCAAGTTTCTCATAATATTATATCTGCAAATGAGATCTTGAAGGTATTGTTCTCCCTTTCACCTAATGACAGAACAGAACCCTTCATTGAGAGATGGTAAAGAAGGATGATTGAGTTCAATTCAGCCTGAGCATCTGAGTTTGTATATTTTAGGGGAAATGGACTCAATGAACAGACCAGCATTTTCAAACACACCAACAAAACTGGTTGAAACATCTGGAAAGATCCCTTTGAGATTGAAAACATGTGATACACAACAAAGGCAACAAGTCCATGTTTTTATAGTGTTTTCATTGCAGTGGAGAAACTGAGTTGCCAGCAATCCACAGTCCTTCTTAATACCTGGTATTATTTGCCAAGCTATGGGGTAGGGGGAAGTCTGAACAATGAGAAAATATGATGTTAAATACATAATATACACTCCTTACCCATTTAAGGGAGTCAGAAAAAATGATCAAAACATCAGAAATAATTGGATTAGGAGTTAGTAGATTTCACCCAAATCCCACTTTTATTGTGGGCTTTTTTTTCCCCCCTCCTAGAATGATATTTACTAGAATTAATAAGAAGACCGTGTATTTACTAGCCTCTTTATTCCAGGTAGCTCATAGCCTCCACAGACATTCTTTTATTATTTCTCACAACATCTTCTGTGAGATTTTCAGCAAGAGGATAGGTATTATCCTTGTTAAACCTGGTGCAGGAAAAGCAACTGTTTTCAAATGTAATTTACAAAAAGCACCTCTTAGGCTGAAATCTACATTGCTGTTAAGGAATTCTCTCTTGGGGATGTTTTCTCCCTTTCCTCTTTAATTTAAAGTATGAGACTGTCATTTCTGTCGTTAGTTATTGCAGTAACTTTTCTCTCTTCAGACCAAGGTCAAAAGTCCCCCGCTGTTAGTCTATCCATGAAAGTGCTTGAACATACACAGCCGCGTATCATGCATATTTATGCTGCAGAAGTAATAGAGTAAACATAAGAGGGATGAATTATTAAGGGCAAAGTAAGACTGATGAAATGCTGTTAGTTTAGATATTTGACTGATTTGTACATTTATGAGCTGACATGAAGCAGTTGAAGGCAAAGGAAACAAACTTGGTCTTCCTGCTAAGCCTACTCCTTAAGAATGATAACTCTCCGGGATTGAGAATGGAATAAAATCTATCTTCTATCATCTATCTATTTATCATCTGTCTATCTATCTGCACATACGTCCATTTCTATAGTTACATATTAGTGGATTATTTCAAGAACTGCTCAAAAGCCTTTTTTCCATATTAATCAGGGTTCCTTAGGTCTTGTGGATTCTGGGGCTCCCATTGGCCCTGGGTTCTTCTGTAGATCTTTAGTTGCCTTGGACTTTTTTAAAATGAAGAGTTAGTATTTACTTTTAAGGCCGTTCATAC
This sequence comes from Mustela nivalis, assembly GCF_964662115.1. Lineage (NCBI taxonomy): Eukaryota > Metazoa > Chordata > Mammalia > Carnivora > Mustelidae > Mustela > Mustela nivalis. The sequence goes on along the minus strand of NC_139029.1, from coordinate 68,124,341 downwards.
TTAATTATAAGAAACCCTGTCAGGAATGAAGGTCCATTTCCAGATCTTTGGTTCTGATGTGGATGGGAAACTATTCGGCAATTTCCATATGGCCTCGTGGAGACCATTCTTTCATGATCATCAGCTCCAACTGTTCGGTGCTTAAGGGTCATCACGTGTTACAACAAAGCCTCAAGTCAACTCTATTGGGGGCTAAAAGTCTGGTCAACAAGACTCAGTAGGTTCCACGAGAAAATAGTCCAGTCCTTGGATCTGCTATACCGGTTCTGCCTGTTTTTGCTGGGACTCCTCTCTGCTTCAGGTCGGCTGGACAGAGGTTGCTGATAGCTTCTGCCTGCTCCAACAGCTTCTTCGAACTGGTGCAAAGCTGGTGGTGGGGGTTGGGGGGCAAAGCTGGAAAGACATATCAAGAGAAAGAGATGATTTTTTCTCATCCTATTTGTAGGTGTTCTGTAGGTGCTGAAAGGAAATCGTGGGCTGGGATGGGTAGATGAGAGGAGCCAGTTCAAAGGCAGGATTCTGAATGTTATGCTCAGGAAGAGAAGGCCAGGTTCTAATTTCCAAGGCTGCCAGAGTCCTGTTCGTGATGCTATCTCTTGCTTCTTTTCTCTTTCTGTAATAGAAGAGGTTGTAAGTTATCAAAAAGAAAAATAAAATCACAAACTAAAACATGCCACTGAAAGTCATGAGGTGGAAAAGGCTTTCCTCTTTAGTTTTGCATAAAGGGAATAAGAATCATTTAAAAAAGATTGTTGATGTTATTGTCCTCCAAAGAGAGCCAAGTGGTCCTTCCATCACACTCTTTGGGAAAATGAGAGCAGCAACCAACAGCTTCTTGCTTGATGTGTTTTGACTCTTAAAATTATTTTTCCCACTGGCAGACTCAAGGCATCCAGAGCAGGAGACCCGTGTCCCCACCAAATAGCCATATTTCACAAGGTTGCATTTACATAGAAGATTGTCACATTGTCCAGGTAGCGCTTATCATTTAAGAAATAATTATTTCTTCCCTATTGCTTATAATAACTACTTTAAAGCTCAAAAATGAAATCTATTTCCTCGCCTCAATTTTCTCTCCTCTGTCAGGTCTGCATACTCTGTGGGGCTTCTGGCCACTGCTGTGTTGCTGGCACAGATCTTTTCTTTCCCTGGGAGTGGAAAAAGGGGTCTTGAAATGTTTCCTTGGGGGGGGGGGCACGGGGGAGTATCACACCTTTTACCAGACAACCAGGTTTTCTCTTCTTTCTTCTGATTTAGGTTATTTTGTGTTATTAAACAGTCTTGTGCTGGCTTAGCAGTCATTTACATATTCATTCATGTATTATACACTTAAATATTGATCTGTGTGTTCCTGGTGGATTTTGATGGCTCTCCAGCGCCAGGCCGTGTGCAAAGTGTCTGAGATGATGCCGTGACTGTAGCAGACGCCGCACTTACCTTCATGGAGCTTTAGGCCCATTAACTTCCATTAAATTGGGGAGAAAATTATACCCACAATTTATTTGTGTGGTTGGTTGTCCTCATTTCCATATAAAATGATAAGAATATTTTTTGCCAAAGAAGATAGCTGTGATAAGGAGCTTACCTTTGGATTCACTAATCTTGACAATAATCTACTAATTACTTTGTTCAGTTCTCCCACGGTGTAATGGGCTTTTAGAGATATTAGAGCAATTCTCAAAGGTGGGGGGGAGAAAAGAAGTCATGGTATATTTAGATTTTCCGAAGTTACGCGCAAGACTAGGAATTAATATACTATATTGATTTCTCAGTCAGCTCACCTGATTAAGGAAGAGAATTTCTGTCGCTTCGTTATGTATCTTAAAGCTGGAACAGGCCTGGGTGGTTTTTAAGCATGGTGGGTAGAAAGTTAAGTTTTGTTAACAGCAATCTAAAATGCACCGTTATGGATCCCAGGGGCTGCTTGCCCTCCTCAAACACTTCCATTTGTGTGCATCAAGTCAGGGCCACGCAGGATGGTGGCGGCCTCCGCTTCCCACGGGTGAGATCTGGTGAGCATGATTTGACTTTGGTCTGTGGTCTTCCTGAATGCAAATTTTCTCTTGGACTCTGAACTGTGGACCAGCAAAAGGTTCCCCTGCCAAGAGAGTGAAGGGCAAAAGGAGACAAGTGCTTTTTTGACCTCTCGCTTTAAAGCCACTCACCCCTGTTTTATTGCACTTTCAACAGTGCATCAAAGCAGGAAACTTTAAAGTCTCAGTGAAGCAGGAGGACACAGCTTTTCCAGGGACCAGGGTAGCTTTAATTAAAATTGGGTTGTATTGGGGAATGTTTTGCTTTGTGTTTGAACCAAAAAAGAGGTGAAGGAGACAGAGAGGAAAGTGGAGCAGTTGATTATCTCCCTAATGACCAAAAAAAAAAAAAAAAAAAAAAGATCAATTAATTTACAATGAGAGGGAAGAAAAAGAACTACACCTACAGATTTACAGAATGTTCATTATCTATGGACTTTGGATATGAACCACCATCGGCCTCAGATCCAAGGCAGAGATCTGACAGTTCCAACCCTGAATTCAGGGGCCAGTTGATAAATTAAAAATCATTTTAAAATTTAATATTAAAATTGATAATTGCTCTGTGGGAAATAGATTTTTCTGAACTTATACCCTTTTCCTGCAGTGATGAGCAAATGCAAGGCGATAAACTGTCCATTTGTCACAATGATAGATAGACAAATCCTACTTTTACCCTTGTTCCACAGTACTCATACATTTCAATTAAGGAGAATAAGTGCTACCATTTGTAACATGTGCTCATATTGTCTTATATAGCTTTTTAGGCCTTAGAGAATTCTCTGTAGGGATAGGAAAAAGTCTCCCAACATACCCATACAGTGTACTCCCCATCTCCTCAAGAGACATGGAGAGGGGGCTAGAGAAGAAGGTTGGTGATCAAACATCATGGGGGACAGAAGACATTGATAGACATTGAGGGTGATCAGTGGAGGATGGGGGATTCTGATTAAACTGACTCAGCAGGATTCTTGCAAAATGGGAGAAGGCAGAGATGAACACGGAAGCTCACGAGTTAGGGTCTAATTGACGAGAGAGTTCAGAGGACCCTGGCTTATGTTTGCTCAAGGAGAGACTCTTTGTCAAGATCACTAGAGTAGGGGAGGTGTTTTTCCCATTCTATCCATGTTAGGCTTGGTTGTATGACTTGCTTTATGCCATTGGACTATTAGAGGCTATGACCCTAGCAGAAGCCTTAAATATGCTTGTGAGTTTGGGCTTGATTCCTTGGGCTCCTCTCCTCATCCCAAGGAGAGCAAGTTCTATGACGTTGTTGTTTCTTCACCATGGGCCCCAGAATGAGACACACAGAGCAGACAGGCATCTGACCAGAGGCTTATAGCTGGTCCCAGCTGACCGAGTCTGAAGCAGAACTGTCACAGACCTGTAACTGAGAGGAGGAAGTGCTTGTTGTTGAAAGTCAGTAAGTTTGGAGGTTCGTTTATTATGCAGCATTAATTACAACCATAGTTGCCTAATATATCATTCCGCAAGGAGAACCTCCTATGGCCTCAAGACGATGACGCATTGCAAGCATTTATCACAATGGTAATGAATCTATATCTTGTTTACCACTCTGTCTTAGCACATGGCATACGTAAGTTCTTGACAAGTGTGTGCTGAAGAATAAAGGAAGGCTCTTCCAGGTCAAGTTTCTCTCTATTTCATATCATCCCTTACTGCCTTGCCTCATAGATAATATTGTTAGTAAGCCATCTTGAAAGATGCGACTTTGTTTTCAGCTCTGTCTGTCCCCAATATTTATGATCTTGAACAGGATATGAGACAGATTAATAAGTACTGTGAGATTGTCATACAGTTTCACTTATTTGTGGAGCATAACAAATAGCATGGAGGACATGGGGAGTTAGAGAGGAGAAGGGAGTTGGGGGGAAATTGGAAGGAGAGGTGAACCATGAGAGACTATGGACTCTGAAAAACAATCTGAGAAGTTTGAAGTGGTGGGGGGGGCAGAAGGTTGGGGGAACCAGGTGGTGGGTATTAGAGAGGGCACAGATTGCATGGGGCATTGGGTGTGGTAAAAAAATAATGAATACTGTTATGCTGAAAATAAATTAAAAATAAATAAATAAATTTAAAAAAATACTGTAAGAAAGAAGTGTTTGGAGAGCACAAACACTCTCTTGGGACCTGGACTCAGATGGACAACAAGGTCATTAGGGGATGGGGAATGTAGAATGTTCCAGTAGACCCCAGGGAGGAAATGTTTGAATCACTTTAGAGATGTTGATGCCAAATTTTGAAACTAATAGGAATACTTAGGCATTTGCATCAAGCTCTTCACATTAAGTGTCTCATTTGAGACATGTATTTTGATTACTCTTAGTTTATCGGTGCGGGAAGTAAGGTTTAGAGACATCAGGTAACTTGCCTGAGCTGCTGAGTGGTAGAGATGGGCTGCTTAACCCTAACATCAACTTACAAATTCAACCAAAATATCATCAATATAGTTATTGATCCTGGACCACTGGCCCCAAGCTGCTGTTGTCCTTGATCCTTGATTTTATTTCTCTTATTTGGTTCATTATCTTCCTCCCTCTTTTCTTCAAATACATTCATTCATAACTGTAGTTACGCTCTTCTTCCGTGCCATAGAGAGAAGAGAATATGCAGGAAGGGGGCCACTAATTAGCTGGTCCCAGCCCTTCCCTAGGCTAGCGTGGTTTCTTTATTTTTAAGGCTTCAAGGCAGGGACCAGACTGGGCAAAGAACAATGAGTAAGTCATGGAGGTGATGCTTTTAATGATACATTCCCTAATGAAATGGCACTCCATGGGTTCACTTATTAGTAACTGAGCTCAAACAGCCATGTCCTACCGTCAGCTTGCCATTGACGACTCAGTGTGACCTCAGAATTGTCAACTCCACCTGAAAAAGAGCAAATGTTGCATAAAATACAGGAACAGCAGCATAATTTCGCATGGAAAGATTAGCAACAACTGGGAAAGCTCTTGAATCTCTGTATTTCTAGGTTGCTGTGAAATTATGCCAGAAGTGTAGCTATTTGAAGAACAGGCTAACCTTGCAGTATTTGGGATTGCAGCTGATTTGTAAACAATAGGATGACTTGATTGAATGTTTTTAGCGGTTGGATGACAGTGTTGGCGCTGGAGGAGTGACCAGCACAACTCCACTGTCAACTAATTATATAGCGTGGCTCTTCCTTACGCTTCCTAGGGCATTGGGGTTTTTATCTTTATGTTCAGAAAATGATTTATGGGAAAAATACTTCTGTAGAGACCTTGCTTAATGATTGGGGGATCGTGAATGATACACGGATATGAAAGTTCATGAGACTTCCCCTTCATATTACCTCATTGATTCGAGTAACTCAATGTCCCTCATGTCAATTATTGAATTAAACCTTTTAATACTTATCTGCCAAATGGGAAACGTGTATTTATTTACTCTTTATTTTACAGTGGGGTGGACAGGGCCATGATGATATGACATGTCTTCCATGGGGGATGAACCAGATCTCACCTTCAGGCTTTGCATCCCTGGTCAAAGGCTACTCCCTAAATGGGGCCTTCATACATGAAATGTCCACACTTAAGGCTCTATACACCCTCATTAACAATTCATGATTCCTTTGTGTTTGGTGCTTTCTTTGGGAAAGCTAAACGAGCATAGTTTTATTTTGTTTGTTTCTGAGCTCTGATGTAAAACTAGAGATGCTCCAAGGTGAAATGAATTCCTGAGAATATTACTGCATGAAATCTAATGGTTTTCGTTCTCACAGGTGATGCAGTTGGGTTTGTTAGTGAGGAAGTCACGGAAAGGACAGAGCGTCGGAGGCTTCCTCAGCAACGTGACTCAGAACAGCTTCTATCCAGGTGTCACACGGACGGCGGACACCTGTTGTGGCCCATCCCTTTCTCACGTTGTCTTCTCAGAGTTCCTCTTCACAGCTCTGCAGGTCCTGTGCTCTCACACGTCATGCCGCCAGCTTCTCACTTTGTCTCCTGTGACTTCAGGGTGATCAGTCCCCTTTCTCTCAGCCTCTAGAACAGCTCTGTTCACCCCCAGTGCCTGCATCCTCCCTGCCTTCGGCTATCTAGTCACGAAGACCGGCAGTAATGAAAATGGGTTTCATTAAACAGGAATCCTACTTATTTTCTCAAACCACTATGCTAATAATCTCCCTTCTCAATATAAAGGCTTAAACACATACCAATATAACTAGTTTTTTTTTTTCCAGCTATTTTTTTTTTTTTTCTGAAGAAGATTATTTCCTGGGGATAAAAATACCTCCATTCAAAATCCAGGACTTTGTTGTTAAAAATGAAGATCTAAAGTATATAGAACTCTTTTTTTTTTTTTTTCTCCAGAAGCGAATGGAGCTTGAAACTCCTACCTTTTAGTCATTTGGTTTTGAAAATGACCACAAAATAGATATGAAGAGCTAAAACATTTCCTCACCAAAGCATGAATTTTGCAGGCCCTTATAAATAAATCAAGATGAATATTAGAATACAGATATAGTTTATAGCCATATGAATATGGATAATAGAAATATAATTTTCTTCCTGGAACAACTGAAACATGTGTCAGGACAGACATTAGATCATATTGAAAGAATGGCAAGTCCACGGATGCTGTGATGGGCATTGTGTCTTTTTTAAAGAAAGCTGCCCATACAAGACAGTGTCATCCTTCTCTGTTGACAGGCAGCTGGCGCCGGTACCATCTTGATTGGGGTGGAAGTTCTTTGGCCTCTACACCCTCTATCTAATGCCTGTGGTTTCCAGTCGAGTATATAACTTCCTATTTATCTGGAGGCTTGTTTTGAAATCGTCCTCCTTGTAGTTATCCTGACATTCTGTACTGTGGCCTCAATCTCCCCCACTCCTTCTTTTTTCCCTTTCCCCTGTCATGAAGTTTGTGATCATCAGCAAGAAGTCAATTTTGACTCGTTCACTCTCTGGAGCTTTTAGAGCTCTTTGCAAATACCAGGAGCATGACCCTGGAAATTTCTTTTCCCCCAGAAAAGGAAAAAGCTCCACTTGTCAATCAGTCATCCTGAGCATAAATTCTTACAAAGGAACTCGGAGCGGCCCCTGTCTAAATCCATCAGGATGGCAGGGAGCGGGGGAAGAGGGGGTCAAGTTACTAAATAAATGTGATCAGCTTTAAAGTCTAGCTTCAGGGTTACTGCTTACATGGCCATTTAAACATAGCATAGATGCACAAAAAATACAAAAGAATGCCAGGTCCTTTGTTACTGGACAAGTTTGAGGAGTAAGGCATTCTGATTAATGGAAATTCTGGTTAATTGAATGTTAACCTACTTATGGACAGAACTTACCTAGGGCAGGGGCTTGGCCGAGGATCACAGAAAGATGCATGTCTCTTTTCAGGTGTGCATAATTTAACAAGTCATCCCATACTGCTTCGTAACTTTCTCCGTACTTGTTTTTTTTTTTTTTTTTTTTTTTATAGCACCTTTTCCATATATTTCTCTCACCCAGGAGGTTACAGGCAATTTTGGAGTGGAAGTGTTTTTTTTTTTTCCCCACCTTTGTAAAACCTGTAAAAATATTTCACATTGTAGACATTCATTAAATATTTGCTGAGTTATATTGATTTTTTTCCTCTCTAATATGCGTTGAGATATATTGCTCTACCAATGATAAATACCCACTATGTACATCAATGCCTTAAGTAGAAAAAAAGGTGCAGAAAACATGAAGCTAGTATATACTTGGATGGCTTCTATAAAAAAGCAAAACGTTTCCTTAATACTTAACATGTTCATAAAATCCTGATATATACACACCCTCTCTCGCACAAGCACACAACCTGTTTGAAATATATTCTACCAGAAATGTAAAAAGATACAAGTGGATCATAGAACAATGAAGAAAATACTAGACACAGGATTTAAAGAGACTAAACATGATTCAATGACAAGTACATATTGAACACCTCCTAGCTGTACCGTGATGTACTAGGTACTCCGAGGAAGCCAAATATTGGTCCCTACTTTGTTTCACACACTGTTCTAGCTTCATAAATACATGGGGAATAACAAACGATAATCCTGGCTCCTTGTCCTCTGAGCTAGAGAGGAGAGTCCAATAGTTAGCAATTAACATAGTAAGTGACATATATAGTGGCTGGAAGGGGATATATGCAATAGACAAAGGAGAGACTGATCACAAGTGAGAGGGCCAGGCAGCCAAGTAAACAGGGAGATCAGAGTTGGTTTCTATGGGGAGTAATATTTGAGTGAGGACTTAGAAGTTACCCAAGCAGATATTTGGGGAAGAGCATTCCAGGCAAAGGGAGTGGTCAGTGCCAAGGGTGAGAGCACACTTGGTAGGTTGAGGGACAAGAGGCAGGTCAGGGTGTCTGGAGAGCAGCAGGTGGTGAAAGCAGGAGGGGTTCTTAGGGTCGGGTGGCATGGGGTCTCTCAGGCCCTTGCACATGAAAACTGAGTCAAATGGAGATCCACAGCAGGGTGAGGAGCAGAGAAGCAATGTGATCAGATGTACATTTCAGAAGGCTCACGCTAGCAGTTGTGCTGAGGACAGACTGTGGAGGTGCTAGAAACAAGGAGACATAGTGAGCGACTGCTGTATGCTCCGGGGGCAACAGGAATATGTCTGATTCATTGTCCACTTCCCCTGTTTGACTGCAAGCTGTCTTAGCAAAGGCACATCTTTTCCAAAGTATCCTTTCCAACATAGGCTTTCCCACAAAGTAGGTGCTTAACACATTTATTTTGAATGAATGGATGTAACTTCAATATATCACAGAAAGTTGCCGAAATCCCTGCAAAAGTTTAGGATACAGTGCTCGAGGCATGCAGAGGAAAACAAAATCATCTGTAACTCAGAAGGTTCCTAGTGGAGGAAACATTTCAGTTAGACCAGTGGTGATGGTAGTAGTAGTAGTAAGAACAGTAGCAGGTACCATTTACTGAGAACACACTACATCCTAGGCTCTGTGCTAATGCTTTGCACACACCAGCAATTGCCAAGACCAGAGAAGAGGATCCCCTGCGCAGGACTTGCAAAGTTTAGGGTTTAAATAGGTGGCCGACTAATCATTTTGCTTTGTCGAAAACCTTCTGCAGAATACATAATGGAAAATAAAGCTGGAAAGTGAGGTTGAGGCTAGATTGTGGAAGACCAAAAATTCACACATTAGGCAGGTATTTGGGATATTACTCTGGTTTTTGAGATTTATTTGTTTATTCAGCAGGGGGGTGATAGGTTTAAAGCTGAGCTTGGGAATGATTAATATAACTCCTAGATTACCTCTGGATCATTTAGCTAGAGAATAAAACTAGATGAGCAGTTGTTGCTAAGGTCAAAATCACAGCTTTATCATTTGGAAGCACTGATGTGGAAAACAGAAAAATGACCCACCCTGATCTTTGTACGAGCCTGTGCGGTTTGCAGAGCCCTTGTTCGTGCATTGTCCCACTTGATCGTCGCAGCAGCTCTGCTAGGTGGCATTGTTATCACATTTTACAAATTGAGATGATTTATGCGAAAGCGATCAGTGCACAGACTGGCCTATAGTAGATACTCAAGAAATGTTAGCTGAAGTGGAAAAATAAGGAAGTACGGGCTTAGAAAGCCTAAGCATATTGCTCAAGGTCATAGAGCTGAAAATAAATGATGGAGCCAAAACTTCAAGCCAGTTTGTCTGAGTCTAATTCTCTTTGCTCACTCCCTAACTGCTTCTCTGCCACCCACCACCAGAGAGCCTCAGGAGTTCTTGGAAAATGACAGGTAAAGAATCTAGCATAATATACTTAGTGAGCTCACCGAATGCAAATCCCAATACGGAGATTGTTATTTAGTATTTAATATAAAATTCTATTTTAAGGGTTTCAGACATATACATATGCATTTATATTATATGCATGCTTTTGTATGTTGTATTTTCATATGTTAGTATATTTGCATATACTTATGAAAGTGTGTGCATATGTGTAGGTATATACAACTCTCTCTTTATATATATGTAAAATAGTAGTTTGCTAGAGTTGTCATAACAAAAAACTATAGACTGTGTAGCTTAAACAGCAAACATTTATTTTCTCATAGTTCTGGAAGCCAGAGGTCCAAGACTAAGGCATGGGAAGGTTTAATTTCTACCGAGGCCTCTCTCCTTAGCTTGCTGGCAGCTGTCTTTTCTCTGGGTCCTCGCATGGTCTTATCTCTGTATGTTTACATTTCTTGTGTCTCTCCACTGTTTCCCTCTTCTTCTTCTTCTTCTTCTTTTTTTTTTTTTTAAGATTTTATTTATTTATTTGACAGACAGAGATCACAAGTAGGCAGAGAGGCAGGCAAAGAGAGAGAGAGGGAAGCAGGCTCCCCACTGAGCAGAGAGCCTGATGCAGTGCTAGATCCCAGGACCCCGGGATCATGACCTGAGCCGAAGGCAGCGGCTCAACCGACTGAGCCACCCAGGTGCCCCTGGTCCCCTCTTCTTGTAGGGAAACCGTTAGATTGGATTAGGACCAGTCCTAACAATCTCATTTTGACTTAATTACCTTTTTAAAGGACCTATCTCCAAATGCAGTCATATTCTGAGGTACTGGAGGCTAGAACTCCAACACATGAATTAGGAGGGACTATAACTCAAGCATAACATATATGTTATTATTAATTTATTTATTATTGATTTATTGTTTGCTCACAAGCCTTTTAGAATTAGTGATGTCTCTGATCTCCTCTTTCAAATTTCCAAAATGCCACATTTCATTAATGCCACAGTTCATTAAGCATTTCCTGAGGAAAATTAAGGCCCTTGGCACAATGACATGGGCACAGTGTGGTTTATCAGTAGATAAGTCGTGGTCTTTGGACCCCTGTAACCCTGCTTTTAATTCCAATTCCATTGCCTTTTTTTTTTTTTTTTCTTCTTTAACCTGTGTAGCTGTGGGCTAGTTACTTAACCTTAGTTTCTTCATCCATAAATTGTGGGTAAGAGGGCCTTCTTAGTAGATTTGGATGAAGATTAAAAATAATTTATGTAAACATGTCTAGCACAGGGCCTTCCTAGAGCATAGGAGCTCAGCAAATGTTAGCTCCCTTGTCCATCACCGCCCTGGGGGAGCTCACAAGGCCATGCTCCCTCAGACAGAGGGAGATAAGCACACAGATAATTCCACTGGAACTTGATATGTGCCACAAGGGCTATATATAACAAAAGACTGACTGTGCTTGAATGTTTCTGGTATTAGCTTAACCAGGATATTTCTGTAATAAATAAAATAGGCACCGCGTTCACGATTCTGTTGAACTGTCATTAGCTAAGCTAAAAAAAAAAATTAAAATTAAAAAAAGTTACATTATAACTAAACTATCAGGGCAAAGAAAAAATGAATAATTGTAAGCCTCGTGTATCCCACTGCACTAGGCAGCCTAGAAAACTTCCCTCAGTGGTCCCCCCGTCTTGGTGCTCTCGGTCTTGGGTAATTCCTGCCTCCCTTGAACCTGGGCAGAATGCAGTGCTTCCCTCTTAATGAACATAATGTGGCTGACGTGGGGGGATGGGACTCCTGGGGTGGAAGTACAAAAAGACTATGGCTTTTGTCTTGACTACTCCCAGGCATGTCTCTCCTCTTCACTCTCATCTCCCTCTCTCTGCTCTCTGTCTCTTTCGGTCATTGCCACTGACCATGGTGGGAGGGCACCTAGGCAAGTCTGTGGAGATTCCCCTACCGGCGAGCTGATATGGAAGCTTCTCCATCCTGCCGGCAGCTACACAGGCAGGATCAGAAGGAACTTCTTCTCTGCCACTTGAATCTTGACATGACTGCAGCCCTAGTCAAAGGCTTGACTGCACCTTGAGCCAGAGGCCCTCAGTTACACCACACCTAGATTCCCAGCCCCCAGGAATTCTGAGACAAGAAATGGCGCGTGATTTAAGCTGCTATGTTTGGGGCTAATTTGCCACATGCAATAGATAAGTACTAATCCCAACAATTGTGTGTTTCTATAAGTAGAGAGATATTTGCATAAATATATATGGTATATATATATATATACCATCAGAAAAAGAAGAGGAAATCTAATCAAGGGAAGACTTTATATTAATTTTTTGTTTTACTTAATAGGTTCATTGGGTGAAATATTAGACTTAATAGAAGAGAAATAAGCAAATATATTTTATTTTTACTCACTAGTAAAAGTATCAGGCATGGGGGCGCCTAGATGGCGCACTGGATTAAGTGTCTGACTCTGGGCTTCAGCTCATGTGTGATCTCAGGGTTGTGAGACCTCAGGTTGCACTCAGTGGGGAGTCTGCTTGAGATTCGCTCTCCCTCTCCCTCTCCCCCACCCCTCCCCACTCTCTCTCTCTCAAACAAATAAATAAATCTGAAAAAAAAAAAAGTCAGGCATGGCATGGCATTGCTAAAAAACACCTTGAGTACCACATAAATAAATCACAACACGATTTAGCATCAGGGCTCACAGATGGGATCTGTGTGTGGAACTCTGCTTAGATTAGCAACGTGTTGGAAGCAAGCATAGCAGTGGGATCTCACGAAAACAAGGAACCGTATAACTGAGAGCCAATGTGCTTAATATTTACTCTACTAGATAAAAATGCAAGGAGTTCATCTTCCACCTTTTAAAAGATAGGTGTAAAATACATAATAGCATCAGCAAGTTGTATTTAGGGGACTTTCATGTCTGTTTTTCATATCTTTCCTATTTGTTCTATGCTCATAGTTTAGTTATGAAATAAGTCAGGTTAAATGTGGGGTTTTTTTGCCCCATTTTACAGATGAAAAATAGAGATATGATTTCATCATGCTGGGGATGTAGTTTGATTGAACCATCTTCCATTTCCACAATTTGAAAATTTGAGTTCATATGTTGTAAGATAGGTGTCTATGTATCTATCTGTCTCCAGCCATCTATCCGTCTATCTATCCACCCACCCACCCATCTCTCCTCTGTACTTATCTAAAGGTCAGTTATCTGACAATTGTCACCTTGTGAAAGATAGTCATAAGCCAGGAGATAGGCAAAATTTTCTTGGCATTGGCTAAAATATGTGCCAAAGACACATGAACTAAACCCTAGGCTCTGAAATGATAATATTTAATTTAAGAGTTTTTCAGACTTTCTCTGAAGACCCCATGGGCACTTATTTTAAGCACAGTGTTAACAAGTTTGGTTTTGCTCATTTGTTTCCAGAGCCAGAGCAAACTGAGTGAGGAGGCCAAGAAATGGAAGTGAGAAAGCCTGGCACTCAGACAGAATTATGCGACAGCAAGGAGGGATAAAGAAGAAATTAAAAAGCAAACATAAAATCTGAAAAAGCAGTTTGGGACACTTTTAAAGTTATGATAAACATTGTGACTTGTTTCAAAGTGCTCTGCACTAGTAAATGCTCATCATTATCAAACCCCAAATCATTAAAATGTCAAACGTTTAAGGAGACAAACTCATTGTAGCTGGCATACTCTGAGCATTTACTGTGTAGCAAAAACCATGCTAGGTGCTTTACATACATTATCTCTAATCCTCTCAACCCTTGAGGTTTTGGAGATAGAAAAATGAGACTTGAGAATTTAAACCATTTCCTTAAGGTCATTCAGACAAGTGCTAGTAAGTGAGCCAGGATTCAAACTTAGATTTCTCTGATTGAAAACCTTCCACGATTTGACACAACCTGAAAGATGCCGATCAAAAACAGTTTAAGATTTAAAAAAAAAATAAATAAATAAAAAGTACCTTAATGCCTATATAGTTGGCTAATCTGGAAACTGAATCAATCCAGATCTAGCCATAATTCCCCCAACATATCACAAAAGTGAAATGTTAATTTTGGTGTACTTTTTGGTGGGGAGAGGAATAGAGTTTCTGCTTGACATGAACAGGGTGGTTTTTTTGTTTTTGCTTTTGTTTTTTTTAATTAGACTTGGGTAGCAGCAGAATAGGCTGCTTTGTGAGATAGCTGGTTTCCCATTTCTGAGAATCTTATAGCCATCACTAACATTTTCCAGGGATGCTGAAGCTGTTATTTCTATACAGAGAAGGGAATACATTGCCGAAGAGCTGCTTCATTCCTAAGAATCCATGTCTCAAAAATCCTATTTCATCCTAATATGCAGTATTTCTAACAACTCATAAATGGGGAAGAAAGATTTGCAGCTAGATGAATTATCCTTCTTTAGAGCACAAAAATAGTGAGTTCAACCCTCTTGGCGGTTGCATTTAGCTCACCAATTTTTTGTGCCTGTAATTCTTTGGTGTCAAATGGATTACTGCATGTTCAATGCTTAATTACCGAATCTTCATCATCCCCAAATACTTCTGTGCTTAATATTTATTAAAACCCTTTTTTCAGTGAGACAAACTTCATCTACCATCTGAAATCTAATTTTCTTGACATTTTGTAGATAGTCGTTATGAACTAATAATATACAGTGCTGTTTGAAATCATCATTCCTTATGTTATACTATGAAATTAATTTTTCCCTTTTGATTTTTAATACATTTCTCTTGTTCTATTCAAAGACTGGTAGGGTGCCCTCTTAGTGATAATTTTGACCAGTCATTTTAAATTGCTATTCAAAACAGACTGAGTAGTGTTTCACATGAGCATTTTTATTAAATTTCCCATGATGTTACTTATGATTAAAAAATAACTACTGTGGCAAAAAAAAAAAAAAAAGAAAGAAAGAAAAAGAAAAAAAAAAGAAAAAGAAAATAAAGCCAAAGGAATATATAATCAAACACTTTATATCTTACTCAGAACAGATGAAATAAATCTAAATCAGTTTATGTAAGTAAAGATAAATATTTGTAAGATAAGTTTCATTGATTAATACATTTAGCCATTCATTTCAGGTTTGGCTTATCCATTATGCTCAGCAGGGAGAGCGTAGGGGAGACACAGTTCTCTCAGGGGCATACAAAACTGTGTTCATTTAAAGTCAGAAGGAAAAAAATGAACTTTTAGGTAAAAGGAAATGTTTTAATAGATAGTATTAATATATTTATCTTTGTACCCACATGATTATAAAATAGAATTAAAAAAAAAAACTTTATAAGTGGAAAAAGTGGCCCAAAAAGGCAAAAAAAATGTCCAGGGCCCATGCAAGATATGGGCATGATGCACTGTTCCAGATTCACTCATTCGAACAGGGTTTACTGAGCTCCCTGCTACTTGGCAGGGACCACACTAGAACTGATATATGTGTGGGGTGGGGAGAAAGTGGGGTGAAATGGTAGATTAGATAAAATGAAGAGGATCCAGCTTTTGTCTTCAAGGAGCATGTGAATTCCCAAGAAGTGAAGAAAGTATGTGAATTGCTCTCTTCTTCTCCCTCTGCCTACCCCTCTCCCCTCAAGTGGGTGCTCTTGCTCTCAAAAAAAAATGTATGTGTGTGTGTGAATGAATCATCACAATACAATGTGGGAAGTGGTGTTATAGATACAGACAAAGTGTAAGGGCAGCACTGAGAAGGCAGTAGCCAGCTTTGCCTTGTGGGTATGGTGGAGGGCAAGTTTCATATAGCACGTGGTAGTTACACTGAGGCTTAAGAAGTGAGCTGGCTTAATAAGGGGGGAATGTGGGGGCGGTGTTCCTGGGAAATGGATGGCATGTGCAAAGGCCCTGGAGTGTGATAGGCTCTGGTATTTTCCAGAAACTGCAGATAGTACATTATTCCTGCACAGAGTATATGCACGTACACGGTGGAGGGGGGGTTGTAGGAAAGGTAGGTAGGGTGCCATCCTGGCCTTGCCAATGAGATTACATTGCATTGTACAGCACAGGGTCTATGTTTCTTCTCCTTGGCATTAAATACTTTTACCATTTGGCTCCCAGTGACAGTACAACCTCCTGAGACACTCTAAGAAATGCTCTAATGCCAGCCATCCAAGTAGACTTGCTTTCCTACTTCTACTCCTTGGCACCTGTTCTCACACTGTCTGCAAAGGACTCTGTCCATCTCTGACATCGTAGACTTCTGCCTGGAAGCCCGCTCTGCCCCAGGCAGCACATTCACCAGGCCAACACCGAGAAGTATCTTTGGGATTATCTAGTCATTCACCTTCATTTGCTGATAAAACTGAGGCCCAGAGAAATCAAGTGACTTGTGCGCATTCCCTCAGGAAGCAAAATGAAATGAAATTTGTCTGACTTTTGGTGGTACCAATTTCTGGAGCAACTATCTTCACCATACATTTGGTAATTAATCGTGTGCCATCTTGACAGAGCTGGTGCCATCTTCAATGATTTAATTTTACCATTTGATTTGTTTATACTTTGTTATATATTCCCATCTAAATGCTATTCCCCTGTGGCCAGGAACTGCCTCTTGTTATTTCTCTCAGGACTTAAAAGCAGTAAGCCCTTAAATAGTTAACAGTCTGATTTAGGTTTCTCATCATCATGATTTGCCTGTATTGTAGAGATTATTAAATCTATGGCAAGAAAGAAAGAAAAAAAATACCCAGCACCTGTCTTAATTTAGGTTTTCAAGGAGCAGAGCCTGTGACATAGTTCCTGTGCCCTTGATTTATCGAGTGTGCACTTCAGGGGAAAAAAAAAACAAAACCTGTGAGAGGGTGAGAATAGAGACAGGGTAAGAACAAGGCCAGCCTTGGCCTCTTGATCTACTGGAAGGAGAGAGTTCTGAAGCATTAATCATTCCATGAGAGTTGTCCAGCAAGGGGCCGGACAAGCCTTTCCCATCTCCTTGCTCCAAGGAAGTCATTGTGGGCTGCCCCTGGGCTAGGGCCAAGAAGCGTTATGTGAGTGTGATTTCTTTAGAGAGGGGGCTCTTGTCTGTTAAGGACGATTCTCAAAGTTGGGAGGTGGGCCGTTGTGAATCACTGTACACAGTAATCACAGCAGCCTGGGACTGATAGACCCACTCCATAAAGGGAATCTGGACAGAGCACCCGCACCTTCTAGCCCCACTCTCACCTGGGGGACAAAAATTCCCAACAAACAAAGACAACCCAAGAAAACAAAACAGAGAGTCCACATGATAGAGCCAAAGAACGGATCTTCTCCATCTGAAGGCTGGCCTCTTCTGATTAGATCATGAATTTTCTCAACTTATTCCCATGCAGCTTTACCTGCCCTGATGTCCATGTTGACTCTTATTCTTATAAAAAACAGATTTAATGTACAAACAAATTATTCAATTCTTCTAATGGAGTGGCTTGCTATCTCAGAAGAATACAATCACCTCTGGGGGGAAAAAAATGCCACAGATCATCAGAAATGAGATCACTTCCAAGGTTTTGAAGAAGAGATACTATAGCTTTTTTTATTCTGCCTTCAAATAGCTACAGTGACTGAGGAAAGTGCCAAGCCTCCAAATTAATCCTCTTCATAACCCCCAGAAGAAAAACACCAAATAATGTGCCTTATGGAGAATAAATGCAACAAAAAACACAAAAACAAACAAAAAAGCAAACAAAAACAAAACAGTTAAAAAAAAAAACAAAAAAAACAAAAAACGAAGGCCCATATAAATGGAGATTTTTCTTTAAGATCTCATCGGGCATAAAAATGTCTGTTGGGTGCAGAGGCACAATTCTGAAATCAAAACACGATCTGCCTAGCAGTGTGGGGTCTGGCTCTGTGTGGCAATTCCTAAAGACACCCTCCTTTTGAACCTGGAAAGTAATTTTGCTAGTGCTAATCTTAGTTTGAGCCTGGGAATTCGGATTCCATCAGGTCTCCGCTCTTGCAAAGGAACGTTCAGTCCCATCGTTCTCAAAACTGGAAGCCCATATTTTACTCAAGCCCTGGGTACCTCCGTTTACTCCAGTAAATTTGCATTGCCTCCAAGGGAGTCCGTGGCTCTGCATCTGACTTTGGGATTTTAGTAACCAAAGGGGGCTTTGTGCTTCCAAAAGCTGAGCCCAGTGACGTCAAGCAGCTAGAAAGCTGCCTAGACCAGTGATATGGTTTCTTTATCTATGGTCACCTGTACCTGTTGCTCTTGGATTGATTCATGAGCTTTTGTTAGCTTGTATACCTTTCACACTGTGAGATTTCGAATAATTCAGCATTCTGTTGGAAAGACAGAAGGAGAGTTTCTCACAGATTTCCTTGCGCACCCTGAAGCTTAGCTGGGATCCCAGCTCGTCCGCTATTTCCTTTATCAGCCCCCAATCAGACCAGACGACAGCAATCCCTGTGGCTTTGCACATGAGGTTATGAAGATAAATTCAGAGGTAATACCTACTAATAATAGTTTCTAAGAAAACTAGGGTCAAAACTGCCATAATGTCTACTTTTCTCTGGCATTTATACCGGCTACATTTTACTTAAAATGCAACGAGCTCTTAATGCATTTGGCATAGATAGAAAAAATGATGCACAAATGAACACTTGAAAATGTTTCTCTGAAAAACCATTTTGTCATGCAACCTCTGTAACTATAATTCCTTAACCCTCAGGTTATGTTAGAACCCATGAAAAGTTAAATCAGCAGTCAAAATGTATACCAGCCCCTCAAAACATTCCTAGCTTTCACTTGGCTTTGCACAACTAAAAAAAAAAAAAAAAAAAAGAAAGAAAGAAACATTTAAAGTGGGTGAATTTTTCCATAACCGATTACCAATAATAAATTATTCCCAATAACAAATTAATTTTTACCAATATCATAAATATTACCAATCAGATTACCAAAATCAATGAGCTTTAACTAGAAGGTATGGAGGAAAGTTCTTGGCTGACCCCAGTCAAGGAGGGTGAGGACAGGAACAATATAAACGGGCGTTTAGGGAAAGCAAACTATTTTGGTAGGAAGGTAATACTGATTTCATATAAGTTATATTTGAAGTGATGTAGGACATCCAAGTGGAGACTTGGTTCGGAACTATGAGGAGCTGATGGGAAATCAGACGTGATGAAAAATCTGGGAGTCATTACCATCTTTTGAACCTGTGGATCTCTCATAAGTGTCATGGGTTCACTTGTCCCCGCACCTGTGTTTAAGAGAAAGACTGCTGGGAATCTAGAGATTGCACGGGAGGAGCCAAGTGAAGACAGGCCCGTCTGGATCATTGAATGACAGCCCCATCAGTACGTCCTTGAGGGCCGGGGGACCGCAGCTGAGTGACTCCTGCAAGCCCCACTCTATATGCTAATGCTTTTAATGGGTTTGTCCTGATGAGAATTCAGAAGTTAGAAATTGGCCAATTTTCATTCCCATTCAACTGATAAGGGTGGTCAGTGAGATACTTCAAGCCCCAGGAGATTATGGGTTTTGGCTTCGCTGCCCACGTGTCAAAAGGAGACCACAATTTCTGATAATTTCTTCTCCTGGAGAAAGGGAATGGGGAAACTGTTAGTCTGGACCTAATTCTGAACCACAAGGGGGAATTGGTTGATGAAGTGGAAGTGATTGAAACTGAGGGGGAGAGTGTCCATGGCATGTCATCCGAAAGTGACAACCACGAGGGAGGGGGGCGGGCCTTGGCAGATGTGTTTCCTGGCTCTCAGGAGACTGGTTTCTTTAAAGGACAAGAGAACGTATAGGCTTCATTCCACAGCAAAATTCTGAAAGGGAAGGAATGTTAGGGAGAACTGGAAGACATAGGAATAGGACTCTGTCTTTGCAGTTTCTGTTTCTTCCCTCAGCTTCTCTGAGGTATAATTGACAAATAAACTGTGAGCTGTGTAAAGTGGACAGTGTGATGATCTGATACACGTGTACATTGTGAAAGGGTTTCCCCCATCAGGTTAATTAGTGCATCCATCACCTCACATATTTACCTTCCCTCCCCCTCTTTTTTTTTGACAGAGAATACTTAAGCTCTATTCTCTTGCCAAATTTCAATTACGCAACACGATACTATCAACTGTACTCACCGTGTTAGACCCTCTGACCTTACTCATCTCTCTGAAAGTTATACCAGCCTCTCCCCGTTTCCCCCACCATCCAGACCTTGACTACTGCTTTTCTACTGTTTCTATGAGCTCAACTTTTGTTCTTTTAGATTCCGTATATAAGAAATACCATGCGGGATGTGTCTTCCTCTGTCTGGCTTATTTCACTGAGCAAAATGCCCTTCAGATTTGTCCATGTTGTCATAAATGACAGGTAATAAAAAAAGAAATGACAGGTAATATTTCATTATGTATGTGTACACACACACACGTGTAAATATATGTGTATATCTCACATTGTGAATAAAACTATGCAGTTTCAGATGATCTTAGAGTATAAAAAAAGAGAAGACTTTATTAATCAGAGAACAGAAAATTTCTGAGAAGTCCAAATTTTTGTGTACCAGCTTTTCATAAAAGAGGCATAGTTTATCCAAATAAATGAAACTTTGGTTCTCAGGATACTAAGATTTGTTTAGTTAGAATGAGGCTTCTGAATTATTTGTTCTACTCTTGTTGTTTCACTTGAGGAAGACTGAGCCCAGCGCTGCTCCAGGAGTAGTTCAGGTCAGTTTCTCAGGGACCCACCATGACTGCAACCTGATTTTTGTCATTCTTAGTCCAGGCCTCTCTCTACCACATGTGGGTTTCTGAATGATGGCCTGAGAACTCCAAGGGATCCAAAAGCTTTGCTGGAGTGAAAGGGCCCCTGGGTGAGCAACTTTCTTGTTGGTTCCCACTTCCCTCCTCCCCAGTCCTGCTTTCAACAAAAGAGTTTATTCCCCTTTCTGTTTTATAAATATGTGACAAGTATGATTTAATTTTTTTTAAAGATTTTATTTATTTATTTGACAGAGAGAGATCACAAGTAGGCAGAGAGGCAGGTAGAGAGAGAAAGGAGGAAGCAGGCTCCCTGCTGAGCAGAGAGACCAATGCGGGACTCAATCCCAGGACCCTGAGATCATGACCTGAACTGAAGGGAACGGCTTAACCCACTGAGCTACCCAGGCGCCCGTATGATTTAATTTTTAAAGGCAGTTCTTCTAAAATCTTTGAAAACCTCTACCACCCTCCGGTCATTTCATTGGTTATGATTCCGCAAATGAAATACTGAACCAGAATCTGTGTGTTCAAACAATGATTAGGATGGAGGCTCAAATAAATGTACGTTTAAAATTTTAAATACAAATATTTCTTAAAACAAAGCTAGGGCATATAAGCAAAGAGGAGAGAGAGCAAGCCGGATCTATAAGAAAGCTCCTGAAGCCTGGAGCTAGGAATTGATTGGAGTTTCTAAAAATGGCAGAAAAATGCGTTTCTTAAAGTTATATTTGGAAGATGATGATCAAGGACCCCAGCTTTGCTAAATTTTGTTTTGTTTTGTTTTGACTCGATTCTGATAACGGAGTTAATCTCCCTGGAAGTTCTACCGCGTGTCTAGGCGTCTAATTATAATCGCAAATTTAAAAAATTTTAAAAATATTTAACCACGATTCACCCTAAATGTAATGGATTATAATCTGGAAGCCATTTAGCCAAACCCTTTTGAAAAAATAAGAATCAGTTTTGATATGCACGGTCAAGCATTTGGCTAGAAAATGCACGAAGCTTGGCATGTCTGCTCAGGTGTTCTATTTCTGTCCTTCCCCTTCCTCTACCTTCCCTGGTTTCTCTTGTGTGCAAGGCTAATGGAGTTGATGACAGCCTTCAGATTTGGGGCTGCTGCGTCCGGCTCATGACAGCCTGTTTGAGTTTTCTTTGGTTCCTGCTGCATAGAATGCTTCCCGGGCACTTCATGACCGGCCGCTTTCTTGTTTTCTGCTGAATCGGCTTTGTGCAGAGGTTGGATCGTGTCAAGCCCTTTTGTTACCCGGGTGCCTCCAAGCTTCTTGCTCAGCACCTCCTGAATCTGCTTATGTTTATTTAGAAAATAATTTAGGTTCCGCCAAAGAGAAAAGATTGTCTTCTGCGACATTGGCCAGAGGAGTCTTCCCAGAGAAGAGGGTTGGATTCCTCCGAAAGAAAAGGGGCGTGGGCCCTCCAGGCCGTCTGCAGCTAGGCGTCTGGGCCAGGGGGTTCCATGTCATTTTTTCCAAGATTGTCCTTCTGCCCCTTGCTTGGAAGTGGTGCCTGATGGACTCAGAGGCTTGCCTTGCGTGAAATGAGGGCTGTGGCATCTGTGGATGCGTGTGCGCTTTTCATGCTTTTGTGTATTTCGCTCCTCTGGCTCTGACTCTGCCCGTGACCTCATTCATTTGACTCCCAGTTTTCTCCTCTGAAATGTTTAATTCATGCAGCTCATGACCCTAACCTGATCTAATATCTGCAGCCTCATCACCCTATGCTCTGGCCACACTGAATTAACAACTGATCACTAAACCTGCTAGACCTTGGTGTAATTGGGCATCCTTGAGTGCTTTCTCCTTCCCTCAAATACCCTGCTCCCTGCCCTGCCGGGCGGGGGGGACTCTCAGTTGGCTGCCAAGAGCTGTTCCAACTCTCTCCCTTTGTGAGGCCTTTCTGAGTCCCTCAGGCAGCACCCTTTCCCATTTTGATCTGTTCCAACGTTGGACACATTTCTTCTGTTTGTTTATTCAGTCACTGATCCAACAGGTTTTATTAATCACCTGCTGTGTGCCAGCCAGGCTAAGGCACCAGGAACAGAGTGGCGAATAAGGCAGATACGGTCTCCAAGAACAATGGTGATCACAGGTACGGATGATTTTAAAAGTATCAACAGTTGACTTAGTATGAAGGAGTGTATTGCATATGGGAATCTCTCTCAGAGGGGCCATGTGATTTGGGGCTTTGAGAAGGCCTCCTTTGGGAACAAATGTTTAAGCTGAGAGTTGAACCCAGGGTGTAGGCAGAACAGCGTACGCACCTGGATACATCCATATGTAGCACCTGACGCTCACTCTGTTAAAGCTCGTGCAGCCGATAAAGGGCGGAATATGCTAAATGCCCGGAGTGGCAGTTGGGGACTTCCTTCAAGTTTAATTTCTAGTGACTCATTTTTAACTGCTTAAGGGTTCTATGATAGTGACATAAGCTGAATGTGTGTTTCTGTGTATATATGCCTATTCAGAAAGAATTTCATTAATATACAAACACAGATGCCACATGACCTTGAAAACTGCCACATGTTAGTTAGGCCAGTCGAAAGAACCTACAACCCAAGGAAACTGGGTTTGTAACAGACCCTGCTAAATCCAGATCCTCTTTTCACACCGAAGGGCTGACTCTCCCCAAGCTTCTGGGAAATCTGCTCCCGGAAGGCTTCAGTGGTCAGCCCTCTCTGTGCAGTGTCCTTGGCTGAAGAGAGCAGTCTCACTCAAGGTCTCCACCCCACCCCCCCTTAGCATACAACAATTGGTCTATGGTGGGAAGCAGGGGTATAAAGGCCCAGACCCCTCATCCCAACTAAGTTTAACTCTGAAGGGACCATGTGAGGGCCAGAGCTCCCCATTTAGTTGCTTGACTGCTTCGTTTCCTCCTCTGCCCGATGTGGCTTCCTTCTCTTCTGTCACAGATGATATTCTAACAGCATTCCTGAATAAACTTCTTGGACCCTAGTCTACCGCAAAGGCAGCTTCCCCGAGAAACTGGCAGCATACTCAGGGGACCCAATAAATAATATCTTTATTGCCTGCATAGATTCGGAGCATATCCAAAAATAAGACAAAAGAATAAAAGAGATTGGAAACCAAAATACCATTATTATTACTGATAAAACTGATGTTGAAAATGGGGTGTATAACCATGGGCTGGATTGCCTCATCCTGAATAATAGATTTAGACCCATTTATTCCCCCTACTGCACAAGGCTGGGTGAGACAGAGCCCACAGAGCCAGAACCCGCTCCTGTAACCTCGCGACAAGGAGGAGCACTGAGATGGAAGGAAGAGGCAGGACAATGCCTGCTCAGATGCTGTCCCATGCTTGCCCTTGGGGAGGAGTGAGATGTGCAGAAAGGGGCCAGAATGGTTACCCTGGTGGCATTCCCTCCCCGTGAGAAGAACACTGGGAGGGCAGCGGTTCCCCAGCCCTTTCCTCCCATAACCCAACCAGAGAATCAAGCTCCTGGTTTCAGGAGCAGGAGAGGTCAGAGTTCTCGAGTGCCTGGGAAACCAAACCGTCAGTACGGGGCAACAGATGTGCATTTTGACATTTGCCTCTGTTGTTGTTCAAAAGAAATGGTGGAATTATCTACTGCATTCTTAAGAACGGAAAGCACAAAGTCAAAGAGAATTTTCAGTGCCAAGTCCAAGGCTCCAGGATGAATTCCTCTGCTACTTGTCCTGAGCTGGACTGCTCCTGTGTCCATTTTGATAGGGACTATTTTCAGTGGAGGAGAACTGACATACATGAACACATATTCACACAGGAAAAAAAAATAGTGCTTATTTTATGTAGGTATCAATACACACTGGCAGTGTATATGGGAACAGAGAAAGAAATAAGAAAGACTAGCTTCTATTTTTTTCTCCTAAATTTCGATTTATTATAAAATAGTAAATTTATTTTATTATAAAAATAATAACATTAAAGGAAATTTTCGGAGAAAACAGTTTTGCTTTACTATAATTTTATCACTGCAACATGTTTTGCATTTTCATCATGTTTTGTCCATAAATATTAGTATTTTTGCATACACACAATTTGGAACATTTTCCATTTTGCTACTTGGTCTTTTTAATGATCACTTTTAATGCTACATTAGTATTCCATCTCGTTAATTTACTATAATTTATTTAACTATTCCCTTCCTACTGGATATTTCAAGTGTTTCTAAATTTTGCAATGATAAATACCTCTGCTTTTAAAATTAGCAGACACAAATATAATGCAACAAGTAATTTTAAAAACTACTCACTTCCATAATTTTTACAAATGCACGAGCCATAAATACATCTGAAATCTCAGAATAATGAAGTTTTGAGCTCTGCTTGGAAAGAGGGGAGAGGCCTGTGGCAGCTGCTTCTCCTCACACTTTGATCTCTCTACACCATGTTGAGAATGTGGACTCCTTCATGGAAACTTTTTATCTGGAAGGCTTGGTAGAGTGTCACCTCATAGTAGGCATTCAAGAAATGTTGCTGCATAACATAATTTAATAATAATAATAATAATAGAATATTGGGAGACAGGAACAATGACGGACAAATCTAGATGGTCCTGGAGGCACATTTTCTTCCTGTTTAGGTAGCTTAGCAGAGAGCTGTTTCGACTTAATCAGAGAAAAAACATTTGTTTGTTAGTGATCCTGCCAGCCAAAGCTGTTCCCAGGGACCTCAGAATAAAGTATATGACCTCGGTCCATGTACTTCTAAACAATGTTTCTGAGCCTGAAGATCCTTCCCCACCCTTCTTAGAGATCTTATTTAGAGAAGCTAGGTGTTCTTTAGCTCTTCCTAGGCTAACCTATAAACATATACCACAGTGTGGGGCAAAGCTTGTTCTGTCTTGCTATGCTGCTGGGAGAAAGCCCAGCCTGCTGGCTGAGGCAGGCCCTGCTTCCCTGGAACCTTGTTGTTTTCATACAAATGTATTTATGGACTAGACATGGATTCAGGGGAGTATGCACTCTGCTGCTTATCTGCTTCTAAGTATTTTCCAGATAAACCCAATATATTATCTGTACACTGGGTGCCATTAGAGACCCCCTTGTATTACAGAGAGAGAGAGAAATAAAGTCATAGAAGAGAAATAGTTGCACTTGAGAGATAGGTTCAGACAAGAATCAGATCTAGAGACAAAAAAGAAAAACCAACAAAATCACGGAAAGGAGAAAGATAATCCTATGAAGATATTAAAATTAGTGAGGGTTGAAGTTATACCAATAGGTAGCAAGACTTGGGGGGTGGTATTTGTGCCAAGCTGGACAAATAGAGAAATAAAATGGAATAAAAAAATGCAGAAACATACCATACCAATGTATGGCCACCTACTCTATAACCAAGGGGCCATTGTGGGTCGGTAGAGGAAGGATGGATCTATCAGTAAAGGATGAAATGGGATATCAGTATGGAAAAATAATCTATGTGAGACAGAGAGACCTAAATGTGAAAGATAAAGCAATAAAGTTTCTAGAAGAAAACACAGAAGCATGTCATGACCTTGGAATAGGCTCTCGTCTCTTAAAGAGGACACAAAACTCACTAACCATAAAAATGATGGATACATTGAACTTCAATAAATTTAAGACTCTTTTAATCAAAAACACCATTAAGAAAGTGAAAATGCAGGCCACAGAGAGAAGAAATTGTCAATATATAGCTGAGTGTTCAGTTAGAACTTGTATCCATGATGCATTATAAATTCCTTCTAATTCAATTTAAAAACAGGGACAGACAACCCAGTGAAGGGTTGGACAGAAAAATTAAACAGGCACTTCACAAATGAGAATACTGGAAAGGTCAAGAGGGCTACAAAACCTTTTGCAATATCATCTGGGAAATGCCAGTCAAAACTACAGTGAGATGCCGCTACACGCCATGACCGGTACAGCTAAACAGACTGATGATACCACGTGTTGACAAGGATGTGGTGTAATTGGAACACATTCATTT
The DNA here is from genome assembly GCF_964662115.1 of Mustela nivalis. Taxonomy (NCBI): domain Eukaryota; kingdom Metazoa; phylum Chordata; class Mammalia; order Carnivora; family Mustelidae; genus Mustela; species Mustela nivalis. The sequence goes on along the minus strand of NC_139029.1, from coordinate 68,097,874 downwards.
TTTAATGGGAATGTAACTTAGTACAACCACTTAGGAAAATTGCTTGGCAATATATTTTGAGTCTAAAGATCTGTCTATTTCATGACTCAACAATTCCAGTCTTCATTAAAGGCCCAGAGACTTTACTGAGTTAATAGGACATGTACTGTCATGAACTATGTTGTTTATAGCAGCTCTAGCATTCTCATATCATCTTCCTCCTCCTCATCAAATCAAAAAACAACCCCAAGTCCATCAACCACAGAATGGATAAATGCAATATATTCCTACAATATAATACTACACAGCAATCAAACTATACGCAATTGCTACCTGCAACACCATGAATAAGTAACACGGATACAATAATGAGCAGAAGAAGCCAGATACACAAGAATATGTATCTTTGTATATCATCGTATACATTGTGTATCATTGTATATCAACTGAGGTTCGAGAACAGCAAGACTGACTTACGGTGACAGAAATCAGAATGGTGACTATCTCTGGGGGTAGACTATTGACTGTGAAAGGGCATGAGGGAGACTTTGGTGATGAGGGAAATGTTCCATATGTTCATCTTGGTGATGATTATGTAATGTATAAGTAAAAATGTATTGTCCTATTACTTAAGATTTTTGTGTTTACTGTATATATGTTATACCTCAACAACAATAACAAAAGTTGTAGGTTTTTCTTAATCACATATTATAAATGTTCATTAATGAAGAACACCAAAGATGGAAATTGCTTGCCTTGTTCTGATCACCATCTAAAGATACCACTGCAGAACATAGCAGCTACCTGGGTGTGCAGGTGAAGTAGCAGGTGATTCAGGGAAGATAACTAGCGGCTTAGTAAAAAACTTGCCCATTAAAAAACAAAAAACCAAAAACCCAGAACAACACAACAACAACAACAACAACAGAGGAAACAAAACTTGGCTGTGCCTATAATGAACTCCTGATCCAGACAAGGTCCCAACAAATCCAGAGGGTGGGGAGTTACTGGGTACATCATTTTAGTTAATGTTTGACTGTGACCTCTTCTCCCTCTGTCATTAGGACTATGCCGTCTGCTGACCTTTGCCAGATTCCTGCTACCTCCAACTCCAGCCCCAAGTTCACGAATTCAACTGATAGTTCTACCGACAGATTCCTCAGTGAATTCCACATACTGTCTTCCTTGCAGCCCCCATGTACAGTATGGGTGTTGTATTCTCTTCTTTTAATATTGTTTAACCATCTGTTAACCCAGCCTTCTGCCCAAGGGGATTTGTGGGGCAGAATGATTTGAAGTTTCTGCCGAAGTGCTTTACAGTTGGGGATAGTCCATTAATTGTTGATTTTGTTTGTATTCAGCATTCTGCTTCTATCTGTGGTCTTAATTGATGTGAATGTGCCCAGGGGGTTGCGCTGGACCCAGCTGTATAAATCAAACAAATAAATAAATAAATGAATGAGTGAATAAATAAATAAACAAATAAAAAAATGAAGTAAATCTCCCCTGGAATAAATAGTTAACGCAGCTTTCTCAATCTCCCCCCCACCCCCAACAGTGCTTGTGAATGAGCCCTGGGGCTTATTTGTGAGAAATGTATCCAAAGTTTAAAGACATAAATAATAAGCATGCAGAGCTAAAGATGCAATCACAAAACCGTCTACACCCATTCATTGTAGCATGGATGCTATGGGGAGATTTGGAACATTTCCTTTTACTTTGTTTCGCTTGCCCCTTTATTTCAGATTGTCCCGAGATTGCCATTTCCTCTGATAGTTTCTTTCACAGGTAAAACAAAAGCGAAACAAAATGAACAGGAGAATAGTTAAAGGAAATAAAATCTCGGTGGAGCAGCCCCATCCATGGGGCAATGGAAAATTTGTAGGAAGTGATTTTTTTTCTCTACCAGTGGAATGGCTGAAATCTATCGCCATTCAAGTGTAGGCTGCTGAGTGGGCCCAGCTCGGAGTGTGAGCAAATACAATAAAACAGAGGCTTTCCACACACTTTGGGGCTTCTGGCCCCACCCGAACAACACGCCCGGCCAGCGGCTCCTCCCTGAACTTGCACCCCAGAATGAGAGGCGAGGTGAGGCCATCAGATCCTTCTGGTCCTCAGACCCCGGGGTGAGAAATAAAGGTTTGCTGTTGTGAACCACAGATGTGCAGGGGTGTGTTTGCAGGAAAAGCCACCTGATGTGGAGACCCTGGCTTCTGCAATTTTCCAGAGATGGACTCATGAAGCCTCAGAATAAGTAGTTTCGCTTATGGCATCTGATATCCACTGTCCCTCCCTGGGGTTCGTCACGCTTTGTTTCTGGAGGAAATTTCTGACTGTTAGAATCCTCTTTAAGTTGATGGCCGTATGTTGGGGAGGCAGTTTCTTTGTAAAGCACCTGAGCTTCAAAATCGGACAGGACTTTGAAGAGTGGGCTATCACTAACTAGCTGTGAGACCTTGGACACTGAACCCCAACTTCCTGATGTGGTAGAATAGAAACACTACTATACTTCAGCCGAGTCAGTGGGGTGCCTGACACCCAGTAAGGACTCAAGGAATGGCTCTCACTCTTCTTCCCTTGGACTTCATAATCTAACCCATCTTCTATAGCATGAACATCCAACTATCAGCACACCCTTTTTCAGCCACTGTTTTTGTACAATTGGTTCTTTGTGCCTTTGTTTAATTTTGTCCAGATTAAATCTGTTCTGGCTAGGTGTGGCTCACCAGGCCAGCCGGTGACTAGCTTTTTGGATCCTAATTCTACCACCTCTTGTATTCCCTGTAACTCTTGGCTTTGCCTCAGCCACAAATTTGATCAGTATGTTGTCCATTTCCTCATCTTAATTGTTAATAAATATACTGCAGGTGTTTCATTAGACAGGCTCTCGGAGTCCTTTGGAGTTGTAAGCTCACATGCGTTCACGCAACACTCAGATGTTCAAAGAAAATGTGGTTTCTTTGTTTCCAATAACTGATCTAATCTTGCTTATGAGCTTCTCATCCCAGTGTGTTACAGGTAAAAATAGCTTTATTTTAAACTTTTTCAGTTTTTGTGAGTGTAAGTGGTCATGTTCTGAGCTCAGTCTGGAGGCTGTGAATGCTCAGACTTTCAGATTTGTGGCTCTTCATTCAGGTGGCACCTGGGTAGCTTATGTGGCCTTGCAGAATTGGGTTAAAGGGCTTGGAGCCTCCAAACCTCATGCTGGTCCTTGGGCTGGTCTCTCCAGTGGTGGTAGTTGGGGGTGGCTGTCCTCTGAGGTGTGCGTTGGTGTCCACACTGAAGTTAATGGCTGATGGAATTCAATGTCTCTTCTCCAGCATGGTTAAGATTCCCAGAGAGCTTGGTCACCTCCCTTGTCAACTTGGACCCATTTTACTTCACTTCAGCTCTATGTACCCTCTAAGCTCTGGCTCTGACTCCCACTGGGTCTCAACTTTGGAGACCTGTACACTATGGTCACAGGGTCACCATGTCCCTATTGCTCAATCCCCAGCCAGATTTTCAGCTAAGGTCTAAATCTCTTACCAGAGAAATTAAAGAAATGTTCATTAACAGCCAACTAGAGTAGATTTGATGTCCAGCTGTGTCATTTACCAGCTTAGTGAGATAAGAAAAACTACATACACTATTTGCTCCTCCGTCAAATGGGGTTGTTAATAATACCTACCTTCTGGTTAGGAGCCTGATGAGGGTTCCAGGAGTTACTGCATGGAAAGCGCTTAGAATTGTGCTCGGCAAGCACAGGGTACATGCTTGGTGAGTATTTCCTAGTAGAAAATGAGGAAAGAGGATGTGGCAAGTTACTTAACCTCTCTATGCCTAAGTGTTCCCATATGTAAAACAAAGATCATAATAACTCCCTCATAGCTTTCTGTGAAAATTAAATGACTTAATATGTAAAGAAATTAGAACACAGTTTAGTACAACACAAGCCTTATCGCTGTTACTTTGCTGTCTTTCCTAGGCCACAGAAGAGCCCATGGCAACTCACTTCACTCTCCAGCTCAGCCTCACTGTCTGTGCACCCATGCTACAGCTGGCCGGCTCTTGAGAACAGGACAAAAGCCCCTTCTCTGTGTGGATTCAGCTTTCCCTTCCATCTGCCAGGCGTCACTCCCCTCCGAGACATCCTCCTCAGTCTCCCGGGCCACTTCTACTTTCTGCCTCCTGGTTCCCTTTTCCACCGACCAGACGGGATAAGCTCTCCTCTTCATTCTCTTTCTGGAAGGCACCTACCTTGTGTCATACTCTATTGTCAAGTTGTTCGTGTCTGTCTCTGTTTGTTGGTTAATTAAAACTTAATAAGATTACAATTTCCCCTTTCTCTATATACAAATTTGATTCTCAGGTCTTTTTCCAGCCTGCTGACTCAAAACGGAAACCAGCTTTGAAATGATCGCCCTCAGGTGGATAAATATCATTGATTCAATGAGGGGGATTTCTAAGACAACAGGATAAATGGAAGATATAATATATGTGAAAGTATTTTTAAAATATCCCAGTATGACTGACCACAGTGTCACTTAAGGAGCCTTCTGACATCTACTTTCTGGCTGCTGCTGATCACTACTTGGGAAATGTGCCCTAGAATGGCTGACCAAGGAGAGGGGTGAGGTTTATAGTGAGGGTATCTGGGGATCAGGATTTATTTCCTGTTCCTGCCATAAAGAAACTGAAACTAATATTGGGCATCTGATTGGTGTCAGGCACTATACTTGGGGTTTTACACATATTCAGTAATTCAGGATCATGCATTGAGTCCCCTATACATCCCACGTGAGTTATAAAGTAGAAGGGATGTAGTGATGAGAAAAATACGTTCCCATAGAACTAACAATAGCTCAAATGATTGTCTTTGTTTACAGAGTGGAGAGATGAATGAACATTAAGTGAAGTTCATTGACTTGGTTAATTTCACGGCGTCCATCTAACTGCCAGGTCCGTGCTCTTTCCACAAGGTGTAGCAGTAAGCTTGACTATTGCACCAGGTTGACACAGACTCCAGGGACTTCTGTTCTGGAATCTATGGAAGGGTTGACTAAGAATTGGGGAAAAAAAAAAAAAAAAAACCTCCAAAATTGAATGCAAAATTATGCTTCTGTGATGATATATATATATATTATATATATAATATATATATATATATATATATAATTTTTTTTTTTTTCCTGAAGAGAGGGTCTCTAGCTTTCATCAGATTCTCAAGGAAGCTCTGTTAACACAGAGCTGCACTTCTCTGGGCTGTTTGTGGATAACTTCCCCTTGGCCTTACCACTGTTCTAAATGGGTTTTTTCCCAGGCTCAGCTCTAAGCACAGCTCCAAGCAAATGAGGTTGCTGGACAATAATGGAGAAGAGCAGAAGTGGGGAGAAAGTGGCTTCAGAAGTTGATGCCGAGATGAAGCCCTGAGTCTTTCATACAGTTGATTGCCCCCCAGCGAAAGGGCAGGGCAGTCCCTTGTCTTCCACGTGCCACTTACTTGAATGCTGCCTCGATGCTCACTGGAGCCCTGTCCCCCTCCGTAGACAACTGCCGACGTGTGTGGTAATTTGCAGTGATGATGAAAAGAACAACAGTTGCACTCCCTTTCTGTCCTCTACAGGCTGGCTCTGCCCTATATCCTAGCAACTTCACGACACGCGCGAATGAGGCTCGTCGGAAAAAAGAAAGAGGGTATGTCTGGGGCAAATGACCAGGGGCAGCCGGCTGCTGGTTCTGGTCATGTTGCCAACACCTGCCTACTCAGCATGTGAAAGAGATTACCCATGCTCTCTGCAGTACTATTCTGTCTGTGGACTGGCATCAGGGGCTACTCAGGGAGGTGGAGGGAATAATCATTTCTGTTCTGAGGTGGGGCAGCCATGTCTGTAAGGTTCCAGGTGGAAAGAAAACAGTAGAGCTGATTATATACCCCTGGGTGCCCTGCCAGGAGCGCTATAGTGACTCGTTTATTATTATCATTAGACTTTACATTTTCCTATTTCTTCCTTTCTCAGAAGCCTAAATATTCGTGGGTCATCTTCATGCATTGCCAACTGACTTGTGACATTGTCTATAATATTTTTTAATCCAGATATTATATCCCTTGAATGCTGAATATATTAGTTTAGTTGGATAACTTTTAAAAACGATATTTCTGTAGTCTTCTCCAAGCACCTCTAAATATAGAGGACAGCAACAACAAAACCTTCATCTCTTTTATTCTTGGAAATAGGTTTTAACCAAGCCAATGTTTATTGTAGCATAAGATCTAGAAACAATTAGAGATGTCACATATATTTGCATTTTTGATGACATTTGCAATGTAAATGATAGAATAATGGAAGACTTTGGGAGAGACATTTGTTCCCCTCTGTGCCCCGTGTACATCTTTCCCACAGAGGACACTGATTTAAGGAAAGCAGCTCCAAAAACAGAATAGATAATAGAGGTGAGAATGTTATTTTAATTTTAGATTTATGCATTTCTCTTTTATTGGATGAGGTAGAAAGGCATAGAATAAATGTCACCCAAATGACAGGTGTTAAATGCTCTTAACGTGTGTGTGTGTGTGTGTGTATTTGTCTGAGCATGTGTCAGTGGTGGGGGGTGTTTTTAGGGGTATGTTCAAGTCTCAGGGTGTCTATGGCTGTTCTGTGTGTGTCTTTGGATGCATGTCTGTGGCTGTGCAGGTGGTAAGGGGATGGTTCTTGGGGAGCATCTGGGGGAATTATTTTCTGGGGTATCTGTGTGCACTGATGGTGGTAGCATTTTATGTATATGTATTTTTTTTTTCTATGGGTGCATGAGTGGTTGCTTTTTTGGGAATGAGAATTTAAAATCAGAATCTCTTATAATTAGAGGGAGCTTTACAGGTCATCGAATGCAACAACTGATGTAGAAATCTCCTGTCTGTTGGGAAGATAAAAGATTAAGCTGGAATAAATGACCAAAAGGTCAGCACTACTCAGTGAATGGACATTTGATAAACACCAACCGTATATCAGGCACAATTCTTGACAAGGCTGATGCAATGATGAATGGAGTAGTCCCGGGCATCAGGAAAGTTTATAATCTAGGGAAGAAGACAGTTATTCAACAACAAAAAAAAAATCAATTATTTAATTTTGTGTCTGAAGAGCCATGGAGGAAAAGTAAGATATTCTAAGGATGCATATAAGAGGAGACCCAACTAGCGTGGGATTAGGAAAGCTTAACCAAAGGACGTGATGTTTAAATCAAGAAATCTCCAGTCACGCCACATGGCAGTGTTGTTCAATGTCCGCCCCCTCTCTCTCTCTCTCTCACACACACACACACATACACACACACACACACGCACACACACACACACACCCGTGGGAGTGGTGACCAATGCCGCTCTCTAGCCCCTGCCCCTGATAGTGGGAATCAATGCCCCCCGCCCCGCTTGCCCTCTGCATTATGGTCGTAGTCTTCCTTGCCAAGTCCTCAGTTACCTTCTGCCCCCCACACCCGAGCATCCATCTTCTTTCATCGTCTAAGTGAAGAGCTTAAGTGTCTTCAGGGTACGCTGAATGCCAAAGCAAATGACAAGCTAAAAATTCACAATGGAAGTTGATTTCTTGTTTATGCAACAATTCAAAATAGGCGTTCCTGCTTTGGCGCTCCCTTGAATGGCTCTCCGTTCACAGGAATGCAGGCTCGGGTTCCTTCCATATTAAGCTCCTGCCCCCTCACAATTCTCCGCTTTACTTGTAGGCAGAAGACAAGGACCGAGAACGGTGTATGCCTGCAGGAGGTTTTGTGGGCTGAGCCTTGGAGGGGAGCACATGCTGTTGGCTCAGGACTCCTCGGCCAGAATTCAGTCACATGCCCTAGACAACTTCAGGGAAGTGTGCCGATAGAGCCGAGCTGCTTGCATAGTAGGAAGAGAGTTTGGGTGACTACTTGGCAGTCTTCACCACACTATGGCTGTTTCTGTGCAATGCCCCAGGGAGACCGTAGCAGCGCCATCAGTCTGGAATGGAGAGCCGGGGGTCCACTTTTTAGCAGGGGGAAGTGGATGACACAGGAAATCACAGGTAGATAAAATGACTTTTGGTGCACTAAGACCTGAACTAATTGCTGTGACAGTATAGACATTATCTTATCTTTCAAAGCACTTTTATTCTGTTCTGTACCTTGTAGATATTAAAATCTTTGGAGAAGAAAACATAATCATTTGTGTTTCAAAATTGTGATACATCTGAGAATCTGCTGGGGAAAAAATCCACTACAGATAAAGTTTCTTCTTCTTCTTCTTTTTTTTTTAAGATTTTATTTATTTATTAGAGAGAGAGAGTATAAGCGAAGGGAGTATAGGCGAAGGGAGCAGTAGGGAGAGGGAGAAGCAGGCTCCCACTGAGCAGAGAGGATGGGGGGCGGGGGGGCTGGATCTCAGGACCCTGGGGTCATGACCTGAGCTGAAGGCAGATGCTTAACCGACTGAGCCACCTACATGCACCCAGATAAAGTTCCTATATTAATATTCCACGAGTTATGTTATAAATCCTATTATCAATTCACATCCTACCCATTTCTCATCTCTCCCTCTCTTTCTTTTTTCCCTGTTTATCAGGATTTTGGCATACACACAAACCATTCCTTCATACGTCTGGTTTAAAAGTATTTCAAAGAAATATTGAAATGTTGATAAATAGCCATGACCCTCAGAAGGAAGATGCCTTGTTCTGATAAGCAGCAGAATTTCCATGCACTCAACTATTAGGTGGCACAGTATTTAATAAACTATTTATAAACTATGGTTAATAAACCATAGTTTATTGTTTAACATGATAATGTCACTGCTAAGAGAGAAAACAAGTTCCTCCCAAAGCACCTGGAAAGCAACATTCATTATGCAAGTATCAGTTCATTGTCTCTTTGTCAAACCTCTTTTGATCCATTTGGGCCAAGGTGAGCATTCCCTCCTTTGTGCTTGCATTGTTTCTGGAACATGTGGGATTGTAATGATTTATATCTGTATTCACAATCAACACCAGAGCTCTCTGACAACAGGGAAAGTGTTCTTATTCCCCATTTAATATTTCAAATTCCTCCTTTGAGGATTGAGTCCCCTTTCAGATGACTATTACAGCAGGGGCTCAGGAGATATTTGAGGAATAAAGGAGCGAGCTGGTGAATGCAATAGACCGGTTTACGTGTAGCTTTAATTAGAGGAAATAAGAGCATCTCAAATGTTCAGCCCTGCACCTGCCTTCTCCAGGCTCCCTTGTTTCTTTGGGTGCTGGAGCTGAGATGGGAGCATCTGCAGGTTTCCCCAGCCAGCTGGTAGACCTGCATTCCTGGCCTGCCTCACCTGTGCAAACAAACACACTTACAGCAGCTCTGTGGCCGCTTACATGGCCCTACCTGGGAAACCACGTTCTAGAAGTTTGGCTTCACTGGGAGGACACCGCGGCAAAGAAAAATGCAGGGAGTGTGGCCTCTGGTCTGAAGATTTTTCTTTCAAGACAGTCAGTGAGGTCTTGTCAGATTTGCATGGCTTCTACCATGAAAATAGTAACCCCCAGCATAGGGTAACGTGAGAATGAATCCATGTAAAAGTTTAGCATAAAACTTGGCGTAAGGCGCTCATTCTGTCAATGCTGGCCGTTCTCCTTCTGACGCTGTCACCACTGCTTGCTTTATCAGAGTCAGGTCAACATCATTCCATCCAGCACACCCTGATTCTGGAGAATGGGGAGAGGGCAGTCAGTTTCCTCCACCGTGGTCCATCAGGTTTTGTGAGCATTGGTTATTGACCACACTGGTGTTCTTTATGTACTACAGAGAGGTTCTCTCGATAACGGGAGGAAGATCTCAGCTTCCCGATAGCCATCCATTGGACGATCTCAGCTTCCTGATAGCCATCCATTGGACCTCCCATTTAACATGCTGAAACAAGAAGTTGGCCATTCAGAATCCCATAAAGTGGTTGTCCCTGGGTAGTCTGTGATTGTGTTGAAATATAGAAACTCTAGCAAGACCCAAAGTTAATAAAATTGTGGGACACATAAAGCTCTATGATGGATGGCAACCAATAGTCCAATACTGTTTTATTCTCTCTAATATACTGTTTCTCTGCAAAGGCCAAGAAATTAAAGAACAGTTTTATTCTCCCCTTCCAGCCTGTGCAGGGTAATTATGTATTATTAATAATGCAGCAGCACAAATGATATTAAATGAACTACATTTGTTAATGCAGATCTTATCTAACTGCTTTTTCCATCAGTGGACTGTTTCTCATCAGGGGGCACTAATTAGCTGTAATATGTAGAAAGATGGGACAGAAATCCAATCAGATAAATGGGATCTATTTGGAGAGATCCAGGAAGGAGGAAGAAAGGCATATTCATGATTCTGTGAGAATTACTACAAGTGGAAAAGATGAAACTTTCTGCTGTTTCAACTTCATTTACATTTTGTGGCCACAGAAGTTAAAACGCGGGGCCGCTGGGTTACTCACGCTGCAAAGGCCTGCAAATAATTTCATTTATCATGACTGTAACGGTGTTGTCTTTTGCAGTAATAAAAGGGCATATGGCTCTATAAAAATCCAGCATGGTTTACATGGCCCTTGCAAACATTAAACCTAATGTATTAGGGTAAACACTGATGTTCTCCAGCTTTCCTTAACTAATGTGAGCTTACAGGAAACACTCGGGCTCTAAACTTTTTTTCTTAGAGAAGGATCACCTGAAGCCCTCAGATGATATATTCTTGATAAGTCCCAGGCTACCTATAAACCTACCTGCCAGATTCTCACCCCCCATAAATCTCCCGGGTAAGTCCCCATGTTGAAGCGTTGAGAAGTTAGATCCTTTTCAGATTTCCCATCAGCTCAGTTGGGGGGACAGGTGGCCCATCTCAGATATTAGTGTAGCACAGTTCATCCTGTCTGCTTACCTGAGCCGGGTCCGTACTCACCAGTGTCTGGGCCCCATCAGTGATCCATTTACAAATGATGTGCCTTACCAACCCGACAACATATTTATCACTGCTCTTGGGGGATTGTGGTCTCTTTAGGCCACCTTGAGTGAGCTGGTGGGGACTCAGGGAGGGACACGTATTCTCACTGTGAAAACAGATGTAAATATGAATTATTTCATGTTGGCTAGCTGAATTCCTCAAATGTAGAGAAGTCTTGCCTGCTCAAAAGCTTGCTAAGAGGCAGGAAGGCTGATCATGGAAGGTAACTTTTATTTTATTTTATGTATTTTATTTTTTTAAAAGATTTTATTTGTTTATTTGATAGAACACAAGCAGGGGTAGTGTCAGGCAGAGGGAGAGAGAGAGAGAGAGAGAGAGAGAGAGGGGAGCAGGGAGCCTGATGCAGAATTCAATCTCAGGACCCTAGGATTATGACCTGAACCAAAGGCAGCTGCCCAACTGACTGAGCCACCCAGGTGCCCTGGAAGGTAATTTTTAGATGAAGCACCCCCCCAACATTTTTTGTTTTGTTTTGCCTGTTTTGCCTGCCCCTTTAAGACAATTAGAACTTTCTAAATCCTAACCCAATAGGCACCTCAACATTTGACTCCCATGTATTAAAAAAATATATTTCTGGGAACTGCTGTCTCATTATAGGAACCTCCTGATCCAAACCGCAGTGAGCACAACGAATGCCTAACGCTCCCGGGACAATAGTAATACACCGAGACCTCTGAGTAGCCGAACTTGCTTTATGAATCCTTAAAAATTATCAATTGAAAACATTGACTTTTTTCAGTTCTCAGTGGCTGTGCAAAAATGGCACGGCAACGTTTTGAAAAAAAGTAGGACTCATGCTTTAACCGCCTTTAAAATGTGACATCATCGTCATCAGTTGGAACAGAATCGGAATGGACATGGAAGATTTTACGAGGCGAGATCCCACTGATCATTGGAAATGAATGAAATGTGACCTGGTCAGACAGGATGAGACCCAATGTCTCAGCGATCTGCAAATATTCACCACCTTTTTAGCAAAGTAATCATGAAAATTCAGGAGGCGTCATTATAATATAAAATCATCCCAGCATCAAGGGAAATATATTTGTATACCTCATGACAAAAGTTGAGTGGAAGCTCAGGAGGACTATTTACATTTATATATACTTATATCATGTAATTAAAGCCAACAGATAAACACATCAATATGTTAAAACAGATGTAAAAATATATAGATAGACAAATTGCACCGAAACCTTGATATTGCATCCAAATGAAATCCTGTATTCCAAATATGCCCCGTAGGAGTTTTGCTCAAGGCTATGCTTAGGTATACTCAAAAATTCCCGATAGTGAGTCACCAGGGAAAACATGTTCTTTTACAGATAATTGCTACTGGCAGCCAGAGACCTAGAGAATTTGATGTGCAGTAATGTGACCTGACTATGTATTAAACTTTTTTGAAGGACATGTGTAAAGTAATTTTTATGTCTCTCACACACCTTGGGTTTTTTTTTTTTCCCCACTTGCTAGCACATTTTTAAACAACTTTCCTATTTTTAATATATCTGTTAGATTTTTGTCCTAATAGTTTTCAAGCATAAAAGATGTGGGTATTGTTTTCTTCCTTAAAAAGAGAAAGCAATCTGGAGACAAGTTAAAAATCCCATCTGAGTTGTAAAGAATATGTAAACAAAGCGAGGTTATTTTATTGGTAATGAACTTCAGGAAAAACATGAGAAATAGTAGTTGCTTGTTCCCAGACAAGAGACATTAGAGATGAACTGATTTCTGTAAGGTTGGGAGGCATCTCTGCTGCTATTTAAGGCACTAATCACTAGCTTTTCATTAAGTCTAGGGACGTTTAGGAGATGGCTCTTGAGGTATTTTAAAAAGATACTGCTTAGAAGCTATAATTAATAACTCGAAAAAATTATATATTGGCAAATACACATATGTGCAATGATACAATTCAATGAACAAATATCACTGCTGCTAATTACTTCGGTTCTATTGTGTGTGTGTGTGTGTGTTATTACACTGTTCTCATTTTATCGTTCAGTATTAACATGTAAACCTTAATTAAGCATAGCGTCAGAAGGTTCCAGGAATATAGCTAAAGATTTCACAAGGTAGTTCAGAGGCTTGTTTGGAAGAAATCCTTGGATCAACCAGGGAGTGTTATCTGTAAATAATGTGCTTTTGTGTTGAGAGTTACATGAATCATTACGAGCTGACACTGGAAATTAGCTTTTAAGAACAAAAATCCAGAGGGGAGAAAAATGAATTCAAACCAGCATGTAGTACAAGAATCAGGTATGGGGACGGGCTGCAGAGGCTGGGAATGTCACATCAGTTCCTTTATGACAGGCGACGGCTCATAGATTTACATGCTTGTATTATGGTGCCAGGAAGATGAATATCCAAAATGACAACTTATCAGGAAAATGATGTATTTCTAGTTTCCATTAAGATCATTAAAAGCCACATTCCTTCTTCAGATATGCAAATGGATTTTCTATAGAAATCCATGAACAAGAGTAAGATTTGGCCTATGCTCACTAAAGTGCTGTAAAGAAAAAAATATAGATAGATAGAGAAAATTCTAGTTGATGGATTTTCTAGGCCACATCTTGATACCATTTTTTCTCTTGTGTTCTAGTTTTTTTAAGGTCAGTTCATATTAATGCAAAGGAAAACAGGATGAAACTAAGGTGAATAATTTCATCACATATTAGATTGTTGTAAAGGATGTGGTGGGATAAAATCAAGGGGAAAGCAAAATTTAGTCCCTCGAATTTCAGGTGACGCTCTAAGTGTAGCAGGGAAAACCAGGATGTAGTCGTCCTGATGAATCATCTGCATCCCCTCAGTGAAACAGCGTGGGGTGAAAAGTCCACCTTTGCGGCCAGAATGCTCACGTCCATCACAATTCCCTACTCCCGCGCTCCGTAGCTGTGTGACCCAGGACAATTTGCTTCGCCTCTCTATGCCTCAGGTTCCTGTAACATGAGCATAAATATTGTGTCTGCCTCACGGAATTCTTGTGTTGTTCGAGATCTTAAATACAAAGTATTTACTGGTACCCAGTACATAGTAGGTGCTGTAGAAATGCTTACTATTTCTTTTTTTTTTTTTTAATTTTTAAAAGATTTTATTTATTTATTTGACAGACAGAGATCACAAGTAGGCAGAGAGGTGGGCAGAGGGGGTGGGCAGCAGGCTCCCTACTGAGCAGAGAGCCGGATGCGGGGATCAATCCCAGGACCCTGGGATCATGACCCGAGCCAAAGGCAGAGGCTTTAACCCACTGAGCCACCCAGGTGCCCCTGCTTACTATTTCTATTTTTCGAATCCTGAAAAACGTCCTTCAGGACCTCACAAATTGGTGATTTGTGCTCATAGGTTTCATCTTCAGCGATGAAGTCACAGTGTTCTTTTTGGTTAAACTTTGTTAGGAAAAAATCTCTGTCAAAAAACATACAATATATGATGGGAATTTAATCTATGTCATACCCCTTTTTCCTTTTTAATGTTTAAAACTTGGTCTATTAAAATTCTATAAACAGAGGAAGTTTGACTTTGCCAGGTTTTGTTCATTAAGAGTATATCCTCCTTGAGGGCAGGGACTATATAATTTTATAAGTTCTTGTAAAACTGGGAGTGCCTCATAAATGTAAAACTGATCTCAAAACAGATTGTGTTGGATGAAGCAGTAGTATTTAAAGGAAAGACCAGTACATAAAAAGGGAAAGCAGCCTTTTTAAAAGAGGTTAACTGACTTCATTATAAATGTATCCAAATTTTATGAAAACTCCATTTCTAGTGACCCAACCATGTCAAATCTCTTGAAAAACGTCTGCAGAATAATCTATTCCTGAATTTGTGTTCTAAAATTGTTTTTTCAGAGTGGTGGAAAAGCAGAAATCTTAAGTGTCTTTTTTTTTTTTTTAAGATTGTATTTATTTATTTGAGAGAGAGAGAGGCAGGAGAGAGGCAGAGGAGGAGGGAGAGGAAGAAGGAGAGAATCCCAAGCAAACGCCTTGCTGAGCACAGAGCCTGAGGCAGGCCTTAATCCCAGGACCTGAGATCAAGACCTGAGTTGAAATCGAGAGTCGAACATTCACCAGCAGCTACCCAGGTGCCCCTCAGGTGTCATTTCTTACCCAAGTTCTAGAATAGCAATGTCCAATAGAAATATCAGTTCATTTTAAGTTCTCTATTACTGTATTGAAAAAAAGTAAAAAGAAACTAGAAGCTAGCAAAATTCATTTTAAGTAACATATTTTATTTAACTCAGTATGTCCCAAATGTTTCCATTTCACATGCAATCGAGGTAAGAAATTGTCCATGAGCTATTTATTCCATGTTCATCCTTTCCCATACTACATCTTTTTTTTTTTTTTTTAAGATTTTATTTATTTATTTGACAGACAGAGATCACAAGTAGGCAGAGAGGCAGTCAGAGAGAGAGAGAGAGGAGGAAGAAGCAGGCTCCCTGCAGAGCAGAGAGCCCGACATGAGGCTCGATCCCAGGACCCTGGGATCATGACCTGAGCTGAAGGCAGAGGCTTTAACCCACTGAGCCACCCAGGCGCCCCTCTCATACTACATCTTTGAGGTCTGGTGTGCATTTTTCAGTCACAGCGCCTCTCCACCTGCTCTGGCCACATTTCAAGTGCTCCTACTTTCCTGCGGTGAGAGGCTACCAGACTGCACATCCATGTTCTAGAACAAAGGATGCGGGGACTGTGCTTTAGAAAGGCAGCAAGATGGCATCTGTTGGCCTTGGTAAGAGCTGCGTTTCGAGTCTCTACTTACAAAGAAACATTCGTAGGGCCTTCGGCTTTTGGTGTCATTGGTATTGGACACATCAACGTTTCTGTTTGTTAATTTTTCTTTCAAGCATGTGCAGAGTACTTGTGTGTCTTTCTGATGTCTTGTGGCGAGGTCTGTTCTTATAGAACAAATGGAAATCGGCTTTGGAATTCATGTGCCTGAAGAAAACTCATCTCGACAGCTGCTGGGGCAGAGTCAAGCACACACAAGGTGAAAGAAAGCCACCTGGGATTTTTTTTTTTTTTATATATTGGAGGTGGAATAGGGAGATGGAGGGATGCCTCCTTGGAGTGCTGGATGAGACAAACAAGTGGCACAAGGATGCAGGGACAGCAGCAGGTTAAGGCCTCAGGCAGAGCAAATACAAGATTCAGCTGCTGCAGGTTCAAGCCTGAGGCAGGATAATAGAGCTGACTGTGGCAGAAAGAAAATCAGAGTGTCAACAGTGCAGTTCATCCAGGAATATAGACGGGTAGAAGAAGGTAGAAGGAATGAGCACCCTCTTAGCATCAGTGTTCAGCTTCACTGTCCATGAAAGCCACCTTCCCTCAGGAAGAAGTTCAAGACCCCTCCATTATGAATCAGGCCATACCTACCTCCGTCGTGTCAGGGGGTGGGGTGGGTGGGGCACAAAATCTGCCTGACAGTAACTAGTTGACTTCCCAATTCTACTGCACTTCTTTTCTCTGAGGCCTTCCCTTGTAAGAATGACCTCTGAGGAGTTTTCTCAGTTTAACTCATGAGCCCCAAGATGAGAGACTCTAAAGTCATCACACAGCCTTGCAAGAGAAGAGGCCCTTTTATCTGCAGGAATAGGGGGAGGGGTGGTTTTACTCCCACTCAGAGGCCTATCAGAAGAGAATGGGGGAAAACTGAGCAAAAGGTTTGCCTGCATCTCAGATGAGAGGGGCCAATATGTCACTGATGCCTTGTTGCTCCACCTCAGGACTCAGCCAGCATCTTTGCTTCCTACGTCTCCTTATGTAGAGCAATGAAGGTGTCTCACACCCTTTCCCTGTAATCCCAACATTTTACAGTTGGCTTCTATCGTTTGGATCAACCTTTCTTACAGGTAAGAAAATGGAAGTACAGTGACTGCTATAAAGTCACCGCATTCTTCGTTTCCAGGATCTGGATCATAGGACCTCTGTGTCTCCCATTGCCCCTTCAAAGTACATCGTGTCTAAGCAAAGTGAGCAAAACACTTGGCAGTGGGTAGAAGTGGGGAGTAATGTCAAATAAAAGAGAAGAAAGATCAGATGAAAGCTAGAAAGACCCAATATAGATAGAATAATGATCTGGGCATACCCTTAATCCTAGGAATTGTTCTCTTACTTTGCAAGAGGATTTGCAAATATGATTAAGGTTAAGGGCCTTGAGATGCGTTGATTCTGGATTATGTGGGTGGGCTGAATCTGAGCCACGTAAATCCTCACAGAGAACCTTTTCAGGCTGCACAGAACCAGAGAAATGGCAGCATAAGAGAGAGTTTTGACTCTGCTGACTTTGAAGATGGAAGAAGGGAATAGTCTCTAGAAGATGGAAAAGACCAGGAGATCCACCTCCCCTTGAGCTTCCAGAAGAGAACATAGCCTGCTCACACTTTCCTTTTAGCCCAGAGGAAACCCAGGTTAGAATTTTCCATACTACATGGCTAAAGAGAATTAATTTGTATTATTCAAAGGACCAAATTAGTGATAATTTGTTACAGCAGCAATAGGAGACTCATACAGATGGATCTTCTCATAGCAAATATCTTCTCACTGAGCAATTCTAACTTTTAATAGTGCCGTCGGACCAGTGCTGGCAAAGGAGATCCTGGGTGAGGGGATGGAGAGTGACAGGTGTGGAAAGGCCAGGAGGGAGGGGCCTGGGAATTTGGGAGGGTAGTAAGGGTAGTAAGAGCAAGCAAACATAGTAACTGCAGTTTAAATCTATTGCCCGCAGAGCTGGGAGAACAGAGTGTTGGGGTTACCAGAAACTAGAAGCTCAGCAGAGGGCCCATGGAGCTGGGACGCATGCCCTGGAAAATAGGGCTGCTTCCTTATAGGGATGTGACGGTCTGGTCCTGGGTGTTTTGGTGAAAGAGCTGGAGCCTGGGAGGCTGCTGTGATTAGGGGGCATTGGGTGGTAAGGGTCCTGCTGGGGTGGTCCTGAAGGAGCGGCAAGCACCCAGAGGAAGCAATTCCCCCCTCATGGCCCTTATCTGCAGCTTCTCTAATGCCGTTCAAGCTGCCACAATAAAAACTACCACAGACTGGGTGGTTTACACCACAGACATTTATTTTCCCATGGGTCTGGAGGCCAGGAAGACAAGATCAAGTGTAGGATG
Organism: Mustela nivalis; assembly: GCF_964662115.1. NCBI lineage: Eukaryota > Metazoa > Chordata > Mammalia > Carnivora > Mustelidae > Mustela > Mustela nivalis. The sequence goes on along the minus strand of NC_139029.1, from coordinate 68,079,789 downwards.
ATCTGGCTTCTTCCTTGGTCTGTCTCCTTGGCTTGCAGACAGCTACCTCCTCACTGGTTCCTGAGAGGACCTTTCCTCTGTGTGCAAGAGAGAGACCCTGGGGTCTCTCTGTGTGTTCAAATTTCCTCCCTTTATTAGGGTAGCATGAAGACGCAATTGGAGCCCATTCTAAAGGCGTCATTTTGACATAATTACCTTTTAAAGGCCCTACCTCCAAATATAGTCACATTCTGAGATATAGGGCATTAGGACTTCAATGCACACATTTGGAAGGGGGCGGGAGAGGGGGACCAAATTCAGTCCAGAACAGTCTCCCTCTAGAAATTTCTGTTGGCGAAATTTAGCAGGGTGCCAGCTGACAAGTGAGAAATGTAGTTTCCAGAGTCCCAGCATCACAAAGGCAGAGTTATAAACAGGTGGGATTTGGAGATTAGCAACTGGCCAAGGAAGGGGCTGACAATGGAGAACAGTCTTGGGAAAACTGACCTTTGGATAGTGAGGTGGAAAAGCAACCATGCAGACCCAAGTGGGATCTATGCATATCTGGTGAATCATGGGACATATGTGACTATGGGGGACAGCTGGCTGTTTCTATCCTACCCTTTCCCCCGTTGGAGGCCAGGCTTGGAGAAGCAGGGGTAAGAGTAGCAGTGCTGGTCCCCTAACCATGGCTCTCTGTGGAGCCAGATGGTGATTGCTGAGGAAGAGTTCGAATGGTCATGGGCAGGAAAGTGGGCCATCAAAGCAAGGAGTCAGCATCTGAAGCTGGCCCAGCAGCCCAGCAGCATGTCAGCAGATGGGAGAGAGGAGTCTCCTCCAAGCCCTGGACAGATGTGGATGTCAGCAGTCACTGCTGAAGTGATTTCCATGGGCATCAGAAGAGGTCAGCCAGAGGAGGGAAGGCAGGCACTTTGAGGTTAAACACAGCAGACAGATAGAAGAAGCGAGAGGATATGCACCGAAATCCATGTTGGTCCACTTTGCTCACTGCTTCTTAAAGGTGCCCCAAATGAGAGAGGAAGGTGACCCTCTTCCTTTTCCTTTTTTTCCTTTCTTTTTCCTCCTTGCTTTCCTCCCTCCCTCCCCCTTTCTTTCTTTCTCTTTCTTTTCTCTCTTTCTTTCTTTCTTTCTTTTTCTTTTTCTCTCTCTCTTTCTCCTTCCTTCCTTCCTTTCCTTCTTCCTTCCTTCCTGAAGAGGAATCTAGAAGAGTTAAAGAAAAATCTAAAATAAATTGTAGCCCCTGAAAAATCTTTGAGGGACTCTAGGCTCTAGAATTCCATGGAAAATACACGACAGATATCAGTCTTGGGCATGAGACCACTTTTCCCAATGTCATGGCCACTGCTTCTGTGTGCAGACCTCACAAATGACTAGATATTGTAGAGAATATCAGGTATAAAGTTTTAGACTAAGCTTATTTTTAAAAAGATCGAGAAGGAGGAATACAAACTTTGGTTCAATAGGATAAGCCTCTCATTCTACAAAATAAATGCCCTCTTGCAGGCAAAAAAAATAAATGTTGAACTTTTATTCATTTATTCAACCAACCTTTACTGAGTGACTACTATGTGCCAGCTACAGTGCAGACAGCTTCTTTCTTCTCTGCTGTCTACTTAAGGAACAGTTACTCTGATGACAGAAGGCTAAAAATAATAGCAGCTAACATTTCTTGAAAATATGCTACGTGCATACGTGCCATGTGGTTATCATGCTAAGGACTTTGCATACATTACCTCATTTCATCCTCAGAATAACCCATGGAGATAGGTATAATTCCCACCCTTTTCCATTTGGCACTCTGAGAGTTTAATCTAACTGCTCAAAGTCACAGAGCAACTAAATATCAGAGTTAGAATCCAAAGTAGGTTTGTGTAATTCCAAAGTCCATGCTCTCAACTCAGCCCTTTTTCTTCCTATATTATGGTTTCCTGGGCAGTGGTCCCCATGGTTTTTCATGGTAATAACTACTACATTTAAACACCATACTTACATGTGAACTAGGGATGGCCAAGAATGGTCCACATGAAAGTTGCTAGACGTAGGCTGCCAAATGCAAAATACATTCTAGAGAACACAGTTTTCTGGAGATGGGGTAGAATCCAGGGAGGGGAGAAGGGCGGGAGGGAGAAATCCCAAGCTAGGAAGAAATGTTTAACAGTACTGGATATGTGCATGATCGTGATGGTGGTAATGATCTCGTGGGTCTATTCACATGTCAAAACTTATTAATTGTACATTTAAAATATGTGAAGGCCACAGTACTGCAAAAAGACTGTAAAAAAGATAACGGCTATGTAACAGTTGGCTATCATTGCCTAACATGTCACCCCTAACCTCAGTGGTTTGAAACAATAATCATTATTTTTATAGCTTATGTGACTGGGAGTTGTGTCTGGAGATTGACTGTTTGGGGCTGGGCTCAGTGGGGGCAGCTCTGTGTCGGTGTCTCATCCTACTTGCACCAACCACACTAGCTGGGTCTAGACTTCTCATGGTCATACAGAAGTACACAAGGTCAAGCAGCAACATAGGAGGTCTTTAAGGCCTTGGACCTGGCTTAGTGTTACTTCCACCTGCATGACAGTGGTCAAAACCAAATCCTGTGGCTGAGCTCGAAGTCAGAGGTGGGGGAAATGTCCTTCCCACAGTGAGGCCAAGACAGGAATGCAGATGCAGAAAGCGGTCAAGAATTGGGACCAATCATTCAATCTATCACGAAACATCAGAAACTTGCAGTGGTGGCTTGGAGATGGGAGTTTAGAGACAGTCATCTGCTTTTCTACCTGTCAGTGTTTGAGGATGTCTCTGGCCAGCGGGAAACAAGATTCAGAAATAATAACCGATTAGGGGACTGTTCATATAGGGCTTTGCTGTTTCCAAAGGAGTCACTGGTATCTCAGAAAAGTGATGGACTCCCCCGAGAGCCGAGCCCTCATACGGAACCAAGCGCTGGGGCAGAACACAAGTCCATTTGGAGAAAGAGCACTAAAGTGTTATTGTCTCAGAAATGTGATGAGTAAAATGCATTATCAAAGGTAATTAAAACAACATGAAGGAACCAACTTCCCTTGGTTAATTTATTCCAAGCAAAGAGAAAATCTCAGAACTAAATTTAGTGTTGGAGCCTTTTAAGTCAGCCTGCCTTTCTTCAACTGAAGCTAATTTGGAGAGTTTGGATTGTCCCGAAAGTTCTCATTGTCATCAGTGACTTAAAAATACTGCTACTGGGCAAAAGAAATCAATGATCTCTACATTGCAGGCTGAGTAATTACATAATAATGATTTGCATTAATGAAAAGACAAGTTGGTCCAGATCCAGATGTGCCAGTGACCATAGTTCCCTGCAACGTCTGAGCAGAATGCTGAGGTCGGAGAAATTTCAGCGTCAGTTGTGAGACAAAATGACTGGTTAAAAAGTCTCTCCTAATCAACATCACTTAATAGCGCTTTAATGACTGACTCATCATTTTTCTCCAAGTAAAAGTAAATTTAAATTTCAAAATAAAGCAAATTTTACTTATATCTTTGGCACAGGAGCAGATGTTTTCCTGACATGTGCACACAAGCTGTTGACTGTGACCTTGCAGGATAAAGCAGTTTTGAAAATTAGCTTTTATCTCCCAATCTGGGGAAAACAATGCTGCAGCGAAGATTTAATAAAAAGTCATAGCTTCTCGCAGCAGTTTATTTCAGCAAAGTAAACTATTAATTAAAATAACAAATGTCAGCTGTTTCGGAGGCTGACAGTTAACACAACGCAGCATTTGCTTACCTTGACATACAGGATGCATGGGACACTGGAAGGATCCATAATTCATCCTAGGTACGGCTCTCTCATGTCCTAATATAGTGATAACAGCGTGATAAATTAGCTCCCGTTCAGCAGTTTCGTTAGCAAAAGCACGCGGGGACTTGGGGAAAACCCACCTAGAGGGGGCCTTTTGGCAGGCTGAAGGAATGAGTGCTGGAACAGATTGAGTGAAAGTTTCGTGGCATTCCCAGAAAACTCGGGTACCAAGAAAAACAGGTGGGGAAAATGTAAAACTAGGTGAGAGAAAGAGCAAAAGCGGTGCATGACAATCTGCTCTCGGCCACAGTGGGGGGGTGGGGGGGTACTGCTAAGGGGAGGAGGGATTCTATCACCCCCAGGAGACCAGGTAAAGAGAGGTTAGAGGGAAAAGAGAGGGTGGGATTTCAGACTGAGGAGAGAACCCGGAGTGAAGTCAGGAAGGGGGATTGACAAACATCCTCCACTATCTCTAAGGTCAACAACTTAAACTCTAAGCTGTTTCCTAATATGATTACACAGGTGAGAATAATACATATAAAAAGCTATTCTGATTCTCATGAGGCACACTGGTAGGGAAGTCGGTTATAGGGCTTTTCTATTCCACCAGCTCAGCAATACATCTATTATAAAAGTAGAGAGAAGAAAAGCCCTTTTGGTTAGGGTGCCCTGTAAAAGTGTATATAGAGAAGCCTGAGGAGGTGCGACGTAGAAATGGTAAGGAAATGCCTGGGCAGAGCAGATTAATTGGGCGGTAGGAGTGGTGTGGGTGTGGTGGGTGGCGTTGAGGGAAAAGCAGTTGACAATTTAGGTAGCTGAATTTAGGGAAATGCAAATCGCTTCAAGTAAAAATAGTTCTGCTACTTCTCTCTGTGTTGCAGAAAACAGAACAAAAGCAGGGATTCAGGGAGTCCATGCTTCTCTTTTAAAAGAAAAGAAAAAAATAATGACTACACAGGAACCGATTAAATTAGGAGATGGCCACAAGAGGTACCTGCTATTTTCTCTTTTATAAATCCCATGATGGGCCAGTGAGGGTTTCATTTTCTCCCCCATTTCTGGGATTGTTTTACTATGTTGTTACAGTAGAGACATCTATATTTTAAAACTCACTTATTATCATTTCTACTGGAGTCAAAACTTAATGCATCGTTAAGCATGATCCAGTTCACTGGTCCAAAATGAACCAATAACAGTTAGAGTCCAGAACAACCCTTGTGCATCATTCCTGTTCCTCATTATTCTCTCTTTCCTCATTGGCTCAGGGACTTTAGCTAAGGTATGGGTTGTAGAGGAAAGGTATTTGGCATTCATAAAAATGAAGAACATCAGAGGCATATAAACAAGTCTTTTGGTCACGGACGTGGGCTTCAATCAAGCTAAAAGCCTGCCCCAAATTAATGACAGAAATCGACATGCAAGGCAGAAACGAGGGTGAGCCAGTTTGGATGAAATCCTATCTGACCCTTTGTGAAAAATACAAAGCAAGCAGAATCTTTTCAAATGATCCAAGACAGTCAGCAACCTTCAACTCAGATGTTTCTTCTTGACAGCCAGAATTCTTCGGTCCTGGGTCATGCCGTCTTGCTTAAGTGTGATAGAGCCGGCCCTGGGTGCTCTCTCCCAGGAGGTCTTCTCCAGTCACCGATCACGAGCAGGCTTTGCAGACCCACCTGCTAGCTTTGGCTTCCCCAGGCGGTGAGCTCAACTTTGCACCCACTGTGAATCTTACATGGGCTTCACGCCCACCTCCAAAAAGACCCCCAAAGAAGCCCCTTCAGTGCGAAGCTCTCGTTTCTCCCTTTCCTATTGCTAACACACCATGGAAGTTCCACACCATGGAAGAGTTGGGTCGGGATGGTGCTGTTACAAACTTCTCGAGCACCAGAGAAAATCGGCGTTCCCGTACGCATCTCCTGAAAGCCGCCTGAATCAAGGGTGGCCGGTATGGGATGATTTCTGCTTTCTCCCTTTCTTTTCCCCCTGCAAATGCTTCTGCAACACTAAGTTATCCCATTTGATGGGCAATTTGCTTCTGTGCTGTGCTGCCATTAGCACTTGTCTCTGAAGCGCTGCTTCTCCCTCAAGGGGCTTTTCCACCGGAGTTCAAATCCGTGGCAAAGTGCTGGCTGCAACCTTAAGTTTAATGCTTGTGTAAGATATGCAAGAAGGAAAAAAAAATAAATAAAGGCTGGAATACCATCGAAAAACTAGGACATGAATCTTTGTATTGCGTTTATTTAGGGAGGAAAACTGAATTCTGTCCCTGCTGCAGTTTGCAGATGCTTTCCCTCTGTGTAATCGCTGAGGAATTAATGTGATTTAATAGCCACAACAATAAATATAGCCTTGACAAGGTGATTATCCCATAAGACTAAACTCATGATATAGCATAAATCAATACCAGCCCTAAGTATGTCTCCAAAAGGGGTATATATGTCTACATTCACTGCTAGATGTTGAACTAATTTTGGAATTAGAAGCTGTATGAAATGCAAAAGCTATTTTTCTAAGTGAAAAATTACAGAATATGTATGACGATCACTCAGAATATATATTGCTCATAAAATGAGTAGAAGGAAATGAGTAGGTGGGAGTAGTCAAACTTTTAAAGCTCGCTCAAGTTCAAATCTCTGCCCCTCAGGGCGTACTGCTCTCGATGCCAAACCCACTCAGTTGGGCTGGGGCCCCTGACCGCCCTGTTCTGCGCTGCCCTTGGACCCTCGGCCCATCTGAGAGACCCTTCCTGCAGGGACTAGTCATCTCAGCCAGTGCCGGTGAAGCAAGTCAATCGCATCCCTTGCTTGAGAGAGCTAGCTCTGCCTTGTGCCATGACCTCTTAGAGTCTCTGTGGTTGGAGATGAGTCATACAGAAGGGGGTATTCATCAGGAGCAATGTGGCTTAGCTCTTCAGGTGACGTTTCCCCAGGGATCCAGGCACTTCCCGGTTTTTGAAGGTCAGCGTGAGTGACTCTGAACTGTCCTCTCCCTGAGATAATCCCAGTTGAGCTGGCTTTTCTGGAGGCTTGAATCTGTGCATTTTAACAGCCCCCCCCTCCCTCCAGGGAATTTGGGTGGAAACTTACTTGGAGGCCAAGGGCCCCTCAGCCCTGTCAGTCCTGTTCAGACACACGGAACCCTCCCACGCCTGGCTGCCGCCGAGGGGCCTCTGCCTGGCTGGAGAACACTGGTGCGTGCCAGACCTCTCCCAGCCTCCGGAGCAGCTCTCGTGTGGTGAAGAGGGCCCTAAAAAAACTATTTAAAGCCTTAATATATGAAGTGCCTTCTCTGAGAGCTGAGTTTCCCACTGCCAGATAAGTACCGCCTTAACTACATTTTTGTGAAGTAGCTGCAGTGGCACTCCATGCTTGATTATGTTAATCCTTTAGGGATATTCGAGAAAATATCTGCAGATTCTTCCTATAGGAGAGTAATCAAGATTTGATTCAGGTATCAGCCACCCGACAGGCTTTCTAACTGACATGTTCTCAGTGTGCCACATATTGTATTTTCACTTTTCAACGGTGTACATTTTTTCCTTTTTGTGCCCCCCTCCCGCCGTGCACACAAAGATTTCCTTAGTCACAAAGGATTAAATAATTCACCTATGAAGAATCCTTTTAAAGCATCAGTGCCTGTCTCGAAAATTGCTTCCCCTCCCTGACTTTTTTTTTTCTTGCAGAACAAAGAAAAGTGTTAATCTTTTGATAATTGACTCTATTTTTACTGGAATTTCTCTTGTGATTATTTAATACATCTCCAGTCAATTTCAAACAGTATCTGTTTTCAGCATACATCTCTAACCAGAGACAAGTTGTCCAAGCAGGGTGCTGGGGAGGGCTGGTTTGGCAGAAACAAAACCCTAACACAATAATGAATGCAGCCCGAGCATACTGTTTGAAAATGAAATTGGCATTACTTATTTAGACAAAGAGACAAATGCACTTGTAGCTTCATTTACCACACAGAGCTCTTACAGAGACTGTCTGCAAAGGGACAGAGAACTTCCTACTCTGATAGTCATATCAGTAGGGATTTTATTTGTGTCTTCCTGTAAACGCAGGAGAGCTCAGCTATTGATGACTTTAATTCTACAGGCACCGTGGTCTGTAGTTAGCCTGAGAAATAACATTAGGCGAGCCGATCGAATGGGCCCCGAAAGGTTTAGCAGTGCTTCGAACGGACTGGTGTACAATGTGACTACAGGCTCGCTCACTCGTTCTGGAACCTCTTCCTTTTCGCACCACAACCCACCCCCCCCCCCACAGGCCCTCGCCCCCTGCCATTCTTTATACAAATGCGGAAAATTCAACAGATGTACACGAGTTCCTTCATTATTTAGGCTAATGCTGCACTATCAGTTCAGTCTGTGCTGTCGAGGCTGTGAAAATCTGTATTAACACATGGGTTAAATGGGAAAATATTTATTTAATGTTTTTGTTTACTCTTCTTCCTGTTCCTGACCCAGGGAAACACACAGGGACAGGAGAGGCCCCAGCCAGGGCTCTGTCTGGCTCCTTCCTGGGTTAATCACATTTCACACATCCCTGTTTCTGGCAGATGCAGCACCTGACCTCCCCTTTGTCCCTCTCTGGATGAAAGTGTGAGGCTCCGTAATTTCCCTCAGGCACAAGAACAGTTTGCTTTCCTGCTGGAGGTGAAACTGACTCCCTGAGAAGGCACAGCTGGGGCTTTTATCTACCCTTCAGCCAGGACCCAGCGGCTGATCTCTTTCACTTTGCATGAAAATAAGGCTGAGGTTGGAGCTGCTTAATTTGGCTCTTCACAAAGTCCGGGGCAGGGGTGGGGGAGCCGTGAACCTCGGGGGCTTGGTTCACAGTGCAGGAATTAGTCTGGGAATGGAGCCCGCTCCTTGGGAAGGAGGTGGAAGCCACAGCAGCAAATGAAACGTGCTTTGCAGGAGTGAAAAGTGTTGGCACAGCTGTGAGAGCGGCAGGAACTGCCTTCAGGGTAGGAGGTGGAAGGGACAGGTCCCTGACAGGAACTTGCAGAGCACAACCGATCAGGAGCTGGCTTACAAGGGCACCCCTCACCCTGGACAGCTCGCTGATTTATCTGAGAGGCACTTCTCTCCCTTCTTCCTTCCCACTGTTTTAAACACTCGGTAGGCTGGCTGACCCTTGCTCTCCGTGGGTTGGCCTGCTGTGAAGTCAGTAGCAGTTCTCTGTGGGACTGAAGTCAGCAGATCCATTAGGTTGACTAATGGTGATGGAAGGATCCGTGGCCATTGGGTTAGGGTGACATTTATATCTGGACACCCTATTATTACTGGCAGGCCCCTGGGTTGCGTGCAAAATGTTCTGGGAGCTGGGGCTGTGGAACACCTCCCCGGGAGGGTGGCAGGGGTGAGAGGCAAACCATGACAGGGAATGAGCCCAAGTGGCAGCGTGGCACTGGAGACGGTGCCGAGTGGCAGCCGCTCGCAGGCGCCTGGCAGTGGAAGGCCGTGTCCTAAGGTGTTCTGCCGACATCCACCAGAGCAGCTGGCGCCTGGTGGAAGGCAGATGGTGTTGGATCCCCCAAGTGTCGCTGTCTAGCAAGATGCCATGTCCACTGATTAAAAATAATTAAACATTCCTTCCTCCAGTGAAGGAGAATGGCACGCGCGCCAGGCAGGGAGGTTGACAATGGCATTACGCGGAAAGACATGGCAGCAGCAGCGAGCGCCCAGGGTAGCAGGTGCGCCTGGCTTGGAGAAGGTGGAGTGGGGAGTGGGGCGCCCGGTTTAGCAGTGACAGCAGGAAGAGTTTAGTGAGAATGCATATGCATGAGGGATGTGTGAACGGGATCATATTGGATGACTTTCTCCGGCTCAGCTAGTTTATGGAGAACATTTGCTAATTTCTAAATGGAAATAACCAATTTTCTGTTCATGACCTAATCAATATGCCCTGATCACCTGGTAGGTGTCTCTGGGCCAGATGCCACGCACAGAATATACTAATAGAGGACAGCGTCCCTATCCTTGTTATCCTTACTTCAGTTGAATTTGCTCACTTGGTTTCTCCATGTATGTTTTTTTCTTCTGCAGTAAGAGAGGCCCGGAAAGTTTGACAGAAAGGTCAGTGATTCAGTTGTATTGTCGTGAATAAGACAGTTTCGAAAATCTATGCAGGCTTATAAATATCCCTCTTCTGCCACCTTCCCACACTACATCTCATCCCCTTACGGGGCCTCTTCCTGCTACAGGTAGGTTCCGAAATGTTCTCAGGAATCTACTGAAAAGGCAGGTCAATTTATTGTGCATCTGTCGATTATTTTGAATTTATAAATGGCTGACTCATTTTCCCAAGTTTCTAAGGCATGGGAAAGATTTCAGTCTGGACTGAAGGAATTTGATTTCACGCCAACGGACATGTTCTAAGTTTCTGTTTGCTCTGAAAGAAGGTTTCCTCTCCCTCTTAACTTATTTGTATTTGAAGCGACCGGTATTGATTTAGTAAATATCAGTTGTGTGAGCATGACATGCCACTCCACGGTGATGGGTGGGGGTGGGGGGGCTTGCAAGAACAATGTGACATGTACATGGACGCAAGAGTCAATTCTTGTCAAACCAACATCACTTAGCCAGTGGAGAAAGGAGTTTGGGATTGGCGTGATTACAGTATAGGAGTGTTATTTAGGGAGTAAGCTGGCTCTTGAAATCTGGGGTTGCACACATATTTGTGGTGAAGTATAGGAGAGTTTCCCAGGAAAGTTTTCAGCAAAGGCAGGAAGAAAGGAATGAGGGAACTGTAAGTTCGACTTGGCTAACGGAGGGAGCCCACATTTGTTAAAGGAGACCAGGGAGAGAGTACTTCCCTGAATCTTAGCCGAATAAGGACAACGATCTACCCAATAAGGCATTCTTGCAGTGTTCTCTAAAGACTGAGGGAGAGACACTGGACTGTTGGAATCTCAGAATTCCCTCCCAGTGGAATCTTTGGCTTTGCAGCGCCCAGGCTCTACAGTTTCCCAGCATGATTCCTACTTCACACTCATTTGGAAAACTAAAACTTATATTTCTCCAAGTCTTTTGCAGCTAAATTTTACGCATGCTCTAACTAGTGCCGAATAGATGTCCTCTCGTGGGACTTAGAAGGGGGCGATGAACTCTATGAGGCAGGGGATGCTGGAGGCGAGAGCCAGTCGCCAGGGAAGCCCAATGATGGGAGTGTCTGGTCCTTTAGGGAAGGCAGGCTAGAAGTTCTAGAGTTGCTACCAAGTGGTTAAGCAGCGAGTGCCAAGCAGGCAGGTTGGGCAGCAGTGGTGTTTCTCTAGAAGTGTCCTTAGTGAGTAGATGTTTTTCTCAGCTGCTCTGTTTCCAGTGGTAAATCTTCCAAGCCAGGGTTTCTGGTTTTACTTGAGATTTTATAAGCTAGGATACCTTTTACTGAAACTTTCTCTTAAACCTTAAATTAGTCATTGTTGCCCACAAATAGGAAGACTGATTATTATAGCTTCCTTATGAGTGTCCCTTGTACATGGTTCTAACTGAATGAAGAAATGTGAAGGTACATGTAAGTGAACCATGTGACACCCCACCCCATGGACACAACTGATGAGATCAGAGGAGGACACCTGGCCCAAAGGGCGAATTGATTGGTTGAGTAGTAGCTGAAGGGGTGGTCTTAAAAGAGATTTGCCCAGTGGGGGAATCCTTACAAACAGGACCAGCCCGATCCTCTCTATCAAGAGTTTGAACTGCAAATATGAAAAACGTCAGTTGACAGACAGGAAAGAAAATATAAACGTACAGAAAGTACAGACGTACAGAAAAGAATGTTAAGACGGTGTAACAAGAAACTAAAAGCACACGCAGAACATAGTGCTCTTTGCTTAGCAGTAGCAAGATTAGTAAAATAATGTTAATGTTTTTAAGGGCATGTCAAACATGGAGCCTCCTATACATACCTAACCTTCCCTTCTAGATGATTCTACCCCGTGCATACCCTCCTGCTTCAGGAAGCAGGGCTAGTCCATTCTTTGTTCAGAGACAGCCATGAAATTAGACTGGGAAGATGGGGGTGAGGGGAGTTGGAGAGGGTGGGGTGGGGGTTAGAGGAGGGTGGGGGGCATCTGTAGGCTAACAGGTAATTTATGGGATCACTGGTTTGAAGTAATAGTAACCAAACCAACCAGACCAGTTTATTTTGGGTTGGGTTGGCAAGATAGTACAGAGAGGAGAACAGAGCAACACCAAGGAAAAAGCAGTAATACACAAGGAGAGACAGAAACGAATGAAGCTGATTCCTAAGCAGCTTCTCTCTGACACGGATGTTCCATTCTAGTCCATGGATATCTCTGGGCTAGGCAGTCCCCTCCCTGGCCCTTTGCTGAACGGGAGCATGGGGTAAGGGAGGCAACTTTTCCAGCCTGACGGGATTTCTGAGCCCATGACCATAGCCACAATGGGGCCAGTTTGCAGGAGGGCACTGGATCCCAACTAACTGCCCAACCTCCCAGCTTTCCTGGCTCAGCAAGACCAGCTCCATGACGCTTTCTGACAACCTGCTGGTTTAGCTTTCTATGATTTTTTTGGTTTCTCTTTTTTCTTCTTTTCTTCTCTTTCTTTTTCTTTTCTTTTCTTTTCTTTTCTTTCTTTCTTTCTTTCTTTCTTTCTTTCTTTCTTTCTTTCTTTCTTTCTTCCTCTCTCTATTTTATTTTATTTTATTTATTTATTTTTGAGACCTGGCTCCCCATCTGTGATTCTTGCCCTGTTATGAAAATACCTGAGGTTCTGCTCCCACCCCACTCACAACACTTAGGATACCTTGAGAGTCTTTTTCATGCATCCTAATGAGCCCAGATAACACAGTACATTCAACATTAAAAAAAAAAAAAAAAAAAAAAAAAGACCATTGTTCTTCTGCCTTACTCTCTTAGAGATTTCTGAAGTGGGAAAAGAACAAAGGAGGACATCCTTGACTTGGATGTAAGAAAACCTGAAATGATTTGATTTTAATTCTTTCGCATTTAAATGCAGGTGAATAACCTCTGAAAACAGACCATTGCCCAACTGATACGTGGGCCACCGCCCGAGTCACACTTTAAATGTAGTGCTTGATTACCACGCCTCCTGAATAAGAGCTTACAACCAACATTATCATCAATAGAAGCCACATGAGCAGATCTCGACACAAGAGTAGTAATATACCCCCAAATTAAACTATTTTGGCCTCTTTGAAAGTCAAACCATTTTTAGAAAGTGCTTTCTGAAGCCTCATTATTATTATGACTGGTACTAATTTATACATATATAATGCACTCTGCCTTATTGTATTCTGAAAATTGCATTTCAGAATAATTTTACCCACCTGGAGAGAAGCACAACAGCTATTCCAGAACACTCGGCAATGTCTCGGGCCTGGCAATGCACAGAGGAAATGGCTGTAAATATGCCATTTACAACAGAGAGGTGGATCGTTCTTTCAAAAGGGAGTTTGGCTTTGATAGGTAGCTCCCCCTCTCTGGGAGGATTATATTTCTTACCCCCACCTGTCATTCATGCTGGCCTTGTTGTGTGCAGAAAGACACCCATCAGTGATTTTTAACTTTGACTGAACAGTCAAATCTCCTGGGAAATTTTATGAGATATCTATGCCTCGGTTTTCGTCTGCCCAACGGGAACTATCTCTGCATGTAACCAGGGTTTCTGTATTGGAAACTTCACAGATGAGTCCAATGGACAACTAAATTGAAGAACCACCGATCTACAACATTGTTTTTCAAATTTTGGTTTCCGTCATAATCACTGGGGAGGATGCTACCCATACTTACTGAATCACATGATTCTGATGCACACTAAAGTAGGCAAACCATAGATTTACACAGAAAAAATATGGTTCTTTCTGCCTCAACGCTGCTGCTTCCCTCTCTCCCCAATTATATCACTCCAGTCCTGGCGATAGCTACCATTATGTATTCTGGTTAACATGCAATAATGTTGATTGAAGCGATAACATATCACACTAATCAATCATCATGAGAATGTTCTCGAAAGAGGGCAGAGCCCTCTGTAAATGTTGCAGATACTAAGAGAATTCTGATGCTCTGTGCTCTGGACTTGACTGGGTTCATAACACACCTACTTGACTGGGTTCATAACACACCCAGCAATCACTGTTCTCCACAATCAAGCACTGAGTCATGGCTCTTGTTCTCCTTGCAAAAATAGAAAAAATACTTGTTATTTATTAAGGGTTTAATCCCATACGAGAATTATTTCATTCTCTTCTTACCCTAATCTCATGAGGCATGTCTAATTATCCAGATGAGAAATCTGAATTTCAGAGAAAGCCAACACTTGTCTGAGAGCCTCTAACTGGTGAGTGCCTTTTTGAAGATCAGACTTTGGGCCCCTACACCAAGGCTGTTCTCTTGACTTTTGTAATATCTTCATCTGGCCAACATTATAAATAGAGAAGAAATCTGGGTTCAAGTTTTTAAAGAGCTGCCCTGCAGAGGAAGCAGACCTAGGCTTTGTTGCTCCAGAGAATAGAATATGGTTCAGTAGGTAGAAGTCAAGAGGGATGTATTTCATCTTAATCTATTATAATTAATATCAGTTAAAGTGCTAACGATTGCTATTTCTTGAACACTTTGTGTTCAGCACTGAATTTTAAATTAGTGCATCTCATCTGAGAGTCACAACAACCCTGTGGTGACGGAGGAACGGTTATTAACCTGATTTTGTAGGTCAGGGAATGGAGTCTCAGAGAAATTAAAGAAATCATATAACCTACACTGGTGGCTATAATGATAGACTCAGATGCAGTGTGAGAGGGAAAAGGGGCTTGATCCAAGATCCTCGGGTCTTTCAGAACATGAAGTCAGAGTTACCATTGAAGCCATCATTCCTCGTTGCTAAGTTGGACATTTCTAACAAGAGGACTGTCAAACAATGGGTTGAACTACTTTGTGAAATCATGAGCTTCCTGTCAGTCCCTGGAAATGCTCAAGTAAAGATGAATGACTGACTGTTAGCCACTCTGGCTTCACTTCCTTGCTGATTTCCCGAACGCAGGTAGCTGGACTCAGAGTGGGGTGTCTTCCTCAAGAATTCGAACTTCATACCGAGAGTGAGTTAATCTCTCTAAAATGAGTAAGTTTGGTTGTTGTGGGTCCTTTCTTCCAGTTACCCTACTGGATGAGTATTCTTGTGGTAGATTTTTCCTTTTTAAATTCAGCTAGCTCAAAGGAATTTCTGTTTGAATCAGTCCGCAGGAGTATGGATCTAATGAAAGACAGAACTTGAAACGAGATATAAATATGGTAGACCTTCCCAATGCCCAAATCTGAGTGCTTGCCAGCTCACAATAGTGTGAGTGCTATCTGCTATTCTAGTAACAATCTCTGCTATCCTTAACATTGGGCTCAATCCTTATAATAAAGCCCTCCCAGACCTTGGTGATCTGTCCAATACACAGGTGCAGGTTGAACAATCTTTTACCAAGAATTGTAAATGCACTCTTGGCTTCTGTTGAGAGATTATAATCCCAGGGTGGCTTCCCATCATGTTCTCTGTCTTGTGGAGAAAGTCTGGGTGAACTGCAGTTCCAGAGGAGCGAAAGTGAAAGATGGTTGGAGATGGAGGGAGGGTGAGAGAGGAGCAGACAGGGGAGGGGAAGAAGCTGAGAACACTGACTCCACTGGAGGAGAAGGCTGTCTAGCCGGAGGGGAAAGGTCCCTGAAGAATCAGCCACTGTGTTCTGGTGGCTCCTAGTTCTCCCGGGTGCCCTCCCCACTTTCTGACTTGACAGCAGCACTCTAGTGCCTTCCCCCTAGGCCATCGAGTACTTTTCATGCCACAGTCGTGTCCCTTGCTCATCATGTCTCTCACAAAGAACCATTTTCCTTATTATTCAGGCTCCTCAGAATATGCAACAAAGGAAATTCTGTAACGTGGAGCTTTGTGACCTGGAGGAGGTCCCCCATTGATCAAATGTCCAGTAGCATTCGGGAAGTTGAGCAAGCAGAGTGTTCCGGGAAGGGTTACCTGCATTCACATTCATCCTGGGACACACAGTACCATTCTGTGCACTGAAGAACAGATAGAGCAGGAGACTTCGTGGTGGTATCTAAGGGGCATAGAACCTACACCTGCCCTCCTCTCTCAATGTGTGTTTCTATCATCTTGCCACAGGTGATTCCAACCTGTTCACTCAGGGCTTTCCAAACTTTTTGGACAGCATACCTAAATGTATGGGGAATGAGTGACTCTCAGTGGCTGCCAGAAGTAAGATATTTTCCAAAAACTAGTGTTCAATTTAAAACATCCTTAAGAATTTTCCCCCATGTAAAATATCTACATGTGCTTTATTATGATAAGAATGTTCTTTTCTGGGGTGCCTGGGTGGTTTGGTCAGTTAGGCATCTGTCTTTAGTTCAGGTCATGATCCCAGGGTCCTGGGATTAAGCTCCACATCGTGTTCCCAATCAGTGGAGAGCCTCCTCTCTCTCCCTCTGCCTGCTGCTCTACTTGTGCTCTCTCTGTCAAATAAGTAAATAAAATCTGAAAAAAAAAAAAAAAAAGAATGTTCTTTTCTGCTACTTTTGCATAAAACATATCTGTCAACATCTATGTCTTTTTTTTTTTTTGGTCAGTGTACCCCTGATAGGTCAAAACTTAACTGGGAGTTAGCATGGCTAGTGTTTAAGATACTGTATCTTGCTGAGTATTCTGTGAAAATGCTAAGTTTCTGGGGGAGATGCAGCAGTAAGGTTAACACTTTGGCCTAAATCTACTTTTATTTTTCTAAGGTAATTTTTGTGTTTGCCAAAATATAAAATATACATCACTAAAAATATTAAATACTAAGAAAATCCTGAACCCCTCTTCACCATGGGTTTTTCCTGGACAGTCCTGTTGATTCTACTAAATAATAACCTCTTAGAATTATTTCCCTGACAATAGGGAAGCTACACATTCCTGACAGTTCTGAATTATGTTTTATCCCTGTGTAAATGATTATAGTTATTTCACTCCAAAGTATCCCGATTTGGACGTAAAATGACATGGTCACTGTACTTCCCTAGGGGCTGCCACTCTGTCTTTATTTTCTCGCAGTCACCTCCTTGTGTTTAAATTTATGGTTATGCCCTTGTTTCTTGATACTGCATCTAATTTAGGCATTTCCCACTGACTTCCTGCTCTCCTGATTAAGTATTTTGCTCACATATGCCACCATCTCTTCTCCTTACTTCCTCTGAATAAAAACATTGCTCTTTAGCTCCTCTGTTCATTACCTTTGTAACTCTATTTCTTGTTTCATTAATTATAGATAATTTCTCTTGAGTTTCTAGCTTATAGGATAGAGATACTAGCCCATCCCCCCTTTCCTTTGCCCGTCTACTCTCTCTCACCCAAGTCCTGTGCTTTGACCTTTACGTCATTAAAGTTGATAGCATTTATATTCTGTACAATAACCAAATATTAATCTTGTGTATAATCAATAGGATGACTCTGAATGTTGAAGATCGGTTGGTAGCATTTATGCTATTAGGTTCATATCTTTCCTCTCTTGTATTCTCTGTCTTTATCTGAATTTACTTCTAAATTCGATCTTTCTTTTTTTTTTTTTTTTAAAGATCTATTTGAGAGAGAGGGAGAGAGAGAGAGCAAGAGCACATGTGTGAGTAGAGCGAGAGGCAGGGGAAGAGACTCTCAAGCAGGATCCCCACTGAGTGTGGAGCCTGATGTGGGGTTTGATCTCATGACTCTGAGATCATGACTTAAGCAGAAACCAAGAGTCAGCCACTTAACAGACCAAGCCACCCAGGTGCCCCCTAAATTCTTTCAGTGTGTCCAGTGCACCATCCATTCTCTGAAATCATCCCTTTCCTCCAAGTTCTCCCTTTGGGAATCACCCATGCCCCTGCTCCAGTCTGAACTCTGTGCTCACTAGATCTGCTATAAAGTCTTCATCCTGAGACTTGCCTTTGAAGC
Source organism: Mustela nivalis (assembly GCF_964662115.1). Lineage (NCBI taxonomy): Eukaryota > Metazoa > Chordata > Mammalia > Carnivora > Mustelidae > Mustela > Mustela nivalis. The sequence goes on along the minus strand of NC_139029.1, from coordinate 68,062,054 downwards.
TCTTCTGGCTTTGATGCACCATTCCATGGATTTCACATCTCCCTCCTTCTTGGTTTACACTCTTGTTGTGGTGGGCATTATGGTGGCCATGCAAACATTTAGGTCATCCATCTCCATTGTGTAGCATACAGACAGTCTGAGAGGGATTTCTCTCAGTCCCAGTTTCAGAGGTTGACCTTAACTGGTTTAAACCAAACAGGGTAATCCCATTCCTCTTGGTCGCAGTGATAGTTTCAAGAGGCACAGGCTGAATCTCGTGGAATGTCCTGCCTGTTAAGAGTGTCTTTGGCCACCAGACAGTCTAGTAATGTGATTTATGACTTATTATGGGGGCTTTGGTGACATGGCATCAATTCCCACCTTTGAATGGACTAGAAATCAGTCTGACCTCTTGAAAGCCTGGAGAATAAAGGTCCATGATATAGGCACTATGTGGTCGAGCCCCAGTAAAATCTCTGGATATTGAAGGCTTGGATGAGCTTTTCTGATGGGCAATACTTGTGTATTGTCACATATTGTAGCCAGAAAGATTGAACACTCCCCATAACTCCACAGGGAGAGGATGACTGGAAGCTCTACATCTGATATTTCCATGGACCCTGCCCTATTCATTTCTTCCCCTGGCTGGTATTAATTTGTATCCTTTTCTTGTTTTAAACATAATAAGTGGTAACCATGAGCATCACAGCTTTCAATGAGTTCTGTGAGTCTTTCTAGTGAGTTATGGAAATGGAGGGATTTTTGAGAATCCCCCAAATTTGCCCTTGGTATCAGAAATGAGGGCAGTCTGGTGGACTAACTTCACAAGGGACTAAACTGCAGGTGGTTTTAGAGGCGAGGGCCATCCTGGAGACCATGCCTCCCCGCTCTCTCTGAGTTCTAACCTAATAAGGCTATGTGTTCCACTGGACCCAAGGTGGCCTAATTAGTGTAAAGCTTATAATTTTATTTTAGTACAATGTTTGAGGCAAGTCACATTTCCTTTTCTCCTGGATATTGCTGAAGGAGCATGTAGCCACCAAAGCTTACTACAGGCAACTTAGAGCCTCGAGAGAAGTCAGCCTCAGGATAAAGCCAGGGAAGGCAGACTGAAAAGCTATGGGGAGGCACAGTTAGAACTCTGAATGAACCTCAAGTTTTTTCTGCTTCCAATCTTTCAGTTATATAAAGTAGTGAATCAGCTTTATTACTTTATATCAGTTTGTCTTGAGTTTTCAGTTATCACTGAGAGCATCCTGACAAATCACTAATTCAACTCATCTATGTCCTGAAATAATTTCCTAAGAAAGTGTACAAATGGGGTGAACTTTTTTCCTGTCTTGGAATTTTTTTTTTTTTACTTATTCAACAAAGACAGATAGGACGCTTACTTCGTGCCATTTTTTTTTAAAGTGCTTTTATGAAAACTAATTTCATTTGAGCAACATTGAACTAGGGGGCTACTATGATCTCCTTTTGACAGTGAAGGTAACTGAGGCACAGAAAGGTTCAGTTATTTTCCCCAAAGCAAAACTATTATTCACAGTAATAAAATTTGAGCACAGAAGCTGGTTCCAGAGTCAGTGCTCATTTTGTCACCCTTCTGAGCTACTGCTCAATGGCTAACATGCCTTTACTCTTTGCTTTTGCCCTAAATGCAATGTTACTGATGAAAAGTCTGATGTCAATCTGGTTGTTGTTCCTCTGGTTGTTGTTCATTTATCAATGTTACTTCTCTCCTCCAATCTCTATTCCTTTCCTATGAGCTGCTTTTAAGATATTCTCTTTATTGTTAGTATTCTCAAATTCTACAATAAATTGCTTAAGTATGGGTCTCTTTTTCCTACACTTTGATCATTATTACATAGTCCTTTGAATTGGAAGATTCATTTCCCTCTTCAATTGTGGGAAATTATTTTTGTTCTTTTCATTGAAAATGCTTTGTCCTCACTGTCTCTCACATCTCCTTCTAGAATTCTCATTAATCACATATTGAATCTACCATGACTCTTACATCTCTTATCTTTTATCATGTCTCTTTGTTCTTTCATTTGTTTTATTTTACTTTATCTTATATTTTAATTTTTTTATTATGTTCACTTAGCCAGCATATAGTACATCATAAGATTTTTGTTGTAGTGTTCAGTGATTCATTAATTGCATATAATACCCAGTGCTCAACCCAACGCATACCTTTTTTATTTATTTTAATCCCAGAAATACTATATGAGCACATTACATCTAAGCAAGGGACACAGAAATTAAAGAAATAAGAAAATAAATAATCTTTTAGAAAGAGATAATTATATAAAGAAAACAAAGCACAATATTTGGGGTCACTTGTATTTTTGCTTTACCAACTGTGAGATTTCCTATGCCTTATCCATTGTTGTATGGAATATTTTACTTTGGCAATCATAGTTTAGTTTCCAAAAGTTCCCTTATGTTCTTTTTCAAAGGTATCTATTTTTGTTTTATAAATATAATGATTTCTTAAATATGGTGATGTCAAATCTCTAAGAATAACAATACAGATATTGTGAAATCTCTTTTTAATTCCTAAATCATCTCCACTTTATTTTTCTCCCTTCTTATTTTTCTTATCATGGTACTTCTCTTTCATATTTCTACCTTTTCTTAAATGTCTTGACTTTCCTTTTATTTTTTAAAAACAAGGTTGCAAAGAGGCTGCCTGGGATTATCAACGGGCAGGTCACGGAATAAAGTAAGCATGAATGCTAGGATGCCTGAGAATTTTTATCTGGGACACTGGAACTTATGCCATACGCCTCGTCTTTTCAAATAATGTGTTCAATTTATTTCAAGAATATCCTTCCAGTTTAATGATGACTGAGATATAATCTTGTGGTTTTGAATCATCCTGTGCACATAGGTGAGGAGGGGATGTCAGAGGTGGTTCTGTTCCAAATTAACTCCCATTCTCTACCTCTCTTTTCACTCCTGCGCTCAACTGTAATAACTACCTTTGCACATGATGCCTTGTCAGAATTCTTCTCAGCAAGTGGGCTTCCTCTTTGCTGTGCCTCTGACATCAAGGAACCACAGCTTCTTCCACTCTGTTTCCAAGTTTCCAGCTACTAGACCATTTGAAAAATCTCTCATTTTTATGGCCACCCACTTTTTAATTTTTTCATTGACCATACATATATTGGAATTTTAGAAGTGATAGGATAAAAATATATCTGTTCAGCTTATCATCAAGTTCTCATAAGTACTTTTAGAAGGTGGTATTACAAGGGAGAGTTTTATGAGCACAGGAATATGAGGGAATAGTTCTGGGAGAGGAGATTTTGGTGAAAAAAATAAAGCATAGAAAGTTAGATATGAAGAAAGACTTCTGGGGAGGGAGAAACTGATTTTAAGGGATTTTATGGTTCTCAAGGAGCCAATTGTTTTGCACTGAACTGTGTCCCTCCAAGTTTGTATATTGAAGTTCTAACTCCCAATGTGACTGCATGGGGAGGAAGGGTCTTTAGGAAGTAATTAAGGTTGAAGAGGCTATCAGGAGGGTTGTAATCTGAAAGCACCATAGCTGAAGAAGAAGAAGAAGAAGAAGAAGAAGAAGAAGAAGAAGAAGAAGAAGAAGAAGAAGAAGAAGAAGGAGGAGGAGGAGGAGGAGGAGGAGGAGGAGGAGGAGGAGGAGGAAGAGGAGGAGGAGGAGAAGTTGTTGTTGTTGGGGGGGAGGAGGAGGAAGAGGAGGAGGACAAGGAGGAGGAGGAGAAGGAGAAGAAGAAGGAGGGGGAGGAGGAGGAGAAGGAGGAGGGGAAGGAGAAGAAGGAGGAGGAGGAGGAGGGGAGGAAGAAAAGAAGAAGGGGAAGGGGAAGAGGAGAAGGAGGAGGAAGAATTGGAAGGACTCTTTCTCCACAATGTACAGACGCAGTGAGAAGGTATCTATACACAAGCCAAGAGGTAGCCCTCACCAGGGACCCAATCAGTTAGCACCTTGATCTTGGATGTTCCATTCTCCAGAACCCCAAGAAAATCAATTTCAGTTGTTTAAGCCACCAGACTTTGAAATTTTGTTATGGTAGCCTGAGCTGATGCATACACCAATGATTAGCACAAAGTTCTAAGGAGAAGGCACAAGAAAAGTTTTTGACATGTTTACTGAGGTTCAAGGTACTCTTAATGAAAGCACTGAATTTGAGCCAAGGGACCTGCTGAACAAAATTCTGGCTCTGCTATTAACTTGAGTGACTTGGGCAATCACCTAACCCACTCGGCCATAATTTTCTAATCTATAGAGTGAAGCTAATAATTCTTATCTCCTGAGCCCTGGCATGAGTATTAAATGTTATATTTTACCATAATCCTTTATTATACCTAATTATTTATTCATAGTTGGTTTCCTTGACTGATCCATAACAGTTTTAGCTGTTGAGTCTGTGAGATAGGAAGAACAAAGTATTAATGAGCATGGCCAGCATGGTGCCTAGCACTCAGTAGGTGCTCACTAAATTCAAACGTAAACCTGTGTATAACTGGGTGGTCATAAAAGTCTGTGGCTTTATGGTGGTGATTTTCCCCTAGGAAAGCTCATGGAGATCATGGAAGCTTTTCTTTGGAAGGCTTGAAACTCCTGTCACTATTTTGCCCTTGGCCAGTCCAAGACAACGCCCTTGGCATCACCACTGCTAATTGTCCTAACTCAGCCTTCTGTATTCCTGGGAACTCTGATCCCTGTCTAATATTTAGCGTTTTTTATCAAAGTTATCTAGTTAACATTTATGTCCTTCTTTCTAGGCTGAGATCTTCTCAAAGTGTGGACTAAATCTGAATTATTTTTATTATTATTATTATTTTTATTCCCAACATGTAGTCCCATTGCCCATCAAACAGTAGGCACTCAACATGTCTTTGTTTCACTGGGAATTCTTATCTGGGAGATATCAGGACTTTGGCTTCCTGTTGCTTGCTCTTTAGAACTGTTTGAGGTCCCTCTATGCTCATCCATCTTCCTGCCTATGTCTAGGACAATGGGTCTCATTTCTAGTCGCACTGACTTAAATGAGATCCGACTGCGTGACTCTAGGGCCGTGTTACTGCCATTTTCAACTTTATATTTGATGTGAATTATGGCACAGTGGGGGATTCTTTTGAGACTGTTGAAGAAGCTATATGTGTCATGTGTGGCAGCATCTGGTCCCATTGCCATAGACCACATTGAACACAACTGCTATGTGATTGACCTTTAATCTGAGTCTGGAGATGAAAGCCATGTTGACACTATGCTTTGTCAGCTATTCTCCTGAAGAACATCCTGGCCTAGCGCTACTATTTCCCACTTTGAATATAACACATAATCTGTCATTGTTCTCTCAAGGAAGTGAGAGCAGAAACAAGATTCAAGTCTCTATTTCTAACAGCAATATTGGAACTTTTTAGTGTTAAGTGGTACATAATGTTAGTTTCTTAGATAATTAGAGCATGACACATTATGGTCTGCAAGCTGGTTCAGAATTGACTAGTTTGTCTCTGGTGTTTATTATTTCAGAATATTGCCGACAACTCTAATAAGCAAACTCTTTCATTTGTAGTCTTTTGTTCATCAAACATTAATAAAGACCCTTCTTTGTCAGGTAAAGTGTCAACTTCTGACCTTATGAAACTTACCTTTCAGCTGAGTTAAGGCTAAAGCTCACCTTTTAGCTGATGATGTTCTCAAGCCATTAAGTGGAAAAAACAAATAGTACAACACGTGGCTACTTTTAACATTAGCGCTCAGCTTGTTTCTGGGTAGTAATACTAATATATTGTGTTGAAATACATTTGCATAAGTATATTCATGCACATATATATGTATATATATATTGCTAATATTAATATCTCAAAAAGCGCATGATGTTTTTTTGATTAATAAAGTACTTAAGCACATTTTTTTTTTTTAAACCAACCTGATCTTCAGTAACTCTGAGAGGTATTCAGGATACTTGGCATTTCCACATGACTAAATAGGTTGCAGAGTAGATAATAAATTGCCCACGGGTATTGCACCAGTAAGTGGCAGAGCTGGGCGAAGTCCATTATTAAGGTGGTCTTTGTTTTACTTGAGTGATGGTTTAGATGTTATTTAAGACATGCTTGCCCACACTAGTCAGTTGAACACTGCTTGGCGGTGTGTAATTACACTCCCATTATATAAAAAAAAAAAATGCAACACGTTCAGAGACAAAGCAGAGCGGTGCTGGCTAGAATGATCTAAGAGGTTCATGGAGAGAGGGTAGATCCAGACGAAAATACAGACTTAGGGTGAGGAAATAAAATGGGTTCACTATTGAGAAGAGAATGTCTTGAATATCACGCTGAGAAATAGGGAGCTTTATTCTGTGATTAGCAGTGATGCAGTAAAGGTATGTGAATGGATAAGTGGCTTGGCACAATAAATAGCTTCTCTGTGACAATTTGTAGAAAGGATGAGAGTAAAAAGATTGTGGAGATTTTTGAGTTTTGTTGTATTGGAGAATAGTGACGATGTTGTGCTGCGGAGTTCTTAATCTTTTCTAACTCCCCTTGATCCACAACTGGGACCATATGGGGCCTGCTCTGTCTGCTGAGCCCTGCCTGGCTCTGGTGAAAGGCTGTGTTTGGGTCTCCGCCCTCTGAGTGTGCTCATTCCTGGTCAGTGAACCAGAGTGAGCTTGTGTCTGCCTGAAATATGATGGTGCCATGGACTCTGTCTATAAATACTAAGACAGCTCAAGTCTCAGTGTCTTGATGAGCTGCTCTAAGCATCCAGGCTAATTTACTAGCTGATAGATTCTTAATCTATCACTACTGACAAATATGACAAGTACACAAGCTTCAACATATTTTTGGTAGGTCTTATTCAAATGAATCCTAGCAGGATCTTTTCAAAATTTAATATTGCAGGATTTCCCCAGTATTACTTCAGTCAGCTTAATTTTCTTTTTTCTCTTTAAAGATAACAATCCAATATTCTCAAACACTGGGGGCATCTGTTTTGCACTGATTTGCTAAAGAACGCTGTGAACATATATGTAAGTAATCCCTGTCAGTTCCTGGAACTTTTTAGTCAGCAGAGCTCATTTGTTCCGTATGGAGATGTGGCAAGGAGAGGGGTCCTCAAGTAAACAATTCTGCTATCACAATCTGGGGTGATGAGTGTTGGACTTGACCCATGTAGGACCTGTTGGTTTACATGGAGAGGGACAGTGGTAATAGAGGACCTCAGACAGGTGTGTCATGGGGTAATAGTACTATCAGATTGGATTTTAGAAATCACTCCAGGTTGTGTGGATGAGGAAATAGAGAGGGGTAACAGGGAAGGGGTCTGAAAACAGGAGACCCGTTAGGGGCTGTATTTGTTCTGGTTCTCCAGAGAGACAGAACCAATAGGATGTGTGTGTGTGTGTGTGTGTGTGTGTGCACGCGTGTGCTTGTGGGTGCATGTGTGTAGGTGAGACTGGCAAACTTGAGGCCCAGGGAAGAGTTGAGGTTTCTGATGAGTCCAAAGTCAGTCTGGAGACAGAATTCCTTCTTTGGGGGGTTTCAGTCTTTTTTCTCTTATGGCCTTCAACTGATTGGTCTACCCAAACTATTGGAGGTGAATCTGCTTAACCAAAGCATACTGACATAAATGTTAACCTCATCTAAAAAAACAAAACAAAACAAAACAAAACAAAACAAAACAAAAAAACCTTTGCAGCAACATCCAGACTGGTGTTCCACCAAACAACTGGGTACCATAGCCTAGCTACATTGACACAAAGAATTAAACACCAGAAGAGCCAGTGAAACTTTATCCTCCAGGTGGGAGAAGAATCATACCAGCATTTAATTGGGTGAACTTGCTGAGCAACTGGACGAACGTTGGGAGAAACAATCGGAGCATCTGGGGAATGGATCCCTGAAACAGACAGTTTCCTGCCAGTTTATCCACAGAGATGATCCAGCATCCCTTCCCCCTTCCTCAGTTCCCTTCTTCTGTCCATTTAATGAGCAATCATGTGCTGGGCAGTCTGCTGGGAGCTGGAGACCCAAGTTGATGGAACACCCTGCTGACCTTAAAGGGGGCTGCGGTCGACTCATAGTTCTTCATCGCAGCTTTGCAGACCAGACTAAGAGCCACTTCACACATTCAACCATTCTTCACGCCACTCAGGCCTTTCCTGGAGATGACGGCAACGCATGCATGGTGAAACAAGAGTGGTAACAAAACCACACAAGCAAACCAAAAGCAACTCAACTTCATTTCTGCTGCTTCCAGTACCTTCTTGTATTTCCAGTGAGGGTGGCGCCTGCTTTGCTTGCTCTTAGCAAGATGGTCACAGACTCATTCCTCATGCAGGGAAGAGCCACCATGGGGTCTGACCCACTTATGCCTCCTCACTCCTGACGAAAAACCAGGCTTCCTCACTGAAACAGGGGTCATGAGGTAGGGTTCTATGCGTTTTCTATAAAAAATGGAACCTCCACAAACTCTTTCATCCTTGTCCCTAAAAGGCTTGTAGAATTTGCAATCAGAATGACAAGAATAGGAGCTAAGAAAAAAAAAAAAAAGCTTCTTTGGGGAAAGATATACTTTAAAACATTTAGTATAATATTATATGGGATTCCACATCTGGTTTTTCCACATTTATCATACCCATAAAACATGCACCTGTTAGTTTTTCATCACAAGCCATATTTCTCATCTGTCTTGTTTGACCTTGTCGCAAGGCATTTCCCTTTTAGCACTCACTTGGATTTTTTTTTTTTTTTCCACTTGGATTTTTGTACTGAGTAGAAGTTGGAAGTGATTGCAAAGGGAGGCAATTTCTTTTGACATCTAGTATATGACCCATTTATCTCCTTATAGAATATAGGGAAAGTATTAGAGGGGAGCAGTAAAGAATAAGATATATTTGTACGAATATATAGATCTCCGGTCTCCTCTCAGGTCTGTCTTTGTGACCTTAGCCAAAATATATGGTGTGGTTGTGTGGATGTTTGGATCTGGAGATTTGTCTTACGGAGTATGCCTTATTGGGGGACAGAGTAAGAGGCAACTATTTTCTGATTCCTAGGGATAGGCCTTTTTAAATTCTGTTTTTCATTTTTATTATAGAAAATTTCAAACATACAGGAAAGTAGAGCGAGAAGTCTAAAGTACCTCATGTACCCATCATCTGGCTTCAAATAGTCATCAACAAAGGGATAAACTTATTTAATCTATACCCCTTTTCCTCCCCAATCCCCTAAGCAGAATTTTGAAGCAAATCCTAAATATGTAATTTCATCTGAAAAAAAAATGTGTGAGTATATAGGTATACACACAGAGAGAGACATATACATAAATACAAACACACACACACACATACCCTAAAAGATAAGTACCTTTAAAAAAAGTTTTTATTCATTTATTTGACAGAGAGAGAGAGATCACATGTAGATGGCTGGCGGGGTGTGAGGGGGAGTGGGCGGCAGGAAGGAAGCTGGCTCCCTGCTGAGCAGAGAGCCAGATATAGAACTCCATCCTAGGGCCCTGAGATCATGACCTGAGCCGAAGACAGTGGTTAACCCACTGAGCCACCCAGGTGCCCCTGAGATAAGTACTTTTTTATAGCAGAACTAAAATATCATCATCACACCTAAAACACAATTCCTTAATATCATTAAATATCTAGTCAATACTCAAATTTCCTTGATTGCATGATTTATTCAAATCAGAATCCAAACAAGGTCCAGATGCTGCATGTAGTTCATATTTCTTAAGTGTCTTTAAATCTAACCCTTAATTTTTTATCACCTTTTTCTTTACATGTTGAAGAAACTGGGTCATTTGCCATGAAGAGCAACTCATACTCTTGATGGACTGATTGATCCTATGATGTCACAGAACGTATTTCTCTGTCTCCCTACCAACCCCCAAATTGTATTTCCTATAAAGTATAATCTGGAGGCTTGATCAGATTTAGGTTAGAGTTTATGACATGAATACTTCATAGGTGGTATGAGGAATGATCTCCTGGCATCATCACATCAGGAGGATATACTGTCTCCCTGCCCCTCTTTGGGTGATGTTAAGATTGATTGATGGATTTAGATATTGTCAGGATGGTCCATTATTATCAAATTCCTTACTTAGCCTCTGCCTGGCTCTAGATATATTTTAATTAGATACCGTGACATCATCATATATGATGTCTATCATTCCTTCTTTGGTCAGTGGCAGACTCTGGTTGATACCAAAATCTTTTTGATATGACAAAAAAATTTTTAACACAAAAATTAAAAGTTAAATATTTGAAAAGGATGGGAATCTACTCAACACTATCCCACAGAAAAAAAAAAATCAAAAGTACTGATAGTTTCTTAAAGCAGTGATTTGACTTGCTGGGACTTCAGGGAAAATTCTAATTGTTGAATGTTAAATCCACAAATCAAGCAAAAGACAAAAAATGGGAAATAAGATGCCCACTGAAAAGAGGAACACTTGAAAAATAGTTCTAAGGGGGCACCCGGGTGGCTCAGTGGGTTAAAGCCTCTGCCTTTGGCCCAGGTCATGATCCCAGTGTCCTGGGATTGAGCCCCACATTGGGCTGTCTGCTCAGCAGGGATCCTGCTTCCTCCTCTCTCTCTCTCTGCCTGCCTCTCTGCCAACTTGTGATCTCTGTCAAATAAATAAAATCTTTAAAATCTTTAAAAAAATTCAATAAAATCTTTAAAAAATAAAAAATAAAATATTTAAAAAATTAAAATAAAAAGAAAAATAGTTCTAAGGCAAAATGCTAAGGGACATAGCTACTGAATTAAAAAATCAGCAACTCAAAATGGCTAACTGGTAATTCAATTTCAAGGTATTAAGCCAAATTAGAAAGATAAACATAAGACTATTTTTACCATACTCTTTTGATCCAACACAGTTTGTGTCTGGATAACTCTAAAACCAAGACATGTTTTTATTTGGTTTAAACAAAATTAAAGGCTGAAATGTGTATATTTAGATAGTGATATCATATTTAGATATGATATAAAAGTAAGCATGATATACATGGCTTACTTTTACTTTTTGCCTTTCTAAGTGATTTCAATAATTGTGGCTCATCGACATGTAATACATCAGAGTGATTTCCTAAGGTTTATTCTGCTGACTTCCTAAATTTTTTTTTTCAGTGTGGGAGCTGTTTACAAGATCTATCTGTGTCAACTTTCGCTAAAATGGAACCAAACCTTATCTGAATGTTCTTCTTCTTACATGCAATTTATCAGTTGGGGCACAGTCCTTTAGGTTGCTGTTTAACACGTTACAGCCTGGTGGTCACATCTGCAGTGTTAAGAAATGACTCATTCACTCTAACGTTGTGGAAGTTGGGGAGAGAGGGGGAAAGACAGAAAAGCTCGTCAGTAACTTTGAAGCTCCGTGCATATTACATATTCATTTAATCTCCTCATATTTGGGTGGTTAGGTGTACATACGGATAACTTTTTATAAATATTACTAGATTTCCACTCTTGTTGGATATTCAACACCAAGTGTTGAAGTCATCATAGAACTGTATTTGGTAAATATTGTTATAGTCATTTTGGAGACAAGGAAATTGAGACGAGGAGCGTAATCTGTGCAAGTGCAAATAGCTGACAAGGGACAGACCAGAATTTGAACCCACACATCTGTCCAACTCATAGGCTGCCTTTTTCCCCTATGTCATCTGCCTGCTAGCCATGTCCAAAATGGGGGTAATAAGCAAATTAGATCAATTTTCAGAAAAATGTGCTCTATTCATCATTTAGCATAGCTTTTATACTTACTGGATGTCACCATAAGCTTTTTTTCTTTGTAAAGAATACACTGTCTAGGAGATAGGATCTGCCAAGAAGGTGCACACTGCCTGAATTGTGCCCTCATTGGAAATATTATAGGATGTAGAATTATATAAAATAGGGGTAACTTGGTATGGTGTTAGGTGAAATGGAATTCTGTAAGCTCTGGCTCAAGCAAAAAGTCAATACATTAAGAGCCAGGAATCACCAAGGAGCAATGTGCTTGGAAACTCAATACGGTAATAAGTAACTCAGTATTGTGTCTGTGAAAGATCCCTTACTGTCCACCAAAAAATGTTAATGCACTGCTCCTTGGTGTCAGTCCTTTATCTTCAAATATCACATAAAGATATCAGTGAGAGAATTTTTTCTTTCTTGAAATTTGCCACACAGCCTTGATCAAGGCAAAAACCCTATGGGATGATCTAACAATTCCGGATGCTTTTGTTGTAAAATTGAAATTACATTGAGTCCATTCAGGATATGCATTTTTGTGTGAGGCTTATCGTCACACACCTATACTTAAAAATTAGAAGAGTATACAACAATGAAATCTTGCCATTTGTGACAGGAATGGATCTTGAGGGCATTTGCTAAGTGGAGTAAGTCAGATGAAGAAAGACAAATACTGTATCATCTTACTTACATGGGAAATCTAAAACAAACAAACAAAAGAATGTTTAGATACAGAGAATAGATTGGTGGTTGCCAGAGGTGGGAGTTGGAGAATGGATGAAATAAGTGAGGGAGAAAAAGATACATACTTCTAGTTATAAACTAACTAGTCATAGAGATGTAATGTACAACACGGAGACTATAGTTAATATGACTGTCTTGCATATTTGGAAATTGGTAAGAGAATAAATCTCAACCCAAGTAAAAAAAAAAATTCTGTGACTATGAATGGTGATGAATGTGAACTAGATGTATTTTGGTGATCATTTTGCTACATGTACAAATGTTGAGTCATTATGTTGTACCCTAAAACTGATATAATGCTATATTTCAATGATACCTCAATAAAAAAATAAACAAAATAGACTGGTTCTCCCTATACACAACACTTCATCTCTAGTGTTAAGTCAGCATATACATGATGATCGTGAACATAGCTGATAATGAGACCTTTCGCATTTCATAGATTTGTACAGCCAGACACCAGCCTACCTTAATCAAGACTCTTGATTGGATTATCTTAATGATACAACATGTTTAAGGAGTGCCTACTATATGCTAGGTTCCTGCTGGGCTGTGGGCAAACAATGAGGGATTAAGACAAACTGCTTCCTTGCCTTGGATCACACCTTATAGGTGAAGACAGCCATATGAACAATCTGTTACAGTATTATATAATAAATGTTTTGACACTTTCAGAAAAATGTAACAGTCATCAAGTGTAGCCTGAGGCAGGAGTGAAGAGGGCTTTCTGAGAAGGTTTGTAGGAGAGAATGACACAAGTTATGAGAAGGAAATCTGGAGTGGGTCGGATGGGAGTGTGAGGTTAGAAGGGATAGGTGGGGAAGACATGCATGTACCAGACAAAGTGAGTAGCATCTGGGAAGGCCTAGAGGCTGGTGAGAGCATGGAGACAGTCAGGAAGGTGGGAAGGAAGGCGAGAGGAAATACACAGGGCTGGCCTGGGAGTGGTAAATGGAGAGATAGACCTTGTTCAGACGACTGGACTGACTGTGAGGACAGCTGAAGGGAAGTGAGGAAGAAGGTGAGGTGGTCCATTTGGTGTTTCAGAAGGGCCATCTGGCTGCTGGGGTGAGAATAAAGGAGGGCAGGTAGAACCACCTGGGAGGCTTTGCAGCAATCCAGGTGAAAGATGATGGTGGCCTCACAGGGAGGACAGACAATGGTGAAGATAATGGGCAGAAATGGTCATATTTGATAGTTGACAGGACATGGTGCTTGTTTGGATGAAGGTGGTGAGAAAGAAGACCAAGTCCATGGTGATGCCTGGTTCCTGACTTGGGGGACTAACTGAGGCAGTACAGCTAGAGAAAACAGGCTGAGCAACTGGAGGTGATGAGTTTACTTCTGGACAAGTTAGGTTTGAAATACCAGCGTATCAATCCTCTTCGTTTTCTAGTATTTTCTAAGGAACGAGCAGCAGTGTCCCTGTGAGACAGCTGGGATAGACAAAGTCACGTGAGTGTCTATGTAGGAGCAATGGCATTCAGAAGTCACAAAAAAGCTGACTTTCTGATGCTACTCTTTTACACTGACCACAGGTACTAATGTGGGCCCTCAACGTTCATGAAGAATGGATTCGGATGGTCCTTTTGATAATTCTAGATGGCTAAGAATTATAAAAGTAGAAAAACTGGGGGGAGGGTGATAATCACTCAGGAATCACTGCTCCAGCAACCCACACCCCCTCTGCCTTTCTCTTCTTTTCCAGGGAAGATCAAAGGTTTGATTAGGAAAGACCCGGAATTACACTCAGGTGATTGTGACTCACTCCCAAGAACAGAGGAGGCTGTGGGGGCTCCGGAAGACAGTGACTGTTGGGTTTATTTATATATTTATGTTAGATTTTATTTATTTACTTGGCACAGACAGACACAGTGAGAGAGGGAACACAAGCAGGGGGAGTGAGAAAGGGAGAAGCAGGCTTCCCGCTGAGCAGGGAGCCTGATGTAGGGCTCAATCCCAGGACCCTGGGATCATGACTTGAGCCAAAGGCAGATGCTCAATGACTGAGCCACCCAATTGCCCCAGGTTTATTTATTTTTTTAAATAGTTTTATTAAGATTTCATTCACATGCCATACAGTTCACACACGTATTTATTCAATTTTTATTTATTTATTTATTTTTATTAAGCCTTTTGTTTTAATTGCAGTAGTTAACATACATACAGTGTTATATTAGTTTCAGATGTACAATATAGTGATTCAGCAATTCCATACATTACTAAGTACTCAAAATCACATTAAGAGTATTCTTGATGCCCCTCACCTCTATAACCCATCCCCCTACCAACCTCTCCTCTGGTGACCTTTGTTCTCTGTAAAGAAGAATCTGTTTCTTGGGCGCCTGGGTGGCTCAGTCTGTTAAGCATCTGCCTTTAGCTCAGGTCATGATCCCTGGGGATCCAGCCCCCCATCCGGCTCCCTGATCAGTGGGGAGTCTGCTTCCCCCCTCCCTCTCTCTCTCCCTCTGTGAGCTCTCTCTCTGTCTCTCTCTCTCTCAGTCTCTCTCAAATAATTAAATAAAGTCTTTTAAAAGAATCTGTTTCTTGGTTTGTCACTCTCTCTCTCTCTTTCTCTTTCTTTCCCTCCTTCGTTCTTTGTTTCTTGAATTCCCATATGAGTGAAATCATTGGGTATTTGTCTTTCTCTGACTGATATAACTTAGCATTAAACTTTCTAGCTCCATTGATGTCATTGTGAATGACAAGGTTTCATGCTTTTTTATGGCTGGATATATATATATATATATATATATATATATATATATATATATATGCATGCCACATTTTCTTTATCTGCTCACCAGTTGATGGACACTTGGGCTGCATGCATAATTTGGTTATTGTGGATAAAGTTGCTATAAACACTGGTATGCATGTATCCCTTTGAATTAGTATTTTTGTATTATTTGAGTAAATATCTAGTTGTGCAATTGTTGGATTGTAGGGTAGTTCTATTTTTAACTTTTTGAAGAACCTCCATACCATTCTCCAGAGCTCCTGCACCAACAGAGTAAGAGGATCCCCTTTTTCCACATCCTCGCCAACAATTGCTGTCAGTTCACATGTTTAAAGTGCACAATTTAATGTTTTTTTAAAAAATCATTTATTTATTTATTTGACAGCCAGAGATCACAAGTAGGCAGAGAGGCAGGTAGAGAGGGGGCGAAGCAGGCTCCCCGCTGAGCAGAGAGCCCGATGTGGGGCTCAATCCCAGGACCCTGGGATCATGACCTGAGCCAAAGGCAGAGGCTTTAACCCACTGAGCCACCCAGGCGCCCCAATTTAATGATTTTTATTATAGTCACCAGCACATGCAACAATGACTGCAGTCGCTTTTGGAACATTTTCATTACTTCAAGAACAAACCCCATATTTATAACTATCACCTCTTTATGGCCACTCTCCTCTAGCTTTAGGCAATCATTACTTTATTTTCCGTCTCTGTAGATTGCCCTGTTCTGGAATTCAAATGGATGGAATCTTACCTCCTGAGGTCTTTGGTGACCAGCCTCTCACTGAGCACGATGTCTTCAAGTTCATCTATGCTTTGGCATGTATCAGTACTTTATTTCCTTTTTTAATGGCCAAATAATATTCCATTGTAGAGGGATGCCACATTTTGCATACCTCTTTGTTGACAGACATTTGGGTTGTTTCCACTTTTGGCCATCATGACTAGTGCTGCTACAAACATCTGTGTATTAGTTAACTGCTATTCATTCATCTGTATACCTCTAGGCTTAGCGTAAGGAAGAAAGGACTTTTCTGCCACTGATATCAACTCAGGGATCATCCTCAAAGTCAGCCATGGTCTGTGACTCTCAGGCAGCCTTCAGATTCTAGGCACAATTGTGAAGCAGGAACATTTACTCTTGTTTCTTGATTCCTTGAAGTATGTGTCCTTTACTCGCCACCCCCGCCCCCGCATTCTTGTTTCTTTCAGTAACCTAGAAGTCAGAGGGAGTCTTGATTACTTATAAGAACTACTCTTTAGGTTCCCAAATGTCTGCCAGCCCAGCCTGCTCTAGTTCATACTGCCAGTCTTTTACAGTGGCTGGTAAATCCTCATGGAGGTGTGAATGAGGCCTCAGACACAACAATTCTTTTACCTTTTCACAGAGGAGCATTGGCCTGAACAAATCTGTTATTGTAAGAGGAGAGGTTTCTTTAAAATTTGAGTTTGGGGAGCTTCTAAGTTCTCCAGACTGTATCCAGAAACTCCCTTACCCTGTATCACTCAACCCCCCTTCTTTCTGATCCTTGTTAAGTCTGAGACTTAAACCCTGAGGCATTACTTGGCATGAGTGCCTAAGTAAATTTTATTAAAGAAGTAAATACTCCAAAGTCATAGATCATGAGTCTGGGAATGCAACCAAAGTCTTTTACCATTTCAAATAATTAATAAAATGAAAATTGGACAATAATGGACCATGTGTTTGTATGCATGCCATTATGAAAGCCACGACATATGTCCCTTGGAGAATGTCCCATTTACAGAGGTGCCCATCAGCTTTGCCTGAATGCGAAGGAAGATTTAGCAGGATTCCTGAAAGTGTAATCCGCGCACCAACTGCATCCAGAATCAGTTTGATTGTCCATTTCAGGGGCTTCATTCCAGCTACTAAAACAAAATCTCTTGGGGGTTGTCCTTTGAGCAATCTCCTCAGATGATTCTTATACACATTCGTCTATCAGGGCCATTCAAAAATATCAGGGCTTCAGTTATATACCTGCTAGGTAAGTCGTGGATACCATAACTATTTTCCATTGAAATGTTGGAGAATAAAAGGAGATGCTATTAATGATCATGCAGAGAATGTAAGCATAAACCAGGACTACTCTGGCAAACCAGAATGCAAAGTGACCTTGCAAATACAAAAATGGCACCCTGTCCAAGTGAGAACTTACTCTACCTCTCCAATTCATCAGAGCCAACGTTCTCGAAGCTTATTTTGTGAGTGTACACCTCCAAGCTTCCTACTTTTGCTGATTGCATGTCCCCTACATGCAGTCAGCTTCACTGCGGTCGTCATCAGTGCTACTCCCTGGTCCCAGGGCCTCCTCTCTTTTTGATATAGAGGAGGCTGAACTTTCGGTCTGCCTCATCGTGTTTGGGTGCAGTCCCGGATTGGAAATGGAAGAAATGTTGAGTCACCATGGGAAATCCAGCAAAGTTCCCTATACTTGTAGTGCCGAAGAACTAGGGATATGAGGAGCATCTTTTCAATCCTGCCCAACCTGCTGTATTACTGAACCTTATTTAGTGTTCAGTGTTCAGTATACGGCCATTAAGGGTCTAGTAAGACTCAGATGTAATTCTGAATTTGTTATTATAGAGGCTAAATGTGCTATCCAGTATCACATACAGGGTCAGAATCGTACCTATTTCCCCCCAAGTGACTCCCTCTTTTCCCGTCTGTGTATAATTTACAGAGAATTTTCAGATACTTTGTTTTTTGGTATGTATATTAGTTCCCATGTCTTTTGTGACAAATCCCCATAAACTTGGTGGCTTAACAATGACAGAAATAAGACCTGTCACTGTTCGGAGGCCGAAGTCTGACATCAGTATCACTGGGTGGACGTCAAGGTGTCCGCAGGGCCACACTCCCTCTGAAGGTTGTAGGGAAGGATCTGTTTCTTGCCTCTTCCAGCTTCTGGTGGCTTCTAGCACTTTCATGGAGCATCACTCTAGTCTGAAGCCGGTATCTTCAAATCCCTCCGTCCTCATCTTATATCCCACTCTTCTCTGTGTGTCTCATTTGTCTTTGCTTTACCCTTAGGAGGATATGTATGATTGCATTCAGGTTCCCCCATCCCTGAAGATAATCTGGGATAATCTCCCCATCTCAAGAGCCTTCCATTAATCACAACTTCATAGACACTTCCTTTAAATAAGATAATATTTATAGGTTCCCAGGATCAGGACTTGATATCCTTGGGGCCATGACCAGCTCACCACCACAATCAGCAAATCTTTGTGGATGGTGACAGCAGGTGTGTATCATCATCTTCATTTCACAGTCAATGTTGGAGTGGAGGTTCAGAAGATTTAAGTGACTACCATGAGGTCATGAGCCTGTCTGATGGCAGACAAGAAAGGAGAAATAACTGTGCCATTCCCTTTAAGCTGTGCTGATTCCCCAAGGGGGTCCAGAGGATAGAGGGCATACAGTCCATCTCCTTGTCTCCCTATGCACCATTGGACAGTGTGCTTCAAAAGTCTAGCACAAAAAATGACTCTTGACACTGACTTGATGATGGGAATCTTAGTCTGTGTAGGACTTTCCAGGCATCATTAGGAATCAGGAAAATGCCTGATATGGAAAGCTAGGTCCGGCTGTGCCATTAATGAGTTGTGTGAGCTTGGGAAAGTTTCTATGACTCTCTGCTTTTTAGATTCCCAATATTTAAGATAAAAGGAATGGGCTAGGAGATAATATGTTAAAATGCAGATACCACCGAATGCCCACAATGCACTTAGAATCTCTCTAAGAATTTGGCTTCAATCATTTCATATAGTCCTCACAAACAACCTGATGAGAGAGGCATGATTATTACACACATTTTACTGACAAGGCTTAGAAAGATCAGACAATTTGACCAAAGCCACCCTGTAAGCCAGTGGTGGACCCAAATGTGATCTACCTGTCTGACTGCAAAGTCTTCTGACCATCGGCCCCTCATTCTCGCCATACTCCCCATCCACAGGACTGTGATAACCTGATGTCAGCACCGCACATGGGTCTGGACCATATAATGGCCACGTGCATAATATAACTCACTTGCCTCTGATACTTTCAGAGGAGCTATTTGATGGCTGGCAGCCAGATGCAAGATAGTCCTTTATTCAGGGTATTGTGTGAGAGATGCGTTTTTTTTTTTTTTAAATATTTTATTTATTTATTTGACAGAGAGAGAGATCACAAGTAGGCAAAGAGGCAGGCAGAGAGAGAGGGGGAAGCAGGCTCCCTGCTGAGCAGAGAGCCCAATGAGGGGCTCGATACCAGGACCCTGAGATCATGACCAGAGGCGAAGGCAGAGGCTTAACCCACTGAGCCACCCAGGCGCCCCAAGAGATGCGGTTCTAAGCATAGCTAAAAATTTCCAGGGAAAAATTCCTCGTGGGAATGTCACAGGGAGTAGTGTTCTGTGGAATAGAGGCAAATAATGGTCTACTTTTATAAGTTAAACAGCTCATACTCAGTAAGCATTTGTGTCTGTTTTGGTCTATAAAACCTAGGTGATTTGTCCCTATGACTTCTGAGATAGCTTTGTAGAACCATTGCCTATCAGGGCTGGAAGGGCGCGAGGTAGTCTCACCTTTATACTTTGTATTTGAAGGAATAGAGGCATAATTAAAGGAAATTCATTTATCCAGCAAATATTTCATGAGAACCTGCGTTTCAGATACAGTGCTAAACACCAGGACCCAGACATGAAACAAAAGGATCACTATTCTAGAATCTCTGTGCTTAGTGGGTGAGGCAAGCTCATAACATACGATTTCAATAAATCTGGTAAACACTGCAATTGTGCTGAGAATTCTAGGGGATCCTGAGGGAGTCAGCAGAGACTGATGTTTGAGCTAGAAGAGGAAAGTAGGAAAAGACACCACTGGCAAGGGAAACAGGATCCCAGAGGGGTCAAGTGTATTCAGAACAGTGAGTTGTTCCTGATGTTTAGAACCCGAGGTGATGTGAGAGGAGGTCACAGGGGCTGGCGTGAGACTTGCCCAAGGTCAAATAACTCCAGGTCTGTTGAGATCGAAGCATTTCAGTCTATACCCTCAAGTAGGTTTTAATGACATTTTCCTTTCATGGGGTCTATTTTGTGCACCTTGGCTTTACAAGGCTAGACTTGGCACCCTTCACCAGGGACTCAGGATCACTTTCACGTGCTGCAGAACTTCTTAGGGCATCCCCCAGGTCTGCTGACCACATGGAATAGTTTTGTGATGTGTGGGAATCAACTCAGGCTCTCGTACCTTATTTTGTTTCTGTTTCTAGCCTGCAGCAGAGTCAGAGCCCCTGCCCAGCGTAGAGGCCTCAAGTTACACCGTGATCCGAGAGTACCTGGTACATCTGTGTGTGCACATAGTTGAAAATGCCTTCTGAATGAAGTCATTGTTTTTTAATCACCGAAGAAGAATAACTGAGAATTCAGATTTGCGGCTGTTTTGTCTCCCAGAGAACAGAGAAGGAGGTCCTGCTCCTTCTGGGGATTTCAAGATTAATCCACTGCCCTTTGGATCCAGCTTCCAGGTGTTCCTTTAGAATTCACTGACCACAAGTTGGTTCCGCCATCCGCATGGTGCCCATGTATATTTGATGTACTTTTACTGGCTGGCTGAACAGTGTGGTGGAAATGAAGGTGAAGATCCACTGCCACTAGTGGTCCCACGACGACATCCCCTTGTCCCTTAAAATTGGTGGATCCTGCCAAATTCCTTTCCATTAATTATAATAACAATAATAACAAAAGCTTCTTTGGGGGTCTCCGCTCTGCCTCTATAATGCGGTTCTTTCTCTCACATCTTCCCCTCAGGATATTTTCTGCTTAATGAGATGCAGCGATACATACTCTTCCTTGCTGTTTCTCTTCTGGCTGAATGTGATTTTTTGTACCTACAAAGGCCCACAGTCTGAGTCCTGAGTGCCAAAAAAAGATTCCTTAAAGAAGAAGAAAAGCAAATACTGAGGCTGAAACTGTGAACTCTGGAGAACTATTATTTTCTCCGTGTAGCAGGTATCGATGGCCGACGATATCCTATGCTCGATTTTGAGGGCATGGAGATAAATCGGCTCATGTCCACAAGGAAGTGAGTTGCCAGCAGAAGGCTAATGGGTAAAGACCCAGATGCACAGAAAGGATGGGCATCCCCAGAGGGCTGTGGGAGCGTGGGGGAAGGGCCACGGAGCCTGCGTGTGTGGAGGGCAAGAGAACAAAGGGAATCCATTTCTAGAGACACGCGGAGTTGCTTCTTAAAGAATAGCATTGAATAGATACAGAGTGAAAATTAGGAAGAAGTTGGAGGAGAGAAAACAGAGGGAACAGGAGACGGAGCACAAAGGACGGCGGAATAGAAGGGAACATCGTTTACAAAGAATGGGAGGTCGGGGACTGGGTGGCATGCAAGAGCCTGTGTGAAATGTCCTGTTAAGGAGAGGACAAAGATCTGGACTAGTATTCCTGACAGCCTACTACGTAGCCCTTCATCTACCATCGTCTCACAAATGGTGGGCTGAGTGCCGGCGGTCGATGTCACTGTATCTAGAGCCGAGCACTCTAGGCCGAGCACACGAAGTCACTTTTGAAGTCCTCCAGCCACCGAGTAAAGGAAGGAGCTAGGATATGATTTCACGCCTCTTGGTGTCTGGTCCACCCACCTCACAGCTGCCTCACGTGCATTTACAGAAGCCCTTGTCAGGCATCCTTTTCCAAAAGGAAGGCCGAGCCCTGTGATTGGAATTAGCAAACACATTCACTGGGACTTTCAGAAGACTTGGTAATGTGTGTGGTTATAGGTAAGAAGTTGAGGGAGCAGAAAAGGTAGCTCTTTAAAGGAAGGCTGCTGGATGAGTGAAAAAGAGAAACCAAAGATGAAGGAAGTGAAGGAAAGGAAGAAAGTAATTAGAGTTCAGTGAGCTAAAGATACCATTTAAAGACTTTACAGGAAGAAGCCAAGGTGGGAATGGAAGAGTTTAGATTGCAGGGTTTCTATGGGCTGGTGATAAAAGCTTTAGGGTAAATCAAAGGACTGTTACCCATTCAATAGAATTTTATATTATTTTAGGAAATCGTGTAACAGTCCATTAGCTGCAAAGCCCAGGATTAAGAAGAGAGCTAAAAGACAGGGAAAGTTCTGGAAACCTCATATATCTAAGAGCTTTGGCCCAAAAATACGTTGATGCGGAGTCACAGAGATCATCTCCCATGACTTCCTGACTTTGCAGTTGAGGAAACTGAGACCAGAGAAATGGTACTAATTCTATATGTGATGGAGCCCACCTCTAAGCAGAGACTTGGTGACAAGCTGCAAACACTCAGTTCAGTGCTTTTTGCAAGAATATGGATTTCAGGCCAGGGCATGGGCTTCCAAAAGTTGTTACAGCACCCACTCTACTCACAGACCAATCACAGAACATGGGGTACAGAGTCGGGGACCTGAATTGCAAAGACCATTGGGAAGAGATACAGAAGTTTGACTCAGAAAAGCAAGCACTAGGAGGAAATGAAATCTCCACAGCAGACTGGGATGTGAAGAAAGGTCAAGTGGTAGTAAGGATGAGGATGGAGAAACACGGAAGCAAGAAAAGGGGCTGGACTGTTGTTAGTATATGGACCAGAGAGACTTTTTAGCTTTATGGAGAGTAAGTCCTCACTTATATTTTGTTAAAACATTTTCAAAACATATAAAATGTCGACCTTTTTACAGGATAAGACAGCATCGGCTGGCAGGGAGGTGGGGGGCTTTGACATGTGTCAATCCTGACTTGAACACTTGACTCTGACTCTGTGTCAGTGTTCAGTCAAGAAAACATGAACCACCGAGTTATCCTGACAGAGATAATTTACTTTAGGAAAGCTGTTAAATAATATTGAAAGATAGAAAAACCTAAAAAGGAACACTGAGGAAACACCAAGCAACCGAAAGGAGCTATAGTTCCTTGGGTTGGGAGAACGAAGTGAAGGGGTGGGGACGGGAGGAGGTGGAGGAAGGGAGGGCTCTCACAGAGACTTCT
This sequence comes from Mustela nivalis, assembly GCF_964662115.1. NCBI lineage: Eukaryota > Metazoa > Chordata > Mammalia > Carnivora > Mustelidae > Mustela > Mustela nivalis. Next base: position 68,038,844 of record NC_139029.1, on the reverse strand, counting down.
GAGAAGTGGTCTGCTCAGCTGGTTTTGGGGCTTGTGCCCTGCAGAGCTGGGACTCAAGACCACAGAGGATGCTGTACCACCTTCGTGGTTTTGATGTTGGCAGTGGGGTTGGGAAGATGCTGTCTTCAGGAGTGGAGGGGAGAAAACACAGAGATATCAGAACCAATCACTGCTGCTCAGAGCAGCTACTGAGAGGGTGAGGGAGTGATCCTGGAAGGTGTTGATGGGAGCAGTAAGAGAGGAGAGAGAGTGTGGAGCCTGGTCCTTCTCCAGTCCTCCAGACTCATTCTTAAGTCTCCTCATGGCAGCACTTAACAAAGAGCAATCTGAAATGGAAAAATATGGTTTGCAGAGTTTCAGTCCCAAATTTGATAAAGCAGAGTATAAAAAGGTGGGTTTGGTACCAAAAGGCTGTAGCTTAACACTAACAAGCCCCTTGGTAGCCCTGTGATCCCCGTCTGCTTAGATCTCTGATCCTGGAAACTAACCAGTCTCCCCTCATGCTATAATCCCTTCCGGTTCTGACCCCTTATCCCTCATTCCCTTTATGGAAAATTGCCTTAAAATGGTTGTCTGGCTTCAATGTCTCTACACTTCTCTTGAGACTTTTCCAATCAGGCTCCCATCTGTAGTGTTCCCTGGGGACCAACCCGTTTTCCATTCCAGAAAGCTATTCCTCATCTGGTGGCAATTCTCTGTTTTACCAATGGGATGGTTTTAGGGGGACATTGTTCTCAAAACTCACTGGTCTCTGAAGAAAACTATAGAGGTCAGAAGGTCAGAAAGAAGGGAAGACCTGATCAGAAAAGCTCATGAAGTAAAAAATACAAGACAAACCCATCCACTTTTTATTTCACATCATGTTTTTAGATTGGCAAAAGTATGTCATGCAGAAAGAAAATGTTCAGATTACTCAGAATATTATCCTGAGGAGAATGTTAACACTAGCCCTGGATGTTCAAATGGCTCATTTTTGGAGGCTGATTAGGGGTTCAGGGAGGTGAAGAAAAATCTGACCTTCCTTTTAGAAGGAAAAGTATTAATGATGAAACTTGTCTTTCATTCTGCTCCCTTTCTTTGACCACATCACCATCTCCTTGCTCTCCAATTTATCAGCAATTTAGGCTGCAGAGAAATCAGAATAGTCATTCTGATTTCACAAATAACTGCTGTTAGGGGTAAATCCTACAGTTTTAATCTCTGGTCCAGAAGATCCCACAAGATCCAAGCAGCACTAAAGTTGCTTTTAATCAACAAATGACACTAATCTGAGTTCTGTATTCATGGGGGCAAAACATAGTCATCCTGGAACCAGAAATACAGATATTTTCTTATAAGTAAATAGTTGAGTACAAAGTTTGAGAGGCTGGAGAAGATTTCTTTGGAAGAAAGCTTACAAACATCTTTTCTACAAGAACAATCTGCATCCCCTTAAATCCTTCTGGAAACCTTCTCTTTCAACTCTTGTGAATTGTTGATTTAACACTATAGCTCAGATATTTGTCCCAAATTTTGGAAAGCATATCTTGAGTTCCATCACCTGTAGGAAATGAAGCTTAATGTAATAATTAAGATACTATTGTGAACATGGAAGCAACATAAGTGTCCATCTTTGGATGAATGGATAAAGAAACTGTAATTTTGTAACAGGGAATATTATTCGGCCATAAAAAAAGAGAAAATCTTGCTATTTGCAACCATATGGATGGACCTTGAGGGCATCATGCTAAGTGAAATAGGGAAAGACAAATACTGTATGGTTTCACTTATGTGTTGAATCTAAACAAGAACAAAAATGAAAGGGAAAAAAACAAAAACAAAAACACACCCTTCGCCAAAACAAAACAAAAAATCAAGTTCAGATACACTGAACAGATTGATGGATGTGAGGGGCAGAGGTTGGAGCTGGGCAAAATGGGTGAAGGTGGTCAAAGGTACCAACTTCTGGTTACAAAATAAATCAATCCCGGGGGCCTGATGTTCCACATGGCTACCATAGTTAATAATACTGTACTGTATATTTGAAAGTTGCTAAGAAAGTAGATCTTAAATGTTCTCATCACAAGAAAAATATGTTTAACTATGTGTGGTGATGGCTGTTAACTAGATTTGTGGTGATCATTTCACAATATGTACAAATATTGAATCTTTATAGTATACATCTGAAACTAATATGATGTTAGATGCTAATTATGTCTCAATAAATATAAATAATGTTACGAAAGAAACTAAACAATTGGAAGCACTTGGTAGATGCTTGTTTATCCTAGCTGTAAAGCTGTATCCTGGTTTGCATATTGACATGAATTTTAGGAGTCTGTGTATTGTCTTTGCTCCCAAAAAATCTTTAGGAAGGCTATTGGGCTTGGCTAGAGAGCCTCAGCTGACTGTTTGAGGACAGCCTGACAGCTCTGCATTTCCAGGGAGCTGTAGCCTCTTCAGGGGGAGAGGCTGTCCACATCAGGGCAACACTCCACTCTTTCTGTTTTTATTCAGGTACTGGGTAAGCTACCAAAGGATCGCCACACTGCAATAAACAGACTCCTAAACTGGCCCACGATTGCTTCAGAAAATGAAAGCATTGACAGAGGTTCTGATGTCCTCATGGAGGTAAGTGACTCTGGTAAGGTGCAAGGTTGAACATGAGACAGTGTAACAGAATAAGAAAATGCATTTATTACTTCCTATGGTTATAGGCATATAGACTTTTATTTTTTTATTTTTTATATTATTAGTAGTATTTTATTTCTTTTCAGCATAACAGAATTCGTTGTTTTTTGCACCACGCCCAGTGCTCCATGCAATCCATGCCCTCTCTAATACCCAACACCTGGTTCCCCCAACCTCCCACCCCCCACCCCTTCAAAACCCTCAGGTTGTTTTTCAGAGTCCATAGTCTCTCATGGTTCACCTCCCCTTCCAATTTCCCTCAACTCCCTTCTCCTTTCCATCTCCCTATGTCCTCCATGTTATTTGTTATGCTCCACAAATAAGTGAAACCATATGATAATTGACTGTCTCTGCTTGACTTATTTCACTCAGCATAATCTCTTCCAGTTCCATCCATGTTGCTACAAAAGTTGGGTATTCATCCTTTCTGATGGAGGCATAATACACCATAGTGTATATGGATCACATCTTCCTTATCCATTTGTTCGTTGAAGGGCATCTTAGTTCTTTCCACAGTTTGGCAATCGTGGCCATTGCTGCTCTAAATATTGGGGTACAGATGGCCCTTCTTTTCACTACATCTGTATCTTTGGGGTAAATACCCAGTAAGCACATTGACTTTTAAAACTAGGGCTAAATTCTAGCTTGTGAACCATGATCAGAGCAATGCCAACCAGTTACCATTAAGAAATACAGAGCAGGGGTGCCTGGATGGCTCAGTGGGTTAAGCCTCTGCCTTCGGCTCAGGTCATGGTCCCAGGGTCCTGGGATCAAGCCCTGCATTGGGGGGCGTCTCTGCCCAGCGGGGAGCCTGCTTCCTCCTCTCTCTCCTTGCCTCTCTGCCTACTTGTGATTTCTGTCTGTCAAATAAATAAATACATTCATAAAAAAAAAATACAGAACAACCAGCTTTAAGTACCCCAGATTAAAAAGCATCTTAAAATAATATGTAAGATTAATCTATTTCATTTTTTTAAAAATAATTGTGTCACAAACACTTCTATCGTACTGTGCAGGTCACCAGTGCTTCCAATCTTTTGACATTTACAGGATAAATTATTTAATTGGTGTTTTAATTACCACCACCCTTATTCAGGTCGATGGAAATATAATGTTTATAAGTCTCCTTTAAAAAAAAAAATATATATATATAAGACTCTTGAAAAAGCAGTCTGGAATTGACTCTAGTTATTTTGAAAGCTCTCTTGGTCAATATTCTTGGATTGCATTCCACAAATAATTTTAATCTTGTCATTTTTGTTCAAGGACCAGCAATAGCTCCCTATCGATCCTGATATTCGATACAAGTGTCTTCACCTACTGCTGATTGCTCAGCCTATCTTTCAAATCTAATTTTCATTATAACTCAACATTAACAGTCTGGGTTGTCAAGTTAACATGCTTCTTACTTCCTTAAAAGCTAATTACAAAATTAAAGAGTTTCTTTAGGAAGAACATCTGATTCTTTCACTCCCCTACTTTCAGATAAAGACAGACTAAGACTGGCTGACTCAGATGGCTAGTGACTAACAGAAGGGGACTTGGGCCCAGGTCACCTTACAGTACCCTTAGTTATCATTCTTCCTGACTGTGCTACCTCCTGACTCTTGTTTTGTTTTGTTTTGTTTTAATTTTATTTATTTGACAGAAAGAAATCACAAGTAGGCAGAGAGGCAGGCAGAGAGAGAGAGAGGGGAGGAAACAGGCTCCCTGGGGAGCAGAGAGCCCAACATGGGGCTGGATCCCAGGACCCTGGGATCATGACCTGAGCTGAAGGCAGAGGCTTTAACCCTCTGAGCCACCCAGGTGCCCCCTGACTCTTGTTTTAAACTTTGTGTTCTGATCATGAATGACGCTGCCACAAAAGCCATCTATTTTCCTCTGAAGATGTATGTCTTTCCATTGTTCAGAACACGGCCTCAAAACTCAGCTCTTCTAGAACCCTTGTCTTTTAGCTCCAGATGACTCTTCCACAGCTTTATCTCATGTCAGAATCTTCTCCCATATTCTCCCAGCCTCTCCTGAAAATGCTTCATTCATGTCCAACTAATACAACTTTGGGTTATTTCACTTCCTAATGTTATTATGTGATTTTTGCTTGTGTAATCACGAACTCCTTGATAGACTCTTCTCCATCCATACCTCTTATCCTGGTGCCAAACACAGTGGTTCTTTACACAGATAGAGTTTGATATGTATTGACAGGAAAGCAGAAGGGCAGGGGCAATTCACATCATATTTCTACATCCTGTTGCTTTTAGAACATATAGAATTCTCTCTCTGTTGATGCAGTGCCTGTTCAAAGCTGTCCATAGTAGGCCAAATATATTCTATGTCAATTCCTCTTGGCCTTGGAGTGGTGATGTGGTTGAAAGGTATATTGTAAGTTAGCACTAATAATAGTGACAGCACTGACATTTGAAATGATTTACATATATTTTTAGACATGGAAAATTCAAAGTCATCTCCAGAATATTACACTTTCCACTTATGTACTTTAAAAAAAAAAAAAAGATTTTAATTATGTACTTGAGAGAGAGAGAAAAAGAGGGAGAGATAGAGAGAGGATGTAAGCGGGGTTGGGGGAGGAGGTGGTGGTGCAGAGGGAGAGGGAGAAGCAGGCTCCCCACTGAGCAGGGAGCCCATCATGGGGCTTGATTCAGGCCATGACCTGAGCAGAAGGCAGACATTTAACTGAGCCACCCTGGTGCCCCATCTCTTACATTCTTGTAAATTTACAAAGGGTTAGAGTTATAGCTTGAGATTAGCCACTCTTTTTAAAGGTAACCTGGTACAGTTCTCCTTTGATCTACCATACATTAATTCTTAGTCCAGTTTATTTACCATGTTTCTCCATTCATGGGATCATATAGTCGGTCAAAAATAGTGGAGGTGCTGAGATTCTGCCCTGTTTGCAAGCTCCCAGGTTAACCCACCACAGTTTCATGGATGCCAACAGAAGATAGGTGTTATAGCCATGATAAGAAAAGGACTCTGGCTAAATCTTTGCAACTGAAGGGAAGGAGGCAAGTGATACCTTGCTTAAAGAGGCAAAGGAAAGTCACTCATGAATGAGTTGCTATGAGTCAAGGCTCATTTCACCATTCAAATGAACAGGACCATGGTCCATGGAGCATAAGTGTTAGTAATGAAGAGGAATGGTGAACTAACCCGCATGGAGAACAAAAAGAACTTTGAGGAGAAATGAAGATACATAGAAGGTGAAGTAGGGCACAGGGGAAGACACGTGGGCAGAAGTAAAATGTCAGTGGTTTAAAAAGCAAATGAAAACTCATTAGCTCTAGTTTTGTTTCCATCTCTCTCAAAGAGAAAGATGCCTACAGTAGAATTGATTATATCAGGGGTCAGCAAACTATGGTCTGTAGGCCACGTCCTTCCTGCTGCCTATTTTTTGTAAATAAGGTTTTATTATAACACAGCCACACCCACACTTTTTTTTTTTTAAATATAGTTTATGGCTACTTTTTTATTACAACGACAGAACCGAGTGGATGTTACAGAGATCAAATGACCTCGAAGCCTGAATGTTTATTATTTGTCTTATTATAGTAAAAGTTGGTAACCTTTGACTACCTGAAATTACTCAGATGGATTTGAATCTGGAATGGTTTGGACAGACTCTCTGGCAAAAAACAATTACTGACCCCCAATATTTATTCTCTTCTCTTTGGGGCACACAGCCAGCCCATTTTCCCAGATTCCCTCCTTGGTAAGTGAGGCCATGAATTTGAGCTCTCTCCATTGAAATGTAAAGAGATGTGCTGTGCCACTGTTTAGACTGGTTCATAAAACCTCCACACATAACTGCTCCTTTATTACCCCTCTTTTGGCTTCCTGGGACTTGAATAGCCAGCATAACCTTATGAGCCACATTGAAGACAGAGTTTGGGTCCCTGAACTTCACTCGCATCCCAAACACTTCCTTTGGACTATTAATTGAAAAAGAAATCATCTTCTTGTTGACTATGCTGCTATTGACTATGTTGTTGCATACTTTCGAAATGTCAATATATATTAGTTACAGACATAGATAATTTGATATATTACTGCAACCTCCTCTAACCCTAATTGAGAGAGAGCACATAGCCAAAATCCATTCTCAGTGTACCCGTGGGAATGGCTTTTTTCCTAACATTTAATCTGAATATGGGGCATGGATATTTGTCTCTGTTGTTATTCTGTAGCATCCAAACAACCTTCGTACTTTAAGGGGAAAATCCCCAAAGAGATGGAATGCAGAGCCCTGTCTCAGTCTATGGATGCCAAAGTGGGCAGACAGTTCCTTTCTCCCATCTCTGACAGCCAATACAGGTGTACAGCCACAGATTGACTAATCATACTTTTCTACCACTTGGAATTTTGAGCAAAGATGTGAGGTGTGAGGCTCCTCAGAGGTTTTTTATGGCACTTATCGTGTCAAGAATCTTATTGTGTGGCAGTGAATGACAAATGGTGATGAGTAGTGTTGCACGAGTAGTGTTGCACCAGCAGTGTCCTTCCTTCTTCTGGAATGTTCTTGACCATGTTTTGCCTCTGTTTTTCATTTCTTGACTGTAGTAGTTTAGTGTTTACTGTTCAACTAAACTATGTTTCATGGAATTTTTTTTCTGTATGTAGTGGATTATAGTGGGCAAAAGAAGAATTTATGTAAGACGAGGATATGGAAGGCAGAAGTGAAACAACAAACATTACTCTCTGAAAGTCTTCATGGCTAAATGCGGTCAGTAAAGGGACTGATAGGTTCCAGGCTCTACTTGCTCTCCTACTTCCCACCTCCAGCTCTTCTTCCCAACTCCTGACCCTTTGAGTAACAGCAGCCTCAGGACCACCACCAATCATCTAGTGTGTGGCTCACTGAAGAGAGACCCAGCTTGCTTAGATAATCCCTTAAACCTTACAATCCCATTTTGGTGGCTAAACGTCCTTGGTGGCTGACTCCTTTCTGATCCTACTTCCTACTGGATGCTCACTTGCCCAGCAACTCCTATAATTGTGTTTAGTCTGATTTCCATAATAAATCCCTCATTATGCAACATACAATGGTTCTGCTTCTAACATCTCCCTGTTGATCTCTGAAAACATACTCTGTTTACCATGGCCAACAAGGCCTTCTGTGACCAATCCTCTGACTCTCTAGCATCATCTTGTGAAGCTCTGTGCTTCAAACAAAATTTCACTCTGGAAGAGTCCAGCTTCTGCTTATCTTACATGGTTTCACACCTCTGTGCTTTTTGCTCATGCTGTTTTCCTCTCAAAATGCACACCTCCGGCACTTTCGTGTAGTTAATTTCTGTTCATACCTCAAGCTTAGGCCCAGGTATTCCCTCCTCTAAGAGTATCTGACTGTCACTGTAAACCAGGTTAAGTACCCTTCCTCTGTGTCTCCATTGCCCTTTCCCTGATGTTCCTCATACATGGTTTTGAACCTCCCTGTTTCCCCTCCTTGGACTATATGTTTCCTGGAGCCAGAAACTATGTCACATTTGTTTTTATTTCCTTAGTGTCTGTACAGAGCCTAACACAAAATAGGCTTCAAAGATGTTTCTTAAAGTGAACAGAATTGGCTGTTCTAAATGAATTTGGCTTGATAAATTACATCTTGGCGTCCTTAGAAAATCTACACAACACAAGACACCGTGTATAAGAAAAACAAGCAAATGGAGGCAAACAGAGTTGTAATTTTTTTTAAAAGATTTTATTTATTTTATTTGACAGACAGAGATCACAGTAGGCAGAGAGGCAGGCAGAGAGAGAGAGGAAGGGAAGCAGGCTCCCTGCTGAGCAAAGAGCCCGATGCGGGGCTCGATCCCAAGACCCTGGGATCATGACCTGAGCTGAAGGCAGAGGCTTTAACCCACTGAGCCACCCAGGTGCACCCACAGTTGCAATTTTTGAAGGAGAAAAATGTAGATGGTCCCAAACCGTAGATAACTGGGGGGTAAAGGAAGCTTTTAGAATGGGTTGGCATAGTGTTAGATTTTATTCAGCAGTAGATAAAGAAGGAGTAATCACTAGTAACTGATACACGGTCCCCAAGAAAATATTTGTTGGTTCACAATAATTTATGGAACATATTCTTTGGGCCAGGCACTGTATTAGACACCAAGAACACACAAGGTGGCTGATCCTAGCCCTGAAGAGATTTCAGGTTTCATGGGACAGCTGTACCTGAACAACCTCTGATAGGTCAGTAAGAGTGAACCCTCTAGGCCACTTCATAACTCATGGAAAACTCTACCCCAGACCTGGTGACTAATAGATCAGTGTTTACCTAAAGATACATTTAACATGCCACACACTGATAGTTTTCCTTGTTTTAGATTTATCTACCTTTTTGTTAGTGATATGTATCATGATAACAGAGAGCTAGTGATACCGGTGACTGATCAAAGTTAGGAGAGATGGTAAATAGGGTCTGCAACTCTTTGCAGTCTTGCAGTAATAAAACTAAAATTCAATAAGATGAATGTAAAGTTTTGTACATGAGCCTTCAGGTGCAACGTTACTAGGTGGAGGAGACAGCAAGACCCATTCCAACAGGAAGGAACTTTTTAATAATCAGAGCCATTGTCCAGAAATGGAACAGTCTCTCCTGGGAGACAATGCGTTGCCCTCCTTGGAGCTTTCAGGCAAGGTCTGGAAACCGCCATGGACGCAATGAAATTTCACCATTGTATTGTTTCACACACCCTGTTTCACACATGAAGAAATCTTATTTGTCCGTTATCGGGTCAAATGATGTTCCCTACAGCTGTTGAGAATCTTGCTGCCTGGGTACACTAACAGGGCCTCTTTTACAGGAGCTATTAATATGGACTCTAAATGTGTCGTGAGGCACAAGGCCAACAGCTGGATGGGAATGGCGGGTTCTGGGCCAGCTGAAACTCCGCTTTCAAGTTTCGCATGTTGCACACACACACATAAACACACACATACATGTGCGGACAGGCATACACACAACCAGCTTGGGAATGTTAAACAGCTCCAGATTTATTTTTTAATATGAACTAAAACGTGGAGTGTGGCCTAGAGGTTTGGCAGAACCAGGCGAGCCTGCTCCTTCACGCCACGGGCTGAGGGCATCTGGCCTAGGCTTACAAGCCACTGGCGCTCTGTGGAGACGAAAGGCTTGGGAAGGCAGGCTCTGCTCCTCGGCCAGGTGACTCAGCAGAGAAACCACAAAGCAACTCAGGTCGTCCCAGCCCTTGGGGGCTCACCTAATCCAGCTGCCACCACAGAACCGTGAGATGTTTCTTCTTCAGAGAATTGATGTCCTTCAGTGAATTACTAGAAAAACAACAATTCTACCAGGAGTCTACATAAAATCCAAACGTCTGTTTGTGTCATCCTTCAGCCATCATGTTCTTGTCTTGAGAAAGTCACAGATTTACTCAAATCATGACCCAAAGGATAGGGCAGCAGAATGGTAACACCCCGCTTTGCAGCTTCGGGGACATCGTCTCAGGGAAACAGGCTATGTTTTAGACAGGCCTGCTCTTCCTGAGCTTTCAGTTTAAAATGATGAAGAAGAGGATGTGGGAGGCAGGAGAAAGAGGTGCCGTTTTTGTCTCCACTACTGTGCTGTGGTTGTCTCTGTGATGTTAGCAAAGACACTTAATCAGACGGGGCCCCTGTTTATCAGCTAGGCCGAGACAGCTCATGGGATTTATTTTGTCAGTGAGCCTTGTTGTCTTTCAGCAGCCTCCATTTCAGAGAGGAGCAGTTACTGCTTGGCTCTTTGAGTGTCTGAGAGCTAACTAATAGTTTGCAGCTTTTTATCCATATCCACATTTTCTATCTTGCCCACGTTTTGGAAGATTGAGCTGAGTGGAGTGTTTGCACTTACTGAAAGTTTGAACTCAAACAAGGCATCAGGAGTTCCTTACTGGGACCAGAGACTGTCGAGCTGATTTGTTCGGGTGCTATTTCAAAACTCAAAATACATCTGAACAGGTATTTTTAAGTCTTCATTGAAGACTTTTCTCATCATTCTTCGACAGTCTTGATTCACTTAAAAATGAAAACAAAAACAAAAACGAAACTCTACTTGGCTCCTACTTTGTCAAAACCAGTCTTATTTATTACTCTAAAATAGTATAGTACTCACCAGTTGTTCTTTGGTTTTCAAGCTGTTTAGCATCTGGGCACAAAAAATTATTGTTCTACCCCAAATAACCTCTTTATGTCTTGAAGACTCAAAAGCAACATAATTAGCTTACACACTTTTACTCTGCACTTAATTGTGTATCAGTTTTTGTCATTTTCAAAATAATGTCACAGTAAATCTGAAATGATATTATCAGGAGTTTGTTATTTGGGATCCCATGCTATATTTCAGTAATTATGCAAATTAATGAAGTAAGACAATCTTATTTAGAAGCAATTCACATGATAAATGGAAAATAAAACAGAAGAACATAGTTAAGCTCAATTCTCATTTTTATAAGCTGTGTCTTATCATATTACTGGACTGAAACACAGGCTTTCATTGTGAAATGCTGTATCTGTAACAAGTAAGATCATTATTAAAATTAAGCATTAAAGAGTACATTCTTTGCTCGTTCTTTATGCAGCTTGAGAGTATAATGCATTTTTCAAATTGCTACCATATTGTTTCAGAAATGCTTATCAATGTGAAGTGTCATTCAATTTCATGGGGTCCTCTGTTCCCATTCCCCCAGTTGTAAACCAAACAAGAAAACAGATGTGTGATTGCGGCTCTTTTGAGTATTAACGTTCAAAAAGATGTGCCTTTCCGCCAAATTCCAAATATTCTTGTTTTGTTTTGGATACTCTCACTCCAGATTGCTGCTTTCTATGACTAAGAGAAGCAATAGTCAAAGTGGTGCCGTGAGAACTCGTTTTCAGATATCTCTTGCCTCTGGAGGCGTATGTCTCTCCTTATGCCTCCATCTTTGGGACCTTCGTGTTGTCTCCTAAGCTCTTCCACCTATTATAACTGGTGCCTAGCAAAGAAGCTAACATCAGGGGCGCCTGGGTGGCTCAGTGGGTTAAAACCTCTGCCTTTGGTCATGATCTCAGGGTCCTGGGATCGAGCCCCACATCGGGCTCTCTGCTCAGAGGGGAGCCTGCTTCCTCCTCTCTCTCTCTCTTTGCCTGCCTCTCTGCCTACTTGTGATCTGTCTGTCAAAGCAAGAAAGAAAGGAAGGAAGGAAGGAAGAAAGAAAGAAAAAAAGAAACTAACATCACTTATTTCTAGTGTGGTTCCATATCCATGATTTCTGGGGGTACTTGCTTACCATGTAGTGAATTAGAACCCCTATGTTAGAAGGGATCCTAGCAGCCCCAAATGCCCTTTTCCTTTTGTCACTTCAGAGACAGAAAGTTTACTCTTTCTCTGCCATTGTCGATGAGCGTTTTCTTTCTTCCTTTGTTTTGTTTTGTTTGAATGTTCTTGCTTTTGGTGAGCCCAAATCTGCTTCTCTGTACTTTTTAATCATTAATCTTAATTTGCCCTCTAGGGTAACACAGAACAAATCTAACTACCTCTTCCACTTGACAGCTTTTCAAATATCTGGGGAGAGGAACCATATCTTTCCTTTGCCTTCTTTTAGTCAAGTTAATCATTCCTGGTTCTTTCATTTGTTCCTCATTTGACATGGTTTCCAGATTCTGCCAAGCATTTCCCCTTCCCACCGCCCATCTTGATTGCCAACTGTGAATAAATTCTCGTTTCCCAATGGTATAAAATATGGTATCCAAGACTGAGCACAACATTTGAAGGTTCTGGAATTGACACAGGGACAGCACAGGACCTATAATTTGGTATCTATACTTCCCTTAATGAGACTGGCTACATACTACAGCTTCCTTTCTGTTAACATTTTTTAGATCTACTGTGCATCAGGCATGGCACTGGAGAGACAATGATGAACAAGACAGACCCAGGTCTCACCCTTGTAGAACCTATAATAGAGATCCACTCATGTAAACAAACAATTATCAGATGGCGTGAACATGCAGGATAGGTCCATGGATAAGGTACAGGAGTGAGAGGTTAACAGCCATTGATTCTGTGGGCTTTGCAGGGGAAGTAGTACTAAGCAGAGATTTAATGGCTGCCAAGCCGGATTGCTCCTTCTGATAGTAGTTTTTCAAATGTAAGAGTGCATTTTTTCTGGCAGCTGTCAAGTGACAGACTCCTTATTTTTAGAGGAATTTCAGAGCTTCCCCTTCAGTGACTCTGGAACTTAAACTTCACCTTCTCTGTGATGAGACCAGCACAGCCAGTGTACCTGGAATTTTTAAGGCAAGACAGAGATCTGCTAGTAGGTATCCTTTTGTTATTTAAAAGGTCTAGAACTTACACTTGAAATGGTATTTTTGGCTGGTACAAGTATTCTGTTAGTGACTTTATTCTTATTTTTCCAAAAGCTGAAAGCAAAGATTCTAATCCACAAATTCAACCATGTCATTAAGAGATACACACTTTCAAATGCTGCCTTGGAAAAAAGCTACACATGGATTTATAGCGAAGATTTGTCATCAAATTCTGGCCTGGTTTCTTACCCTAGGAATTGGGTGGCTGACACTAATTCTCTGCTCTTTTACCTAAGGCTAAAAGCAGAGATAAACAGTGTCAAAAACCAAACTTTGCATACTGAATAAAACAAAGCAGAAAGATGAGCTTAATGCAAGACTTTTGATCTGCAAGCCAGGAAACTCAAATCTAGAGAAGAAAAGAGTGGGTTGTTTTCAGACTAAGGGATTTTTATGCAATAAAGAAGTTATTTCACTTTTTTAGTTTATTGGTTGCCTAGTGGTCTTCTTTCTTATTTGCATCAGGGTAGCTAAATAGGTGAGCAAGGATGTCCAGAGATGGTGTGAATAGATTTGGCATTTAGGGACTGGCTGATGTCCTCTGCTGATTTCTGAGAAGAGTCATAAATTCCTATAAGGTTAGATTAAGTTTCCTTTAGGGTCCTGTGTTGACCATTTCTGTTCTACCCCCGATATAAGTGACTCCACTTTAGATTAGTTCTACAACAGAAAATCCTAGCCTACCTCTATTGTAGGCCTTTCATGGAAAACAGGAATCCATTCCATACACATCTTATCATGTCATTCTTATTGATTTGCAGTTTCTTTGCTTTTCCCATTAAGTCTCCAACCCCTGACAGTGCTTCATTTTGTTCTCAGCCTATTTCATGCTACTTCCTACTAATGGCTGAAGGTGGGTGCCAAGGGAGGGTTGATGAGTGATGCAGTGAAGGGGGAGTTGGGGCTGGAAAGGTAGGAAGTTGGACAGAGGACTTAAAATTTCCTTGAGGGTAAATACTATGTATAAAAACACTTCTGGGGATTGAAGCTCAATTTATTTGGAAGGAGGCAGAAAAAATTTGCTTATTCTGCTTGACAAGGTCTAGTTTATGTGAGACACCATGAGAAAAACCACTGGTTGGCCACCTTTCCCACCTACAGTTTCCTTACCTTTCTGTGTGTATTACTGCGGATAAAATGTAGATGACCCTATGGCTCAAACAGGGGGATAAACAAAAACGCTCAAGGAAATGCTTTATTTATGTTGCCATTTACCTCTGTGATCATGGGCATAGATCTTTCCTTACATAAGGTTGAAATACAATTTCATTTTCTGTTGTTAATCTCTGAGAGATTGGAGTTTTATGTCTCTGAGCTTCAATTCTTTAGCTTCAGAGGTGACCTTGACGGTGCCAAGTTCTTATTATGAAAATGGCTTAAATGTGTGCAACACTTTACAGTTTAATAAAAACATTGTACAGGATTATCTTTACACATTATCCTACTTTGACTTAAACAGAAAGCTGTTATCTCTATTGTACAGGAGAGGAAACTGAGGCTCAGGGAGATTAGAGTTGCTTCAAGGTCACTGGTGGTAAGTTATGGAGTTGCTGGTATATGCAAGTCTTTGCATTCTGCCTCTAGAACTTGCTCTACTGAATGACACTGCCCAAGTCGTTATAGTTTATAAGGCCCCAAGGCAAGTATTACTGCAAGTGATCATCACAAGGTCTCTCTAAGGGAGATGAGGCAGGCATTATAAGGCATATTGTTTCTTTTGCTCAACCAATTAATAGGCTAAAGTAGAAAGAACCATGCTTAGTTAAAAGTCAAAAAATCCTTTAGGTCTCCATAGTATTTCCTTTGGCTTTCAAATCTCTAAGGCTCTTTCACATCAACGTTTTTATAGCATACCTACTCTTTAGGGAAGTTCTTACTGTTGAATGTAGTTGACCAACCGTGGCTATTATCAGTTTTGATTAAAAGAAAGAGATGTTATTGAATAAGAATTGACACTGTGGTCTCCAGGTATGATTTCTGGATGAATGTTGGCTGGCAAGGCATATAGTCACATGTTAATCTTCTATCTTTCTTTTCTTCATCTATCATGTCTACACTCTTCTATTTCTAAAAACACTTAAACTCAGTCACCACCAGCAGCTGGTGACTTGTCTAGACTCTGAGACAGTAACTCATCATCAGACCTTTCTAGCCACCCCTGCATTTTTCCTGCTCTGACTGCCAGGTGCCCCTACCAGATAAAGCTCTTCATAGATCAGCTTCATGGACATGTCACCTATGCAGCTGTACAGGACATCAGCCTTAGAAGTATCCCATGTTTGGTTGAATGCTCCACTGTCACCAACTTGAAATTCTTTCCACTTTGGAACAAGGGGCCCTGTATTTTCCTTCTGTCCTGGGCCCCACAAATTGTACACTGGCCCTGGCTCCCCAACTAAACTCATTACAACATACACAGAGGTTCACATTCTTTTTCCTTTCATTTGGTTCAGAGATGTAGACTTCTAGCTAAGAGACTAAGACTAGTCTTTGGCTAAACTTTATTGAAAGCTGAAAACATTTTCTAAGATACAAAGACTTCTGGTCATGTTTTCTTTCTCATAAGAAAACAGAGTTACACAGCTATCTTTAAAAAAGTTCTTACAGTAGAACTCAAGTTCCTGTTTTATAAGAGAATGGTCCATTAAACAGAAGTCCTATTTAATGACTAAAGAGAAATGGAAACAAAGACAGAGAGAGCGAAAATAAAAAGAGAGAGAGAGAGAGATAGGGAGAGAGGAATCACCTGCAGATAGTCAAAAGTGAGTGTCAGACTCCTGTGCTTAGGGACTGAAAAGCTCAGAAAAGAGGAAAATAATATAACATGGTGTGTTAACAGTCTTGGAATTAAAATTAAAAAAAAAATAAGCAATTGAAATTTTTAATACATCCCCATTTTTTAAAAAACACAAGCTGAGGAATAAAAAAACTAAACTTGAACTACATTAGAGGGAAATACTTAAAAAGTAGACTAATTGAAGAGTCCATGATTTTCTTTGTTTCCTCTTTAGAGAATTACCCAACCTCTGAAATTATTAATAGTTTTGTATAAGACTTAATTTTTTTCTTGTCAGTTGCTCCTAGTTAGTCATCAAAGTTCTCCAACCCAAATTTACTTAATGGCTATATGGGCATATTTTACTACATTAGACTGTCTTGTCATTACAGGGATTTGATTATAGAATTTGTTTAAAAACCTTAAACATAGTGCATGGTTATCTAGGTTCTATGTCCATCTTTTGACTTGGAATTTACATCTTCCTTATCTCTGTAGGGCACAAAGAGAGGCATTAGAGTCGGGGCGGGGGTAGAAAGAAAAGGCACAATCCCTCTCTGAAGAAATCTACAGAGTAGTTGGGGAGAAATGCACCAATGATTGCAGTGCAATGTGGGAACAGGTAGATGGTAGATGGGAAGTGGAGCCAAAGTGCAGTAACAGGGCCTTCAAGGGTGCAACCACCACAAGTCTTGAGTGAGATCAGAGAAGGCTCTTACGCAGTACAACAAGCAAACAAGGGAGGCATGACTTTCACCAGTTTTCAAAGTCATGAAAAATAAAAATATCACACACTTAAACTTCGATCGAAATGAACTTTTCCTTTTGCTAGAAGTTTAGGGAGTTTTGATAAGCACTGGTTTGTAAGGTACTTTCAAGAGAGCAATGGAGGGTAGCATAGCTTATTAGCTCTCTCCTTGGATCTATGACAAATATTAGTAACTAATTATGACTTAGAGTAAGTTACCTAACCTCTTTATGTCATGATTTCTTTACATGTAGATGGGTTTAAGAAGAGTATTTATCTCATGTAGTGTTGCTGTGAGGATTAAGGGAATTCACATGCTTAGCAGAATAAAAGTGTAGTCAATATTAACATTATTATTATCTTGACAGCTTCAAAGATGTGTTCATACTTAGAGGGATTTTCTTCATAAGCAATCAAGCCAGATGCCGATTTTTTCCTCCATTCATCTTTTAAAGCCGAGTGTCTGGAAGGCAAATTAGAGGACATTTTCTTAATCGGTGGCATTGATTTTCACTTTCTCAACATATCATTGCTCATTTGTATTGAAACATAATAGTAAATGCTAAAACAAAACAAAATAAAACAAAACAAAAAACCCATTGGCTCAGTTACAGAAAGAGTCATGAGAAGAGAGCCAGTAATTAAGGAGGCACTGGGCTTCACCGAGGGTAGTGAATGGGCCATGAAAAGGGCATTTTCCATGGTTCACACATGAGTGAAAAGCATGGACCTCAGAGCCCAGGAGCTCTCCACACTTTCTAGCCCTGCGACCTTAGGCAAGTCATTCAACAGCTCTGAGCCTCAGTTACAGATCTTGAAATGAAAAATACAATTTATGGAAAAAATAGAGAGAATGAAAGAGGAAAAAAAGAGAAAGCTTCCTCTGCTTTTTTTTCCCACAGCATTTTACTGAGCTTTAAATGGAAAGATGAGTGTAAAAGTAGTGTATAATTTGGCATTCAAACTTTAATTTTTCTTTCTTTCTTTGATCCAAAGGAAACCTGTACACGAATAATAAAATTATGTTTACCTTTTTCTATGCTAAGTGTTTGATTCCTCTCCCTGCTTATGGCTTAGTCAGGGATCACCCAGGTCAGGCTTCACAAACCTGGCAACACCCTAGAATCACCTCAGGGGCTTTTAAGAAATGCAAATGTGTGGCCCAACCCCTAGGTGTCCTGACTTCCCTCTTCTCAGTCCAGCTCAGTCACTGGCAATTACAGGGCGGAGAAGGGATAAAAGATGTATTTGTAGATCATTTATGAAAGAGTCAGAGTTGGAAAATGACTGAAACTTTTAATTAAAGAGGAATGAAAATCTCGTTCTGCTTAATTTTCTAAAGCCACATTTCAGAATCACAGCCTGTGAATGAAAGCAGGTTAGCGGTGGCCTTTCCACCATTACAACGTTGCTTTGGCTTATCTTGTTTCACTTTTCATAGCTATACTGAGAAAAGTCCTCCTCTTTTCTATATACTAAATTTCCATAGGTAAATGCAAGGAATGCTCTATTACCTAATTGTGGTGCATGAAGCCTTTTCCAGTTTGCTATCACCTGCTCTTGGTTTTGACTTTGAATCTCTTGATCTTCCTCCCCACTGACAAGAACTTTCATCTTCTGAGATGTCTGTGTGAAACTTTATTAATCTCCCTTGGGCAAAATTCTTTAGCAGGCTCCACATTTTCCCTTCTGTGCACTCTGCCCTCTTCTCCCCATCCGCTCTTTAGAGAGTGGGGACCATGAAATTTCCTCTGGGCCTACGGGTAGGCCAAGGGCAAATAGAGACGTAATAAAGGAGAGGTTTGTAAGCCCCACTCCTAGCTCTGGTCATCATCTTCCTTTATGAGAAATCCAGAGGTCATTTCCCAGGAAGGGATGGGGCCTCCTCAGGGTATAGATCCTTGGAAAGTGAATAGTCAGCAATTTATTTCTGGATTTGTATGCCCAGGAAACCTGAGCAGCCTGCTTTGACCAACATGATTTGTCATCTAGCATCAGGGGCATTTTTTTTAGGTCCTTGGTTCCCTGTTCTGAGAGAATGGTTATAACTTTCAGGAATATCTAGTTTGTGGCCAAAAGCAGGTCATTTTTGACTTATTAGGAGAAAAAGGAACTTGGGGAAAAAACAAATGGCCTTTGGAGAGGAGAAAAGTTGCTTCTAGCCATAAAAGTAATCCATGCTTGTTATAAAGGTTTGGGGAAATGAAAGAAGGTATATAGAAGTGAAATCAGCGAATATTCTCTAGCAAGAGAGGTAAGACTTGTTAGCACTTTGCTGCATTTTATAAACCATTTTTTTTCTATGCATGTAGAATAGTCCCCAAATTAGAAAACATTAATATGAAGTTTGTATACTATTTCCTACTTAACATGATTTTAATAGCATTTTGCACATCAATAACTATTGGCCATGCACTTTTTTTTCCTCCTTAAGTGTCTCTACACCCAACATAGAGCTGGAACTTACAACCCTGGATGAAGACAGCATGCTCTCCCAACTAAACCAGCCACGTGCCCCTAAAACAGTCACTTTTGATGACTGCATAATATTCCACTGTGGGCATGTTCTTATTTTTAACAATAAAATCCCTTATTTTTTGAATATTTTGTGGTGTTTTCATTTAATATAAGTGAAGTCTAAAATATGCCTCTGTGCACAAACTTTTATGGGTTTATTATTTTGAAAAAAAAAAAGTTCTATAAAATGGGACTTTTGCAAAGAAGGATTATGGGCTCTCAATGCTTGTTTCCAAACTGCACTGGGGAAAGGCTGTTCTTGCTTATACTTGACAAGTGGAATACAGAGCATGTGTTTCAACTTACCTTTGCTGAGCAAAGCACATCTTACTCCAAACCACATTTCTGGCTCATTTCCCTCTAATGGATTATAGAAAACTGAGCATGAACTACTGTGTTTCACCCAATCTAAGACTCCAGCAGTTGTGTGATGTACCATAATAGAATATAGCACTGAGAAAGAAAAATTGTCAAGGGTTAAATTAGGATGAACCATCAATTGTAAGACATACCCCAATTGCAGAAATGTTCAAGTGTGAAAACTTGTACAACTCAGAATGAAAGAAATATGCATTTAATTTTATTTTCTTTGGACCTTTTGCAAGTGGGTCAAGATGGATGTGACATCAAATGCAGGGACAAGGGCTGTCTTTGTCTGAGGCACTGACATAGCCTCTGGGCCTTCTCTGCATCACTTCCTCACCTCCAACCCCTCTCCAAGATTGTCCGCACCATACCTATCATTACGGTTCCTCTAATGACCCACCTGAGTTTTCTCTTCTTTTAATTATGCTTCAGAATCATAGGGCTGACTTTAATGGAGTCATCTAGGGACAGTGTGGGGTGGGGGTAGGGCGTAGGAGTAGAGTTTACATACTGAGTTCTCTTGAAATTTTAACTCACCTGTCTCTTACAACACTTTGGTATGACTCAGTTATTTTGTATGACCACCCATGCTAACCCAGTTCTTTCTTTTTTAGGTCAATTCCTACCATTCTAAAAACTTACTCCCCAATTTTTTTTAAAATTTTTTATTTTTTATAAACATATATTTTTATCCCCAGGGGTACAGGTCTGTGAATCACCAGGTTTACACACTTCACAGCACTCACCAAAACACATACCCTCCTTACTCCCAAATTTTGTAACCATTTTTCCCTACTTATGTAGGGAGAGAAATGCACACGTACACACATGATTTACAATGCCTTCTCTCCTCTCTCTGGAGTATGTGTGTATGATATACATATTATATATATGTATATATCATATATACATATGTGAACATCCATGTACATATGTGTATATATACTTCTAGAAAATATATATATCTTCGACTTATAAATACATATTTTATACTAAACACCTTGTACTTCTTGGAAGAAAGAGGGTATTCATATATATGTCCATATTGAGAAACACATATCCATACTTTATTAATCTATATATTTCCCAGAAAAATATAATGTATATATTTATAGTCAGTGCCATGGAAGAGACTTTAGCTATATCTTTTTATTTTCTTTTATAAGCAGGTTAGTATGTAATAGCTTTCTTTTCCCCACCAGAGTTCTGAACCGATTGAGATAAACAAAAGAATAGCTAAATGAAGATCAAAATATCATTCTATTTCTGATAGAGGGTGAGCTGGAGAATGCCATCTAGGCATGAGGTACAATAGATTTACTACGCAACATTGTCCAGAGCTCGGCCTTCAGGACAGGTAACACTGGACCACTGTAACCCTCCCTCTCCCCCAAGAGGAGCAGGTATTTAATTTCAAAGGTTACTGCGTGCTAATGAGCAGATGAGAATGCGTGCCTTTCCAGGGTCAGTCAATTCATAGTAGGGGGAATGGGTGAGCTGGCCATGCCGGGCGTCTCTGCGTACCTCACCCATTATCCATGCCACTCTGCCACCAAGGGGTTGGTGCAGGGGACCAGGAGCATTAGAGAAAAAAAAAATAAAAACCCTTCCTCTTGGAAATCTGATGAATGGAAAAGACAGACTTCTCCCCCGTCATGGGCCTTTATTTTACAGAGGAGAAAACTGAGGCCAAGAAAATTTCATCCTCTTTGTCAGAAACATGTACCCAGTTAATAGCAGAGTCAGTCTTATATTTTTCTTCTCCTGGCTCCTACTTTGGTGTTCTTCTCCAGAAGAAAGGGAGCTGATGGGCTAATTCATAATAAAAATAAAACCTACTGATTCGTTCAACTAATATTTATCAGACATCCAGTGTGTGCCAGCCACTGCCTGGTCCCCGGAATTAGTGCTGAACAATACAGAAAAAGTATCTGCCTTCTTGAAATTTACCTCTTAATTGGGGAGACAGATAATAAACAAGCAGCTGAAAGTAGGCTACATGCTACAAAGACAAGCACAACAGACCAAGAGTGACAGAGGCGACTCTTAACAGAGGGCATTTTGGGAAGGCTTCCATGAGTAAGCGAGAGTTGAAGAGAGGAACCAGCTATCGGATTTCTGCAGGAAAAGGGTTCAGCCTGAGGGAATGGCTGACATCTTAGAGGCCCACTGAGTCCCAACATGCTTGGTTTTGAATGCATATTTTGCTAATTTAAGGAGAGGGAAAGGGACACAGAGGGTAACAATCAATGAGTGGATATTTTGGTCCCCACATAGAAGATGAGTACTTTCTCCTCTTCCTAAGGCTAATCTCGCTAGCAATTATCAGCAGATTAAACTCCTGGGTGGAATGTCCCTAGAAGATCTTGCAAGCTCCCCTTTTAACTCTCAGCTGAGCAGTATTATTCTAGGTTACTCGTCTGGAAGAATGGCTTGGAATGATCTTTATTGTCCTTTGGTTCTCCCATGCTAATAATAGCGCAGCACCCTCTGCAAGCAGGGACTGCCATACACATTAGGGGCGAGAGTCTCTCAAAATCCTCCACTGTTGTATGGCTTGTTTGCTGTCATCCCTTATTAGTGAAGGTGTCACAGTCCCAACTCGTATCCTGTTGGGCATTTAGTATGTTTCTAGTGAATGCTTGTATTACATTGATTTTGAATCACCAATGGCATTAAGTGGGTAAACAACACAGCTTTAGAAGAAATCCTCTGAGCTTTTGGATATTAAGATATTCTTAACTTCTGCTCTATCTTTGTTACAGCCAAGTCCCTGGTAAGTTCCAAAGGATTGTATAGCCTGGCTCATCATTAGGCTAGGGATCCATAAAGCTTATGTTTCAAGCTAGCTACTACTGTCACTACAGTGTGACATGATAGGGACCCACAGTGGTGTGAGATTTCAGGGAAACTGCACATTAAGAGCCAATCCATTCAGTTCACCTGGAAGAAAAGTCATTGGGCAAGAAGTGGGAGGGTAGCAATGCCCGGGAACATTAACTCGCTCAGCATGGTGCTGAGCTAGTGTCTGTCAGGGGGGCTACATAATTAAGGTACGTAGACTTTCCAAACTATGGGAGGGGAGGAGAGGTAATGGGGACTGGAACAGGTCTGGAAAAAGCTGAGCTGTGTGTGCGCATTAGTGTCTTTAAAAAGCACAGGTGAGGGAAATGCCTCTCGGAAGTAAGGAAAGAGAATTGGAGGTGGCTAATCACCTTTCTCTCTACATTCGGTCTCTCTGTGGAAAGCCAGGATGGAAGAGATGGGGAGATGAAAGTGTGCTGTGAATTAACAGCAGAGGAAAAGCCTTGGGTGCAGGATGAGAATACCCTGCCCACCATTGTATTCTCCCTTCCCCCAATGTTCTCTAACGCAGTGCCCGGCAATAGGAGGGGTTTGGTTCTTATTTGTTGAAACATTTAATAATGTTTGACTGAACAAATGAATGAGTGTGGTACCTTGAGTCAAAGCCCAGTGTGCTTTTCAGGGCCTACCTGATCAATTGGTCTTCATGTAAAAACGAATTGTATAGAGAGAGGCTATTTAAGTGAACTCCAAAGTCACATTGTATCTAACAGGATGACTTTGAATGTACTCATCTCAGGCTTTTGGAAAGTTGAGAGAGGACTGTGACCATGAGGCAGAAGCATAAATAGGAACCTGTGCCTAGACTTCCTATAACGGAAATATTTATATGAAGCCTTTCATTGTAGGGTTTGTCATACCTCTCAATTCACTATGAGCAAAAGTTTTACTATTGACGCACACAATTCACTTCTGCCGACTTTAGCGGGAACTTCAGAAGTGCCTTAAAGACCCACATAGGTTACACGTGGTCCTTGAGACAATGAAGTTCTTATCTTCAGTTTCTCTCTGCCCAGCATATTACTTAATTGTGCTCAGTTATCTAAATATGTGTACATTTCTTCACACCTGTCCACCCAGCCTTCATCTGCTTATCTATCTACATCTATCCATCTGTCCCTCCACCCATTTCTCAAATTCTCCATTCCCACATCTAATCATGCATCTATCCACACTTTATCCATCCCTCCATCAGTCCATATATTCATTCATCCATCCATCTATCCATCCATCCATTCATCCATCCAACCATCAGTCCAACTGTCCATCTGTCTGTCTGTTCACCCATTCAATTCATACTTTATAAGCACATTTTATGTGCCAGGTTATGTGTATTGGGAATAGACCTAACAAAGACATGGTCCTCTGTCCTAATAGCTCATTGTCATTTCTGTTATGAATTACAGATACAACATGTGGTTTAAACTTCTATTGCATTTTAATATTCGTATGCTTGTCCATTTGCACAACTACAAAATTAGCTTGTTGAGACCATGATTTGTCCCAATTTCCTAATCATATTGATGAGAAATCTGTGGATCAGGGAAGGTATGCAATTTGCCTCAAGTTTTCTCAACGGCTGATGGCAGAAGAGAAACCAAGACTTAGGTGTTCTCAGTGATAACCCAGGAGAACTCTTTCTATCACCTCCTGTGCATTCCCCCTGCTTATGCCTTCAGGTAGTGTACATCTGGGGCCAAAGCTGAAGTGGGTACTCACTTTCTGAACAGGATGTAGATTCTATGGATAGTCTGAAGTCTGGGTCTCATTATTACCCAGGAAGACCACGCATGCCATGGGAACAGGACCCTGATGAGTCTTCAAGAAGCCAAAAAGAGATCAGGGCTACTGCATCTTTTAATTTCTCTAAGAATATTTATGGTGTGTCATTAGAGGCCTTCAAGCCTGCACAAAACACTGCATTTACAGATGACACCCACTTCAGTAAGAGCCTAAAGGGGGACTCATTAGCAGACAATTAGTTATTCAACTTGTTAAACATTAATTCCTCTTACGCCTCTGGTCTGGCTAGCAAAACAGAAAAGGGGGAAATAGAGCTCAACTCTATTAGAATTGAAATAGAGGGAAATAGAGCTCAACTCTAATAGAGCTCAACTCTAGTAACTCAAGTTACTAGTCCTTATCAGCAGCCCTCCTTTTTCTCTATAGGCCTAAAGATTGCTTTGGTATGTGCTTCATTACCCTTGGGGCTTCATGGAGAAAGAGGCCTTCTAAAGAGTAAAGTTTCCTCTATTTTTTTTTTTTTAAGTTATGAATGGATGGTCTTTTGCATACAAGTAACATGGTAGTCTCAAACTCCCACCATAGAGGACAGGCACCAGATGTCTTGGATGCTGAAGTTTTTAAGGCAGTAGACAATTGGCACATAGGACTGTGGGTGACCACTGACATAATGACCATTCCGTGGGAGAAAAGAAGACCCTGTTGCGAGGATTTGGCAGAGGAAGTATGGGGCAGAGAAAGGGAACAGGGAGCCTAGATTCTAGATTATCAGCATCTAGAAATTTTGGGGACGGAGAGGGAAAGGAGATCATTCAGGAAAAAAGAAAGGCACAAAGCCAGTAGACCAGGGATGCTGCGTTTTTCAGTGGAAAGCTGCAGAGCCACATCTAAAGAGCCATGCCAGCTCTTCTGAATCATGGCGCAGGGTGGGGCTGATTGGAGGGAGCAAGGTGTTAGGGCTTGGCCTACATGCTACAGGTTTGGGGCAAGGTTTTCGAATCAGCAGATCCCTGCTATCCACAATGGAGCTAAATAGTTAGGGAGGGTTGGGTGGAGCAAGACCACCAACCTGCAGGGCCAGGACATTTCCAGAACTGTTCCTGGGTCTCACGCAGCAAAGTGGTCGAGGGTGAAGATGCACTGGTCAGAAATGGCCGAGGTACCAGGAAGTAAGGACAACATAAGCCTGGGTTTCTTAGTCTTATGAAAGAAATCAACAGTTTAGGGACAGAAAGATGTTGGCACCTAACGAGAGGGAGAACAAAGAAATGAAAGAATGGGGACAGCCCTGGTGATATCAGTAGAAGCCTTTACTTAAAGTCAACTGTACCCCTAGATTCACTAGTAAATGAGCCAATACATGCTCTCCTTCTCCTTAAGTGACTTCAGTTGACCTTGTAGCATCTGCCACAGAAGGTGTCCCGAGCTAGCCAGTTCTGGTTCCAGGTTAGGACTCACCTTGTGTTAAATTTTAAGAAATAACTGTCATTCTCCCAAATGGCCAATAGACACATGAAAAAGTGCTCAACATCACTCAGCATCAGAGAAATACAAATCAAAAACACAATGAGATACCACCTCACAGCAGTCAGAATGGCTAAAATTAACAAGTCAGGAAAAAACAGATGCTGGCAAGGATGCAGAAAAAGGGGAACCCGCCTACACTGTTGGTGGGAATGCAAGCTGGTGCAACCACTCTGGAAAACAGTGTGGAGGTTACTCAAAAAGTTGAAAATAGAACTACCCTGTGACCCAGGAATTGCACTACTGGGTATTTATACCAGTAGATATAGATGTAATGTAGATATAAATGTAATGATCTGAAGGAGCACATGCACCCCAATGTTTATACCAGTGACATCTACAATAGCCAAACAACGGAAAGAGCCTAGATGCCCATCAGCAGATAAATGAATAAAGAAGATGTGGTATACATGTGTGCACATACATGCATGCACACACACACACACGCACACACAGAGGAACATTATGCAGCCATGAAAAATGAAATCTTGCCATTTGCAAAGACGTGGATGGAGCTAGAGGGTATTAATGCTAAACGAAAAAAGTAGATCAAAGAAAGACAATTATCATATGATCTCGCTGATATGTGGAATTTGAGAAACAAGGTAAAGGATCATGGGGGAAGAGAGGAAAAAAATGAAACAGGACAAAACCAGAGACAGAGACAAACCATAAGAGACTCTTACTCTCAGGAAACAAAAACTGAGGGTTGCTGGAAGGTGGGGGGTGGGAGGGTGATGGACATTGGGGAGGGTATGTGCTATGGTGAGTGCTGTGAATTGTGTAACACTAATGAGTCACAGACCTGTACCCCTGAAACAAATCATATATTATATGTTAATAATAATAAAAAGAAATGGAAAATATTTAAAAAAATAACGAAAATAAAGATGTTGCTCCAATCGTAAAAGAAAGACAAAAAGAAAGAAAGAATTGTCATTCTCTGAGTGGTTTGCACCAGGAGTCCAGGAAATACAACTCCTCATGGTACAGACCCTCTTTATGTTATAAATAGGAACACCCAGTCTCAGAAAGGTGGAGTCGGCTATCCAAGGCTATGGAACCTTGTAAAGCTGTAAAGCTGATTCCACAGCCTCTGAAGTTCAGGTGTTTTCCTCTCTGCCATGTGCTTCACCCCACCCCCCTCAGTGAGGTGAATTCCCATTATCATCCTGCTAACCCCTTAAGGCTTCCAATCCACTTTTCTGCCTGCGGCACTGTAAGTTTTCTTTCTCTCTACCCAACAACACATATAGGTCTCAGAATAGGACCCTTGATCATGGCTGGGGACAGCTAACTAATTATCTGTGCATAGCAGGGCTAATGAGCAAGACACACATTATATATATAAAATAGAAGCTGAGTGTGTGTGTATGTGTGTGTGTGTATGGAGCCTCTGTCTTTCTATAGAAGCTGCTGCTCAGTAAATATTCATGATATAACTCAGGAGGACTATATATTTTCTCTTGCAAAGTGCTGCTAATGCGGCGTGGCCAGTAGGGTTTGGAGAGGAGCCCCTTTCTGCCCTTCTCTCCCACCTCCACACCCGGACTCATCTCAGGTAGCTGTGCCTGTTCTGCATGCCTGTCTACCAGCCTGCCAGGTGGGTCTTCCCTGTTAGTGCCAGCCTGCTGCTTTATGTGGCACTGTGTGACTGATTTGATGACCTGTGACCCGACTGTCCATCTGGACACTCAAGAGTTCGCCCGGCTGTTTACCTTTTTCTGCTGTGACTGAATTTCCATCGCCTCTCTCAGCATCTGACTTGCAAACCACTCTGCTCTGTCTGATAAACGGATGAAAAGAGAGAGTGACCTCCTGCTGCCAGTTCCACCCTGAGCCCTCCCCATCTTCGATCAGAATGCACCTGTGCCTCCGGGGCTCCTGCTTTCCCCTGAACTTGCCGTTGCCGCCACAGCCACCACCCCAGCTTGCCGTGTGTGTGGGGCTCTGTGAAAGGAGAGACGTTTCATTTTGCACTTGGCAGGCGCTGAACTCAACTGGACAGCGAGACCCAGGAAATATGACACCATCTGCTTCCTGCCATGTTCTGGCTCCCGCGTTTGATGTTGGGGCATCAGCTGGTACCTGAGTGTCCCAGGTCCGGTGAAGTGAGCCATTCAGGAAAGGCCCTTCTGACACTTTCATCAATAGCGCAGTTTACACTGGTCAACCTGTGCTGCCGAGCTTTTTTCCTTCTTGACTCCCGTAGTAAAAATGGCTTCCTGCATTCTAAGGTTTCCACACACATGTAAGTATATAGGCAGGTAATAGAAACATTAGGTTATTTGGACATCTTTGCATAGATGTGGACTTTTTTCTGCTATAAAACTAGCTTTCTTAGATCAGTCCCTGGCTGCCTTGAACTGTATCAAGTTGTGTGCTTTGGTTGCCTCCCCATTCCAGGTGGGAGCGAGGTCCTCAACTAGTGGTTAACTGAGGATTAGGCACTCCAAAAGGAGGATTAAGCCAACAACTGTGTCATGGAAAATAGGAAAGACCGGTTGGGCTTCCTCCATGCTGGGAGTGCCCAAGCCAGCTGGCAGCATTCGGGGCCATAGGAAGGTGCAGGAGCCATTTCCCTCTTGCAGCGGCCCTTTGCAAATCTCAAATTTCCCCGAACCTCTGACCTGATGCTCTCTCTTTCTGGAAGCTGCCAGGCAGGTGGCATGGGCGATGCATTCAAGGCTGCGTTCTTTTCTGACTCAGTGGTTGTAATCCCTTTGTGGACAGACAAATCAAGCCACCTGTGCGGGGTATTAAAAATGAAACAAAATGCAAAAAACAACACTGCCGATCTGTTAATGAATTTTCAGACTGAAAGTGTGCCATCTGGAACAGACACAAGGGCTTCTGGAATCTGTGTTGCTTCTCTCCTCTGTCTTACGATTTTGACATGGTTTTGGTTAGCCGTTTCTATTTTGATGCTTAAAGAGTGATATTCCACAAAATCTGAATCTTAATGGAAGATGTGTGCTTTTCTCATTTAAGTTGGTTGGCTGTTTGAAGAATTATGGCATTGCCAATTTGTCCTGGTGGCGTTCCTGAGAAAATTCTTTTAGGTCACCAGATTGTTTCCTAAATTAGCTGAAGCCTTTAAGTCCTAGGTGATAAGGAAGATGAGAAGATTTGTCAGTGTCGAGTATGACGTTAGAACAAATGCTGTGTTTGAATTGTAAGAGAGGCATTGGTTTGTTGTTTGTTGTCTTTTTTTTTTAAAAGGTTTTATTTATTTATTTGACAGAGAGAGAGATCACAAGTAGGCAGAGAGGCAGGCAGAGAGAGAGGGGGAAGCAGGCTCACACTGAGCAGAGAGCCTGATTTGGGGCTCCATCCCAGGACCCTGAGATCATAACCTGAGCTGAAGGCAGAGGCTTTGACTCACTGAGCCATCCAGGAGCCCCAGAGAGGCATTGGTTTTAACGAAAGATAGAGAAAGGGTGGGCTGTTCACGCACATATGCGCAGGCCATGACCCTTGGTAAGCAGACCCTTACCATGACTTTAATAAGAGCCATGGCTATACTTAGCCAGCCCTACAACAGACACATCCTACTGGACTTTCTTCAGGGATGACTGATGAAATGCACCTGTGCATACATACATGCCTACAGGCATGCTGTAGTACAAGCCATTGTTGTTACACCTGCTACAACCTACGGACAGAATTGCTGTCCTCCCTTTGACCAGATGAGGGTAAAACCAGAGCCCCTTCCCATTCACCCACCTCTGCCAGGCTAAGTTGTCCCCTATGAGGAGTGGTGAAAACTATAACCTATCCTCTGATCCTGGGGCTGGAATGAAAAATGTGCTCATGTTTTCAACTCAGAGAGTTATATGATTATGTTGCTTGTATCATCACCTAGACTCTAGTTTGTTTAATTACTAATATCTGCTGAGCCCTGTCCTATTATTTAAGATTCTATTGTTTAATACATCTGCCCCTTGGACATTTGTAGGGATATCTATGTGAACATCATGGTAGTTCTTCATTGTCCCTCCTTCTTGACTGATGTAGGATTATGGGGATGGTCCATTCAGTCCTTGAAGGGATCAAGAAGGCTGTGCACTCCTGTAAGTAAATCCTGGCTAGGACGTGAGTCTGGTCAGCAGTTGGCAAGCTGAAAAGAAGGCTCTACAGGCATGGCGCCCTGCAGCAGTGGTCACTTTGTTAGCACTGAATGATAAGAACCTCGGGCATCTTAGAGGATGCCATGTCCTCGGCAAAGAGCCCACCACACACAGAGAGCAAAGGATTAGAAGTCCCACAATGGAGATCCATTAAATGCTGTAGTGTTAGTAATAATTAAGCAGCGTTTTATGATAGCACCAGCAGGCTAGTCAAGTGAATAATTCTTTTCGAGGTTTTCTCTTTCTCTCCATAGGTAAAGGCTTTAGATGGATTTATGACATTGGCTGAAATGAATCAGTGGATGAATGATTACAGGATTTGGATGTGGTTAAGCCAAGATTAATGCCACTGATTCCTGAGAACGAAGGAGATGACTGTCACCCAAGTAAGTGAACTTGCAGTTCAAGATGTACAGGCTTCTAGCCAGCAGTTCAAATTCTCAGGGCACATACACACACACACACGACCTCAACCCAAACCCAGCATTCCCGTGGCACACAATGAAGGATGGTAAGCAAACAACAATAATGATGGAGGGCTTGAGATATGGTGAATAAAATACTCAACGTGAGTAAACTGCTGCTTACTAGCATTCCCAGGTCACAAGGGTACCATTTAGGCCGGGGCCTTAACGAGGTCATTTACCTTTACCTACACCAGCACCATTACCTTAATTGCTACTCAGCCTTCATGGAAGTGTTTATGGGTAAACAGTTTTCACCAAGGGAGTTATTAACTACCCCCTGGATTACCATAGGATCAGGAATCATAAAAATAGTAGCAATTGTAGTCATAATAACCTATGTTGTATAAGTATCCGTTATAAATGTCTTAAATTTTCACCACCACCACCACCCAGAGCAGCTTTAGGGTGAAGCACAGCATAAGAAACAGAGCACTGGTTATTAAAAAACATGGATGGATGAGAGAGTCTTCCTTATTCATCAAGTCTGGAAAGCATAAAAGAATAAAAGGGCTGCCATAACTTGACCTACCTATTATCTCTATCGTCTCATATTTGTGCTGAGGAACTAGTGGTAGGCATGTGAATGTCCTCACAGTAACTGAGGGAGGAAGTGTGCTAAGTAAATATGTTTTACGCACATGCCCAAGGTCAAGGTGGAGCCAGAGTTCTGTAAATAGCGTCAGTTCCACCACCATTGGCTCATTCGATGGCTACAGGACACACAAAGAAGTTGAAAACATGTATTTCAATCCGTGCCCAAGATATTTAACTAAATTGAATAGATTTGGGGGCCGTGGAGACCCAGCTATCCCATTTTGGGGATTGCTGTTCCGATCCCTTGCCATGGGTCTATCTAGTAGTAGATTCACTATAGACTGAGAAACACCGAAACTGAATTCTTGGTTGAGACAACCTAGAAATGGCTCTCGCATCAGTCCCTGGCTGTCCTGAGCTGATGTTCCATCCATATGGTCTCCCAAAGTCCTTCCTGCTTCTGAGCCATTGTGATAAGCCTCCTCTCTCTCCTCAGTTGTCCGCATTACCCACAAAATGAAATTCACCCTGAAAGAATTTTATTCGATGCACTCTGTCTTTGGACCCTTTCTTTCTTCTCTTGCTGTCTCTTACAACTTCTCTACCCAATGTAGCACTCTGGATCATTTATGCCCCATTCTTTATGCCCTCCTGGCCAGCAGAAAGCAAGATGATGTCAGTACGGTATTTCTCAAATCGATCAATCAAAAGACCACCTTTAAGTGAAACAAATGATCATGGATTTCCATAATGACATGTTACAAACAAATTAAAAAGTGGGTTTGGGCATCTGCAAGGATCTGGTAGACTGAGTTTTGATTCTCTTTCTTGGTCATTAGAGAACAAGGTGGTTCTTCTTCCAAAGGGGCGCCTTTGAAACATTTGAAGAAAACAATCCTAGATTCTTCAAGCGTTTTCCTCATCAGGGTAACATTTCATGTTTCTTCAGCTGTTCCTTACAGGAAATAGTTTCAAATTCCCTTCCATTCAGCTTATTTCTCAGATGAAATCCAGTTGTTCAATGTCTTTCTTAAAGCATCAGCAGTACGACACCCAGACACCTCATTCCCTTGATCTGGATCCCGCACTTCTAGACTTGTCATCTCAAACTGTTAAAAGACTTTTGCAGCCATATCCTATACTATTAACTCATGTTGATCTTGCTGTCAACTCAAAAGCCTATATCTTTTAAAACACATGCATGACTATTATGAAACCAACCATCCTTCCTTCTGTATTTGTGCAGCTGGTCTACTGAGCATAAATGAAGACCTTCACATTCAGCCCTGTTAAAATCCACCTTTTTAGTAAGCCCCAACATTCTAGCTTCTCAAGTCTTTGATGATCCTGATTCAATATTTTGATCTCCTAACTAGGTCCCTCAGATGAAAATTGATCTACATACCATTTTCGTACTTGGTAAAATGCTGCTGTCACAGTCCTACCCTCAAATCAAAAAGAGACCTGTATCAGGCTAGGTTGTAAGCTGAAAACTCAACACCCACAAGAATGAAGAGGTAGGTAATACCAAGTGGTCACGCAGAGTGTATTAAGGTGTTTCAGTTCTCATTGATGAAGAACATGATTGTCAGTAACAGTTTGCCGTCCAACAATACCGAGTGGACCTTGGCAAGTGATGGGTGGAAGGTACTGTGTTACTGTGTGGCCACACTCCGGTGGTGTTTAAACTAAGGCTAAATAGCTCTTGGCATTTTTTGACAACTCAAGCTGCAATGATGTGCCATATATGTTTCATCTTAAGATATGGCTCGTAATGCAAACTAATTAAAATAGGGTGCAACAAAACCATGGACCAGTTCTCCTTTCAGGCAAGGACATATACCTTGCTCCTGCCCTCAGGAAAGTCTGCCTAGCAACAAGGAGATCACAAGCAAGACACTATCCCCTCCTCACCCCCACCACAGCCAATACTTCGACGCTGCTAGTGGTAAATGCAGCCCAGAGAAGGGGCAGAGCAATTTGCTTGTGTGTCACTGATTAGGTGAATGTTCACACACATGAACAGAGGGGTGATTTCTCAGGAAAATCATAACTGACCCACTCTATTGTTGTTTTTAATTCTCTTAACACACACACACACACACACACACACACTGAATGAAAGAATGAAGGAAGGAAGGAGGAAAGGGCCTTTCCAAAGTGATCTGGGATAAACTCACTGCTGTTTTCCCAGGTAATAAAGATGGCTATCTTTGTCCAGAACAGATGCTATGAGATCATGTCTCCAAGAGATGAACTGAGAATGAATTCACTTAAATTATGGTGCTCACAGAGAGGATTTTAGCTGAACATTTGTTCATATGATTTATGGCACCCTCCATCCGGTGGAGTCAATGCGAAAAAATGAAACTTAATTACAGCATACAGACAGCAGTTTGCTTAAAAGAGAGCTAAAAGTTTGTGGAGATTTTTTTGCTTTTTTTATTTTTATGAGACAGGAAACTTATCCTAAAAGAAAAAGGAAGAAAGCTTTATAAAAAACATTTGCAACTCATCAGAAGTGTGGGTCTGGCCTTTAGTGTTGGGGGAGGGGAGGGCGCTAGCTGTGATTCCACTTGGCCTCTAAGCAAATTACCCGCTACCTCCAGGTCCCTTCCCACCCAATTCCTCCTCCAATGCTAGCCTCTCCAGGATTCCCTTTTATTTTAGCCCAGGCTTTCCCTTTAGGGAAGAGAGTAGTATTATTGTCCTTTCTTCTTGGCAACTCAAGTCTGGAATTTTAAATTTATAGTTTAAGAACTGTTCCGGTGTTTATATGGCTCAGAGGGTGTTATTATCAAATCCAATTAAAAACATTCCTTCTGCTAATAAAAAAGTCAGCGCCTTCCCATTAAACTAGGACCCACCCTTAAGTTAATTAATGGCTGTTAGCACCTTCTTTGCGTTCAAGGGTCTCTAGGGACCCGGCTTCTGAGGCAAAGCAGTCTAATGGGTAGGTCAGTGGATTAGTTTGAGGCATACGCCTGACCCCCACCTTATTTTACATCTGAAGCTGAGTCTCATAAACTCTTTATATCTTGAGATCTCCCGAGATCCTGTCCAGAGAGGCCATGTTAATGGTACTTATTTGGCGAAGTTTTTTAAGATCTACAGATGAACCTGTCTGGTGAATAATACTAATGCTTATGATACTCATTGAATGATAATTGGCCCTCTTTGGACCATTTAGGATTCAAATGCCTCCACCCAAATCATTTCCTGAACAGCAGCCAGCCTCTGAGGGTTAGATTTAGCTTTTTCACTTAAATTTGCAAATTGGCACTGGGTTCATCAAGAAAGAATATCTAGCAACGAAATGATACTACCTAACATTTGGATAGCATTTTGTATTTTCAGCATGCTTTCAGGTAATACATTATGTAACTCACAAGCAAACAGCATTTTATCTTGTTCAGGTATGCGAAGACAGCAGGATTCCTGAATTCTCAAAAACTCATCATGAGCACCTCTGAGACCAACTGTGGGGTCTATTTTCAATAGATTTTGCAGTTAAAAAAAGTGATCGATGAGTCCATTTCCCCTCCAAGAGTCAAGTGAATTTATCAGCTTCTGAGTCCTGCTTTCACCTAAAATAAGGTGCAGGTCTGGGCGCTTGAGCTCAGATTCGGGGGACGCCCACCCAATTCATCCTCTTCTCCTTATTACTCACTTACCAGTTCTCTCTCACTGCCATTGCTGCTCCGGTAGCTTTAATGGAGGGCATCAGCCCCGAAGAGCAGCTCTACAAATGTGTGTGTCTTCCCCGTGCCCGGGAGAGAGGGAACCTCTCTCACCGAAGCCTCACCTACAGACAATTTATCTAACAAATTCCATTTCCTGCATGCCATTTGCCAGTATTTATCTTGTGTGTGGGCTCCCATGGAGGATCGTCATAAAGGATTGTTCTGTTACAACCCAGAGTCCTATTTTTCCATCTGAATAATGAAGAGTCTTCAGCTCCCTTTCTCTTTGGCTCCCTACTGCTTAGATAAGATGTCCATAATCAGGATGCTTAATATGAAGGATGCCATCTGGGTTATGTAGTTTTTTGTTTTTGGTTTTGTTTTGTCTAGAAAGGGGCCCTCTTTGTAATTTCTCTCCTTAAAAACAAAGTCTTGGGGCACCTGGGTGGCTCAGTGGGTTAAAGCCTCTGCCATCGGCTCGGGTCATGATCCTAGGGTCCTGGGATCAAGCCCCACATCAGGCTCTCTGCTCAGCAGGGAGCCTGCTTCCCGCTCTCTCTCTCGGCCTGCTTCTCTGCCTACTTGTGATCTCTGTCTGTCAAATAAATAAATAAAATCTTAAAAAACAAAACAAAACAACAACAACAACAAAAACAAAGTCTGTTGAATTTGACAAGCATCCTTCCTTCCCTCTCTCCTCCGGTCTTACCTCTCTTCCTCCTGTCTTTCCTTCCTCTTTCCCTCCATCCCTCCTTTCCTCTCTTCTTCCTTCTTCCGTACACAAAAAATAGCCAGCCTGTTCTATGTCAAGTTGTCTTTCTTCAGAGATTCAAATATATAATAATAAAATGCCACTTATATAATTTACTTGACAGGTAAACTGTGCTTTGTCTGACAGTGTTTTAAATTAACAGTAACCTAAATAGCACACAGGACTCTCCATAGGGAAGTTGCTTTCTTCTCCTTCATTTTTTAATCTTCCAATTGCAAGCCATTCATTTTTACATTTCCATGTTAAAGATAGGACACTAAAAGTGCATTACCTTAATAATCAATAACTCAGTGGGAGGTCCTAATGGGGAGAATTCACTGGAAGTTACATTCCAGTTGAAGTAGCAAAGGACCACCATAGGCCTGCAGGCTATAATTAGACAACCATAAAACTAGGAGGTAAAGGGTGGCAGACTACATTAGCAGTAAAATGCTCACTTGCAAGTAATAAGTCTCGAATCTTTCATGTCTACTCGAGTGTCACTTATACTTGAACAAGGAAAATGTTATGTTAAAGAAGAAATTTACATTTAGGATCCCTAAAGCTTAAGGACTGGTGAAGGTTAGTGTGGCAATGAGAAAACAAATGAATACAAATCTGCACACTTCACAATTTTCACTCAGTGCCCCCTTCCCTCTCCCCTTCTCTTCCAGCCACCCGTTTTCCGTCCCCCTCCAGGGTCTGAGAAACATCACAGAATTTAAACACAGGAAACCAATATAAAAACCCTCTCATGCAAAGAAACAGTGTGGCTGACTTTACATTGTTTCTATTCATGGCTCGCTAGTTTTACATTTTCTGATCAGTGACGGCCACTGAGACCAGGAAACCAGTTTCTTCAAGAGCATCAGTGGACTGTCTGAAGGCCTTGCATTATTGATTTTCTGCTCGTAGATTCCAGTTGCTCTGTCAATCATGGGCCAGAAATACAAGATGGCAGTCAATAAGCAAAAGGACGGAGCTCCCACGAAGACAACAAAATAATTCAAAAAGATCTGATGGAAGCAGAAAATGCCAAAATCCTCAGGAGAAAAGAAATCAGACGAGCCTTTCTGGAAAGGAAAGTCCACAGGGCCCCCAAAGACACATTATCTTCAAAGGGGAATATGTTTTTGCCAATGAATCTGGAATTTGTTCACCCAATTAATTCATTAATGCAAACACTTACTAAATGTCGGTTGGGCAACATTATAGGCATGGATGTCACAATGAGGAATGTTATTCTCCTGCTATTGGATAGAAATGTATAGGGTAAACAGGAAGTTGCAAGAACGTGTGCTGAGCACTGTAGGAAGGGTAAGTACAAATGGCTTTGTGACTACAGGGACAGAGATGCGTGTGGTAGTCCCGGCAAGTAAGGAAAGATCCCGGGAGTAACAGTTGAGCTGCATCTTGAAGAACGTTTAGGAGTTCCACGCACAAAGGGGGAGCAGAACACTCCAGTTTGAGGACTTAGCATGTGACAATCACCTTACACTTGCTCACTTTTATTCACACAGATTAAACAGGCGTATGAATTATTGAAAGAGGCATTCTTCAGACTAGACCATGAACTGAACACTCTGTTACGTTGGTTTTCAACTGTTTAATGATTTTTCCTCTCATCTTCTATGAGCTGTAATCCCACAGTGTCTAACTTACACTTTGTGCAAAGAAGCTGCTCAATAAATATTTGTTAACGGATTGATCAGGGAGAGGAAGGCTCAGCGTGAACTGAAGGAGAGAAGCAAAATATCTTTAAGGAGTTATTAAGTGTCTTTAGGATCCTTTAATGTGACTAAAAATATTAAAATTATTAAATGGTGAAAAGACAACTATGGAAACTCAAGAGGATAGTATCCACTACCAATTCAACATGCGGGTAATGGGATTTTCTGCTTGATGGGATTTTCTGGTTAAAGAATAGCTATCTTAAATCTTTTAAAGTTGTATTTGTTCAAGTTGCTACCACATCTACTAGATAAGGTGCTAAGCATTCTTTCCATTGTTTCCTGAATAATCTGACTCCACGGCTCTGTTCCTCTCCCAACTGGTCAACCTCATTCATTGGCTCCAGCCACAGTGGCTCTTCTGAAAGCTGCCAATGTCTTTCCACCTCAGGACCTACTGATAAGTTCGTTACTCTTTTTCCTGAAACACATTTCTTCCCCTATAAGGTATGAGGGGTTTACGGGTCCCCGGGGAAGGCTGGGGATCAGTCTCACTGAGTTTGGCCTGTTTCCCTTTCCTCTAGGAAGTTGCCACTAATCCTTACAGCTGTCCATATAGCACTGAAGCAAATGATTTTCAGGAACTCACCCCCAAACCACTGCAAACCGCCTCTCTGCTGTCTGGCTAGGAATCTTTGCAACTGCCCCTGGAGAATACCACCTTCTCTTCTTCTCTGCCTCCCACTCATTGTCTAACTCTAAACTAGGACCACCAAAAGAGGAGGATTCTGGGAAATGTATTTCCCTGTTCTGCTATGCAGTGAGATTGCATCTGAAGAGTGGGTGGTTAGGTTGAATTTACTACAGATACTCCAACACCTTGGCCAACTTCTACACAACCTTCATTTTCCCAGACTCTCTCCTGACCCCTAGACAAGACAGTGCTCCTCGGTCATAGTATTTTTCTTAGTAACACTTAGTACAATTTTAATGTTACGGTTATACATTTGATTATAGATGAAGTATTTTTCTCATCCTCTAGAAGCACTAGTTCTTTGGGTTTACCTAAATACCCTCTCACCATTTGCAACCTATTAGGCTCTCAATAAACGTTTACTGAAGGACCAAATGAAGTACCTCCATTTTTTTTTCAATGATTTATACTCTGGGGGTGCCTGAAAGTCATCCTTTCTGGATGTTGTACAGGGGTGAGGTTTTGATGTAGGTGCAACAAGTTGGAAGGGATTGACTTAAATCAATGATTGAAGGATAAACTTGGAAACTGTTTTAAAGGTTAATAGCAGGGAGGACAATTGGGCATTCTCTATCAAAAGTTTTTAGAATAGGTGTATCCTTTGACCTAGAAATTCTAAGAATGTATTCTAATGACATTTTAAGCTGTGAGAGAGATTGATGTCTAAAGATTATTCATTGCATTATTCATTGCAGCTTCTGGAAAGAGTTGTCCTTACTCTGTGTTTATACTTCCACACCTACCACTCACTTCTTAACCACTGTTGTATGGCTTTAGTGCCCATAAACCCACTAAAAAAGTCTGCCTGATGCCAGTGAGGACCCCTTTCTCATCAATAAACCCAATGGATATTTGTAGTTTGTATCTTCCTTGACTTCTCAGAGCAGTCCTGTGGATAGTTTTCTCCCTTTTAAACATCTTCCTTCCCCCTCTGGCTTCTAGCAACTTGACTATTCTTCTGCCTCTCTGTCCCTCCTTTTCTCAATCTCTTTTGTGAGCCTTTCTTCAACTGCTTTGTGGTTTTGCTCTGGGTTCTCATCCCTTTCTGCTCTCTGTGGGCAAATTCATTCTTTCCTATTATTTCAATTACCTTTCATATGTGGAAAAATCTCAAGTCGATCTCTAGACTGAAAGGATTTCAATACATGCAATTGGCTACTGGATATCTCAATTCAGCGTGTTAAGCTCAACTTATTTAAAACTGAATATGTCATCATTTCCAGCAAATGTGCTTCATTCAATTACTTTTTCAGCTAAAAGTATGAGTGTGTGTGTGTCTGTGCGTATGTTATGGAAATGGAGATGAAGAATCTTTTTACTTACTTCCAGGTAGGCAAGTGGACCAGCAGCAGGCCATAAGTAGTGCATGATTATTCTTTCCAATTATTTCTATTTACTTCCCAGTTAGGAAATTCATTCCAGATTTTGGCAATACAGCACCGTCAAGTCCTGATCGAAAGTGTTTTGGGTTTTAGACTCCCTCTTTTTCTGAATCTTTTAGGGTATTTTATATAAGACTAAAAGAGCATGGTACCATTTCAAACCAGAACCCAGAAGTATCACTTTTAATGGCTGCATAGTTCCACATATCAGAATTTATTTAGCCATTCTCCTATTGCAACATTCTAATAAACAATGAGTTCAGAAATATTTTAGTGAATTGAGGCCCCAGGTTGGTGAGGCTGCACTGAGTATAGGCTTCACAATGTACTAATGTTTGTGAGTCTGAGAATCTTTAGCATTTGATATGAAAGAAGAATTCCTAGCAGGAGTATATTCACCAGTATTTCTGTGTTTCCTTAAAAGAGATCTTCCATATTCTGAAATAATTTGTTAGAAATAAAGCGGAAAACCATCTTTAAGAGATTGGAGGATTATTGTGTGTTTTATACAAGAATGGCCTCATACTTTAATTATGGGAATCTTTGGCTCTGCCTTGGTTGAAGATTACAGAAGGATAGTTTTCAAGATATTCTTGCCTATTGACCTCTCATAAATCAGTTCAAGTACAAATACATCTCTGGAAGCTTGAAGAGAGAAGGAAGATGGCAGCTTACTTTCCAGAGGAATAGGACTTCCATTTGATTCATTTGAATAGTAAGTGAAGTTTTAGGGTGACTTTTAGTATGCTCAGATAGCTGTACATCTGTCCCATGGCTTGACTTTGTGTAGACTGAGAAAACACCAACATACATGCGTGAGATTTAAAGTGACACTAACCTCTTGCTTGCCTCCACTACCTCTCCTTAATGAGCATATCTGCTCTCAGCAAACCTTTTCTGGCTTGTTATAGTAACTTAATCAAGTAGCATGTAAATCATAAAAGTTTATTTTGTTACCCAGGCTAGCCACTTGTTCTGAAGTATATAGAAGTACAAAATACGGACCATTCTTCAAGAAGAAAATAACGTCACTGAGAAGAGGAACTATGTGTTTGAAGTAAGTGGAATATAACTTAAGTACGTTGGCGGTCCTAAGTGTGAAGATGGAAAAACTTAAGTGGAGTGGGTAGGAGGGCTTGGCAGCATAAATACAGTAGCGGTAGTTGTGTGAAATGAGTGATTCAGGATGTTCTGCTCAATACCAGAGGGTGGGACTGGAAAAGAAGTGGGAGTTGGAGCAAATCATCTTGGAAATTTAAGTCAGAATTGACCTGAGAGCAGAATGGTCTATGTTGAGAGAGAATGAACTTCCTATTACTGAAGTCATCAAGCAGATGCTGGAGAAGCACTGACTGATACTGTTATGGAAGGGGTGCAAGAGGGAGATAGGAAGCTGGACAGGGGATCCCCCAGATCTATTGTGATTCTAAGAGTCAATGCACTGCTTACAAAGCGGAGATGATGGAACTTTCTACCAATTAGATAGCGTTTTATATAGATAATGCAGAACAAACATTGTTTTGGTAGACTTGAGTGAAGCATTTCTTCTCCAGATGTAACAGGCTGTGAACTTGTCAGTGTGTGCATTCTTCTGGGATATCATCCCCTGGCTTCATCAGATTCTCAAAGTTTCTACCATCCCCCAAACACATCCTGACCACAGCAAGAGAGCACCCTGGTTAAAAGCATTTTCTCCCACCTCTTACTATGTTTCAATGAGTGAGAATTCAATGGTGAGGTAGCGGTTGTCTAACAGAAAACAAGATCCAAGAGACAAAGCCAGGAGAGTTAAACACTGGTGGTAGGAAAGAAGAAGAGAAGGGACCTAGGGAGAATGGGACTGTCAGGGGGTGGAGTAGGGTGGTGGAGGGGGTATGACTCTTTTTTGCATTGGCTCAAACTAAAATCTTTTTCTTCCTCAGGGTAGCTCCCTTTCCATTTTCGCAAATTGTACCAATGTCATGTGAGGGTTCTCCAAAGAAACAGGATAAAAAAGATATGTATACTTATGTTTATACATACATACATACATACACACACACACACATATATGCATATATATATATATATATATATATATATATATATACACACACATATAAACCTGCGTGTGTACTTAAATTAATAAATCTCTTAAAATATATGAGTATTATTTTAAGGAATTGGCTCATGTGATTTCAGGGACTGGCAAGTACAAAATATGTACATCAAGTTGGCATGCTGGAAAGCTGGAAGGAGTTGATATTACAAGCTCAAGGCAGAATTTCTTCTCCTCTGGGAAAACCGCAGTTTTTGTTCTGATCTTCAACTGAACCGAATGAGGCCCACACATATTATTGAGGCTAATCTCCTTAAAGTCAACTGATTGTAGATGTTAAAGACATTTACAAAATACTGTCACAGCAACACTGAGATGAGTGTTTGATTAAATACATGGGTGCTGTGGCCAAGCTAAGTTGACACATGAAGTTAGCCATTACCACCGTTATGCCAATATTTTCCAGGCCAACAAACTGAAAGTGATCATTCTTTCTCATGAAATTTTATCATGCTTTTATCTTAGAAAGGAACACAGGAAAATCAGTTTTTAACGGAAGTGGAATGAGGTGAATGGAATACCAAGAACACACACAGAGCCTCGTGCACAGCTGGGTCTAGGGCTGGCTAGTAGTCGCTGAGCCATTTGCTCTTCTTTGCAAGTGGTAGCAGTAGTTTTGCTCTTATTCATCTCATTTTGTCTTGGTGTGATGGATGGCTTAGATTATGCATAAAATTTCTGAGTGAATGATGTAATCCACTATAACTCACCAAACTGGGGAAATAGCAGATATTAGCAAAAAACCCATTAATGGTGTGCCTTTAATATATCGCATCAATATCATAATAATAGTTGCTGCTGTCACTTGTTGTGGCATATCCAACAATTGCAAAATCATTGATTTTTGCTGGTGTGTGTTTGAACTTGCCTGAGTTTGGCTGTAGGACCTGGGTTGACTTCACATCTGCTCTGTGGCTACCGGGCCTCTGAGACATCTCATGGTCTGTCTGACTATTCATCTCACAGTCAGAGCAGAAGAGCAATGCAGGAAAGTGGAAACATGGGATGCCTACAAACTGTCACCTCTTCTGACATTTTATTGACAAAAAAAGTCACATCAGTGGGGTGGGGAAGTAGATTCTGTCTCTAGTGGGAAAAGTTGCAGAGTTACATGGTGGAGATCACGGATACAGAGAGAGGTGAAAAGTTGGGCCAATAATTCAATCAACTAAGTGTATGGTAGTCTATTAATTTTCTATGGTTGCTTTGACAGATTACCACAAAGTGGCTTAAGACAACAGAAATGTATTCTGTCACACTTCTTCAGGCCAGAAGTCTGAAATTAGTTCTGGGCTGAAATCAAGACGTCCCAGAATTGGGTCCCCCTGGAAACCCGAGGGAAGAATCCATTCTTTGTCTTTTCCAGCTTTTGGTGGCTGCTGGTATTGAGTTGTGGTTGCTTGGCCCCCATCTCTGCCTCCAGGGTCACATGGCCTCTTCTTTTTCTGTGTGTGTGAAGTGTCCCTCTCCCTCTCTCCTCACGGACACATGTGGCTGCATTTAGGGCCTGTTTGGATAAGTTAGGAGACTTCTCTCTATCTCAAGATCCTTAACTTAATCCTATCATTTACATATTAAGTAATAATTCATGTTTTTAGGAACTAAGGTCTGTTGTCTTCGGGTAATATTTTTCAGCCTATCAGGGAGAGCAACAGCAACCATAGAAAGCTCACCGCATAGAAGATACTAATCTAAGTTTTTATATATGCTAACTCATCTCATTCTCAAAACAACCTTTGATGTAGTTTCAGTTATTGTCCCCACTTTCTAGATGAGGAGAATAAAGGCAAAGAGAAGAAAACAACAACGTGACCATGTACGAGACCCAGGATTTGAGCCTTCTGGCTCTAGTTGCTTTTCAACTTTGCCTGTAAATCCAGAAGCATAGATGGGAACCACAGCCTCTAACAGGGAATTTTAGTGCTGGACTTTCCATATCATTCAGTGCATTGACTTCTTATACTGGGAAATATAGAATGACTTCTGAGAATTTCAGGTACTGACAAAAAAGAATGCCTTGGATGCTGTCAGCAATTGTTCCAGAACTATTGGACTGGGAGCAATAACCATATTTCTGGGTGATATTCCAGTGACCAAATTCTCAGCAGAGCTTCTCCGCTCAGAATATTTCTGCTTTGTAAATGCTTTTGTTTCTTCTCTTCAAAATTACTAAGATTGTGATTAATGCTTGACAGAGTTTGTACCCTTGCTTCCTGCAGAAAGCTGAATCCGGGGAGTCTTAGAGATGCACAATTCCATAGGAAACAACGTTGAGAGAGGATAATGGTTAGGTTATTTTGAACCAGTCATCCAACAGAACAATGTGCTTCTTAAACACACAGGCATTTCTCAGGACTAAAATGCTGAGTTTTCTTAGCTTAGTGTCTGATATACTTTGCACAAGGGAGGCACTCGCTGCATATATCAGGATGTTTGTTATCTCGGCTTAAATACTCACAAAATCCAATTTATTATACTATGAAGAACCCTCATATTGCCTAAGGAGGGGCAGATTCAACCAGATGGGGGGTGAGCCAGATGTCCCCAGAGATCTTTCTACTGTTTGGGTTCTACCAGGACTTTCCTCCCTTTGCTCTTTATAGCCCAAATGTTTCTGAACGTCATTAACTGACATAGTTTAATCATTTGTCCCAGATCAATCAAAACTATTTTATATATAGGTGGGATATTTATTTCCGAATGGTTTTGTTGGACTTGAGGTATGCTAAAGATTTTTCTGCTATACATTAACAGGCACTGTTATTTTCTCCAGAGTAAATACATTTAGAT
This sequence comes from Mustela nivalis, assembly GCF_964662115.1. NCBI lineage: Eukaryota > Metazoa > Chordata > Mammalia > Carnivora > Mustelidae > Mustela > Mustela nivalis. The sequence continues at coordinate 67,995,014 of NC_139029.1, read as the reverse complement.
CCGTGAGCTTTAAATAGATTCCAAGCTTATCAAAACTGTATCTTTAAGTCTGCCAAAATGCCTGAACAGTAAAAAACACATTCTCACTTAGGCTTCTTTAAGTCAAGACAAAAATCAGTTGCCAAACTATAAACAGTAAACTCAGAACAAGACCTGATTCTTCAAATTTTCAGTTTCTATCACTTTGTAGAGAACTACCCTTTGGATGAGTCTTAAAGAGAAGAAGGAAGATGAAGGCTAATAATTAAGAATCTGCCAAAAATGGAACTGCCAGAAACTAAACATGGTGCACAAATCAGGGAAGTACAAGGAGTTTTACAGCTACCTTTTCTCTGAATATTACTGCAGGCACAGAGGCAAAACACCTAAAATATTGGGAGGTTTAGGATGTTTGTGTGCAGTGGGAGGTCTGTTTGGGAGTTTCAAGAGAAACAGGAACCCTCAAGATGATAGTAATACATCAACACGAAGCTTGTTCCCATGTCAGATGTTAGCACTCACTCTCCTCCGTGGCTGGGATGATCTCATGTCTGACAGCCACATGGCCCCGCCCCTGCTTCCATCAGACCTCCATCCAAACCCTTCTCTGCAAAGAATCCCCTGAGGAGTTGACAGTCCTGACAAAAGTAGCAACTCCTGCCACTCCACCTTTGTCCCTGTTTATTTTTTTTTCTTGATTTTATTACTACTTCAGTTTATTATATGTTCATTTGTTGTCAGCTTATTTATTTTCTGTCTCTACCCGAACCTACACACCCACACAGAATAGTGCTAGGCTCCGAGTGGGTGCCCAGTACCTATCTGCTACTCCTGGTTCTTGTTGAACCCCCATCCTACATTTCAGTTACATACTCTATTTGTTTGCTTGTTTTTAATCGAGTGCTTATGCACAGACACTTTGGAATTCAGAAAAATCCATTTGAAATGTTTTCATAAATTCATACACAAAAAACCAGGGGGCATAAGACATGAGAGGTCTTTTCACAGATAATGAAAACGAAGCTCCAAAAGAAAAAATGAATAGTTCAAGGTCACATAGCTGTCAAGAATTGGGAAGTTCTGAGGTTTATGCTACTGGCAAGCTAGCAAGTTAGCCTTCTATACTGTCATGGACGCTGGCAAAGACATGACACTTCTGGGTCAAAAACAAAGGACTTTATTCTCATGGCCTAGCAAACTTCACGGACATTATATTTGCACCATTTCCCCTTGTTCTCTCCGTCTACTCATCAGCCTCATGGGAGCAATGTGGAGGTTACGCAATGTATATATTTGAACACACAGTGGGTTTGCGTCATAGCTAAGGAGCCCTGAGGTTAAGGATTTGCATATTTCGAAATAAGCAGGAAGCAAAGCTGACCTTTGTTCCAGAAGACTCACTATCTCTATCATTCAATGTTGTAAAACATACTTGAAAAGATAAAGAGAGGTCATCCTACTGCTCATAAGACGTGAAGAAATGTTAGAGATCTCTGGGGAACTGTCTTTGAACATAGCTTGGTTAGTGAGAACAATTGGGAGCCATGTTCTAACTCTTAACTAGATTATTGCTTTATTAAATTACACAAAACCTGTGTAGCTCTTAGTACAATGTCTGGCACATAGTAGATGCTCAATAAAAGTTAACTATTCTCATTTTTCATAGTGTCTTTTTATTTTGGGGTTACTGTGGAAAGTATCTGCTTTACTTCTGATTACATGTACCGTAGAAATTGGGATAGGCTTGACTTGGTGAAAGGTTGTAGTAGAAAAAAAATCAGTCATAATCGCAACAACAGTGAACTCTATTCTGACCACACTAATACGGGAAGCCAACTACAAGAAATCATGAAATGAATATAGATCCATTAGGAGTGTTTCACATCTTGTAAACATAATAAATACACAGAATCTTAGAGTGGGGACCTTAAAGATCACCCTCCCAACTTGCCCTCTTTCCCCAGATTTGCCCATTTACTAGAGAGGAAACAAGATGGTCTGGATGACTCATCCATAGTCATAGGGAGTTAATAGCAGAGCGGGGAATGCAACAGTCTTGATATAATAGTAGACCTGTAACAATAACGGAAGTCTTATCTTCTCATATTGCTTTTTAAAAGGGCATTCACAGTATGAATGGACTGAGCTAATTGCCTCTTTAATTACTTTTTCAGGAGAGTGAGGGGCTGCCCGGATTTGGAAGGTGATGAACCTGGGATAGATTGCAAGAGAGCCAGGGGCTGCAGTGAAGTTAAGAATACAAATTAAATGCTGTGAAAAATCTTAACGACATTAGTTAATCCGTACTTATCTACTGAGTAGGAGATGTAAACTCCAGTCAGATGTGGGTGTGGATTCCTACTTTATTTAGCCACTTTAAGTTATTTAACATTGCTTTGCCTCGGATCCTTCACCATATACAGTCTGAAGATAATAACCATATTTTTCTTATAGGATTAAATGATAAAGGCATGTATGGTATTTAGCATAGTACAAATATAGCCAGCACTCAATAGTATTAGGATAACTTACATATTAGGTACCTTAGATTTTATATTTATTTTTTTTAAAGATTTTATTTATTTATTTGACAAAGACAAAGGGAGAGAGGGGACAGAAGTGGGGGAGTGGGGGAGGGAGAAGCAGACTTCCCCTTGAGCAGAGAGCCCAAGGCAGGGCTAGATCCCTGGACCCTGGGATTATGACCTAAGCAGAGGGCAGATGCTTAATGAATGAACCACCTAGGGTCCCCATAGGTACCCTACATTTTATAAATCATTTGGACTATTATCTGTTGCACCTTCTAGTTTCTTGTGCCAGCTTTCTCCAGCCTGCTTTGTGCACTCGAGAAAGAGCCACATGTGCCACTTCAATAAACAACCTTGGGTCCAGCTGATGGGGAGCTGGGGAGGGGATTGGAGCAAGTGAGTTCCCACCGTGAGCTCACTGGAAGCCCACCAAGAGCCTTTAAACTTCTGTCAGACTTCCCTATCCGTGTTGCCCTCAATACTGTGGGGTTCTGGCAACTGCCCTCACCTCCTTGCCTGTCACCTACTAGCCACCGGTACGGCATTGTCTCTTGTGGTCTCCTAAATTTTTGCTCTCGCTTTTATAGAATCCCTTTGTTCAATGTTTCTCAAATTATCATAATCTGAATGTGCCCTTTAATTCTTGCTGATTCATCATCTCCCTATTTGATCTTTACAATAACTCCAGGAGTTAAGTATTATTTCCATTTAACATATGAATGCACGAGGCAAGTTAAGCTGATTTTCCAAAGTCAGTGTACCTTTAATTGACAATGTCAAGACCAGAATCTGGTTTTTCTGTCTCCAAAGTCCATGGTCATTGATGTGTTTCTACATCATGCCCTAGATCATATTTCTCAAAGGCAGGCCCAGGTTTTACCAATCTTAGTGTGTATTCTCACTTCCTTCCAAGTACACAGCATATACTCAATTCGTATAAAATCTCAAATATAATTTAAATTTAAAGGTTATTTTTGGGGAGGTGTCTACTACTTAATCTATATTACATTTCACGTAATTTGAACATATTGTTTTACTATATGATAATAATGTTATAGCTTACTGACTGCCAAAAAATAGCACACAATTGATGAAGGAATGCTGTTGGTGGGTGGTAGGGAAAGAGGAAGATGACTTCACAGGAAGCCTGGGGAGTTGATCTGGTTGAATTCTTCAGGTGTTTTTTTTTTTTTTTTTTTTTTTCTGGGTCTCTGAAAAGTAAAGAGCTCTGGGACTCTGGCCACAGATGAAAGAGGTGGGTTTTTGTTTTGAGAGAAGCTGACGGAGGTGAGTGTGTTTTTTTGGGTTTGAATTTAGTTCTTTTCCTGCATTATAGAATCTAATTTCCTACAGAAAAGTTTAGCATCTGTTTTGTGATTTGATGAATGGCTGTGAGCTGTTAATTTAATTGCTTCCTAGTAAGACACTAATGACCTTTTTTGTTCCACTAAATACTAGTGTGTTTAGTTATAAATTAACCATAACTAAACACTTGGAGCTCCAATACTTACAATTCATATCACTCAGGTTTATGTTGTAGCAAGTGGAGTTAGAAATACATTTGGCCTTTGGTTTTGCTTCCAAAATCTAGTAGATAAGAAGGCCACACTGACTTTCTCGTGACAGCAAATTTAGGGAAACTCCCTGCAATATCAGACAAAGGAGAAGAAAATAAAAAAAATACCCCAACACATTTCTAAGTCTAAGAAATCCCTTTGGATGTTTTCAGACTAGGAGTTGGAGCCTGGAATTTGGATCTTTTCAGTCCCAGTGACCTCAGAATTCCTTGTTCTCTGGGTGGCCACAAGCAAAAGATAGGGGTAGGGAAGTTAAGCTAAAAGCTGACTCTCATATTTACTTATCGATCACCAGGTTTCAGATGTTCTTTTCAGAGTGAGGACATCTTTATATATTTCATGGGAATAAATATTAATTTGGCACTTCTCCAGGTCTTCTGTCATGGCCACTGAGTGTTGATTTGATTGGTAATTGAAATTAGGGCATTGCAACTCCCCCTAGACTTTAATCAGCTTCCTCTTGGAACACTGCCAAGTAAGATCTTTTCCTGAAGGGCCCCAACTAAACAGGGAGGCCACAGAAGGTTCGAGTCTGCCTCTAGCAACTGGAGTAATGCAATTGCTCGGGAGGTCTGTATCATCAAGAGATTTATTTCCTGCCTTCTTTGAAATAGCACTTTCTCACCAACTAGGAATTCTCCCAAAGCTCCAAGATAAATATTTTTGGAAACCTAATGATATTTGATTTTCTCAAAACTGAGACAAAGATAAGGTGCATGTTGAGGAAGGAAATAGGCAGGAATCTCAGTCCCCACTCCTACCTGAGGCATATTTAGTTTCCAAAACCGAGCAGTTGAAAGAAATTCAGAATGAACTGCAGCTTGAGTAAAAGGGTTTCACTGCTCCTTCATTTCTAGGATTGAGGGAGGGTGGCTGTGTGGAATGTGGACCTCCCAGACATGGAGTTGATTTTATGGCAAGGCTGGTATGAGGAACCAAGGGACACTTCCACCAGAATAAATAAGAATTCTTTAAAAGTCAAGATTTGTATGATGGCGTTAAAAGAATGAGGGAATAAGTGAGTAGTGCATAAACCACATCTTGATATCTTTTTTTCCTTAATCACCCCTGCCTACCTCCAAACTAAAAACATTATATTCAGCATCTCAATTATATATTATGTTTTAGGTAAAATGATACCTTACTATTGAGATAAATTTGCAGCCTTTTAAAGGAAGCCTATAAGGACTAATATTATCAAACCTTAGGCTGCCTACCTATCTATTAGGAAAAGAATATATAACCACATTTTGAAAGAGTGATTTGAATTTTTCATTTTTCTGGAAAGATGTGTTTCTAAGCTTAGAATTCACTGGTAGGGGGCACCTGGGTGGCTCAGTGGGTTAAAACCTCTGCCTTTGGCTTAGGTCATGGTCCCAGGGTCCTAGGATTGAGCCCCACATTGGGCTTTCTGCTCAGCAGGGAGCCTGCTTCCTCCTCTCTCTCTGCCTGTCTCTCTGACTACTTGTAATCTCTGTCTATCAAATAAATAAAATCTTAAAAAAAAAAAAAAGAATTCACTGGTAGTTCTTCATGTTAAGCACAGCCATAAGGTTCATATCAAGGATGGCTTTTAATGACTCTTAAGGTGAAACTCTACATTGAACATGTGAGTCACCATCAAATCCATCAGCAAATATTGTTAGTTCAACCATTGGAATTGATCTAGAATTACACTGCTTCTCACCAACCTGCTGCTACCATTCTGGTCTGAACCACCGTAACCTCTTACAATCACTTCCTGGCTGGACTCCCCAATTCCAACTTTGATTTCCTTTAGTCTCTTCTCAACTCTCTCTGATCTGTTTTATCAAAATACAGAAGATTACCTTTTTGCTCAAAATCTTCCAAGAACTTCCTATAAACTCAGACTAAAAGCCCCAGTCTTATGCTGGCTTTCAAGGTCCTACGTGATCCTTCCCACTTACCTGTGCTCTTTTCCATCTCTTACCAGGCTCCATCCAACTACTCTGGTCTCCTTGCTATTAGTCAACCGTGACAGGAAAGTCTTAGCCTTAGCTATTTCCTCTCAGAAACACACTGCAATGTGCTCTTTCTCTCTCATTCCTTTCAACTTTACCCAAATGTCACTTTCTTTATGTGGCATTTTGTTACTATTTGATTTAAAATTGCAACCCTTCCTGTAACTGTTTGAATCTCCTTCTCAATTTTTCATAAGATTGCCATTTCTAGAGATTCCTGGGTGACTCAGTTGGATAAATGGCTGCCTTAGGCTCAGGTCAAGATACCAGGACCCTGGGATGGAGTCCTACATCAGGTTCCTTGCTCAACAGGGAGCCTGGTTCTTGTTCTGCCAGTTCTGTCTGCTTCCCCTCTGCTTGTGCTCTCTCTCCCTCTCTCTCTTTGACAAATAAATAAATAAAATCTTTAAAGAAAAAAAAAAGGATTGCCACTTATAGAAACAAACAAGCAAACAAACATCTTTTGTTTATCGTCTGCCTTTCCCAGTGAGAAGAAAAGTTTTATGATGGTATGCCTAGAATACTGTGGGGTTCATAGTAGGAATTCAAAAGTATTTTTTTTAAGATTTTATTTATTTATTTGACAGACAGAGATCACAAGTAGGCAGAGAGGCAGGCAGAGAGAGAGAGAGGAGGAAGCAGGCTCCCTGCTGAGCAGAGAGCCCGATGTGGGGCTCGATCCCAGGACCCTGGGATCATGACCTGGGCCCAAAGCAGAGGCTTTAACCCACTGAGCCACCCAGGCGGCCCTCAAAAGTATTTTTGAATGAATGAGTAAGGCATTATGTTTTTACTTTTTTGCAATTCTGCTAAAGATTCTGACTCCAATCCCACTTTTTATCAACAACCCAATTCCAACATATATGGGGGGGGGGGTTGGTTTCCATATCAGTAGGCCATCTCCAACACTGGCTGGGTGTCCTATAATTCAATTCAGTTCTGACACTCCTGAAAAATAGCATGGGATTCTACAGGCTAAAGACTCCATCTCACAGTGTGGTCTTACCCTGCTGCAAACCTCCACACCAGATGAAAGAGATAAATAGGGAAAGGGGGCAGAGCCTTCCATTCTTTCTCCAGGCATGCCACTCTTCTTGAGCCTCCATATGTTCACCAACCTGGAAGCTCTCTAAATACCCTCCTTTTTTTTTTTTTTTTTTTTTTTTTTTTAAGGAGGCTTCATTGCATAGGCATGATTGATTAATCATTGGCCCTTGGTGATTGATTCAAACTCTAGATCCTTTCCTTTCTCCTGAGGTCAGGAGGGTGAAACTGAAATTTCCAATTCTTTAATCACATAGGTGGTTTTCTTGGCCACCAGCCCCCATCCTTAGATAGTCACCTAGTTAACACAAGAAAAGACAATTTTATCTCTCTTATCATTCAGAAAACTCCTAGTTTTAAGAATTCTGTGCTAGAAACAGGGTTGATGATTAAATGTATATGTCTTATTATAAATTACAGTATCACACCAGTAAAGTGTTCTCAAGGTACAGTCTAAAGAGGAAGACAAAAATAAAGGGTACATGGGATATGTAATAATTACACAACAGAGCAATTCTCCAATAACAAACACCCACACCTACTCAACACATGCTAAGATCAAGCAAACCAGGGTTTTTTTTTTGTTTTTTTGGTTTTTTTTAAGATTTTATTTATTTATTTGACAGACAGAGATCACAAGTAGGCAGGGAAGCAGGCAGAGAGAGAGGAGGAAGCAGGCTCCCCGCTGAGCAGAGAGCTCGATGCGGGGCTCGATGCGGGGCTCGATCCCAGGACCCTGGGATCATGACCTGAGCCGAAGGCAGCGGCTTAACCCACTGAGCCACCCAGGTGCCCCGCAAACCAGGGTTTTAACAATATGACGTTTTCCTGAATATAACTGGATTCTTGAGCTTCTGTCATCTTAAGTTCCTATCCCAGAAAACTGTGACATCTCAGGACGAACCACAAATCCAACTCCAGGTACGTCAAAGAATAATCAGATGTTTTACTGAAGATTCCTTAGAAACACTGAAGAATATAACATTTCATATAACAATAAAATCTCCTAAAAAGTACTGCTAATCTTCTTTCTCCTAGATTCCATTCTATGGCTTTCCACATACTCTCTAGTCTGTGTCTCTCTTATGGTTCCCCACAACTTCTTAAAATAATCTGGAACTCTGACTAGTACCTAGATCTAATCCCCTTGGCCAGATTCTGGTATTAATTATGTCATTATTCTCCAATATTTCTTCATTCATACTTATACAGGACAGCCCCCTGATTAAAACTTATTATCCTCCTTTTGTCCATAGTATATGGTACGCATTTTTATAACAATCTTGACATCGCTAAACTTACCAAATTTATCTCTAACAAGACTCCTTCCAGTTTAACCTTCAGTCATACTGGATTGCATTCAATTCTGTAAATATGGAAGCTCCTTTTATATCTCTGAGCCTTTGTTCAGCTTTCAGTTCTTTCCCTCCATGGTACTTCGCTTTGTATCTCTCTGATGGATTTAACTAGAGAAGTATCTCGCCTATGAATTTTGTTGTTGCTGTTGTTGCCATCTTTCACAGCTAGAATTGGTCATACTGCTTAAATGCACAAAGCCTAATCCTGCCCTAAAACATTTCCATGGGCTATTCCCTCTCCCTGGGATACATTTTGCTCACATAGCCACATGCCTTACTCCCATAATTTCTATTATCTGCTAAATATTATTTTACTAGGAAACTGTTCTTCAAAGGATCTGTAAAAAAGACCTAAAGCCTACCTTGATCCTCACTTTGGTACTATCCATTCTCCTACCATGCCTTATTTTTCCTCCAACAGCACTCATTTCTATATGGTATATATGTACTTATTTATTTATTCCCTCTATTCTGTTACTAGAACACAAGCTCTATAAGGACAGATTTTTAAATTGTTTTCTTCACTGTTATCTTCCTATAATCCAGTACACAATGCTAGGTATAGATCCTCAATAAATATCTGTTGAATTACCTGATGAATCAATGTTAACTGTCTCTCTTACTATCTTGTCTATAGACTCTATGAGGAAAGTTACTAGTTGCATTTTATTCACAATTTTTACTACATAATTTTATATATTTAATGACTGGAGAGATAAATAAATGTATTTTATCTTGAGCACTTAGACAAATTTGTCACATTGAGTGACAAATTCCTCCTCCTTAGGAGGAAAGACTCTTCTGGGTAGAGGGAACATCAAATTCAAAGACCAATGGTACCTGTACATTTGATATATTCTAGAAATAGCAGAGTCAGGATGGATAGAGAAAATTAAGAATAGTAAGAGCTGAGCTCTAATTGGGTTATATCACTTAGAACGTTGTAGGGCTTTTAATAGGAAGACACTGGAGGATTTTGAACACAAAAGTTACATAATATGGCTTAAAATTTTAACAGGACATTTTTGCAAATAGCAGACAAGAAGATTACAAGGGAAGGAGCACCTGGATGGCTCAGTGGGTTAAGCCTCTGCTTTTGGCTCAGGTCATGATCTCAGGGTCCTGGGATCAAGCCCAGCATTGGGCTCTCTGCTCAGCAGGGAGCCTGCTTCCTCCTCCTCTCTCTCTCTCTGCCTGTCTCTCTGCCTACTTGTGATCTCTCTCTCTTTCTGTCAAATAAATAAATAAAATCTTAAAAAAAAAAAGATTACAAGAGGAAGAAGGGAGATCAATGACAAGACTACTGAAATAATCTGTGAGAGATCATGGTGGCTTGTCTGTGTCATGATTTGGTAGCCATAGAGATGGTGAACAATGGTTAGGTTCTGAATATGTTTTAATGGTAAATCCAATAATAATCTCTGATGGATTGGTTGTGGAAGCAAAAGGAAAAAAATGTTAATATTCTGGCTTCTGAACTTCCATTTCTGAACAAGGTTGAATAAGAGACCAGGTTTATATTCCTATGTAAAACAATCAAAGGGAAGAGTATGAAATATGTGAAACAACAATTTTCAAGACACTGGATATATCAGGCAATAAAGGACAGTGATCTGTGAGAGAAGGAAGATGTGAGGTGATCCCAATTGTTGCTCAAGGTTATTGCCTTACTTTTTAGTCTGTGGAGCGTGGAGGGAGAACCCAGGATGATCCCAGAAAACTTATTTAGCTGAGAAGGTCCTGGGAGTCTGGGGGGACCAAGATGGCTGGAGTTTGTGGGATAGAGTAATGCAGAAGAGAGAACAATAGAGAGATAAGGAAGAAGAGAGAGAGTTAGCTGGAGAATTGCAGAGGGTTCCTCTTGATTACTCATCAGAAAATTGATTAGCACATGCATGCATGCATGTGAAGAAACTACCTGAAGCTGGGAAAGAATGTTCCAAAGGGACCAGAGGCAGTAGTATCCAGTGTTTACAGAAGGCTAAGAGCAGCCAGCCTGAAAAATGTTATAATTCATGGGGTATTGGGTAGAGCCCAAAAGTCTTGCCTGAGTATTTGGGAATAATTAGCTGTCAATTAAATGCTACTCTGGTTTCACTTAACAAATCTTATAAGCAAGACGTAAAGGTATTAAACTCTTTCAAGTAAATTAACTGCATTATAGAATAAGGCTTAAGAATATTTATAGAAATCAAAAACAAAGTAAAATTATATTTTGGACATTAATCAAAGATTACCAAACATGAAAGAAGTGGAGAAGTATGACCTTTTAATGAGGACAAAACTCAATCAATCAAAACTCACCCAAAACTGACACAGGGGTTAGAATTGCAGACAAGGACTCTAGAACACATATTACACTTGCATCCCATTTGTTCAAAAAGTTAAACAGAAACATGGAAGATACAAAATTGACCTAAATCTAATGTCGAGAGCAAAAAACCTACAATGTCTTATCCAGAGATGAAAAATACACTGTATGCTATTAATAGCAGATTATACTAACTTTGTCAACCTTTCTTATTATTATTATTCCTCTCCAGGAAACTTTTTTTTAAATTTTTTTTCCCTAATAATCTCCATTTCTGATGAAATGTATAACCACACACATAGTGTAAAAGATGGTTTTGCTTCCCAAGAATTAAATTTTTCCTTCTTGGGGAGACAGCCCCTCTATTGAAAATGCATGGATTCAATATTGCAAATGGAAAGATGAATGAAATTGAAGACATAGCAGCAGAAGCTATCCAAAATGAAATACACACAGAGAAAGAGTTTTTTAAAAAACGCAAAGAACATCAGTGAGCTATGGGAAAACTTCAAGTGACATAGTGTATATGTAACTGAAGTCCTCAAAAGAAATGAGGAAAAAGGGAGACAGAAAAAAAATGTTTGAAGAAATCATGTTGAAATTTTCCACATTTAATGAAAATTGTAAACCCAAAGATCAAAGAAGCTTCTTAAACCCCAACTAAAGGAAACATGAAGAAAACTACACAAAGAGACATCATGATCAAATTGCTCAAGACAAAAGATAAAACAGACCTTTCTAGCAGTTGTGGGGAGGAGGCATGTTAAAAACAGAGGGACAAAGATAAAGATGACAGCAGATTTCTCATTGGAACAATGCAGCAAGAAGGCAGTGGAGCAATATTTAAAGAACACTGAAAGAAAAAAAAAACCTATGAATTTAAGTTAATACATCCAGTGAAAATATCTTTTTAAAAAAGAAAGTAAAATAAAAATTTTTTTCATATATATAACAATTGAAAATTCTCTTCATTAAATGGTATTGGGAAAGCTAGGTATCCAGTACAAAAGAATGAAGTTCAACCCTATTGTATTAGTGCTATCATAATAAAATATCACAGACTGGGTGGCTCAAATGATAGAAATATTTTTCTCATAGTTCTGGTGGCTAGAAGTCCAGGATTAAGGTGTGGACAGATTTGATTTATCCTGAGGGCTTTCTCATTCATTTGTGGTGGTGGCCTTTTCACTGTGTTCTTCCACAGCCCTTTTTCTATGCTTGTGCACCCTGATGTCTCTTCTTTTTTTTTATATGGACGCCAGTCTTACTGGATTAGGGCCTCACCCTTATGACCTCATTTAACTTCAATTACTGCCCTAAATGCCCTATTTTCATACATAGTCAAATTGTGGGTCCTGACTTCAATATATGAATTTTGGGGGGAAGATGTCAGCATATAACATTTACTTTTAGCCATATGGAAAGATTAGCTCAAAATGTACTAACAACCAAAACAAAAGGCCTAAAACTACAAAACGTCTAGAAGAAAGCATAGAAGAAAAACTTCATGAGACTGGATTTGGCAATAATTTCCTGGATATGGTATCTAAACTATATATACTAAAGGTAAAAATAGACAAATGGGACACATCAAACTTAAAACTATTTGTGCAGCAAAGAAAATAATCAGTAGAGTAGAAAGGCAACCTATTGAATGGGAGAAAATATTTGCAAACCATATGTCTAATAAGGGGTTAATATCCACAATTTATAAAGAACTCTTACAACTCAATGACAACAACAAAAGTCAAGTAACTTTATTTAAAAGTGGGCAAAGGAGTTGACTAGGTATTTTTCCAAAAAAGATGTACAAATGATTAACAAGTAAGTGAAAATCATCTCTAATCATTAGAGAAATGCAAATCAAAAACCACAATGAGATATAACATCACATCCATTAGGATGGTCATTATAAAAATGGAAAAATAACAAGTGTTGGGAGAATGTGGAGAAATTGTAACCCTTTCATGCTGTTGGTGGAATGCAGAATGGTGCAACCACTGTGGTAAACAATATGTAATTTTCTCAAAAATTAAAAATAAAGCTACCAAAAGATCTAACAACCCCATTTCTGGGCATATATCTAAGGAACCGAAATCAGGAACTCTAATAGATATTACACACCCATGGTCTTTGTAGTAGTATCTATAATAGCCAAGAGGGAGAAACAACAGAATGCTCATCAATGGATAAAATAATTTTTAAAATATGGCATATAAACACAATGGAATATTATTCAGTATTTAAAAAGTAAAAAAAAAATCTTGTCATATCTTACCACATGGACAAACCTTGGGGACATTATGTTAAGTAAAATAAGCCCGTCACAAAAAAGAAGATATTAGCATTTCACTAATATGGGGTACCTAAAGTAGTCAAACTCATAGATGCAGATAGAACAGTTGTTGCCAGGGGCTGAGGAAATGGGGAGATGTTACTCAACCAGTATAGAGTTTCAGCTTTGCAAGATGAAAAAGATGGAGATCTATTGCACAATAATGGAAATACATTTATCAGTACTGACCTATAAACTTAAGACGGTAAAAAACAAACAAATAAAAACCTGAAGGAATTCTTTGTCAGCAGACTCACACTATAAGAGATGTTGAGGAACTCCTTCAAGCAGAAGGAAAATTGACAACAGGTGGAAATATGGATTGACACAAAGGAATAAAAACCACCAAAAATGGTAACTATATGAATAAATAAATGGCATCTGTTCATTATTTAAATATTTTAAAAGATCATTGATTTTTCCTAAAGAAAATCAGCATTTTTTTTAAAGGTTTTTATTTAGTTATTCGACAGAGACAGACACAATGAGAGAGGGAACACAGCAGGGGGAGTGGGTGAGGAAGAAGCAGGCCTCCCATGGAGTAGAGAGCCTGATGCGGGGCTTGATCCTAGGATGCTGGGATCATGACCTGAGCCAAAGGCAGACACTTAACCGCAGAGCCACCCAGGTGCCCCAAGAAAATCAGTATTTTAATGAAAAGCAGAGCTAAATTATAATTATCTTCAAATATGGTATATGATATACTATCTGATTTTCATTTTATAGTTTATAAATTTCAAAGAAAATTCAAAAAGAAAAGAAAAACAAAAGGAATTAGGAATGTTATGACTTTTTTACTTTCAGTTGTTTTTCTATGCATAATTTTGTGTTGTAATTTGTGTTGTTTAATTTTTATGTTTAATCTTATTGTTACTTTTTAGTTTTTAGATCTTATGAATATATTTCTTTTAAATTGACTAATTATATCATGCAAGAATGCTAACATGAAATCTCCCTCTTAACAAATTTTTAAGTACAGAATACAGTATTGTTAACTGTAGGCATAACCCTGTATAACAGATCTCTAGAACTTATTCATTTTGCATAACTGAAACTTTATACCAATTGAATAACAACGTTTCGTGGTCAAAAAGAGAAGAAATCAAAATAGAAATTAGAAACTATTTAAACTAGGTGAAAATAAAAGCACAGCATGTCAGAATTTGTGGAATGCCACTAGAAGAGTATTTGGAGAGAGAAATTGATAACATGGAATACATTAGAAAATAAAAGTGGTCTCAAGCCCATTATTTCAATTCCCACCTTAAGAACTAGAAAAATAAAATAAATAAATAAATACACTGAAAGCAAACAGAAGAAAGAAAATAATTATCAGGGGCACCTGGGTGGCTCAGTCAGTTAAGTGATTGCCTTTGGCTCAGGTCATGATCTCAGACTCCTGGGATTGAGCCCCACAAGGAGGTCCTTGCTCAGCAGAGACCCTGCTTCTCCCTCTCCCTCTGCCTGCTGCTCTACTTACTTGTGCTATCTATCTGTCAAATAAGTAAATAAAATCTTAAAAAAAAAAAAAAGAAAGTAATTATCAGAGCAAAAACAAACAAAAAGTTAAAAAACAAAAACATTCACTGAAACCAAAAGTTATTCTTAGAGAAAAAACAATAAAACTGTAAACCTTTTCCCAAACAAACAAAGAGAAAAAAAGTAGTCTTAAATGATAATATCACAGATGAGATAGGGGACACCATTAAAGGTTCTATAGATATTAAAATTATTATAAAGAAACTATATGACCAATTTTATGCCAGTAAATACCACAATTGAGAGGAAAGTGACAACATTCTTAAAAAACACAAACTATCAAAGTTAACTGAGGAAGAATGAAATGATCTAAATAGCTCTATATCAAGTTAAAAATTGAACTTATAGCTAAAAACCTTTTCACAAGTAAAAGTCCAAAGAGATAAGTTTTATTAGTGAATTCTACACATTATTTAAGAAATAATTTATACCAATACTACCCAAAATTTTCAGAAAATTGAAGAGGAGACATTACTTCTAAATTAATTTTGAGGCCAGCATTATCTCGATACCAAACCAAATAAAGACATCATAAAAAAGAAAAATAAAAACCAATATCTTTTATAAACATAGGTGCTAAAATTCTGAACAAGATTTAAGCAAACTGATTCCAATAATAAAGAATAATACATCATGACTAAGTAGATTTATCTGAAGCATGCAACATTGATTTAACAATAGAAAATCAATTAATGCAGCTCACCATATTAACAAACTGAGAAAGAGAAAAAGATACAATTTAAGTAGATACAGAAAAGCATTTGACAATCAATTCCTGATAAAAGTTCTCAGGAAACTAGGAACAAAAGGGAACTTCCCTAAACTGATTAAAAGACATTTATCAAAAACCTATAGGTTACATCATATTTAATGGTTGAAGACTGAATGTTTTCCCTTAAGATCAGGAACAAGACAAGAATGGCTGCAATCACTATGCCCATTTAATATTATGCCAGAATTGGCCAGTGATTTAAGGTGAGAAAGAGAAATAGTCATATTGAAAGAGAAGAAGCAAAACTGACTTACTTTGAAGACAACATAATCATTTGTGTAGAAAATCAAATGAAATTTTCAAAAAACCTATTTGAATTGAAAATCAAGTTTAACAAGTTTATAAGATATAACATCAATATATAAAACTGTTTTTGCTTCTATATCATAGCAATAAGCAATCAGAAATTAAAATTTAAAAATGTATTATTCATAATAGCATCAAAGTTGGCAACCCTTAGTGATAAATCTGACAAAAATATACAAAACCTATATTCTGGAAACTGCAAACCATTGCTGAGAGAAGTTTTAAAAGACTTAAATGAGATAGAGATACATGCCTTGTTCACAAGTTTGAAGATTCACTGTTGTTAATGTTAGTTGTCCAAAATTTGATCTATAAATTCAATGTGATTTATTTATTTATTTATTTACTTACTTATTTATTTTTAGATTTAAAGTGATTTAAATAAAAATCTCAGTAGGCACTTTTGTAGAAATTGACATTTTTATTTTGAAATTCATAAGGAAATGCAAAAACATGAGCAACATTGGAAACCAAAGCAAAGTTGGAAGACTCACACTACCTAATATCAAGATTTATAATAAAGCTATATCAATCAAAGTACTATGGTATCAGCATAAGTATAATGAAATTGATCATAATAGAGAATCCAAATATAGACTCACAAATATATAGATGACCAATTTTTGACAAAAGTACAAAAGCAATTCAATGGATAAAAAGTCTTTTCAACTAAAGCTGTGCAGACAATTGATTAGCCATATGCCATAGAAAAAAAGAAAAAGAGAAAGACAGACAGACAGACAAACAGAAAGAAAGAAAGAAAAACTTTGATCCATATCGTGAATACCTTGTACTATACAGATATTAACTCAAAATGGGTAAATGGGTCATGAACCTAAATATGTATCCTAAAACTTAAGAGACTATTTCTGACCTTAGATTAGGAAAATATTCTTAGATATGGGATCAGAGGTATGATTCATAAAAGAACAAATTAGTAAACTGGACTTTGCCAATGTTAAAAACCTCTGCTCTTCAAAAGAAATTATTAAGAAAATGGAAAGGCAAGCCACACACTAGAGGGAAACGTTTGCAAGTATCTGATGAAAAGACTTATATCCACAATATATAAAGAAATCTCAAACCTCAGTAATAAAAAATAATCAAACAACTGCATTTTAAAAATAGGCAAGCGGGATGCCTGGGTGGCTCAGTTCATTAAGCGGCTGCCTTTGCCTCAGGTCATGATCCCAGCATCCTGGGATCGAGTCCCACATCGGGCTCCTTGTTCTGTAGGGAGCCTGCTTCTTCCTCTGCCACTTGGTCTGCCTGTGCGCATTTGCTGTCTCTCTCTCTCTGACAAATAAATAAAATCTTAAAAAAATAAATAAATAAAAATAAAAATAGGCAAGATATTTGAATAGAGACGCCACCAAAAAAAAGTATGAGTGGCAAATTAGCATTTGTAAAGATACTCAACATCATTATTCATCAAGGAACTGCAAATTAAATTCACAATGAGATACCGGTACACACTTACTAGAATGACCAAAATCAACAAGAATAATTATACCAATTATTGTTAAGAATGTAGAGTGACTAGAACCCTCATACATCCCTGATGGGAGTGTAAAAAGGCACAATCGCTCTGAAAAATTGTTTGGCAGTCTCTTAGAAATTTAATCATATAGCTACCTTGTAGCTTCTTTAAATTTATATCAGTTATATTTGTTGTAGTTCAAAATGAAGCTAGCGTCCATCTTTTCAGTTCAGATGGAAGAATGAACACTAGAGGTCGTATTAATTCCAGGCACAGCCAAGGAATAGGCTCAAGGGATAAGAACACTAGCTTACCATTCAAAGGAAACTATAGGACAAGAAGTTAATAAGCACTACCCTAGAGATATAATCACCAGCTGTACCTAATGAATTCTCTAACATAAAGAATAAATATATCTTTTTCAGAATCTAAGTCTCCTGAGATGGACAAAACCTCTAGTGGACCAGACGAAGTGGCACCAACATTTGCTAAGCATGACCTCAAGGGTTTCCGATCAATGGCGTCCTTCTTTTCAGGAGGACTTGCCCCAAATTTTGCCCTTAAAAACCCTCACTTGCAAGCCATCAAAGAGTTATGAACTTTTGAGAATTAGCCTCCCTTTATCACCTATCTTCATGGCAAAAGCTCAGTGCCAGTTTTTATTGGCTTTCTGGCATCATGTAGACAGGGTGTCCTTTGGTTCAGTTACAAAAACAAGAAACAACTCAAACATCCATTAATAATGAAGGGACAGATAAATCCATATATATACATACAATGGAATATTACTCAGCTAAAAAAATGAACTAGTGATAAATGCAAAGGCACAAATGAATCTCAAATTAATTGTATGGATTAAAAGCAAACAAAAGAATGAGTACATACCATATGTCTGAGATGGAGGAGCCTATGAAAAGAACAGCTTTAGAAGAAGATTAAGAATTCCGTTTTGTGTAAGTTCTCTCTGAGAATTTGTTGGACATCCATGAGATCCAAATAGGCAGGAGAAAATGTAAGTTTGAAGTTCAAGGGTGAGGTGTGGTCTGAAGATAAAATGTGGGAGTTATTGACCAAACAAATAATATTTAAAGCCTTGGTAGGTACTCAAGAAGTATTGGTGTTTGCCTTAGGAAGATCATTCCTGAATCATCTAACATTTACTGACCATCTACTATAATTTACCTAGGCATAATTGAGGAGTGATAGATAATGACTGTAATATGTAACATATACTGTTATATAAGTGATTTATGCATGACACTTTTTTTTTCAGTAAGTGCAACTTTTTATCCTTTCTTCCTCCTTTTCTCCCTCTCTTTCTCCCTCCCTCCCTTCCTTCCTCCCACTCTTCCTTTTCTTAATATGGCTTTGTTTTTTGTTTTTTTTTTTTTGGTTGTCTACTAAAGCTCCCTAGGATTGTGCTTGCTAAGGGAGTTGAGGGTCTATCAAAGAGCTTTCTTTATAAGTGGAGTTTGAAAGCTAGTGCTTAAAAGTCCATGCTAATGACCTAGTAATTGTTTTAATGGATTTTCAATGAAGTGTGAAGTTCTCTGCTGACTTCTCAACAAAGTGTAAAAAATGGTAAAGTATGTGAGAGAGTTATTCTCATTCCTGTGCATTTGTCTCTGTCTGTTTACAGAATCAAGAAACATAACCAAGTACAGCTTTGGTTACTTTATCAGTACAAATCTGTTTGGGGAGTGTGAGCATTCAAGCAGCCATTTTTGGTTTGGTTTGGCTGGTGGAATGGGGTGAAGCAGTTGCCCTCGGAAGCACTTTCATCCTTTTTGAGCAAAGAGAAGTCTTCAGAATCTGATAGATTTGAAAACAGGGGCTCTAAAGAGGCCAGCCAGGATTCCTGTCATGCTTTTACCTTGCCTCTCACTTGGAAAGGAATAGATGATTCTCTAGGCTTTCTCACTTCTCATTTTTAGTACATTTTGTTTAGAGGACCAAAAGTTCCAAATGTGGCATCCAATCCCTAAGAAAGAAATCCTCTGTGTAATTGACATTTGTGCTTTCATTTAGTTTTACTACTGTGTTAAGTTACTTTGGGGTAAGCATTTACACTAGCCCAGAAACGACTCAGGAAAAGAGAAGTTTCCTCATGATGCTGAAGGTGTAGAGAATGCATACTTTAGTGTATTGTGACATCTGTTTTCTTCTGCCTTTGTTTGGTAGCATCTAATAGATTTGGAGGGCATGGAATGGTCAAATGTTGTTTCTTGTGTGAATCTCTAAGGCTTGGAGTCTATGCCCTCTATGTCAGCTCTTTAGTAGAAATACTACTGAGATTACACAGAGGCCACTGACAACGCTTCTCGACAGTCGTATTCAGCCCAGGGCAAGGTAGTTGTGCCTTAGGCCCTCATCAATAAGTTTTAAGGGGTTATTATGAATGAATCTGTCTCATAGAGCTGAACTGCATTGAGTTTCTTAGCGTTGCAGTGAATTAACAGAGCATGACTGCCTTAGGTTGAGTTTCTTAGAAACAAACCCTCAGACAGAGATTTGTATACAACAGGTTTACACTTAGGAACAGCACGAATCAGAAATTGAGGAAGAGTAGGAATGGGTGGGTGGAAGGAGAGGTTGAACTGAGGTACGGTTGCAATAGCTTAGCCCAACCCATGGGGATCCCTGGATCTGGAATGGTCCTGCAAGAGTTTTTCCAAATTGAGGCAAGATGGCAGGATTTTGTACTTTTCCATTAATCAATCATTGGATGCACTGGGGAGAGAACTTAACCTTGGACAGGGGGGCTCCCTTTGACAGAGGGCAATTCTTGGATTTGGATGCAGGAATTAGCCATCAATAGGCAACGCACCTAATAGCTGTGGGAATGAGTGCCTCAGTCCTAAAGGGGACTTCTGCATTTGGCACCACAACACTGGTTACACAATTAATAATATAGGACAAGACTAGATCAGCTATATTTTTGGCAACACTACAGTTTCATTTTTCTTTGAAATCATGTCAGCTATTTGCACTAATAATAACAAAAATAAATTATTGAGAGCATTCTCTGCACTATTCACATCCATATACTGTAGTTTTTTCCCCCCTTTTAATCCTTCTAGCAACCCTTGAAAGTAAATATCGTATTACCATCTTTCTTAAAAAGTATTTTTTCGAAGAGATGAATTGCTCGATGTCATATAAGTAGTATCTGATTCATATCACATGTTTTTCCCTTCAAGTTATACTGTTTTCTCTGTATAGCCATATTGGACTTTTTTGTGTGTCCCAAATTGATTTTGCTTTTTCTTACTTCTTTGTATTTCTACGGTGTTGATCAGTCTACTTACCCGGGATGCCTTGCCTTGC
This sequence comes from Mustela nivalis, assembly GCF_964662115.1. Taxonomy (NCBI): domain Eukaryota; kingdom Metazoa; phylum Chordata; class Mammalia; order Carnivora; family Mustelidae; genus Mustela; species Mustela nivalis. Next base: position 67,974,476 of record NC_139029.1, on the reverse strand, counting down.
TTGTCTGCCCATCATTCATCCTTCAAGGCTCATTCTAAAGATCATTTTCCCTGTGAAGCCCTTCTGGACTTCCTCCTAAATAGTTGTGCTCTCTTCATCTGTGATCCCAGAACACTTAGCACATTGCACCCAATAGGAGATTGATGCATGCACATGAAGTGAATGCGTAAGTTCCTATTTTCAGTCATGTTGCTTTACTTGGAAGGTTACATGATACATTTCTTCCAAGCCTCATGGAACAACTTCTGACTTCCTATGATGGCTCTGTGCTGATGAACTGGTCAGGACCTGGAATATTTCTTCCATCAAACAAAGTACTGATTTGTAGTAAGGATATATACTGGAAAGGGCCTTTTTTGCTCCAACTGACTATCATTTCTGCCTGTCCTTTGCAGGGACTATCAGGAGTGGTGCAGAGTAGACACCAATATAGAGACTTCGAGGGCCACCCACTTGGCAGATCTTGTGTTTAGTCCATTCTGTGTGTTCCCGGCACTCTCTTATGTATGTCCTATCTTTCTAAACTGTAAATTATATATCTATTCATTGCCTTGCATTGCACTGAAATGTTATTCATTCTAGGAAAAGGATGATTCTAAGTAAGTGGATCTATTCGAATAATTAAATGCAGATCTCGGAAGTGACAGTTTACAACTCAGGAGCGGCTTAACTATGGGGAGGGAGAGGTTAGTCTCATATGCCTTATTGCATTTCTTACCACTGACCTTACAAAACAAATGGAACTAATTCACTGTTAATGCTGAACCTTAAATATTTCTTCTAGTCATTTCTCTCCCTTTTAGGTGCCCACACTCATAAATATACTCTCCCTTAAATATTAATCGAGTTTTGTTATTTAATCAAAAAGCTTCTCTGTTCTATTCTTTCTTACATTAGCCTTTTGTGAGACATAATATCAAAAGCACCAAAAGATTACATAATTTATATCTACATCTTCTTTTTTCCCTTTCAAACCCCCATTTTTATAGGCAAGTGATACTTTTGTGACTCCTTGGAGACTCTCTATCATTAAATCATTCCCCCAGGTCCATCTTCCCTTTACCAGTCAATAATACAATAAATCAGTATTCTGAAGGTTCGTAGAAGATGTTGAAGTTATCTCTCAGAAATCCAAAGATGATACTATTTTTCCGAAAGTTTTACAGTTTTTAGCCCTTTAAAGCATCAAATACTCACTTTCAAAGTATTGTCCCAATTTTTCTCCTGGTTAATTTTGTTTTAGCATCCAAGTTATCTTTATTTTCTGTTTGTTTTAGTCATTAACCCTGCCTTCTTTGATCGCCAGCATTTGGTTATGCTTCATGTCTTTTTATTCATTGCCTGCAAATGTTTGGTAAGCATAGTCACATTCATTTATTCAAAAAATGTTTATATGGGACCACTTTCATGCCTAATAGGTTAGAATGATAGGACTTTTAGAGGATCTTATCAGTCTGCCTACATGCATGAGGCTCTGCTCTGCCTTAAGTGTTCTGCCATGAGTCAGGGACTGAAAGCAGAAAGTGGCCAAGAAACTACCTGTGAACCGGCGAAAATAAGCACAGAAACAGGGGAGCATTCAGATAGTCAAGGGCACAGAGTGGTGGAGAGACACAGAGAGACGGGATTTCTAACCATGCTTGCTGAGGTTCGGGGGGCTTTTCCTAGAGGATCTGCTATCTAAGCTAAATCTTGAAGGAAAAATTGGGTTTCTCCAAGTGAAGAAGGAATGGAAAAATACAGCATGCAGGGAAAACAGCAGTAAGTACAAGTATGGTGACTTCAAATATTATGTAGTCAGAATTACAAATAATTCAACACCGCTAGAGTGAACAGGAGAAGGCAGGAGGAGGGGGCTGGGTTGGCATGGGGAGACATGGCTCTGGAGGTGGGCAGAAGTCAGCTCACAGAAAACTTTCGGACATGCTAAGTGACTTGGTCTTTGTTCTCAGGCAACGGGGAGCTGTTGAAAGACTTTTAGCAGAGGAGGAACAGATTTGAGTTTCCAATCACTTTCTGGGATGTGAGGAGAACACATCTGAGGGGAGTGAGTTCCAGGGCAGGAAAACCAGTCTAGAAGTGCTGCAGCTACCCAAACAAGGTGTGGGAATGGCTGAGATTTGAGGGGAGGTAGAAGAGATGGAAAGAAAGACACCAGTTTGAGAAATCTTTAGGAAATACGCTTGCTTGTGGAATGTGAGTGGGTTGGGCGTCCTGTCATCTGTCCACTAGTGGGTGGAGGTATAGCCTCTTGGGCAGTTCCGGGAGTGAGAAAGGCATCGTTCTTGATGCCCACCACCCCTGTGCACTGTCAATACATTACGTGTATGATCCCTCAGGGGGGATGCTCATGAGGCACCAAATTTCCTGCAGCGGGTCCAATGCGTTACTCAGAAGTTTCTTTTTTTCCTCTTGAATATCTGAAGCTTAATCCCAGTGAGGAGAGCTGTCATTTTCTTCCCAGATAGGAAGCGTGAACTGTCTTTTCGAATACCCGGGGGCTTTCTGAACTCACAAACCTTTCATTATAAGTACTTGTCTAACTTACAGGGAAGTTACACAGAGTTCTCACCATGCACTATGCTTAAGATGCAGTTCACATGTCTATAGTCCTACCCTTGGTGCATGGGCCCCTCAAAGTAAGCTGCCTCTACAGAGGTCAAAGGAATTGTTCTTTGAATCTGGGAGGTGGGTCTCAGTAAGTGGGGGGGGGGCGGTGTTGTCTATGCCTAAGACTGCTGGTAGCTATGCTATAGAAACTTAGAAATCTGTAGAAACTTTACATAGCTGCCAGAAGAAAAAAACTGCCAGACATTTAAAAATTTATTCATTTATGAGTTAAAATATTTATTAAGGATCCACTCTAGGGCCTGGTGCTGTATTAGGTACTGACCAATTTACTCTCTCTCTCTCTGATTAGGTAGTAGGCAGGTCGGGGCTAGGAGGTAGGTCATGTGAGACGGTATGTAGGAGTGGATAACTACCCAGGATAGCCCTAAGCAGGAATGACAGGTCGGGGGACCTAAACCAGAGTCTTGGAGCATCAGCCGAAGGTCAGGTAAACCAACAGGTCCACATGCAGTATGAACTTCAAGGGGGAAGAAAAAAGATGGAGAGGTAAGACAGAGCTAAGAGGTGGGACCAGACAGGGATGACTCCAACTGGCAGCAGGTAAAGGACGAGAATGGAGAGTCTGGGGACATTGCTGTGGCAGGGAGAGGCTCACTGTATGGATGATGAGGCACTTCCTGCTGTCTTCAAAAGGAGTTTGCAGCAGCCATGGTTTAGAGGCGTAAAGGAAGGGCTCTCAAAAAAATTACTCCCTGCTCGTGGCAGATAAGGCTGAAACAAATGGAAACACATAGTGATAAACAGCAAAGAGCATCCAGTCACATGTGCTTTTGTGTGATGTAGGTGCCTTGAGGAAGAGTTCAACGTGGGCCAAACTGTACGAGTTTTGGTGAATGAAGTGCAAGTAGAGTTGGACAATTTTCCTGATCCAAAACTTTATTGTTTTTTTGTTTTTAAAGATTTTATTTATTTATTTGACAGAGATCACAAGTAGGCAGAGAGGCAGGCAGAGAGACAGGAAGGGAAGCAGGCTCCCCGCTGTGCAGAGAGCCCGATGCGGGGCTCGATCCCTGGACCCTGGGATCATGACCTGAGCCAAGGGCAGAGGTTTTAACCCACTGAGCCACCCAGGTGCCCTGACCAAAACCTCATTGTTTTAAAACCAAACTCACCATCTCCCCTGACTCCACATTATGCACACTTCTGGTATCAACCTCGTCCTGGGACTAATGTGCTTCAATCTTCTTCTCAGGAGCAACCTTCTTCATGAAAGCCCACTTGGATGTCCTTAAATCAGCATCAACTGCCCTCCTTAGAGATTGCAGCCACCTCCTCCTGGCCAATAAGTAACTTGAATAATTGCCTCTGATTGATCATGGGGTCCACAAAAGATTAATTTTTTCCTGTTCATCTCCCTAGACATCTAGTCCATTAGATGATGTTCAACACTTCCCTTGGGCCCGATAGATCTCTATCAACTACCCCCCCCCATCATCCTTGTTTCTATTCCCACAATTTAAAAATTTCATCTTTCTTTTCTCTTCAATCTGCCCATTTGCTCCGGGTATGCCTGTCCATCGCCCATCCCTGGCACACGATTTATTACTTCCAAACCACCTCTGCTTGATTTTTCCACCAGTACTTCCCTTTCCTCCTTCCTTCTTCTTTATCCTGCCATCACCTTCTTCCTCTCCAGTTCTTGTTCACTTATTTTGCTCATCAAATAGTTGTAAGTGCCTACTTTGTGCCAGAAACTGTGTTGCACGCTGGAGGTGTGACAGGGGCTGTGACGCACTTCCTGTTCTGCAGATGGTCACAGTCTGGCTCATTTGTGTTTTATCTCTACTTGAATTTAGAAAATTAATATTAAACATGGACATTCACATTTACTTCATGGTTTTGCAATACACTTTCAAATTTTGTTTCTTGTGTAATTTGATATTTTTATAAACTTTAATGAAATTGATTTGTTTTTTAAAAGGTAATTGCTCTCGTGGAGTTTAACAATGGTGGAGGTGAACACCGGAGTTCAATATGGACCAGACATACAAGTTTATACTCAAACAAATTATATCATGACAGTGCCATTACATGTAGAACAGCCTCTTGTTCCAACCTCTGTGCCATTAAACTAACATTTACTTATAATTGGCAACACTGTAGGCACTTGGGTTCCAAGAAGAATAATGCTCACACCTTGACCTCTAGCAAACTCAAGTAGTCTTTTTTCCCCTCCTTCTATGACATCTCCTGTCCTATTTCTTTCTGGTCCCAAAGGGATGTGGGGTAGACATCAATTATTTCATCTTTTTAAAAGAGAAGTTGGTTGACATGTTTTTCTCTTTTGTCAACAGAATCCTTTCAGTCTTAAGCATGTCCTTTCTCTGGCATCCGGTACATTTGATCACCTTGTAGCTGTCCCAGCTCCCCACAGAGAACCAGGAGAGGGACCACAAAAGCCATTTTATTTGTTTCAACTCAGCTGTGTTCTTAGAGCTCACCTTCCAGTTGGGCAAACATTATAACAAACAGAAAAGCAAAGAAAGTAAACGTCTGAACGGGTTTTCAGAAGAACACCACACTCTTGAAAGTTAGCTGATTTGTTCTACCTCTTGATTCTCTGCACGATGGAAACAAGTGCCTAATTGATGTAGCATTGACATTATTTCCTCTCAAAATGTACAGAATGACACCTTCTTTCTTCTGAATCCTAGCTCCACCTCAGGGGGGACTTCACGCTGAGATGTTTGCTTCACTACAAAACTTCGACTTAGAGATCGGAGAAGCAGCAGCAGGTGCAGGGCTGTGCCAGGTTTATGGAAATGAGCCTGTGGATGCCACAGGAAGGGGAACACAGATCCAGCAGTTCTCTTAGTTTGCAATAGTAAGGAGAACTTTGTGTGCTGTGCTAGGAATGAGAGCATGAGGGAAGAAAAGCTTAAGGAAGTAAAAAAAAAAAAAAAAAAAAGTGAGAAGATGAGCTGTTTTCATCTAAGTCTCAGAAAACTCACATATTTTGTATATATTCTGGCAACAATACAGACATGCAAAAGGTTTTTTTGGTTTTGTTTTGTTTTGTTATTTTTAACTCTCCAGATATTTTGACTATAATGATCTGTTTCAAGATCTTTCCCGGCCATGAAATGATGAAGTGGTGGAGTGAGGGGCCTGGAGCAAGGTATAGTACTACTGAGAGTCTAGCAAGTTTTTATTAAGTGACTCATAAATACTAGGGAGAAAATTATAATAGTTACTATTAGCTCATTTTAATTAAGGTGAAACTCGTATTTTTTCCTAATGTGGGACTGTGTTCTGAATCCATCACTACAGGGTCTGGATAAATTCCAACAACTTAAGCACTAAGCCATCACAGGAGAAAATGTGCATTGTTGATGTTACAAATGGGAGCACGGATGGGCTGGAGGGATTTTCCTTCTTAGCCATGGAAGTGCTGTGACCTCAGCTGAGCTTTTTAAGCTCTTTTATCATTTCTTTTTCCGTGTGCAAAGTGGAAAGGGATGTTGCAGGTGTCTTATGGGCAATGCCTAAGTAGCAAAAATCTTCCTGGAGAGGGATTTAAGAGTAATGATGTAGGTTTATGTCTTCTTCCATGCTTTCCTCCCTAGCCAGTCCTCCATCTTCACAAACTCTCCTGAGCTGACTCTGGGCTCCTTCTCCCCCTTGCATAAGCCTTAGCACCATGGAGCCTGGTAGGTGGAGTGGGTCCATGACAGATATTGACATTAGAAGCATTTAAAAGAACACATTGAAAACACATTATCAACCATTTACATCTAATTGTAGGCTGACTAATGCCCTCTCACTCCCCAAGACATTCATATCTAATTCCTGGAACCTGTGAATGCTGTTATCTTACATGGTGAATGGGAGGTGGTTAAGGATCTTGAGATAAGAGATTATCCTAGAATATCTGGGAAGGCCCAATCTAACCATAACAGTCCTTCCAAATAGCAGAGGAGTAGGAAGGAGAGTAGGTAACAAGAGTCAGAGGGAAATTTGAAGATGCTGTGTTGCTGGCTTTGAATGTGGAGGAAGGAAATACAAACCAAAGAATGCAGGTGGCCTATGGAAACTGGAAAAGGCAAGGAATGGCTTCTCTCCAAGACCCTCCAGAGGGTACCAGTCCTACCAACACCTTGATTTTAGCCTAGTGAAACCCATTTGAGACTTCTGAGATCTCAAACTATAAGATTATAATGAACTTGTGTAGTTTTAGGCTACTAACTATGTGGCAATTGGTTACAGCACCGATAGGAAACCAATACACTTCCTGAGCTGATTATTTCATAATTTGATAATGGACTTCGGCATGAAAAAGTTCTCCGCCAGCCATCTCCTTTAGAGGTAGTCTAGTACTAAATGCAGGAGGAAAAAGTTGGTGAGAATGGACTGAACTTTATAGCTTTACCCAAGGGCCTAGTGAATGGATGAAATTCGGTTTAATTTTATTCATCTTTACTGTGGCTACAGTGGAAATTAGAGATAAGGTTGACAGATGTGAAATACAACGTAATAGACTCCTGTTTTTGTGCCCTAGGTTTTCTGATAAGGTTATGATGTCAGGGGTTTGGGGATGTGGAACGAAATTCCTTCTGTAAATGTGCATAGATCCCCCCCCCCCCGCAACAAAGTTAAACTAGGTCCTTACTATTCTTGTTAACAAGTCACACAGATTATGTGGCTCTCATAAATACTCAATCTTGGAGCTGTTATATAAAAACGGTCACATTATATAACTTTTTTAAGCTTAAAAAGTTATTTGTATTGTTATCATGATTTATATTATGATCCATTTTTCCATTCATTCAGTCAGATATTCAATAATTATATGTTAATCACAATTCTTTGATGCATATTTTCTTGAGAAAAATAAATAACAAGCTCACAGCAAGGGCAAATCTACATAGGTACCCAAGAGAAAGAATCCAATAAATCTGACATTGTTACCAAACACACTGGAAGTTTATTTAATGTCATCTGCAAAACCTATTTTTTCTTTCTTTCTTTTTTTTTTTTTTTTAGAGAGAGAGAGACAGAGAGAGGCAGAGGGAGAAGGATAGTCCTAGGCAGGCTTCACACCCAGCACAGGGCTTGATCTCACAACCTGAGATCATGACCTGAGCCAAAATCAAGAGTCAGGTGCTTAACAAACTGTGCCACCCAGGTCCCCAAGACCTAATCTTATCAAAAGAACCCACTGAAGAAACAGATGGGACAGGGGGAGAGCAGAACTGAAATTTTGAATTTTGGCAATTTAATAGTCACATGGGTTTATCCTTCATTCACTCTCTGAGTATAGAAAGAGGTACATTCAGATCAGACAAAAGGAAATATCTTCTCATGATGTCTAACTGCTTGCAGAGTTAGAGTCAGAGATAGCAAATTTGAGAAGAATCCTCCCAGGCCTGTTAAATACCTTGACTATTGATGACAATTGCGGGGAACAGAGAAGATGCCATCGTGAGGGGGGCTCTGGAGATGAGGTGCTCACTTTGCTGCTGAGACTGGCATTGCTGGCCGACCCAGTCCTGTGTCTGAGGCTGTGGTTATGAGGTATGTGTGGACAACAGGGCACTGATGTCTCCATAAAGGAAAATAAAATGAAGAATTACCCAGAGCTCTGACTCTACAGGAATTCTATGGTTTTCCAACGTCTCTAAAAAAAGATTATTTTCAGAGTCTATTTGTTTCACTGCTGGATATCACAGAACAAGATGTAAGGGCTGTTTGTCAACTCTTAGGCAGAGAAATCACTAATTCATTTCTTTCGGGGGTCAGGGAACCTGGTCTCCTTTTATCAAAAGAAAATTACTTCACAGAGAAAGCAATGTCATTATAAGGAGGTAAGGAATTAAGCAGTACTGCATTTTCAAGCTGCTCATTTGCTTCTGTTCCTTAATTGATTTTTGAGCTAGAGTTCACATGCTCACTTTCTGGCTAGAAGTTTAGAACTAGCTTTCTATATGATCATAGAAAATCATTAAGTAACTTTCATTTATGATGAAAACATACATACCAACATATATACATTCACACACACCTCTATTTTCAAAGGTCACCTTTGTCTTGAAGGTTGAACCTAAACTCAATTCATGTACTGAATATATGCTGTGTGCCAGGGACCATGATGGATGCAGGGGGAAAAGAAAGTCATGGCTCATGTCTTCATGAGCCAATGATCTCTTGAGGAAGAAATGAACTTGGAATAAGAAATCATTCATTTGTTTAACCATTCACTCAATAAATATGTATTGGGGACCTGTTACAGACAGAACTGTGTCCTTCCCAAATTCATATGCTGAATCTCCAACTTCTAACATGATAGTATTTGGAGATAGAGACTCTGGGAAGGTAATTCAGGTTAAATGAGGTCCTAAGAGTGAGGCTTTTAGTCAACAGAACTGGTATCCTCGTAGGAAGAGGAAGAGTCACCAGAGAACTCTCTCTCTCCATGCATACATAAAGAACACAGGACACAGAGAGAAGCAAGGAAGAAAAGCCTCACCAGAAACCAACTGAATCATGGACTTCTAGCCTCCAGAACTATGAGAAAATACATTTCTATTGCTTAAACCACCCACCCTATGATATTTTGCTGTGGAAACCTGAGTACACTGCTACAGGACCTATCATGTGCCAGGCAATGGGTTAAATGCTAAGAGAACAGCATTGAACACAACATGCACAGTTCTTGTACTCAAGGAATTTCTTTCTAGTGGAAGAAGGTTAAGTGTACTGAATACTATCAGAGCAGAAATAGAGTTACTTGGGGGAGAATTCAAGGAAGGAATCTGACTTACTTAGGAGTCAGGAAAATTCCGTTAAGAAGTGATTTTCTTGATCTCAAGAATAAGTTCAAAGATGGCCAAGGATGGGTTTAAGGAAGTTCTGTCTAGGCAGTGGAGATAGCGTGTGTAAAAGCCTGGTGGCAGGAGATGCTGTGGGTAGCCTGAGATCCTGAAATGAAGGTCAGCATTGGCAGAGCTTAGCTGGCCATGGAGAGAAGTAGGCATAAGTCAGATCACACACTCCTGAGGTCACATTCTGGAATGTGTACTTGATTCTAACAGCTCAAGAAGGATTCTAAATGAGAGAAAGGAACTAAGCTGAAGTGTTATAGGGGAACTCTAGGGGTAGGTAAGCAAGTCGAGAAAAATAAGGCCTTGAGATCCTAATGATTACAGTAGCCTGGAGGACTGTTTGTCAAGGCTGGATGGAGTATGCGGAAAAGGTGATTTTATGGAGAAATAGTCATTTTTATATGCCTAGAAGGATCAATCCCTTAGGAATATTTTGTAATTGTTATTTCCATAGCCTGCCAGGAAAAGAGTGCCGAAATTATTTCGAAGAAGGGTACTTCAGGTGTTTGTGGTTTTAAGGCCATCAAATGCCACAGGAACCCTACCAAAACAGACTTCTCAAAGTACAACGTGTCGAAAGACATGTATAACTGCATCATTCACTTAGAAACGTCTTTCTTTACTTGTCGGCCGCAGGAATGGTCGGAACTGATAAATGGTCTGCTAGAGACTTGGGTTTGTTGGCGGTAGGTGCTAGCAATTACGCTCCTCTGACAGGGTTCAGGCCCACACCTCAGAGGAAGCTTCACTGACAACTGAAAGTGTTGATGGGAAGATGATCAGTTATGGTGAAGCCTGGATGTTACTGCCAAGTAATCACACACTCAGCATGAATGTCATTCTCCACTCCAGAGAGGGGCTGAAAGGAGGCTAGAAAAGGCTGGGGTTTCGAATTATAGCTACAGGAAAAGGTGAGTGAGGGAAGAACGAGGGGAAACACACATTAGGGTGCCAGACGCTTGGTCGAGTTTGTGCAATTACTTCGTCATTCCCCCTCCCCACATATCGCTAAGCCATCCCAAGCTAAGCACATGGAACACCCTTCTTCATGTCCTATGAGTTCCACAAGAGTGACTTTCTGGAATCGAATCAGACGCTTCTGTGATTTCCTTGACTTATTTTTCTTTTTCTTGTGGATTCTGTTCCCTTAGTTGCTACTTTGCCTAGCTTCTTCATCTACCACATAGCACATCAGAGAGTATTTTACACAATTCCTGTAAGACTTGAAAGCCCTGAACTTGCAGAGTCATAGCATTTCCCTCAATGGTTGATATTATGTTTGCTTATTTCTTTTTCTCTCTCCGGAATGCCCAGCTGGGCTTGGACTGAATTCTCTTCTCTGATCTGCAGCGTGGCGTTTTCTATACATGCACTCCACCAGCGGGCTGTCCCTGGTTATCAGTGGGAACTCTGCCCAGAGAATAAGTGCAGAGCATGTTCTCGAGGGCTACCATAAAGGCAGGAGACAAGTTTGCCCTTTGACTGTAGAGAACAGTAAATTACCATGAATAATTTTAGCTCCATCTGTAATGTTTGGCACAGGAACATGGAGGATGGCTAGAAAACTTAGTATCTTGGAAACTGCATATTCTTTAAATGCAAAACGGAGGACATTGCTAAATAAAGAGAGAGATGGCAGAAGAATTGTTTCAAGGTGAATTTGTCATTTATCAGCATAATATTTAGACAACCTCTCTGTCTTTCATTCCTTTCTCTCCCTGACCTAGTTTTAATTATGCCGTGTGAAAAATGTACTTGGTCTTTACAGCCATAAATTAAGTTGCTTCTTGTAACTGCTTCTAAATTTCAGGGGTAAGAGAGTTGTGCTGGTCTTTGATCATGTAATACAAAAAATGTCAAAAGACCACAAGAAAAATAAGCAAGGTGAAAACCTGTTAAACAAAGGTTCAGTTTTAGCAAGTTTAAGGGTTTTTTGTTTGTTTGGTTGTTGGTTCGTGCTTCTGCAGTTACCTATTGATCAGGAAGTTGAAATTAAAATAAGAGTAACATAAAACTCTTCAATGTTTCCTTTTGGTTTTCTACACCTATGTGTGCAAAAAATTGTTGAGCTTATTCAAGTTGCTTTTTCTCAATTCCCAAGCTGACATTCTAGAACTATGGGTCATTGAAATTTTGGTTCTGGAAGGAGCCTTGTTTTATTTGTACACTGTGAGTGACAGCATTTTGCTTTTTCTTTAATGGTGGATTACCTTTTCTTTGCTCCTTCCACTTTCAGGAGATCCCTGTCTCCCTGCCAACATTCCTTAACGCCTTTGTTTTGAGCATGCATAAAACATTTTCTTTGAAGCAAAGTTCTTATTTAGCCAAACCAAACTGGTTTGGTATTACAAAAGAGGCTGGGCTTCAAAACCACCAAGAATGGGAATTATAATTGGCTTTCTTTCCCAAGCCAAGAAGCTAGGAGGCTAGCTAATCTTAAACATAAGTGTTTCATATTGACCTCCTAGTGTGTGCAAAGCTCTGAAACTATAGCTTTATGTGCTTTTTCTCCTCTATCTTCACAATAATTCTAGAAGGTGGGCGGTGGGCACCACTTACGTATATTTTACAGTTAAGGAAACTGAGCATCAGAGATGCTCATACGTAAATGGGACATAGATGAGATGTGTACCAAACTTGGCAACCTGTGCTCTTCCTGCCTTGCCTCCCTGCCACCCGAGCAAGTGTAAGGGAATTCTCCTTGAGTCTGTGCTGACTGCCATTCAGGGAGAGGGAAAAGGGGATTCCTGTTTGGGGCCGTGGGAGGCAAACTTGTACTCAGATGCCATGGTCAGGCTGATGTTGGAAGAGTTACCGAATGTCTGTACCTCAGGTTTTTAATCTGTAAAGCGGGACTAATAATAGGATCCACTCATAGGGCTGTTGTTAGGACCGATTTATCCATGTACACTATTTAGCACCTTGTCTGGCCCAGAGACTATTGTAAGCAACTCTTATTTTCTTTCTCTGCCTCCCTTCCTTCCTTCTTTCTTTCAGACATCAAACATTCACTGAGCATTTGGTCCAAACTTATTCATTATTTTAGATACGGACTTTGCAGATGTGAATATAAAGGAGTCCTTGAAACTCAAGGCTCTTAAACCCTTAAGTTTGGGGGTGGCTGGGTGGCTCAGAGGGTTAGGCCTCTGCCTTCAGCTCGGGTCATGATCTCAGGGTCCGGGGATCAAGCCCTGCATCGGGCTCTCTGCTCAGCGGGGAGCCTGCTTCCTCCTCTCTCTCTCTCTGCCTGCCTCTCTGCCTACTTGTGATCTCTGTCTGTCAAACAAATAAATAAAATCTTAAAAAAAAAAAAAAACCCTTAAGTTTGGTGGGGACAATAAATGATGAAACAATGGGACTCAAACCATTTTAAAAACACAAGTGATGAACAAATGGCAAAATAGATTTTCCCAGATGGAGAAATGGAAGAGGAGGTGATTCGGAGTGGAAAAAATAGCATGTGCAGAAATATGTGGCAAGCAGCTTGATGTGGTGAAGATATGAAAACTATGGTCAGAAGTGATGGAAGGTGAGGTGGAAAGGCCAAGTGTAGGCAGTGAAGCCCTCCATGCCTAATGTAGGGTCATTATTTTATGTCAATAGCAAAAGTGTGTAATCCTTACTATGCGTAAGTCATTGTTCTGTCATTTACTAGTGTTAACTCACTTTATTCTCACAATGAGGTAGATCCTGTCATTACCCCATTTTAGAGATGGAGAAACGAAGGTGCAGTTCAAATCACTATTTAGTCTCTCCATGGTTAGTCATTGGCATAACTGGAATTTGAATCCAGTTTGGCTCTGGAGTCCTCTTTTTTTTTTTTTTTTTAATTCTTCTTAATATTTTATTTATTTGAGAGAGAGAGCGAGCGAGCATGAATACGGGGTGGAGGTAGGGGTAGAGGGAGAGGGGCAAGCAGACTCCTTGCTGAGCAGGGAGTCCTACTTGTGGCTGGATCCCAGGACCCTGAGATGACCTGAGCCAAAGTCAGATGCATAGTAGACTGAGCCGCCCAGCCACCCATGGAGTCCTCATTTTTACTATCTTGCTCAGCTGCTTTGCAAGTATGCATCTAACCCCAAGAAAGTGGGAACCTATGCACTAATCTTAGGCAGAGCTGGTATGTGATTTTTTTTTTTTTTTTTTAGCTTTATAGGAAGATTGTTTTGGTGGCAAAGAAGAGTGAATTGGAGGGGACAGGCTAAAAGCAGACAGACTGGTTGGGAGGAAATGATAAGGGCTGGGCCTGTCATGTTGGGTAATAAATTTGAGGGTCAGTGTGGAGGCATCATTGTGGGGAGGTGGGGAGGGGAAGGAGGAGAGAGAAGATAAAGGTCACTTTGGTTTCCAACTTGTGTGTTTGAAAAAATGGTAAAATCATTAATGCTCAAGAATCAGCCATGTGGAAAGGGGGGATTAAGTAAGAAAAAGCAAATTCTTCTAAATCCAGGAACTATAAAATGCATCATTAGATAAGAATAATTATATGGTTTCTCAGTATGCCAGTCTGAGGCACCCAAACACCCACAGAGTTGCTAGGAAAGAACGAGCGAGAATGTATACTTAACACAAAATGGAAAACAAAGGTCAATAGAGACATAGGGAAACTTGTTTGGAAATATTTCTCTTTCAGCATGAAAATGAAACCATTTGTGGCATTTCAACGTAGCAAAGAGGGGAGGGCGGCCAACAGGGTGGCCATGGGATGGGAGGGTTGGCCAGGTAGAGGCAGCGCTGAGAAGCTGAAACTTTTATTGGCCAGCTATGTGGTCTTAGCGATAGTTATTATTCTGTAGGACCAGTGAGGCGGAGAAGGAAAACACCCAATGAAACCACCACAAAAGCTTCTTTAGTTGGTCGTCTTAGTCCCTGTTCTCCCCTCCTTCCTGAATCCTATTATCCTTCTCTCTCCAACTGTGCAAGAGTATTTTCTCCAATTAAAACTCATATTGGGGCTGATGCCTGAAACATTACATTATGAGGTAGGAGAACTTTACAAAAGATGCCTCTGAAACTTGCGGCAGAGAGGAATCCGGACTATCAGAGAATGGGACATACCAACCCAAGCAGAGCTTTTGGCATGGGAGCAGCCCCCCAAAGTTCACTAGGCTTTTTGCTTTTCTACTTAGCATGTCCACAAAGCTGTCTCAGACAGTCGTATCAATAAAGCCTTGAAACTTTGCAGACCATTTGGACTACAGATTGGAATATAGCTGCAAAGAAGCAGATTTACTGTGTCTAAATGCAAAACCAGTCGACTCAACGTGACAATTTCATATGGGTAAGCCCATTACAACTTTGTTTGACTTCTTTCATCTCTTCTGAGTATATAGGATGTCATTAATGTAACCAGCTGTGTGGCTTTCTGTGAATACCAACAGCAGAGGAAAAAACCCACCCTCAACAGCCACGGGTTCTCCTATTTTCCACTTAGATAGCTATTGTATTGCCAAGGCAAATGTGAAACAGGCTCCCACAATAATAGCAATTTCCCAAATGCCCTGTTAATTTTCAGTAAACCAAAATAAAATGTGTTATTATTTATTAAGAATATGCACTACATACGGTTTCCAGATGATAAGTATTTCAGTAAAGTACCACACTGAGAACAATTTGAGTTGGCTTGCGAGCTGTAACCTTAGAGTAATGGGTATAGCCCGGGGTCAGAATTGTCACTTTTATTGGGTTAATTCAATGTTCATGGTTTACAGACTATGATACAGGACCAGTGAAAAGTTTTTCCATTCCCAGTATCAGCTGCATTACACATATAATTTTATGTAAAAGAGTAGCGTCCCGTATACCATTATTTATTCGTAATGACATTCACTAAGCAACTGCATGGCCCAGGATGATAGTGTAGTCTGGGGCAGAGGATATGGAGCACAGATTCCAAACACTGGGTCTGAGACAACTGCTTCGTTTATGTTAACTTTAGAAACACAAAGTCGAAAAATACAATTTCTCAGTTGTGGAATAGCATGTCATTATTTCACAATCAGAATACAAAAATGTGAAGGATCCCAGGTTTGGGGAATGATAGGGGTTCCCTTAAGGGTAGTTTAATACATTTGAAACCTTTTCTATTACACCTGAGTCTACCTGGTTTATGGGGAGCCCTGATCCAATGTCTGGTTTCTAGAACCTTCCAAACTCCAAGGACAGGATGACTACACCCAGCCAGGACTCTGGTGGTCTGGCTGGTGGTCCTGGCCCATACCAGACTCCTGAGACAGTTGTGTGTCTCAGCTTCATTTCTTCTCTGTGTTTCCAGGATCACACAGCTGGGACTATGATTTCCTGACCAAAGGCTGCCTGGGCTGGGAAGGACTTGGACTTAGCCCTCAGTTCCTGTCTCCCTGCTGGCCTTGCTGCTAATGTTTGCTCAGGCCAGACCTAGGTCTGGCGTCCTGTGAAGAAGTCTGGGTTGTGTCACCACCTCCCGTCCCAAGGTCAAACCCTCCTTGTTCTCATGGCTTCAGGACATTAATTAGAATTCCATTTTGGCTCTGGCTATTTGCCTTGAAGAGAAGGAACATATACTGCTTTTTTAAAATTATACATGAAATGCATATTCATTTTGGAAAATCATAAAATCCTCTTTAAAATTATACCAACTCCCACTGCCTAGTGATAATCACCATTAACATTTTGAGGCTTATTCTTCAAGACTTTTTTCTCTGCACATACATGCAAAAACTTACTTGTCTTACAGAAATGAGATTTTATAGGTATATGTGCATTTTTTCTTTCCTTGCATTAACAGTTTAATATGAAAAATGTGCTTCACAAAATTATTTTTAATAGCTGCTTAGTATTCCAATTTACTTCAAATAAATTTTGAAAATCCAAAAGACAAGAAGAATGTATCCTTACACATCCTTTGCTTTTACTACCACATCTGTTTTTGTCCATTTCCTTTGTCTGAATGAAGCCTTATGGTGAGTCTCTGTGACCCCCAAATGCGGACCACTGTCTTCACAACATAATGAATAGAAGAATCACTACTCGTGCTTGCTTGAAGTTGATTTTCTCAGGTCTTAACCACCATTTGCATTCATGAAAATGATTTTGATTTTGTAGTGTGGATTTTGGAGCGTGGTTCTGGAGTTTTAAGAGTGCCTGAAATCATGTTGTTTCAGTGTTCCCACCACACCATAAGCAGCACTGCCCACGAGGAACCACAATCCGTGGTACCTCTCTGTCACTGCACCCCATAGCCCTCTGCCCAGAGCCTCACTTCCCATGCAGTGCCTGGATAGCTCCTTCTCATCTGTATGGCTTAGTTCTCAACTCACCATCACTAGGAGGCTTTTCCTTGGCTGATCAGGCAGTTACAACCTCCCTCCTGTGTGTGTGCTTGATACCCAAACACACGTCTGTTTTTGTACCTGCCCTCTCCCTCACTAGACTTTGAGCTTCCTGAGGGTCACAACTATGTCCCTCTTGGGTATGTGCCCAAGGTAGGCCTGCATTCCATTTGGCACAGCTGCCCCAGGGATGATTGTTGCATGAAAGGAGGGAAGGAAGGAAGAGGGAAAGGAAGGAATGATGAAGGAAGGGAGGAAGAAGGGAAGAAGAACGATTTTATGGTGAGGAATTGGGAAAAGGTTCCTTTAGGGGATCCCATTTGAGCTGAGCCTTAAAAAGAGGTGCTGTTTGATGAGCCATTGTTCCTTAAGTTACAGTAGCTCCCTGAAACCTCTCAACAGCTCCTAATAAAAGCACATTTTACAATGTCCAGAGTTACTCCAAGTCCGGGGGGATCTAGTATCTTAGTATCTTGTTCAAGACCACAAGGAAAGACGTAGAGTAAGGGTGCCTTGTGTCCTGGGGTAATGCTGTCACAGATCAACTTGGTGATGTCAGTTATCACTGATAACTTGCTTTAACCTGAATGTTGGGTAGACAGATACATAGGTGCGGGATTTCCGTCTGGAAAGTTAGTTCAGAGCTAGAAGTACGGAGTTTATTTCACCAGACTTTGGGAAATCATTACATTTTAAAAAATTGTTTATTTCTTTGAGAGAGAAAGAGAGAGTAGGGGAGGGGAAGAGGGAGAGAATCTTCAAGTGGAGCCCGATGCCAGGCTCAATCCCATGACCCATGAGATCACTCCTGAGTAGAAACCAAGAGTAGGAAGCTTAACCAACTGAGTCACCAGGTGCCTCATCATAATTTTGAATAAGAAAGTGTGTGCTCAAAGCTTGAAGCAATGTGCTTGTAAGATTGGAATGGAAATACGTAGAGAGGGTATCTGAAGATCAGTTAGGAACTTATTGCAAAAGCTCAAGTGAGAAACGTAAGGGCCTGATGTAGGGCAGGGGCAGTGAGAGGGACTGATACATTTCAGACCTGGAACAGAGAGACTTTAGCTACCTACACACACAGACAAAGTTGGAAGAATCAGCCAAAGTTAATTCTAGATTTCCAGTCTGTGAAATGTGTGTGCCTTGAAAAGAAGTGCGGTGCAGAACTGCCATGGGATTCTGTGTGGAAGGGTCAAGGTGAGAAACTACATTTGGACACAGTGAATTTGAGATGTCACAGGGATTGCTGCAGACAGATACACAGCAGGTGGTAGGGGAAGAGTATCTCAGGGGAACAAAAACAGACTGAACAAGTGCTATGAGACAAATATAGAAAATGCAAGCTTCTCCTGACCTTGACTGTAGGAAGGTAGATTGGGAGGAGCGAAGGGGAATGACTATCCTGGGGGAACACAGAAGTCCTTTAAGACAAGCCATGGAAGCAGGGTGAAGAAAGAGGTGGAGGACATATAGAAGGGATTCAATGAAACCTTGCTCTTGGAAGGAATGAGAGCAAGTATCTCATGAGACTCATAGATTTTTTTTTTGCATTATTAGAAGTTTTTGCATTTTAATAAAGATAGACACCCTAAATTCTCTATTCAAGGAAAAACTTTCCAAAGGTAGAATGTCGGGTATCTAAAAAGCTAGTGGAGAATGGTGTTTGGAGTCCGGGGATCTTATTAGCACACATAATCATAGTTAACATTTATTGAACTTGTGTTAAATGAGTTAATTCATTTAATTCTGAAAAAAATATCCCTACGGGGTAAATATGATCATTCACTGCATTTTAGAGGGGAGGAAAGAGAGGCACAGAGAGATTAAATAATTTGCCTGAAGTCCCACAGCTAGTAAATGCTTACCTGGAATTTAATCTGAACAGTCCACCAGCTTCACTCCTACACTGGTGTTCTTCTCATCTGAATAGCAGTCTTTCCTACTCATCTAGAGTGGGCACAAACCCAGAGCTTGTATCACTCATGAAAGATACTCTCTTATCTCCCACAGCTTTGTATTTTTCAGAGATGCAGATGGTTGGGGGGAGGGCATTGGTGGGGAGAAGCCCAGGGTGTCTGCTCCCTGGCCTGGCATCTCTTCTTGTGTCACTGCTCTGCTGTTCCCTGGGAGCCATCTACAATCTCAGATGTACTGGATGGGATAGCTAGATTCTCATTTCTAGTGCAAAGGACGTGGGAGGTGAGCAGGCAAGTGCTCTGTGATCCTTCTTCTAGGATATCACTGGGAGTCACTGCCTCCCCAAACCCATTACTTCCCTCCTTCTGTTTATCCACCAAGGTAGTGAGAGGGAGTAGGACAGTGAGAATCCAACTGAAAAACCAAATGTGTAGATTCAATTCTAGCCTCAATTCTATATAAGTATCTTGTGTGTGTGTGTGTGTGTGTGTGTGTGTGTATGTGTGCCGCATGACATGCGTTGGCTTTACCTCTGAGTGGTAGGAAAATTCAGAAAGAATGGATACGCGATTCATCCGAAATATTTTACACTTGAAGTGTAGCTCTCAGGAGTGATGCTTATCTTACATGAACATTGATAATCTCTTATCTGCATGTGGAATATATATCTTGAAAGAACCATTGTTCTCCCGAGCTGTGTCTCAGTGAAAGGAAAGACCCTGCTGCTTCAATGAATGATTGAAACTGATGTATCAATGTACAACTGGAAGCCAACTTACACTTTTCTGACATCTTCCACTTCAAGAAAACAGCCCTCTGACACAAGACTAAAACATTTCACAGTGGCGAAATCTACGGACACCCCCTACAGGTAACTGACAGGTCACGTGATCGCTAGATAAAAGGACCAGGAGATCTCCTGTAGCTGCTGGAGGAGGTGGTGGGGCTGCTTTCATCTTTCCCTTGTCACAAGCCTACTTTGTCGGCGCAGAACATGCTCTCACCTGCCTGCCCCCAGAACACAATCGCATTCCGGAGGCTCCACTTTAATGCTACCAGGTGGCTTCTCTCTTCTTCAGCATGTACTTGGTGCTCTTCTTGAAATTAAACGCTGACCTCTCACTTATCTTCAGGTCTGACTCTGGGCTGGCTGTGATCCTGCCCCAAAGCTTGTCTCCTGATTCATGTAACCAACAATCAGGGGCTCATCAATAGTGAGAAGGAGGCCTTTGCTCTTCTGTACTTGTCATCAAAGCCAAAGGAACTCACTTTCCTCAGGGCAACATCTGGCTAGAATTTATATGGCGGGCATGGATATATTATTTTCTAGATATTATGATTTCTTTGCTTTGGCCTTGCTGAAAATGGCATGCCGCCACTATCAGAAACTAACCATGTCATTTTCTTCATGTCAACAAGCTTCTTGCCAGTAATGATTTCCTGTCATTCCTTCTCTGTTAATGAAGAGGCGGCTGCTCCCTTGGCAGCAGACTTCAGGAAAAAAAAAAAAAATCCAATCTAGCTGGGCGGCTTCTGGGGTAAGGAGATCCTATACAAGAGGAAATGACATCTTTAGGATTCAGTGTTACTCTGACAACTATGGTATGTCCTCATGCCTTCCGGGGACTGACTTATAGCTCCTTCCATAAGCACCCGCAACCATTTTGCTCCCCAGCCATGACTGAAAAGCAATTTTGGTTCAGTTGCTATTCTTGTCGTCCTTCCCCTCCTTTCCTTACTGTTATTGACGCTCTCCTTCCCAATGATCTCTCTGCCTTTGCTTTCTAGATTATTGGGTTTCTTGAGCCTTTGACTTTTTTCTCTTTAGTTTGTTCTTGTTTCTTCTCTGCCTCTTCTTGTTCCGGTAGCCTTCTACATGGATTATGTAGACCTTCAAGCATTCTTCCTTGGAACCTCTCCTCTCTACTCACACTGAGAGGTGATCCATTCTCATGGCTTTATTTTTACTTACTTATTTATTTTGAAGTAGGCTCTATGCATGTAACTCAACCTGTGGCTTGAACTTAAGATGGTGAGATTGAAACCTGAGCTGAGATCAAGAGTCGGACGCTGAACTGAATGAGCCACCCAATTGCCCCATACTCGTGGCTTTAAATGTCAACTTAGTGATACTCAATCCTTAAGAGTGGCAGTGAAAAATATTAGTTACCCAAGAACATAGTTTAAGGAACAAAACATTTCTACAAGTCTTGATAAAGTTAGTTCCCTGAAGGAAATCCTTTGTATCCTGTCACTTTCTACAGGTGGCAACCACATTCAGTTCTTTTTTTTCTTTTTTCTGGTTTGATTTTTTGGGGGCACTTATCTCTAAATCTTTAAAAATTATGCTTATACGGCTATTTCTTTCATTCTGCTTTTAAGGTCTTAGCTATTGACTTCAACAAAGATTCAGAAGACTTAGATTCTTTTCATATGTACCACATCAAACCTATGCCAAGTCTTCCAAAGTTGTCATTTTGTAATCTGGGATAAATGGATAGTCAGAGTTTATATTTGCCCATGGAAATTCTACTTATAATGGAGATATAAAATATCTTATGATCATTTTCAGAGGCAACATGTTAGTTAGGAGATAGGAGAACAGCTTCCACAGTACAGTTGCCTGGAATCAAATTCCAGAAATGGCACTTACTGTCAGGGTGAGCTTGGGTATACTTCTTATTATCTCCAAGTCTCAATTTCTTCAAATGTAGAATGAGGGAATCATTGTACCTATAACATAGGATTTTTGTGATGATTAATAGTGCATTAGTTAATAAATAAAAATAATTAGTTAAAAAATAAAAAGTTAATAATAAAAAATATTTTAAAAGTTAATAAAAAATAAATAAAAAATAATAAATATATAAAGAAATAAAAAATAATAGAAAAATTACAATTCATGTCATATAATAAGCACTGTAGTGTTAGAAATTTTCTTTTTTATGATTGTTATCTTGTGCATAACACATATCCTCTGCAACTTTTCATTTTTCTTGGGACTAATAACAATGATAATAACAACTATAATGATTTCTACTCTTTATTTAAAAAGTTCTTTGTTTATTTGAGAAAGAGAGAGCAAGCACAAGCAGTGGCAGAAGAGAGGAGGAAGACGGAGAAGCAGACTCCTTGCTGAGTAGGGAGCCTGACATGGAACTTGATTCTAGAACCCTGAAATCATGACCTGAGCAAAAGGCAGCCACTTAACTGACTGAACCACCCAGGTACCCCAATACTTTCTATTCTTATTTGTATAGTTTTCCACATACTTATGGCTAATTTATCCCTAATCTTTCCTCAGTAAATATCTTCTCGATTATACACAAATGCTTTTGGTGATATATTAATTCCATTTTTATGAAGTCTTTCCTGGAGTCTTTGTGTCTGTGCCAGACCATGCTGGACAATGTCTGGGCTATTGCAGAGTCATTATCTCGCTCTCGCTCTTCACCATCACTCCAAGCAGTCCATTCATTTCTCTCGCTTTTGAGCACCTACTTCCTAGGTCTTCGTTTTTCCCCACTCTTACTTGATTTATCTCCTCCTTTTAGCAGGATTTATCTTCTTGAGAAAAGATGAAAGTAAAAAAAAAAAAATCTTTTTGAGATTCTGCATATACAAAAATGTCTCTATTCTATCTTCACACTAGATACTAACTATGGAGTTCTAGGCTGAAATTGCGTCCTCTCAGAATTTGGAAGGCATTATGTTGTTTTCTTTAGAATTTGGAAGGCATTGTGTTGTTTTCTTTAGCTTTCTTTCTTTGCTGTTGAAAAGTTCTATGCTGTTGTAATTTTGATCCTTTCTATATATACAGTTCTTTTTCTCTGGAAACTTTTAGAACCTTCTTATTTTCCAGTGTTCTGGAGTTTTATGTTGTACTTCCATGCAGATCTATATCCACTCATCTATTATGCTGAGCACTTGATGATAGACCTTCAGTTTGGGAAATTCTCTTGAATTATTTCTCTGACGATTTCTTCTCCATTTTCTCATTTTTAGTCGTTGTTTGTTTTCTTGTTTGTTTGTTTTTGTTTCAAATGGGATTCCTATCATTTAGACGTGTGTGGTCCTCTCAGTTTTACACCTTTCCTTTCTTACTATTTATCTTTTTGTCTTTTTGCTGAACACTCTGCAAGAATTAATTAAATTTTATTCCAATGCATCTACTTTTAAAATTTCTTCTATTTTATGTTATTTTTTAAAAGATTTTATTTATTTATTGGACACAGAGAGAGATCACAAGTAGGCAGAGAGGCAGGCAGAGAGAGAGGAGGAAGCAGGCTCCCCGCTGAGCAGAGAGTCCAATGCGGGGCTCCATCCCAGCACCCTGGGATCATGACTCAAGCCGAAGGCAGAGGCTTAACCCATTGAGCCACACAGGTGCCCCTCTTCTATTTTATTTTTAATTTACAAGATGTTTTGGTCTCTGAATATCTATTTTTCCCCTACTAAAATGCCTGCTTTTACTTCTTTGATGCAGTCTCTTTTTTTTTAAATTTTTTTTTTTTTGCAGATTTTAATTTTAAAACTTTTTCTATCACTATATTGTCTCTTCTGTTCAAGTCCTTTAAGTTTACCCTTGGTTTCGCATCCATCTTTTCTTTTCAAGGCTTTCTTCAAAGGTCTGGTGAACCTTGGATGTTGGTTTTTATTTAGGAGGGAGACATTGAGAATCCCATTGGAAAGTCTATGTCTTTAGATGGGGCTACTAGCCCAAAGAACTTCCATTATACCTAGTCAGAGAACATCCAGTCTTCTGTTAGGTAGGGTAGCAATAGCTACCTACTTAGTAGGGGAGGATTTCTGAAAATTTGTTTCTAAAAAAGGCTTAATTTTACCTTCACCTTCTACATTCACAGGAATCTGGTACCAAGAATTCCTGAGACTTTTGAGACTTCTATGGTATGGAGTAGGCTGTTTCTCAGCCTTTCTTTGGCTTAGATCTTAGTTTTCTTGGACCTGTCAATTGCTAACTATCCGACTGCTTGGTGGCTTACATTGTTTTGTTGCTTTTTCTTCATTTGGATTTATGTCTTAAAAAAATACCATTACTATCATTTCAGTGGGACTTCAGGAAGGTGCAGAGGATAATGTGTAAGGTCTAATTAATGAAGATGGATTTTCAACAAATGAACACATATAAGTATATCACTATAAATTATAAGAAGAACTGTAAAGAAATACAGTAAGGTTATTTGAAAGAATAGTAAAGAGGGACCTAATTTGGATTGGTATCTCATGGCAAGGCTTTCTGGTAATGTTTAAGCCAAGTCCTGAAGACTAGTGGGATTTAGTCAGACAAAGAGTATAGGGAAAAGCATTACATGCAAATGAGCAGACTTAAGGTGATAGAATATTCAGGACTCTAGGCTATATGTGACCGAAGCCTAAGCTTAAGTTAAAACATAAAAAATGATAAAATACAATTAAATACAGGGAATTGATTAGTACATACAACTGGGAAGTCTAAGATGTGGAGCTAGTGAGACTTGGCTGGATTCAGGGATCTCTATGAGTCTTCAGGTTCCTGTCTCTCTATCTCACTCTGCTTGTCTCTGTTTGACCTCAACTCAGAGAGACTTTCTCCATTTGGCATCAGATGGTTGCTAGCAATCACAAGGCTACATCAGCCTTATGACCAGAAGGAAAGAGAAAGGTTTTTCTCACTTTTTTTTTTTTTTCTCTAACTAGCATCCATATATGATGTCTTACATTGCTTGGAATAATCCCAACAAAGGAGTTCTGTATTTGACCAGACATGCGCCCAAATCTACAGGCAGAAAATAACTTAATTGATTCAAAATACTGAGATATTAATTATCAAAAGGACTGTAAGAGATAAAATTATAGAGATTTAAAGCATGGTCTTATGAGTGATGTTAAGCCTTATTGGTATTTATACGAAGTTAAGTGAGAAGGGATTGATGGATTATAATCAAGGAGTAGCATAGGTGCTATTATTGTTAATTTGATCCGTTTTTTAAACCACAGTCCCTTTCCTGTCCCCTTACCTGTCTCAGAAGCACTACCAGTTTCCTCCTGCCTTGGCTTTACATTTTACAGTCACCTTTGAAATCTCTCAAGTTTATCACTCATATAAAATTAGTCACTAAGCCCAAGGGGTTTTCCACTTCTGAATTCTCTTGGATTTATCCTTGCTCCTGCTTCACGTACATTGTCATACTGTTTCAGGCTCTTATCAAATTGGACTTGATTTTTGTGATAGTCTCCTAACTGGCTTCTCTTTATGTTGTCCCTGCTTCTAAGTCATCACACATGGCACTGTCAGATTGTTCTTTTGAAAAATACCGCTATCTTCCTGTCAGTCCTCTACCCAGGGGCCTAGGATGCTTCCCTATCATTTACTGACTCAAGCCCAAATATCTTAGCCCAGCATCCACAACTTTCCATCATCTGGCCCTGCTGTGCCTACCTAGCCTTATCTTCCAGTTATCCCTCCACCACAGTAAGACCACTTAGGACCCTGACTCTCCAGCTCCTGACCTCCAGAGATGGGGGAAAGATAGACACTTAGCAATCACTTTGCAGCCAGAAGAGGACAGAAGTGGGAGGAGGTGGAGGAGGAAGAAGAATGTAATAAGTCACAGCTACATTAGCTAAAGAAATGCCATGGATATAACTGTGACTACCCTGAACTTGATGGTGTCACCAAGCTAGCCTTGGAGTAGCACGGGTAGGTGGCAGTGCCAGGGAGAAATCTCAAAGTGTGTGTTCTCAAGGTAAGGCTTTGGCTGGATGGTGGATGATTGCTCAGGCAAGTCTTTCTAGATTATGATACCCGTTCTCTCTGACAAAATGTGTGGGTTTCTGGGAACTTGCCCAGACTTTTTAGGGTCAATTGGTGCTGCAGAGCAGCACCAATCTGGATGGATTATCCAGAGAGGTGTGAATAATGTCAGGAAACACGGCCAATCCTGGTGGGAACTCATTATTTATTTTTGCTCAAGGAGCTTTTTGCTGGGGGTTTGGCATAGTGTTTGGAATTTGCACAATAAAGTGCTATTACAATGGGAAGGGGGATCTGACAACTTAAAACAAAAAACAACTAAAGTTTTTGGGGGAAATTGTGTAACAGTTTGTTTCTGAATCCTAAGAGAAACAATCAACCAAAGAGTTTAGAAAGTCGTCACAGAATCACTATTATTACAACCTGGGATTGATTTGGTTAACTGCTTACTACAATTATCAACTACTAGGTAACATGGGTAGACATGATCGGTACAAATTTTATAATTTCTATAAGAGTTGAATTGAAGTATAAAAGAGTTTACCTTAGATTTTGAGGAGTGATGGAATTTTATTCATCCAAGAGGACATTTAAAGGGAACATGATACAAGCCCACAGCAATTCTGTGGTAGGTAGAATAGTGGTTCCAAAGATGCTCACACCCTAATTGCTGTAACCTATGAATATAGTGGCTTACATGGCAAAAAAAAAAAAAAAAAAAAAAGTGATTAAAACTATAGACCTTGAGAGGGAGAGATTAGTCTGTATTATCCAAGTGGGCTCAATCTAATCACATGAGTCTTTAAAATCATACAACCATTTCCAGCGAGGGTTGGTCAGCAGGCACTGTGACTAGAACAAGGATTAGAGAAAGGCAACTTGCTGGCTGTGACGATAGGGAGGAGGGGCTCATGCACCAGGAAGTGTGGGAGGCCTCTACAAGCCGAAGTAAAGGAGCAGATTCTCCCCTAGGGATTCCAGAAAGAAACACAGTCCTGCCAACACCTTGGTTTTAGCCCAGGGAGATCTGTGTTGGACTTCTGACCTGTAAAACTGTAAAAGAATACATTTATGTTGTTTGAAAACACTAAGTTTGTTGTAATTTGTGATGGCAGCCATAGAAAACTTAGGCAAAATATTTAGTAAATGTGTTTTGAATGAATGAGATTAGTCTAAGGAATTTGTAAGAAGATCACATAAACAGGCTTCTTTTGTCTGGGCTGGTACTTATTATGTTTGTTATTAGTGATTCATTGAACACTTACTCTGTAGTACGCACTTTTCTTCTTGTACTAAATCCTCACAATCAATGATATCATTACCATTAGCTGATGACATAATCTTTCCGGAGTCATGCACTTAGTAAGTGGAGAAGTTGAGTTTTGAATCTGGGAAGCTGTAGAACTTATTGTTGAGTTCCTACAATGGTGGTTCCCACACTTAGCTGCATATTAAAATCACCTGGGGGAATTTTTACAAATCCCAGTGTCCAGATCACATCAATTAAATCTGAATGTTCCAGTTGGGAGCCAGGCAGCAGTGTTTTTTAAAGATCTCTTGTGATTCCAATGTGCAGTAAAGTTTGGGAGTCCCTGCCTTTGGTGACTCCCTCTCAAACTATAATATAATTTGCTTCTTCCATTTCACAGAGAAAAAATTAAAATTCGGTTTGTTTAGTTGGCTAAAAGGACAGTTGTTAGTTAATCCAATGAGGACAGTGGAATTGATTTTGCATGTAGGCACAATTTGGATTGTCAGCCAAAATAATGGAAGGCCCAAAATGGGGAAACCTTTCCCAAAATCAGACAAGGAGGAGAGAGAAACAAAGATCTTTATCTGATATCTACAGCCAGAGAGAATGAAGAGCTGCCAGGTGAGATCGGCAATCAAACCATCTGTCTGGACATTTGTCACCGTTTTTGTTTTAAGTCTGCGGCTTTATGTGTCTTCTGCATCTGTCAGAAGCAGCTCTGCTCTCCCACTAAGATTGGCACCATGACTGAGAGTGTATGTGTCCTCTACGTTGCCCCACTGGCTTCTGGTGCCACCCTGGATAGCTCCCCCAGGATCGCCAGAGTCCTTCTGGTCAGGAAACAGACTAGAAGTCATGGCACCAAGGGAAGTTTGCCTGCAATCCTCTGGCAGCAGATGACTGGTCTTTCTTTTAAATGGCATTTTCATAAGGTGCAGCCCCCTTGGTCAAGACAGGCCCACTCTGTTTCTTAATCTGCTACAAAACTTCTTGACTTTCTCAATTAGTTTTGCAAACAGAAACTGGTTCAGCAGCTTTCAACTGGAAACAGGTGTTGACAGTGGTGTCCAAATCTTCCATTCCGGTACCCTCTCCCTTTTGCCAGTCTTTCCATGGGAGCAATGAACAGGCTTGTATTGGATGGAGCAGATGCATGTCTCCACATGGGCCTGCGCTCTTGCTTCAAATCACACAGATGACAGTCATAAATTAAAATGCACTTCTGTCTCACTGGTAGTAATTGCAGACCTCAGTACATCATCTTTCTTTATCCGCCAAGCCATGAACTTGCTTCAGCCAGGATTACTTCAGGATTCCTAATTGAACACAAGACAGTCTTTTTGGCCTAAGTTTTCCCAACTGGCTATATGCTTTTTATAATTTCACCAGAATGTTGCCAACACTCCACTCCAATGTGGGCTGTGTAGATGTGGATGTAAAATAGAAAATCAAAAGAAGCAACTTCATAAATTTTGCCTGATGAGCATTGCTGGTTTTTTCTCTTAGATTTACTTATTTTAGTAAATATTACAGGTTATAATTTGATTTTATCTTTATTGATCCTTAATTGCTTTCTGGGATTTTAAAATTGTTCAAGAAATAAGTTTGGACTTAAGGGAGGTTGCTCCCAATGAGATTATAGCCTAGATAGAACAGAGACCTTATTGTTTATTTAGTGGATTTGTACAGTATAAATAAGTAGATGTACTAGTCAAAAAGTAATGTTGGGGCAATCGCATAAAACTCTATTTTCTCATCACACAATATTGTCCTGGAACAAGGACTGCAGGCTTCTTTGAGTTTTAAAGATGGCTGAAACCATCTTTAGAAATCACTGAGAATTGAGGTCTTTCATAAGTCATAAATTCTTTAATACAAAATAAATACTTAAACTAGGGAAGAGCAACACTGTTTTCTGAGAACTCAGCTCCATGTTTTCCTTGTGGTTAACTTCAAATTTCCATTTTTCTCAAAACTGATTTATATTTTACACAGTTAAGTGCTATTGTATACTTTGCAATTTTCAAGGAGTTATGTGGTTCTTCTCTTCCTTGGAGATAATTTTGACACTGCCTATAGACAGCCACACACACACAAATACAAATTTATCAGCCAATATCAGTAAACGACTAAAGCCCTGAGGAAACTATTGAAAATTAAACTTGGTTATAGTACAATGGTATCTGCAATGTATTGGCTACTTATCCATGTTTATAAATAGGATACAAAGAGTTTAATTTTATCATAATTGAAGAGCAATTTTGAGAAAGTCATGTAATTTAATGGTTTAGCTGTCTTTTATTGCTGTATGTAAATGGACTAAACAGCAGTAAATGTTGAACACAATCTAATGCACTACAGTTTCTTTGGAACACAATTTAAATTTCAAATTATGTTTAATGTTTTTGTACATATCACAGGTCTCTTTTTTAAAGCTTATCACATGGAATTGATTTCTTTGAGGAAACTGGCATTTGGGAAAAATAGAGAAGTAGAATGAGTCATTTGGAAATCCGACCAGATATGTTTTAAAAAGCATGTCATTTATTTTTAAATACTCTTTTCCTTCCATTGTTTTGAACCTGACCGGTATCTTCCTGAGCCATATATTTAGATCTCTGAATAAGACAACTTTTTCCAATTGCATTGTGTGACTTGGCCTCAAGCATTTCCTTTTTCGTTTGTATAGCTGGGCCTAAAGGGAGATGTTGATGCACAAGACACAACATAGTATAAGTTAGGCCAATTTTTCCTTTCAAAATGATTCACTAACTGGCATCCTTTCATTCTGTTCTTGGTGTTGTCTTCAGGACCAACATATCTTTTTGTATGAAATAATGTTCAGTGACGGGAGGGAGAAAACGCTGTTCTCTTTGCGTCCCCTCTGATGTCAGAATGTTCCAATTAAGGTACAGACATGAAGGTCAGATAAAGAGGTTAAAAAGTAAAAAGTTCTTTTGGGAAGCAGAGTTAGAAGGCTCTGATGAGATTTTAAGATAGGAGCGTTAGAAATAAGCCAAGCTGTCTAACCTGCATTTTCATGAGCTGCCATCAACCACAGAGAAACATTACTCTAAAGCAGACTTATTCATGAAATTTATAAATCTTAAAAGGAGAGTACTCAAAGTATATTGTGCTCACAACAATACACTTTGAACTTGTGAAATTTTATTTTTTAAGAAGTTCAGTTTTGTGCTCACTGGAGGACTGCAAACAAAATAGATAAAATATGGAACAAGCATGCTTTTAGGTTAAAAAAATCTATAAATCTATCATAATAAAATTATTAAAAATTTCCAGCACATAATTATTAATGTTCTAAGGAAAAGTCTTGTTTTTCCTCAAGCTTTTACTTTCTCGGAGTGAATTTTCTCTTATCCTCCAACAACCTCTCCATCCCCCAAGCTGGTTGGTTAAATGAATAGATCTCATCCATTTACTCGTGAATTCATCCTAAGGGTGACTTGACGAATTTAACAAGGTGGACCAAACAGCAATAGAACTCAAAGGCTTATGAGAAGGACAAAGAGTAAACAAAACTTATATAATTATAATAAATTCCTAAATGGAGACTGGAAGGCTGGAGTGAAAAAAGGACTTTTTCTTTCTTTTGTTTCCTGGTTCCTGTCAAGATGAATCCAGGGTTGGCCGCAGCAGTCAGTAACCAAATGGCTCCAATTTGCCATTTCTCGAACATTCACAGAACAAGCTTCATCCTACCAGTGGCTCTCCCCCAGAGGTCTGGGTCCCAGGTCTTTTGCCCTCTCTGTGGAATTTCTGAGTTTTAAAATTCTAATCTCTTCTCTTGAAGTGTGCCGGTTGCTTCCTGTAATTCCTACTTCTCTGATGCCTTGGTGTTCCCATTTGCCTGATTTTCAGTTCTTGCATAGTCAATTAACAAACCTTATATTACATTCTCTCTGCTAAAATAATTTGTATGAAATTTGACTGAGATCTACCTCATATAGTTGTTAAAACTCTAACATTAATCACATGTACATCTTCCCCGCAACCCGCCCCCCAAAGGACCTATGTTGGATATGTTGGTAACATAGTCACATGTCCAGGATATCTGGAATGGTATTCACTTAAAAAAAAAAAAAAAAAAAAAAGTCAAATGAATAAGCCAGACACTGTGGCAGGCTTTGGAAGATTA
This sequence comes from Mustela nivalis, assembly GCF_964662115.1. Taxonomy (NCBI): domain Eukaryota; kingdom Metazoa; phylum Chordata; class Mammalia; order Carnivora; family Mustelidae; genus Mustela; species Mustela nivalis. The sequence continues at coordinate 67,943,635 of NC_139029.1, read as the reverse complement.
ATACTGAATTTACAAGTCGATGAAACAGATGGTAATATAAACAACTGGCTATGAAGCAACTCTCGAATTATAGGTATGAAAGGTGTTTTTAAGGCCATGCCAACCTGATGGTAAAGATAACTGAACAGATAATGGAAAACATTACTCTTAAGCTCGCTTTCCTTACAAATTGTTTCTATTAACTTAGGCCCTCTTTCTGGCTTCAGGTGGGTGAAGTCTAAGAACATTTAAATATTAAATCCTAACCAAAAAAAAAAAAAAAAAAGTGGTATTATAAATAGGAAATGAAACAGGTACGTGAACCTGACACATTTAAAGTGCATTAGGACAGCCACCTAAATGAATGTTGGAGATTCATAGCGACTTTGTTACACCTTGGTGTTGGGGCATTTTGGAGTAGTTAACAACCCCTTTGGCTACCCCAACACTGCTGGTGGGCATTGATGTCCCATTTTTGCTGCAACATTGGACACTCCAGCATTAACAAGTGGGCCTATACTCTGTAATTCCCCCTTCCAGTTTCAGAGTTCTGAGTTCAATGCCAGTTTCTGGCCCCTTACAATAATTGGATAAGCTCTCTGGTACCATCTTCATAGGAATAGTCCAGTATCACATTATGCTTAATTCATAGCAAAATATCCCTTTGTGGTAAGTGCTATTAAATAAAGCAGAACAAGAGTGCACTATTTTAAATACAATGCTTGGTCAAGTTTTGATTGATGAGGGTCCAGGTGGGCAGAGACCTAAATGCCACAAAGATCAAGTGAAAGAATATTCCAGGCAGATGGAATAGCAAATGCAAAGGCCTAAAGTAGGCCTAGTTGTGGCCTATCTGAGAAAGTTCAAGTCGAGGTGGAGTTGACGTAGAATGAGTGAGGGGTCAGTGATAGGAGATACTAAAGAGTTAGGCACAGGTAGGTGACATAGGCCACTGCAAGTTGTCATAAGAACTTTGGATATTCTGGTCAGTGTGGTAAAAAGCCACTGGTGAGTTTTGAGCAGGGAAGTCATGTGATCTACATATTTTTTCAGAGGACAACTCTGACTTCTGTGTGGAGAAAGAACCGTTGGCTCCTCAAAACCAGGTGGGATGTCATTTTGTGGCATTCTCGACAGGGATAATGATGGTTTGCAATAAGGTGGTTCATAAAGCTGTTGAGAAGCGGTTGGGCCTGAGATACATTTGATGTCCAGCTGGCTGAATTTGCCGAAGGTTTATATGTGAAGTCCAGGAAGAACTTAACAATTGATTGAACAATGTGCTAATTATGAAGATGAAGAAAACTGCTGGGGGAGTGGAATATCCAGGTATGCCGTGTGAGAGGAACCATATGTTGTGTCTGAGATGCTTATCTGATATTCAAGTGAAAATGTCATCAGGCTGTTAGGTATTGGAGTTGACTATGAAATGGGGAGTCTGGGCTAGAGATATAAATGTAGATACTATCAGGTGCTTCTGCAGGCCATGTGATTAGATAGATTATCTAGGAGATCAATATATAGAGAGAGGAAAGAGGATAAAGACGGATTCCTGGATCCCTCTAACATTTAGAAGTCAGGAGAAGGAGGGATCAGTGATGGAGACTAAAAGAAGGGTTAAGAGAGCAATTCTTTTTTTTTTAATGGTACATAAACATATGTATAATTTTAGGACGATGAAAATGATTTGGAGAAAAGAGGAAATTGATGATGCAGGAGAAATAAGTAAAAATGTTAAGTACAAAGTCCCTGAGCAGGTAAGTGGGTGTAAAATGTAATGTATATTTGTAGGGGCTTGCCCTTGGAAGGTCTTGGAAACTAGCCCGTTGTAATGTGGTGGAGAGAAGGATGCACGAGTGCAGATGTAAGGAGGTCAGTAGATTTAGTGATGAGAGGAGGACCTAGGACGAAGAGGACAAAAACACCCAAAGCAAGCAGGTGTTTCTATTTTTTTGTTACTTGGGGGTGGTGGTCAAGGGTATGTAGTTTCAAATGAGCACTGAGTGGAAATGCCACCTACTGTCAGAAAAATTGATATTTCTCCCATGAAGCAAAATTTCCACACAGAGTTTCTCGCTATTGTTAGGAAGAGTTATGTATCCCCTGCCTTACAGGAGGTATCATCCCCTTGCAGATATGTTGGGTGAGCCAGTGTGAGACAGGTGTGGGAGCTGGTGGCACAGCCACAGCAGGGACAGTGAGTGTCATCTGTCCTGGGAGCAGCAACGACAGAAATTCAAAGCAATAATAAAACTCACTTGGTTTTCATTATAACCATGCGTTGGCAATTCTAGATGTCAGTAGCAAAACACTTCTCCCTCTTTGGAAAAAAAAATCCTTTTTGATTAAGTTCTAAACGATTATAAGGGTGACTTTTAATAATATATCTGAAAGCTTCAAATTAGCACATTTTTAATGCTTGTCCTTTAAAAAACGTTGTTTTTGATGTGGAAGTTCGTTTGGAAAGCTCCCATTGATAGAATTTGTTCTCCTACAGAGGGACTCAGTGCTGCTCTTTTGGAGAAGTTTGTTAAGGATTCAGAATGTTCAGGAATCATTTTTTTGTCTTCAATTCCCAGGGCGCTACACGTTCCTGGGTTTTAAAAAGTGGATTTAGAGTAACTGTTGATAAACAGGGGGACATAACTTGAATGACTTCAATCCTGTCATTCTATGCAACCCTTTGGGTTTTTAAATCCGTATTGAAAAGGTAAAATGTGAACTGCAAAGTTTTTCACTGGGAGGCAAATTTTATTTCATATATGAAATATTTTATTGTAATTGAATAATAGCTCTAAAATTCAATTTAATTCAGGAAATTTGGGTCGATCAGTGGGTTAAGCACCTGCCTTCAGCTCAGGTCATGATCTCAGGGTCCTGGGATTAAGCATCAGGCTCTTTGCCTCCTCTGCTCAGTGGGGAGTCTGGTCTCCCTCTCCTCCCCACTTGTGCTCTCTCTCACTATCTCGATCTGTCTCTCAAATAAATAAATAAATAAATCTAAAATTCATTTAACTCTTGAAAATTGTTTTAAAACTGAAGAACAAACACAAAATACAATGTTACATCTGCGGTACAACTTAATATTTTTGTACTTTTTAGAGGTGTTTCAGTTTTATTAAAATCTACTCCTTAGTTACTGGACAATTACTTCCCTAACTTTTATATATGATTTTTGATAGAACTTTCTGTTTGTAATTCTTTTCTGAGCATTATTATTAGTTTCATTTCTTTTTTTAAAGATTTTATTTATTTATTTGACACAGAGCGATCACAAGGAGGCAAAGAGGCAGGCAGAGAGAGAGGGGGAAGCAGACTCCCCGCTGAGCAGAGAGCCCAATGCGGGGCTCCATCCCAGGACCCTGAGCCAAAGACAGAGGTTTAACCCACTGAGCCACCCAGGTGCCCCTGGTTTCATTTCTTGATTATTCCTGCAAATAATTTTGTCATAGAAAAGAGGGGGTGTTTAAAAAAGATCTACTCTGAGTGTCCTGTCTGCTAGATTTGCCACTAAGTGGAACATTTCCTTTAATAGGATAGAGATGTATGTTTTTGTCATTATGGGGTGTGTTCCCATGAAAGGCAACAAATTAGATTGCTCAAAGCACTTCAGATTTTTGGTGGAGAGAGCAGAATCCTTGTATTTGGAAAGCTAGGTGGTGGAAATTCACGGGCAGCGTAGCTGTTTCAGTTTGTTACGGGGCATATTGTAAGTAGTTTTACGTCCAGCACACTCTCAAAGGCCAAAGGTTACAACAGATGATCTTCAAAATCATACAGATCTTTGTTTGATTCTAAGCCCCATCTCCTCTAGGCTGTGTCCTTGTGAGCAAACTAATTTCCATAAGCCTTAGTTTCCTCTCCTGTCAACCTCTAAATAAAACAGCTGTATCTCAGAGGACTGCAAAAATGGAATATTCTGTAAGTGGAAGCACTTAGCAGATGCTCAGTCCATAGGACAAGCCCAGTGAAATGTTTCCTTTTCCTTTACGTCTTTTAAATACTCCACTCAATTATGACCTCATTCTTTGCATAAATTTTCATTAGCTGGACACTTTCCTTGTATTCTGTGCTGATTTTTAAGCCCTAAGGAGGTTTTAAGTACACTTGCTAATAAGTTGTAATATGTGACATCAGTTTCTTAATGTCTTTGTTCAAATGTCCACAAACTATTTATTGACCGACGAGGAGATGAAATAAATAGGAAGCATTGATTTTTATTGTATTCCGCATGCATATAGCTGTCAAGTGTAAATGGAATCTTTCAGTCTCAAGATTGGAAGCCTGGGGAAGGCATGGGGAGTGCAGGGTGCAGGGGTGGGTGGTAAGTGGGGATTAAACAAAAGTCGATTCATTGTAACAATTTTATATCACTCTCATCCTAGGGAAGATTTGTACTGGTGGCCCTGAAGCAAAGAGCTCTGTATCCCATTATCAGTCAATGAGTCATTCAGTCTCCCACAGATCCAAATAAAGTTTTACAGAATACCCTATGGCACGCCTTTCAAAATATATGAATGCCATAAAATATATCTTTTATTTTACCATATGAACTGACTCTGTCCCTTTTTTCACCATTTGGGATAGCAATCTCACCATGTGTTTTTGGCTCTTAGGTTATCATCAGATATATTGGAGTTCTCTGAGCTTTTCCATTCTTAGTCCCGATGGTATTTTCAGGAGTTTTATAACTTGGTTGTAAAAATTCACTCTAAACTGAAACTTGGCAAACAATATATTAATCTGGGAAGTTAATTTCTTTTATAAAGTCCAGAATCTGTTTAGCCCCTCTTTTGAGTTTTCAGGGACCTTGGAAAAATAAAGTGAGCAATTAAAGTTTTTTGTATCCTAAAAAAAAAAAAAAAAAGTAATTGCATTTTTTCCAAAATCCCCTCAACCCTATTTTTACAGGTGAACAGCTTATATTTTGGACTGAGTTCTGATATATTTTGAATCAGATTTTTTTTTTGGCACAGTGAAATAGAGTAATTAAAAAAGGAAATAGGCTGAGCCTACCCTTTACATCATTGGAATAATAAAATATATTTAAAGAGTGGAGCCTTTCTGAATTTACAAAAAGGAATAAGATGTTAGTATCATTGGATGTGCATGAACTTACAAATAAATCAGTAAGAAGTATCACTTAAATACATGATGTGCCCTCAGTCTTAAAAGAATTACTAAACTGTGCTAATATTTCTGTTTAAAGTCTTTGTTTTGGACTTTGGGAGTGACAGTGCCACCTGGCAGTGACAGCAGATGTAAATTAGACTTGTACATCCTCCAGGCAGCAGGGATGCTGTCACCACATCCTCCCTTTCAGCAGGATAAAGCTCTGAGATGAGCTGTCCCAACAAGCTGATAGGCTAGATGGACCCTGCACTCACCACCTTCTCACCACAAAGACAAGCGCAGGGACAAAAGACACTTCAGAAAGACAAAGGATGAAACAAAAGAACATTTAAAATGAGGAGTTACCAGCTTTAAAATACCTCCAAATATGTTTTAATGAAGGAGAGCAAGAGACTTCAACTATGGTTTCTAGAATTAGACAGACCTGATGGCTACTACTGGTCTTGGTCAAGGGGAAGTTCCTTTATCTTTGCAAGTTTCTCTTTGCTTATTCCTTAAAGTAGAAACAACAATAATGCATCCATTTTTGGGTTCTAGTAAGGCTTCAAATAGGAAGATATACATAATGCAATTTGCAGAATAATTAGCAAGCCGTAATTAATACTATTTTTTTGTTACTCTTAACACTGTTCAATTTTTTTGGTTGATTTTATGAAGTAGATTCCTTTGTCATTACCATTTTACAAGATAAGAAATATTTAGTTTCAAAACTTCAAAGTGCAAGATCTCAGCTGGTAAATATGCTTTGCTTGGTCTCAAATCTAGGTTTCCTGACAATAAACCTAGTACATCTTTTCCTGGTAACCATACTGCATATTTGAGGAGGACTTTCTTACTCAAAAAGTTGGTAAGTAGTTGTTTCATAGAGAACATAAACATTTTTTTTTTTAAAGATTTTATTTATTTATTTGACAGACAGAAATCACAAGTAGACAGAGAGGCAGGCAGAGAGAGAGGAAGGGAAGCAGGCTTCCTGCTGACCAGAGAGCCCGATGCGGGACTCGATCCCAGGACTCTGAGATCATGACCTGAGCCGAAGGCAGCGGCTTAACCCACTGAGCCACCCAGGCGCCCCTAAACATTTTTTTATATTGATATTACTATACTGATGCACAGGTATCAATGTGTTTACTGGGTAGAGTTTCAGGGCTCCTAAATTTTTTTTATTAAAGTATATTAAGCATGTACTAAAATTATTTGTAATGGATTCAGATGTATCTGGTATAGTCTGTTATGTTAATAGCACCTGGAGATCCCAGTGGATCAGATGGTTTAGAGTGAAATAGTCATAATAGCTTAAAAGCTTATTGATTTCTACATCCATGGGATTTATTGGTAATGTAGGTCTTGTTTCACCTACAATAATCTTGAATGCTGCAAATACAGCTGGTTACATGTACATAATGAAGTAGGGCAATACTTGAGGAGGAAGGGAGTGGGGAAAGGTTTTTATTTTTAATATAAAGTTAATCTGGACTTATTTAAAACAGAAGAATGAAATAGGGCACATGGGTGGCTCAGTGGGTTAAGCATCTGCTTTCGGCTCAGGTCATGATCTCAGGGTCCTGGGATGGAGCCCCATGTCAGGCTCTGTGCTAAATGCAGAGCCTGCTTCTCCCTCTCACTACTCCCCTTAAATAAATAAGTAAAATTTTAAAATAAAATAAAAAAAGGAAGAACGAAGCTGGGTTCATCAGATGGGTAGAAGATGCAGCGGGATGTAGTAGTATGACCAGATCCCATTCAAAAATGATTACACATTCAGGGGGCACCTGGATGGCTCAGTGGGTTAAGCCTCTGCCTTCTGCTCATGTCATGATCTCAGGGTCCTGGGATCGAGCCCGGCATTGGGTTCTCTGCTTGGCAGAGAGTCTGCTTCCCCCTCTCTCTCTGCCTGCCTTTCTGCCTACTTGTGATCTCTCTCTATGTCTAATAAATAAATAACAATCTTTAAAAAAAAAAAAAAAGAATGATTATACATTCTGGAAAGGTCCAGTACCTCTCCTCTGGCTATGGAGGATTCTTCTCCCTGCAATGATTCATAGATGAATGGAGCTGCTTTGTCCAACATTCCCCCCCATTCCTGGAAGTTGCCTCTGTCCAATGACTAGTTAATGTTGGGTCTTAAAGACTTGGCCCCTGCCTCTAATTTTTGATAACACTGATGTACCATCCAGTTTCAGGGCTTCTGTAGGATTGGCTGAGGTCCCTGGTGCAAAAGCAGTATAGTTCAATTTCTCCCTTGCCCAGTCCCTCCTACTTCCTTACAAGTGATGTTTCACTGAGTGCTCCCAATAAACCTAGATTCAGATCTCTATCTCAGGGTTTGTTTCCTGGGAATCCCAACCTAAGTTTGCAGGCATGCACAAAAGAGCTAAGAGGCTTATCAGAAACCCTGAGGAGAAAGAGCAGCTTTACAGTGACTGAGAAAGTGAGAGGGGAAGAGTCAGAGAAAAGGCAACGTGAATGGACGAATTTGAGTAGGGGCTATGAAGTGCCATATAGAATGGCAGAAGGAAAAAACGGACCAGATAAGATGGGTTAGAGAGGCTGAGCCTGTATCACCATAATATTTCATTAGGTGATGGTCAGAGTTCAGTAAGACACTGACCTAAGTTTTTATAAAATAATTAATATATTCCTTGGGTGGCAACTTGGTGAATCCAGAATTGGAGGTCAGGGAGCTACAGGTCTGGACTTTAAGGATGGCCACACAAGTGGCTTTTACAGTGAAGCCCAGATAGGCAGTGTGACCCATGTATGAGGTGCAGCAAATAGAGAACCTCTCCCCTGTAGCAGCAAGGGCCAGATGGCGCTCACACCACCGTGATGGACTGATACACCAAGCACAGGCATGGGGTCAATCTTTCTACCAAATAAGGCAGAGTCAAAGGGAAGTTAGAAAGGGGCCAGAAAGAAAGAACAAAGGAAGGGTCCCAGCCTCAGACTTAATGAGGTAAGAGACCAAAAGGGGAGCTGAGGCACAGGGCGGGGATCTAAGAACAGAAATTGGAGCATAATCAGGTCCAGTGTCTGGCAAAGACATTCACCAAGAATGGATTCTGAGTCTGGGAGAGCTAGGCTAAAGGGATTTTAATTCAGTCTATACACTGATATCCCCAAACCTCTATGTTTAGCTCCAATCACATTCTTTTTAATCTCTAGACTCCTGTCTATACTGAACATTTTCATGTGAATGCTTTGTCAGAAATTCATATTCAACATGTACAAAACACATTCTCTTGCCCACACTTTACCATCCACTTCCTACCCTTGGTTAATTGCATTTGTAACTCCTGGTTACACTATTTGTTCCTGTCAACATTATGTAAATTGAACACAGTCAGCCTCCTGAAAAAGGTCTGGATGAACAAATTTTGGATTCTAGTGTAGGACCTAAGAGCAGAAGGAGATATGGGTGCTCCTACTTTGTTTTCAGTCCATCCCCATTTCCTGCTTTAGTTCTCAGTCCCACAACCATGACCCATTGTTATCGCAGTCTTCACATCAATGCAGAGTGTATGTCGATGCCTCTTAGTATCTGGACTTGACGTTCAAACCCTCGGGACTATAGTAGTTGAGATCTCTGTGTCTTCAGCCCTCTGTTTTCATAAGTTCCTTGAATTACCTTTACTTTGACATATTTGATCACAAAAACTAAGGGGAAAGTGCTGGAGGAAAAATACGTTGTACTTCATTGAACCTCAAACTACTTAAAAATCATTTGATGCTCTCTTTGAATAGCACAATGTTTAACTCAATAGAGTTAAAGATAATGTAAGTAGTGGATCACTTGGCAGTTGTTTCCTTAGCTTTCATACTGGATGAGAGTCACCATTTATCCACGTTTCCCAATTGATTAAGTTGAAGGGCAGTGTTGATGGCAGAGAGACTCCTTAGCCTGTCACTCTGCCAGGAAGAACGTTGAGCACAACAAAAGCCAGAATTCCCAATGGGCTAAACTTGAGAAGTGGCTCAAGGTTATCTTTTATTTATTCATTTATTTGCTAAGTACTTATCAACTTCTCTGTGCCTTTGGTGACTCTAGTCTTCCAATTTTGCATCTTTTCTCCCACATCTTCTCAAGTACTCAGTGATTCTGAGTTTCTTATTTCTCTACTGCCAACAAAACCTCTCAGCTTTTTTTTCCACCCATACTAATTGATAAGCAACTAAGATCTTACCTTTCTGTGGCAATGTTACAATTAACTTTGCAATTTTGAGGTACAAAATGAATTATGTACCAATCATTGTGAACTCAGGACATCAGGGCCTTCCTAGTTTCCCTGAAACCATATTACCTAATTGACCTATACGGTAGACTGGCCTTAGGCCTTCATGTCCAAGGAAAGAGGCAAACCAGAAGTAGAGTACTACAGAATGAGATAGGAAGAAAAATTTCTCACTGAGCAGGTAACTGCGTAAAGTGGGGTAGCATGATTTTGGGTTTGACAGAGCAGACGTTGGGCTTTGGTGTGAAACTCGCTGTGGAGGTCAACTATGACTTTCAGCAAACTGTAAACTTTAATTTCTTATTTGTACAATGAGAATAATAACAGTACATGGTTTAGAGTTGTGAGGGCTCTGTGATATACACTACTCAACAGCACTTAAAGGACAGTGCTGGAACACCATTACTCAAACATTTGTGATGATGACAGTGAGAGAGAAAAAGGGAAAAATAAAGAATAGAAGACGTAATAAGAGAATGGGAAGGGGAAGAACTTACATGTGATTCGTCCTGGAGTTAGTTCTATTTATGTTTATAAAGCAAGACTGGTTGCCATGTGCATCTCCTTGTTTGGGCTCTTTAGCACTGCTCAATATTGCTACTTCTCTCCAGCCCACACTGGCATTTCTGGCTATGACCATAAACTACCTCCCAGGGTCCATTCTTATCCCTAGCTTTGCCTTGAAGCGAGGAAAGAAACTTAGTAATTCCTTTTGTTGCCTGTCTTTTCCTTTTCTCCAAATTTTATGGAGGTTTGATTAACAAGACCTGAAATAAAGACTGGGTTCTGTAACTTCTTCTTGAACATAATGGTTCTTCCATTCTTTTATTTAAGAAGTATGTACTGAAAATCCGTATGTGCCAGGCACTAAGGGCTGAAGATTCAGTGGTTAGCATTAACATGTAAGCCTGCTAGTAGAGCTTAAAATCCAATGGAAGTTCACATGAAAAGATATTTAATATTATTAGTCATGAGGGAAATGCAAGTTAAATATAAGGACCAACAACTCTATACCTACTAGAATGGTAAAAATAAATAATAAAATAAATATAAAAAATATAAATAAATAAAATAAATATAAAAAAATAATAAATAACCATCATCATCACTGAAAACACAAAGTGCTAGTGCTAGCTAGTGCTAGAGCAAGGGAACTTGTTGAGAATGAGGAATATTTGATGATGAGAATGCACAACAGTTTGGCCACTTCAGAAGACAACATGGCAATTTCTTTTAAAGTTAAATGTATATTCACGTATGACCCACCACATCCAACCTCAGTTTAAAAGCCCCCAGTACTCCCTGCATCCTGGTACACATGCCTTCAGGTATTTTCTTTCCACATTGTATCAGAGTTAGTTTGTGTGACCAATAACTTATGGCAGAACTGATGGCATGTGACTTCTAAGATTAGATAATAAAAAACTATGACTTCTGTCTTGGTCTTCGTCTCTTTGACCACTCTTTGGAGGACATTATCTGCCACAGAGATGTCCATAGGGACACTTAGCCTATGAAGAGGTCCGCATGGTGAGGAACTAAGCATATGACTAAGAACCAGCAAGGAACTGATACCTTCCAACATTCACACATTGGCTTAGGAAGTGGGTACTCCTCCAGTCTAGCTGTCAGATGACTACAGCCCTACTGAGAGCTTGACTGCATTCTCAGAAAACAGCCCAAGCAGAACCACCCAACTAAACTGCTTCTGGATTCCTTACCTAGAGACAATGTGAAGCACAACTTCAAAAGCTACTGCCAAAATATTACTCCAAAGGAACACTTTAAAAATCATTGCCTTGGAATGCCATGACAGTGTACACAGCTGCTTCAGAAGCCCTGCCAGTCCTTGCATAACATTTTACCTATATCAGAAAAAAACCAAATCGGACCACAGCTCACACTTTCTTGCCGAGATCATCGGGATATTGCTACCCATTCTTATTATTTTAGTCACTGCCATATGACTTCTCTGGCCACCCATCATTAGCAAAATCACACCCCTATCCTGCACTGATCCAACCACCTTGGTCTCTCCTCCTTCCTAAACCCTACTACTCTGATCTGTGGGTCATCTGCTCTTTGCTCAACCCACTCTATCCTCAAACTTTTCATAGGATTAGCTTTATTACTTGGCTCTAACTGAAGCTTGGCTCTCTCTTAAGGCCACTACTTTCCTGTAGCCTTTTTGGGACAAGTCTGGTTTTATCTCTCATGCTCACGTAACTCTGGGAGAGTGAGGCTGGTGTTTCTCTTACTCACTATTGCAGTTTTCAGACCATTATGACCCTCTTTCTTCCTTCCTTCCTTCCCTCTCTCCCTTCTTTTTTTTCTCCCCCTCTCCCTGTCTGTCTCTCACTTACGTGCATACACAGGTTGCTCCTCTTAGGTGCATGACATTTATACTCTCCTCCCCCCAGACTCACTGCTTTCATCTACAGACTCTTATTCACTTCACTTGTCAAAGGCCTTAGTTCCTGGCTCAGGACTAATTTCCTTTTCTCCCAATTCTGTGATTATTTTTGGTGACTTGAGCATCCATTTAGATAAACATCCCAATATCCTTTGTTCTTTGATCAGCTCACATGTGGTCTCACCTCATCTACCCAGAGCCACACTTGAAAGTATTCCACTTTTGAAATGTTGATTTCAAACACCCCACTCTCTGATGAACTTTTTATCTTTCCTATCATGTATTCAACTTCTCTTGAGGTTGTGCTCTGTGGCAGCATTGAGACTTCCAATCCGTTGTCATCTATCCTTTTCTTTCTGTCCATCAGCCTCCACCATCCTTGTGGTCTTCCCAGTTTCCAGAGGCTATCACTATGGTTGCTCATAGAAAATGCCCTCAGAACATTTGCTATCTTGTTCCTCTGTCATTCTACTGATAAAACTCCAACACCGGATTAACTTTTTTAAGAGTTGCCTCAATGCCAATGTGTACGAAGGTTAACTTTGCTGGAAAAAAAATACTACAATGGAGTGGAATGCTTTTAGTTTAAATTGATCATCTACTTTACGGTCAACATTGAACAACTATTTATTCAGCACCTACTTATCCACGCCACCTATTATTTTAGACATCGGGAAAACAAAAGAAGCACCAAATGTAAAAATCCTGCCATCATAGAGCTAGGACATTAGTCATTGTTCTCTTTCTTCACTTCCAATGTCCTCATTGATCACTGCAATTGGACCTTTTACTCCATAATTTGTCTGGTCAGCGAGTGTCATGTTGTTAAATCCCGAGGACATTTCTTCAGCTTCCATGTTGTTAAAATGAGGACCGTGTTTTTCCAGCTCCTGGTTTCCTCCTCCTGCTGTGGCTGCTGTTGCTTCTGTTGTTCCCATTCTTCTGCCTCTCCTTCCACCCTACAACCCACTCCATCTCAGCCTTCTCTGTGATTTCTGCTTTATCTCATACCCTCCTCCCCATCTGCACTCTCTCAGTAGATGAACTTCTTGATTTTCTGTATTTAAATGCCGTCTCTATAGTGATGACTTCTAAATTTATATCTTTAGCCAGGCTTGGTCTCCTGATATCCAGATTCTCATATGCTACTTAACATGTCTGGTTAGGTCATTAATAGAAATCTCACACTTGACATGTCAAAATAGAACATCTTCCATTAAAATCTATGCCTTCTCTCTTTGCCAGTCATTCCTGTCTTAGAAGACTATACTATAGTTCACTTATGCAAGCCAGAAAACCACATCCATAATTCTGTAGATATGACTTTGTCTGGTCCCCAGTCAATCCCTTTCCCCTTTCTCTTTAAAAATCCAACCATCCTATATCTTTTTTCCACTTCCTCAAACTCACAAATTATTTCTGACTTGGGGACTTTTGCATATGACATTTCCTCTATTTGGAGTATTCTTGGCTATTGGGATTCTTTCTCCTACTCAGAAATGCCCAGGGAGAAGATAGATTTCAGATTTAAAATGCTCCAGAAGGCCTACATAATTCCTTTTTATCTCAAGTAGTATGAGTGTATGCATTTGCATTTATTGATTCTTATGCCAAATGTGAATGGTTTTAATGGTCACTGCTATCTCCTTCTAATCTTTGGTTGTGGTTACATGTAGACTGAAGATACCCAATTTGGACCCCCGTTGCACAAACAGCTAGTTAGATCTCCTCTAGTAAGTGGAGACAAGTCATGTTTTTAGCAGCATTTATAGTTTCCTCACTTAATACAGGCATAAGCTGGGTATACCAAAATGATGGAGGTTAGTTTTTAATACAGTGGGATTAATATTAAACAAAGCTGATGAATAAAAAGGGTGACATCTCTAGAATAGTTAAAATCCTTTTAAAAATGCTTTTCCCAAGGACTCTGTGTCCCATATTGTATTCTTTCTGCAGGGAACATCATTGCTTTTTGACAATGCTTCTCTGTAATAATATGCAGTGCAACAATAAATTTCTTTAAGTGTGTGACTAAAGGCTGCCTGAAAGGCTTTGTAGTCATTCAACCCATCATTCTTCGTAAACTTCCGCATTGCAATTCCATTTGCTTTTTGGTTATTTTGTACAGTTTCTCTTTAGTGAATGTCTGTCGACTTCTTCGCATCTGGATCCAGTTAGGTCTTTATGTGAATCTAATTATCTGTCCCTACATGTGCTCAACAGAGACACACTTATTAATAAGAGTTTGAAGGTGGGTTTCCATGTTCAAATTACTTTGTCTTTTTATTAGACAATCCTCAATAACTTGAATTCCAGACCTAATCCTGACTCTGGCTTTTAGACATTGAGAAAACTTGGGCACCAGCAAGTACAGTAAATTCGTTCTTAGAAGTGGGCCAGATCAGGTACAAACAGGATTGATTTGATTCCTCTGTGATATAATTTCAGGGGTACAAGGGAGGATCTTTGTTCAAAAATGGTCTTTGCCTTGATGGTTTAATCAGTTTTTGCTCTCTACCACTACCTCTCCCCCTAAATCATAAAGGGTGGTGGATTTAAGCTTATATGTTGTTGTGGGTTTTTGACAGCCATGTTTCTATCTTCTCTCTCTTTGTTAACAAAACACAAATTTCCTTTTGGAGAATCACTCCCTTTACCGTCCTGTGTAAGTTAAGGGTAGAGGTCCATACTCACTTCCAGGGGTGGCACATGAGCCTTACAGCTACCTATTTAACATTTCTTGTGTTTGTGTAGGACTTGGTTTAGTAATGAGGGCACATTCTGAGCTGTTCTAGTGAGAAAAAGTAAAAAAAGTAAAAAGTCTTAAGTCTTGGGAAACAGCTGGAACTCCTAGATCAATCCAGGAGTTCAAATAATAGCACCAAGACATGGTATGCTAAGATACTACAGCCACTCCCACAACCCCAATCACTGCTATCAGAGAATGCAGCCAATCCAAAGGAAGCAAAGCTTCAATAAGAAAGAGAGAAACCATGTCTTGGTGCTATTATTTGAACTCCTGGATTGATCTAGGAGTTCCACTATCATTTTAATTTTTACAAAATTAAATTTTAAAATATTTAAAATATTAAAATATTCCCCTTATGTTTAAGAAGGTTTAGTTTGGGTTACTGTTGATTGCAACTGAAGGACTCTTAACTGACACATTGATTATTCACATTCTAATTTTCATTGTTTTTTTTAATTTTTATTTTTTTTAATTAAGATTTGACACTGGGGAATTGAAGGGAAAAGCAAGATAGTAATGGAAGTGTGAGAAAATGTGGAAATAAATCCAGTGACAAGATAAAGGGAGAGAATGGAAACCCCCGAGATTCAGATTTAAAACTTAAAGTCTAAGGCTTTTGATTTTGTGTTGGGATCCATTAGATTTAGTCTCGACTCCTCTAACTTCTGAGGAGTGCAACTATTTGGAAATGCAGAAGACACAAGAAAATAGACAACTAAGAGTTTTGCATAGTATATATTATGGGTTGAACTGTGACCTTCCAAATTCATATGCTGAAGCCCCAACCCTCAGTATCTCAGAATGTGACTGTATTTGAAGATAGGACATTTAAAGTGATAATTAACTTAAAACAAGTACATTAGGGTTGACCCTAATAAAATCTGACTAGTGTTCTTATAAGAGAAGGAAATTTGGACATATAAAGAGATTCCAGGGGTATGCATGAGCAAAGAAAAGACCATGTGAAGACATAGCAAAGAGATGGTCATCTACGAGCCAAGGGGAAAAATCTCAGAAGAAACTGAACCTGCTGACACCTTGATCTGGGACTTCCAGACTTTAAAATGTTGTTTAAGTACCCAGTCTCTGGTATTTTGTTGTGGCAGCCCTAGCAAACAAATATAGGATACATCTCATATTTATTGTTTGCTTCAGAAGTGGACTTTACATTCAAGAGCAAATGCAATTTTAGGGGTTGGGGGATGGCCAATTACTTAAAAAGGTGCATCTATTATATGAAAGAATATGGAGTAATTGTGATAGATTGGGCATTCCCAAATATAAGAGAAAATTCTGGAATGCATCTTATTTACAGTCATTTGGGACTTAAGCCATTTACACATGAAACAAAACAAAACAAAACAAAACAGACACAAATCAAGAAATGGTAAATGAATAAATAATACAAACATGGGTACTCTGCTGATGTTCAGGAAGTGGGGAGGATTACTTTAAACTAGAAAGTTTGCAAAATCTTTTTTAGAGAGGTGCCATTTGGGTTGGGTCTCAATCAGAAGAGGTTTTAGTTAAGAGCTAAGAGAAGACATTCTGGGCAAGGAAAATTTTCACTAAAATAAGAAGGTACAAAAGACATTGGGGGAATGGGAATAAACCAGTGAAGCTAGAACAGAGGGTTTCTATAGAGAGTAGTAGAAAAATAAGCCTAGGAAAGGAGTGTAGAGGTAGAATATAGCAAATTTGTCAGATAAATTAATTTGGATTTTTTTCTTGAAGGCAAAAAATGGGAAGCCATTGATGGTTCTTCAGCAAGGAAGTGCTGATAAGAGGTCTGTTTGTTGAAAACTCTCTTTTGGGATTCCAGAAGAGGGTGTTAAAAGGAGTTCAAGGTGAGAGACTAGAGGCAGGGGATAAGCAGTATTGGCTGTGGTCTACGTAAGAGATTGGGGTGGATGAAAGTTCTCTTTAACTCTCACCTAGACAAATGTGCCCAAGTGTAAGTTTTAGTTTGATTTGCCTCAGGCAATCTGAACAGCATATTAACCCTTTCTAAACATTTTCTAGATTCTCTTTTAAATGCTAAGTAAGTCCTTGTTCAGCTAACTTGTACATGAGTCTTGGCAAATCCTAGTAATAATATACTTTCTTGAAATAAGATCTTTATATTCTTCGGTTACTAATTCCCCCTGGTGCCCTTGCATAAAATGCATGAAATCTCCTCATTATTGCTTAAATGCCCTTGCCAATATAAAACTATTTCATTGTGGGAATTTTCCTTCAAACACCTGTTCTTTTTTTTTTTTTTTTTTAAATCTGCAAATTTTCTTTAGTTCAAGGTTATCCTTTCTTTCCTTTTTTTTTCTTTTCTTTTCTTCTTCTTCTTCTTTTTTTTTTTTTTTTTTTTTTTTTTTTGTAACAAGTATTCAACCCACTGAATCAGTTTTCTCAGAGTCCACTGAGGAATGTACTGATCTGCTTTCTCTTTCCAGATGTGGTTTAATTGTTTAACATAAAGACATATGCTGAGATTTAGGAAGAACTCCCTCTAGAACTCAGTATTATCATTATGTGCCAATTTAAAGTCATCAATGATCAACCAGAGATCTTTTCTGCCCTTCAATTAAAACATACTAGACGGGCAGGATATGGTAAACCAGATGCAATAATTAAGAGAATAGTTTCACTGTTCATGTTGCACATTGCTGTTTGCTACAGCATGACCATTAAACACAAAGTAAAGCCAAGAAGGGTTGTATGGCCTCATAAAAATTCCATTTGGCTAGGAAATACAGTACCATTTTACATTACTGTTAAACACTCCAAGAGATAATTACACAGTCATGAGTCAACTGTGTCAAATAATTAAATACAGGAAATGGATCAATGAAAAAAAGTCCCCCTCCTTGACTTTGACTCTTTCCAAACAAATTAAAGAAAAAAATATTCACAACCTGTATAAAAGAATTATTTTTGGAAGCCTGATCCCTTGGGAACTGCAGGTGGCAACAGGGTGAAGATATTCATTAGCATTATATTCCATATACACAGGAAACCGTTGCCTCTGCAGCTCCAACATTTTGCAACAAGATCAGTTATCTAGGAAGTGTAATTATTTGGCAAATCCGTTAAGTGATATCAAAGGGTTGCAAGCATTTATTAAGTTGTATGGTGAGATAAGTTATTACTTTCTACTCAGGTGATTATGGTAAGTTATTCCATAAAAATCTAATGGAAGCCTTTCTGATTATACAGTATATTACAGTATAAATCTCCAGCTAATTATTTCTGATGATGATCATATTGCCAAATATTCTGATTTTGAGTATTTATCATGAAAATATTTATTACTTCACCTTGAAAATTTCCTTCTTTTCCTCTTTCTGCACCATTTATTCCTTCCCCTGCAGAAAAAAAGATGTCTTTATGTAATCTAGTTTGTTAATGATAAACTACTCTGTTTTGGAGTGGATGTGTGGAAGTTTAAACACATTTGTGATATTCCTTTTATGAGGGACAGAGGTATCTAACTTCTCTTTGATAGCAGGTAGTTAAGCCCATTAAAATCTCTTTTCTTTGGGGTTTTTAAAGGTCCCTGAAATGAGAGTAGCTCAGAATTCCCTTGTCTCCAATTAAGTTGTTGAGGAAAAAGGTAACCAGGGTTCTCCTAAGAGCCTGATGTTCAGGGCAAGAACTAGCTGTTAACTTAATGAACCAATCAAAGGAATTTATAAAAAGGTAGCAGGCATGGGGGAACCAGAAAAGCAACTGAAAAGGGAATTAATCAGTTACTTGAAAATCAAAAAAGTGAATTAAATCAAATCTACTGAACTTCTAAGATGTGATAATTTCATTTGAGTTGAATCTGACCTTAGTTTTTGAGGATTTTATAATAAAGAATTATGTACTCAGCTCCTGTTGGCTTTCTACCAGGGAGTTAAATCCCAAACCTTAAGGGTTAGAAAAGTCCTTTTCACCTCAATTATGTGTGATTCATACATTAATATTTGTACTGTCTGTAGACTTCCATTGTTTTCTTTTATAGAAGGAACATTTTAATCTAGATCAGCAACTCAACCATGTTAATGAGCCACTTGGAGGAGAGCCCAGAATCCTGCAGGATGAAGAGACACTCCTATGAGGAACTTTCCAAGTTAGGGTAATAGCTAATTTGAACCAGTGATGAGTTATACATAATGTACAGTCTCATTCTTTTAATACAATTCCATAGAAGCCAACTGGACTATATTCAGAGAGTGTGGATTTTCCTAATGCATTGTGATAGCTTCTGGCAAAGATTATAAATTTATAGCATGACACCATAACTGGGGTCAGTGGCTATTAAGTATTATCATGAAAAGGCCATCTTGTTGGAGGATAAAACAAGATTCTGTTCTATTCTTTAGTTCAGTTTATTGCCCTTCATAGTAGACATATGGTTACCCAGTCATCCTTACATAATTATTCTGCTTGGCCTGATGGCCGGAATGAGACTGACACCCTCAGCCCATTCTCCAGGGGTGGGCACGTGACACAAGTCAGGCCAATCAGAAACTTGCTAGGGCTTCTCTGAGCTCTTTGTAACACATGCTTACTATTTTTCAGTGAACTTGAGCTGTGAGAATGCTGTGCCCATCTTGTTGCTACATAAAGAGAGCCACTTGGGGAAAGGAGGCCAGCAGAATGACGCAAGCAAAAAGGAGAGGGACAGGAAACAAGAGCCTGATGACACTGAACTCTAGAATCGTGTTTGAATCCAGCTCATCATTTCAACTTCCTAGTTTTTCAGCTAATGATTTTCCTTCTTTGGTTAGGTTTTTGAAGTGTGGATCCTAATGAATTCTAAATCAATTTTCAAACAAGGAACATTAATAATAGTGTTTGAGACAGGGTTCTTCTCTCTCGTGTTAAAGGATAAAAAATGACTTCAGACTATTTCCAAGGTTTCCAGTGAGGGCTAAATGCTAGTAAGATGACAGATTCAGATTGTAGATCATTCTAGAATGTGTATCTCCTATAGCTGCCTGAGAAACTCCCCAGAGATTCTGGTTAAGTATATCTGGAGTAGGGCCAGCTCAGCTCCTTTCTAATGAGCTCCCCAGGTCTAGACAATGCAAGTGATAATTGATAGACTGAGAAAGAATAATTATATTGTAGCATTATATTTACTATAAAGAAGGGACTGTGTGACCAGTACAAGACCCTTTAAAACACAAGATGATGGTAATTAATGCCATGGTAGAGGGTTTTCCTGAATTATCTCCCCACTGTTTCATTAGGTTAATAGTGTATAGAGTTTGAAATGAGTTTAGAATCTTTTCATCTTAACTTCTATGTGGTGCATTAATTTACCCCATTATATCTCTATTAAGATATCATTTAGCTTTTGCTTGAACACCTCTATCAATATTTATTATCTCCAAAGATATCTCATTCCACTTGGGGAATATTTTATTAGAAGGTTTGCCCTCATGTTGAATAGATTTTTACAGCAGTTTAACTTTAACCTATTATACTAACCTGAAGATTTACAGAATAAGTCAACTCTCTCTTTCATATGATACATGCATAAATATTTGAGGACATCTAACAGGGCTTGACAGCTTTCTTTCCTTTTGGGTATTTTTTTGTTAGTTCTTTCAGTCTTGACACTTATGCCGTAGCTTTCCCATATGTTTTTATCCTGGTGGCTGTTTTCTGTATGAGCTTCAGTTTCTTAGTTCTTCTCAAGAAGTATGCTTAGAAACAAAGAGTACTCTTGAGAAGCAATCTTAAAGCAGAGAAAGAAATTCCAGTATCTTCCCTGATTCTGGACATTAGACTTCAATTTATGCAATTTAAGATAACTTATTAACATGTTTTGGCAGCTTCATGACAGACTTAATTTGTTTTGAATTTGTACTTAACCAAGGCTAATTGCTGAAGCACTGTTGGATCCTTCACTCTGGCTGTCCCTTTAAGAAATTTTTGATACAATTAGGCTTACTAGGCTTGTCAGTATCTCCTTAAATAGTGTACAGTATTACTAGACACCATTTGAAGTTTTATAAGTCATTGGTCACGAAATGAGTGGACATACAATTTATCATCCAAATTGCAGTTCCTTTTTAGTGTGTAAGAGTAATTATTAATAATTACTCTGCTGAAAATAGGAATTGACCCAGCCAAACTTGGATTATGTTTCCCCCAACTGTAGGGGAATTAGAACTAATATTTGCACATGCTTTAATCTAAAGGAGAATGATCAAATGTAGCTGTTTGAAAATTTGTTAACTATTACTAAAAATCTCAATGGTAGGACTTTATTTCCTTGTCAGTGATTTTAGCAGAACTGTATTAGAATGTTTTTTTCAATTATGCTCCTTTACTGTGGGTGAGTTTAAAGGATGCTTTCTTTGACCCCGATTTCCATGTTGGCTCACCTTCTTTCCTTCAGAGCAATATATGGTCTAAGCCAGAATCTCCAGTTTCCAGCAAGCTTTTCCAGACATCCCTTTTCCTCCCCTTGGTGGCCTATTCCCCCACCCCCTAGTCCCCCACCCCCATTATCTCATGGAGTGTTGTTTCCTCCCCTGTGAAATAGTCTGGCCAGTTGAGGTCACTAGGCAAACATTTGATTAGCAATCATTGGCTGAATGCTGTGTCTCTGGCTCCACCCAGGGTCTCCGAGCTAAAGATCTGAAGAATTCCAAATCCTCCTAAAATCCCCTTTGGGTGTAACAAGGAAGAGCCTGTAGACTGAAAGCCAACTTGTCCTCACCTCAACTCAAAGCTCATCGTCCACTTGGGAAAAGGCAGTTTTAAAACAAAACAAACAAAAAGCACAATCCAGCTCTTTCTCCAAATAAACTTTGTAAAGTATCAAATTAAAAAAAAAAAAACACAAACAACTCTTTTGTGTTTTTCTTTGCTTTTTACCCTTCCTCTCTGGATGCTGCATATGGGCTGTTTTCTGCCTTGCAGTCAGAGCCAAACTTTAGGCTTGTGTGAAACTTCAGAGGTTGAAAAGAGCCATGCTTTTGGGTGGAGCTGAGAGTTAGGAAGGGAAGTGGAGAGTACGGGTGCTTTGAAGTCAGATTCCTGTCTTCCCGATTCTGGTTGGTGTTTTACAGCAGTGTCTTGGTAATTGTAAATATCTGAAAACTTGTTTATAGGAAGTAAGCTAGATTTGTGGGTCACTTTCAAATTAGAATTCATAAAAATGTTACATAAAAATGTAATTTATTCCACACCGTGGAAGGGAATATCCTGTTTCTGTTTCTCTTCTTTGGCGCTCCAAAGACATCCAGGAAAGCACATGATCTATACATAATCTTCTCAAATCCTATTTCTGAGACTATGGAATGGCATACCACAAAAAAATTAAAGTTTTAACATTAATTCTTTTATTTCAAAAACCATAGGCTTCCTATTGGAGAATCTGTGAAACAGGAAGATAAGCTCAAAATATTTACTTGTTGTATGATTTATTTTAAGTGCACCAAATACTTAAGAGCTCCTAAAGTCATGTATAAAGTACAAATGATGCAGTAAAACTCAAGCCAGAAGTCTGTCTACTCTGCATGAAGCCAGCCCCAAGAGATTTAATCTTATCTACATTTCTCCTAAAGTGAACACACTGGAACTAAATCTGGGTTTTCGGGAAGTCATCAAAGAAAAAAAAAAAAAAAGCAAAAATCAGAGCAATACAGTCAGCATGGTAACACTGCCTTTCTGGCTCCAATCCCAGGTCATGCTTTCCTGAATGCCTTGTTGTCAGGAAGGCTCCTGCTGTAACTGTTGCATCATCCACAGATGCCTCCTTTGATATAAGCAAGGCCAGATGCCCTCCACCGCCAACAGGGGTGATGCCATTATTCCATCACTGACAAAGCTATTCCTAAAACATGTATTTTACAGAAGAAACTAAATGGATATTTTAGATTCTAAACATGGACTGTCTTTGATGGTTAGAAAATAGCCAAGAAATGTCCCATATCTCACTTGAGAAATCTACTGGCTTAGTAGGGCACACAGAGTCTCAAGTTCAAAACATTAACAGGATGGGGTAAACAGAGACTTAATATGCTAACTCCTCATATTCATCACCTCTCCATCCCTATATACAAGGGGAATATGCATAGATTTTAAAAATGTCTGGCTACTTTTGGACAGATTCTATGAAGCACTTCATGACTCAAATAGATTTTAAGGAGTCCACACCTCCTGGAAAATAACGTTTTCTCAATTAGACCACTTGAGCCCTCTGAGTGATGAATTTAAGCATAGCTGAGTATTAAAATACATTTTAGATTCTCAATTTTGGCAGTATTCTCCATTTCTTTATTACTATTCAGTGGTGGGAGTATAGTTGGTATAGAAAAAAAAATTAACCATTCTGGAATATAGAAGACGGAATAATTAACAGAAAAATACAAAACACATTTTCAACTCTTTTGCTTCTATTTTTTTTAACTTTGAGGAAGCTCATCTGCTCATTTACTACTTTTCTAAAGAAAAGGACATGGGGTTTAGTGTATAGTGCAAGTATTTGCAAATAAAAAAGAGTAATTTTATCTATTCAGAGTTGTGATTATTAGCTAAGATAGTAGATATGAAGGCATTTTGTAAACATTAAGAAATACATTGTTAACATCTATTATTCCATTCACCACTTATTTAATGCATATTATATTACATATTATATTCAATGCTGCCTATAAAAATATGAGCAATGAACAGTTTCGCCATGAAGAAGCTTACATCCTATCAAGGGAGATGTGTTCCACTGCCCTCATTGTCACCAGTGTTACTGACTATGTGCTCACTGGGAATCAGGCTCCGTTCCCAGCTCAAAGAAAAAGTGATAAGTAAACCAAAGTCTTTGCCCTCTTCAGATTTAGAAATATAGTAAATAAGGAAATAAATAAATATACAATATTAGATAGTGATAAAAATTATGAAGAAAATAATGCAGGAAAAGAGTACAATGTAATTTGTGAATATTTTTGAAGAGAAGGGCTCCTCAAAGAAATAATACATGAGCCTGGACAAGAATGATTTTGAAGACACCATGCAAAGATCTGGGATCAGTAAAATGGCCTCTGAGGTAAGAAGGAAACCAAAGAATGTGCTGAATTGGAAACTAAGAGAAGAAAGAAGAGGTTGACTCTTAAATGGTACTGGCAGGCTGATTAAAATTAGGAGTGAGAATTGAGTTCTACCTGGGTAAAATGGAGGTCACTGGTGACCTTGTATGCATGGCTTGGACAAATTTCTAGGGAAAACCTTGACTGTAGTAAGTTAAAGAAAGGTCAGATGTAAGGAGGTGGAGCCACCAAATACAGACACATTCCAGAAACTGTGCTTAAAATAAGGGAAGTAGAGAAACAGTACTGAGAGACATAGAATCAGTCTAAAGTTTCTGAAGATTCTAGTCAGTGGTTCTTAAGCATTTTGGTTTTAGAATGTCTTTAAATATAATAATATGTATTATATAATTATTGATATATGCTGTATTAGAATTTCAAATGTAGAAATATTTAACATATTTATTAATTCAAAAATAACAATAAGCTAGCACATGTTAACATAACACATTTTTAATTAAAAATATATTTTCCAAGGCAAAAAAATTGGGCAAGTTTTTTCACAATTTTACAAATCCATTTAATGTGTGGCATAATAGAAAAAAGATGGATTCTGCTATCTGCCTCTGCATTTGATTTACTGTAATATTTTCTTTTCGTTAGGTATATGAAGAAAATCAGGACTCATACATATATGCATTTTAATAGGCTTTTCTAGGCATCCTTAGAGACTGAGAGTGAAAAATGTCTTTGTATTTTTATGAAAATAATTTTGACCTCATGGACACCCAGGGTTGGGACTCTTAGGGGTAACAAGGTCACACTTAAAGAACCACTGAACACATTTTATATCGAGTAGCACCTGAGATTTGTTTTGTAGGAAATATTGTTAGGGTAACAAAAAGTGAAAACAACAACAAGCGGAGAGCTTGTGAAAGGTTGAAATTCCTTTTCCCAAAAGCAGACTAACTACATTATTATATAGAGTCTCGGAGGGTATAGCGGCTATGAGATTTGCTGTCTGGCAATCTCCCCAGGTGCTAACTAAAAATGCTATAACTTAGGTGTGACTGTTCATCCCCTGCCCCGAGCTTTATTAGGATATAAATGACAAATATAGATTATATATATTTGAGACACACAACTTGAGATTTTTGATATACCTGTACATTGTGAAATGATCACCACTATCAAACTAGTCAACAAATCCCTCACCTCACATAGTTACCTTTTTGTGTGTGTGGTAAAAATATTTAAGCTCATACTTGTAGCCAATTTCAAGTATTCAATAGAATATTGTTCACTATAGTCACTATAGGTGATGGCTATTCTTAAAAGGGTATTTCTGATGACTAGTGCTTTCCTATGATTAGCAATAGATTTTAGAAATTGTTATTTGTCCTTTTCTTTCAACTATGAATTATTTTGGGGTGATAGATGGATATGTGCTAAAATGCATTAATTTTAATATGTTTCTTTATTTTTCATGTCATAAAATTAGAGATGGAAGAGACCTCATGAGTTGTGTAGTCCATCACCCTGGCATAGTATCATGGTTCTTTCTAGAAAGGCTTTGACTGGCTCAGTTATTTATTTATTTCTTTTTAATTTAAATATTTAATTTATTTGGCAGAGAGATAGAGAGCACAAGTAAGCAGGGTGGCAGCATAGGGAGAGAGAAGCAGGCTCTCTGCTGAGCAGGGATCCTGATGAGGGGGTTCGATCTCAGGCCCCTGGAATCATGACCTGAGCAGAAGCCATGTCTGGCTCAGTTTTAAATGGGAAAGGCAATTACATTCCTCTTAGTTCCCTTGGGAGACTATTCCATTTACTGAAAGATCTCCATTTTGAAATATTGCCCAACATCAAACCCATGTTGGCTGAATTCTATTAATCCCAGAGTGGACAAAACCCATGTGGTACTCGCTACTGGAGAACGAACCCCACATTACTCATGTGGTACATGTTCTTCTAGCATGCCAACAATCCATGGTCTATGAACTGTGCAACCTAGCTGGTTATTGAGTGTACACTGGCTTGTAAATTCTCTCCTGTTTAATAATCTAATAGAGAATTTATTATATAATTATAAGATTTCTGTAAGGACATTCATTAAAAGGTCATCAGAAATTATCACAAGCAGAAAATGTGTGAAACGGTGATCTTATTTGGTAAGAAAACTTCTACACACCAAAAAGAATGAAGTGTTACTAGTGATTCAACACATCAATCAAATAATAGAGACAAGTGATTACTTTAGAGTCACATTAGAAAAATGACATCTAAAATCTCAGGTATTTGTAGTAATGATGATCAAATAATTTCATAAACTTTTAAAAGGTGAAATACACATTTCTATTTCTATACCAGAAAGTCAAGATGTAAATCTCCAGGGACATGTTTTTAAAGAGGATAGGGTTTTGTTTTGTTTTGTTTTTTTCCCTTTTCCCTGCCTTGGGGGTATTTGTATGGCTTATTTAAGCATTATTTTCTGAAAGCATAAAGTTTGAATTTCTGATTTCTTCATGCTTAGCTGATTGGGTGATGGTTTGGGAGACATTATGCTGTCTCCTTTCTCTTGCATTTAAGAATTTATTTCCATTTACTCTTATAAATCTAGATTATTTTGTCTTCACTTTGAAAGCAATTTCAACAAATCTCTTGATGTAGTCCAGTAAACATTCTCATGTAAAATGATCTTTAAGTTATTCCTTAAGAGGCAGAATCCCCCCTCCCTGTCCCCTTAATGACAAACTTTATGATTTGTTCAAGTTAAGAAGAGGAAAAAGCAACAAACCAGAAATAATTATGCTCATTTTATTATTCCAGTGCTTAGCACTTGGACAGATGTGTCTTTTCTTTTTTTCTTTATTAATATAAAGTTTTTCCTTCCCACACCCCACATGGCTTCAGTTGGATTTTGTTGCTGTTTTGTCTTTAAAAGAGACTGTTTGGATGAGTCAGTGAAGCAATAATCAAAAATAAGAGGTTAGAAATTCCCTTTTGGCCCTCCCAGGCAACATGAAGCAAGGCAAGTGCTCCACATGATGTTTTAGAAAGAAATCCAGCTCTTAAGATCTCTGTTAAATGCATAAGAATTATACACACACACACACACACACACACACACACACACACACACACACACACACATACAAAGCTAAAGGCCTTTCAGTGACTGCTAAAAGGATCTTTATTCAATCTGGAAAGGCAAATAACTTGGTATAATTTTAGAAATAGTGCTTTATCATCTTTTAGATTTGTTTCATAAAATATATGGCAAAGTCAATGCCAATACCCAGTGCCTCCATTTTATACATACTAACATTTATGTTCTTTAACAGGAAATGAATGAACAGAAATAGAAGGTGAGATTATTAAACTCTTAGAGGAATATCAAGATCCTCTTTGCAATTTCAAATAGTTTTCAACTCTTGGGCATACTCCTAACTCTACAAATTTAATTACAAAAAAAGAAATAAAAAAAACAATTTTAACTATAATCTTAAATTGGGGTGTGTGTGTGTGTGTGTGTGCAAGCACACACATGTGTGCCTACACACTAACAGTTGTTAGTTTCCAAACATGAATGACAACATAATTTCTCTTTGCAAATAAAAAATGGGTGGTCTCCACTGATGGCACAGCATAGAAAAATTACAGATCATTTCATACTAAAGCCTATTGGTGACGTTAAGTGTTTTAGGTCTATGCTATAGAAATTCCACATTCTACTCATCTGAGATGTCTCACCTAGTTACACAATATTATGAAAAGTCATTATGCCAAATGTGATACTTTAGAAAGCAGTCACTCTCTTATGGACTCTGGAAATACCAAGAGAAAACCAAGATCCTTTGAAGCCCTTGGTTGACTCAGTCATTAAGCGTCTGCCTTCAGCTCAAGTCATGATCCCAAGGTCCTGGGATGAAGCCCTGCATCAGGCTCCCTCCTTGTAGGGAGGCCTGCTTCTTCCTTTGCCCCTCCCCCTGCTTATGTTCCCTCTGTCCCTGTCTCTCTCTCTCTCTCTCTGTCAGTTAAATAAATTAAAAAAAAAAAAAAAGAAAACAAAACAAAACAAAACAAAAAGTTCTTCATTGGAGCTAAAATGGCCTGCATGCCACATACCTAGCACTGCTTATTTGTTCATTCATTCATTCATTCATTCATTCATCAAATATCCACTTATTGTATACAAGGTGCTGTGTTTAGATACTGGAGGAGGGAGGTTAATATAAATTGCGATTTTTCTCTTTTTGCCCAAATATACATAAAACTTGTAGTTCCTACTTCCCATCTTCCTCGAATATGTCAAAAACTACAAAGAGATGAATAAGACTGAGAACCAATTCATGGTGATGGTAATTCAAAGGCCAGTGGTCCATTTGAAAGTATACTTTTTAATACAGTGATGAGGCGACAGACTGAAGGAGGTTAAATTGAGAACGAGTTAAACTAAAGCTGAGGCTGAGGTATGGTAATAGAGCATAGAGACTTTTTAAAATAAAAGTAAGAAGATTTCAAAACAGAAATTATGACAAGGTTAAGGGAAATGCTTTTCCCTCCTACTAAATGAATGAGACTTGATATCTGTTCAGTTAAAGAGAGGAAAACAAAAATAATAGTGGTGAAAAGTATCTGGAAAATGCTGTTCCTGGGGATGGTAGAAATAATGTACATACTGTGAGATAATCTGAGTACACGTAATTCCTGGAACAAGTGAGATGAAATGGATGTCAGTGTTCCCCACTGGGAGAAGCTCCTCTGTGAGCACGGCACCATCAATATGTAGATAACCCATGCGGATGGGGGCCTGCAAAGACCTCACCACCACTAGAAGGCCAACTCTGTATCTCTTGCTTTGTATGAATATCTCTGTGAATTTCAGAATAGGCTGCTTGTTATCCTGTAGCCAGACTATGGGGCTTCGTTTCCAGATACTACACCACCTAACAAATTACTTAAATTCTCTAAGCTTTGGGGACACTGCATATAAAATGGGAATATTAGTAACAATCTTCATAGGTTGCTGTGATGATGATTAGATCCATTAATATATGTAAATATATTAATATACATTAATATATGTAAATATATTAATATACATTGATATATGTAAATATATTAATATACATAAAACGCCTAGAAAAGCTCCTGGCAGTGTTTTATTATTACTATTGGAATTTATTAAACTATTGGAAGTTTATACCCTCTGACTGTGCCACTGGTATCTTTCCATCAACCATATCCCCAGTAGGTGCTTACAAAGGATTTGCTAACACTCTGTGGCATTTATATTCCTGAGGATGTGGCTTTCAGAAAAATTCTAGTATAGTCCACTGTACCAGTCTAAAGTAATAGTTTGTTAAATGGGGCTCAATATATAGTTAAATAATTCATGCACTTCAACAGTTAGTACATGAATTTCTTTTTCACCATAAGGCTATAGTTTCCCTAACGTGGGCAATTCAAATTTTATTATGAAATTTTTTTTATCACTAAAATCAACCCCATGGTTATATAAAAATGCTTTAAAATCTCCTCTTTAGGGCTGCCTGGGCGGCTCGGTGGGTTAAGCCTCTGCCTTCAGCTCAGGTCATGATCTCAGGGTCCTGGGATCGAGTTCCGCATCAGGCGCTCTGCTAGGCAGGGAGACTGCTTCATTCTCTCTCTCTCTCTCTCTCTCTGCTTGCCTCTCTGCCTACTTGTGGTCTCTCTCTGTCAAATAAATCTTTAAAAGAATTAAATAAAATCTCCTCTTTAAAAGAGCTTCTTTTGACACATTTCCCTCTAGCTACCATCCCATTTCTTTCTTTTCTTTATAGAAACTCCTTAAAAACTCATTGTCTTGGATTCCTCTCCTTTTGTTCTCTCATGAACTGGATCCAACAAGACTTGTGCCCCTACCATCCACTGAAACTATTCTGAATTTTCAAGATTACCTAAGAGCTTCATGTGGTGTGACCCACAGGTACATCTCACGTTCTCCTTATTTAACCTATTGACAGTATGAGCAGCAATGACCTCCTTCTGAATCAGTCTTTTCCCCTTAGCTTCCATTACCTCAAGAGCTTCTGGTATTCCTCCTCTTTTTCAAACTTCTCAGTCTCCTTTGTTAATTCTTTCTCTTCATCCCAATATTCAAAGGCCAACCTGCCCCAGGAGACAGTGTCCAAAACTCTTCTCTGGTTGCATCATTTCACTGTAAACTCATCTGGCCTCATGTCTTTAAGTACCATTTATATCCTCATGATTCAGAAATATACCCTAGACCCAGACATCTCCTTTAGATTTCAGACTTATCTGCCTCTCAATTTTTTTAATTGATTGTCTAATAGCAATCTCAACTGAACATGGCACAAACCAAACTCCTGATCTTCCTTGCAAGAGTGGTTCTCCCACTGTGTTGAACTGTGTTAAGTTCATTGCAACTCCCCATTTCTATGTTCTCAGGCCCAAAACTTCACATTTTTCTTTGAATCTCATTTATTCCTTCTCTAGTCTATCAATAAATTCTATTGTCTTTATCTTAAAAATATACAAGAATCATACCATTTCTAATCACTTCTACTACTACTGCTCTGGTCCATGCCATCATCCTTTCTCTGGATTATTGCATTGCTTCCTATCTGCTCCCCTGGACAACATGCTTGCCTCCTATGCTATTCTCTACCAGAGGTACTGTTTCTCTTCCTCTTATTGGTATTTAATAGTCATCGAAGTCCTTAATCAAAATCCTCAGTCAATACTTTATCCAGTCTCAAAATATTGCATGGTATTTAACAAATGGCAAAACAGAAGACCTAAGGACATAACTCTTTCTCTTCTTCTGTTCTTATGCCATATCACTTCACTTCACTTCACTTCAAGAGAGAT
Organism: Mustela nivalis; assembly: GCF_964662115.1. NCBI lineage: Eukaryota > Metazoa > Chordata > Mammalia > Carnivora > Mustelidae > Mustela > Mustela nivalis. Next base: position 67,913,230 of record NC_139029.1, on the reverse strand, counting down.
ACTTCATGGCTGTTACAAACTCTTCTGCTACATCTTAGCCTTTGGCACTGATGATGGGATGAGAGTGAAAGGGAAAGACAGACACATAGAGAGGTTGAGAGAAGTTTAGGCAATAGGATGATACACGTAAGTATTAATGATAAAACACCTGGTGATCATGTTCTTAAGACATAATTTAAAACAAGGTAATATCTGCCTAAAGACAATGTAGGCATGTTTCTTTCATGTTTTCCTACACAGTCTTAGTAGTTAACACACTAGCCCTTTAAAAGATCATCTGTTAAATGTAATCATTGTTTTTAGGGATAATCAAATAATATTAAGTTTATACCAAAAAGTTTGATTTATAAATATCTTTTTAAGTAAGAATTTTCAGGCCCTCTCTGTAGAGATAGGAGAAAGGCAGGAGACAGATGGCTGAGAACACACAAACTGAAGTAGGGCTGTTGAGGGCACAAAGGCTCGAAGCAGAAACAGACTATTTGTTAACATCCTATTAAGAGTGCTGGGAAATGATTGTGATTGTTTTCTGTAAATATAGGAGACCTCTTCTCCCATTTATCTTCTTAAAATAATTTTGTACCAATCATTTTCTCCTTCACTCTGGCATACTGTAAGCTGACGCTAGGAGTAATTTAACAGAGACTGTAAAAAATTATTGCTGGGTGGGGCGCCTGGGTGGCTCAGGTGGTTGGGCCGCTGCCTTCGGCTCGGGTCATGATCTCAGGGTCCTGGGATCGAGTCCCACATCGGGCTCTCTGCTCAGCGGGGGGCCTTCCTCTCTCTGTGATCTCTTCCCTTCGTCTCTCCTACTGTGATCTCTCTCTGTCAAATAAATAAATAAAATCTTAAAAAAAAATTGTTGCTGGGCTACTGTATCTGAAAATTTATATAATGTTCCTGATGGTGAAAAAAAAAAATTGTCCAAGGACTTCATTTTACCTTTTTAAATATTTGTTTATGTAGAAAGAGAGAGTCAGAGAGCTCTAGATGAGGGAGTGGGATGATGCAGGGAGGGGCCAGGGCAGAGAAAGCAGGACAGAGAGAATCTCAAGCAGACGCCCTGCTGAGTGCAGAGTCCAATGGGGGCTGGTTCTCATGACCCTGAGATCTCGATCTTAGCTGAGAACAAGAGCTGGCTACTTAATTGACTGAGCTACCCAGGTGCCCCTTGTCCAAGGATTTTAAGTAACCAAAGGAGCATCTTTACTGTGCACACATTCTATGCCAAACACAAGACTAGAAGATTTGAGAACATTGTCTTATTCTGTACCCGCTGAGACCATGTTTGTACCTGCTAGGAGTCCTAAATTTCTTCCATCCCTGTAGCAGTTTCACAGTGACTTAGTATCTTTCTGCTCAGCTCAGACTTCTGATCTTCGCATCTTTCCTCACTCTTGGGAAATGACTTTGCCTTTTTTGGTCCACAGGAAAAAAAAATCATAAAAGGGAAATGTCTCAAGATTTTTCCACCAAGCTAGCTAATTTGAACACACTTAAATCTCCCTTTCTCTGTTCCTTTCTAATGTGAACTCTCTCCAGTATCTACTGTTTCTAAAACAACAATATTAAGACATGCTTTGATGGTATTCTACCTTAAAAATAACAAATGGATACATAAATAATCCAAACACAATCTCTTATTTTAATCTCTTTTTCCCCCTTCAGAACCAAACTTTCTTACTCATAGTCTCCACTTTTTCACCTTTTTTTTTGTGGCCACAACTCTGTTTTTCCAAAGGTCCCCCTTCTTTGACCTCCTAATTGTTAAGTCCGGTGGTTCTTCTCTGTTCTTGTTTCTCTTGACTTCTCTGTGTCACTTTTCCCTTTATTCTTGAGGTGTTCTCTTGGTTGAATTCTACAACTATATGCTCTCCTGATTTTCCTAACATCCCATCTCATTCTCCTTTGAGTAACTTTTTTTCTTTGCCTAGTTTGATGCTGCATTGATATTTCTTGGGGTTCTGGCCTAGAACTGCTCCTTTCACCATACGTATTCCCTGGCAATCTCTCTTGGACAACTGAGTTTAGAATATCAATTCTTTTCTTTTTTTTCTTTTTTCTTTTGTTAGTATAAAAGTTGATGTTCAGGGAAACTAACTCTTCCATACATTTTGTGATTATTTCTGGATGCTTTCTTTGTAGTGGGCAGAGTTAATATTGCCTTCTGATTATAAGAACAAAAGTAGCATTTTCTTGGATGAATTCCAATTTGGAGGACTCTCGTGATTTTTCAAGATCACTTTCCTTTAGCTCTTATTTTAGTTTCACAATACACATCTCCTCTCATGGGCAGTTTAGTATCAATGGTTTCACCCTCTACCTCCTTCTTGCACTCCGCGTAGATTACTGCAATGAGTATGTTTCCAGCCACATATTTGCCAAATAATGTGGTAGCAACTTGTCCTGATGGATTTGCAGAAGCATGAGTGGAGATTCTCTTTAGGGAGGATGAATTCAGATGTTTGACACAATAAAAATGAAGACCCTATGTAGTCAGAACATATGGGATGCGCCATGTAAACAGTGGCTTTATAGTTTGAAATAAGTTGGGATTTAACCTATAGGCACAAGTACATAAAATTGACCTAAATCTTCAAAGATGAATGCATTTCTTGGTAAGATGTTACACATTGATAACAGCTTAGTAGTACTACGTTAGCAAAGTTTATTAATGAGCCTTAGTATATCCACCTAGTATGAAGAGCTTTAATAAGCCACTTGGATTAGAACTCACTCATCCCATTGAGTTCTCCTTTTGCAAAACTTTGTCACAAGGGACACCTCGATATGGATTAAAAAGCTATGAAATAGAAATAAATGATCTTGTGAGCATATCATAAACACATAGGTCATGTCTTCTGTATATAGGCTTACATTTTTCACACATTACCATATGTTCTTCACACATTGTAGACCTTTTATTCAGAATCTTGGCCACCACTCAATTCAGCTCACACCTGCTTTAAACTACACAAATGTGTGTTTTTTATTTTTATGTACAGCATTTATTTAGGCAACCAATATCCCCTCTTTAAAAGAGATTTACTCACTTGGGGGAGGCCTACCTTCCATTCACTGTGCATGCATAACTCAAATGAAAGGTAAGGTGGGTTATGCTTTCATGTCTTGGGAAGAATAAACTTCTTAAATGCTTTACAAGGCTTTTATTCTGGCACTGGGACAGGACCACCTTGTGTTCTCCAACTCTAAAATATGAAATTGTCGACTCATTTTGGTTTCAGAAGGCAATTTTTTTTTAACAGCCAAGAGAGGTAATCTCAACATTGTGAGTTACTATAGTCACAGTAAACTCAAGGTAATGAGCATGTTTGAAATAGAGGCCACTAGTAACAAGAAGATCCTTAAATTAGGAGAAAAAATGTCTAGCTCAGAGCCAAAAGCTGTTTTGCTGTTAGAAGCCAATAACATCTATTGTTTGAAAAAAATAAATTCAAAATGATAACACGTGAGGGAAGGAGCTGAGTTTTGTGAAAGAGGGAGTTTGAAGTGCTTCTCTTGTACAGCAAGTGAACCTTAGATGAAAAGGCCCACTGGGGTGGAGAGAAAGGTAAGTTTTCCACATGGCTGTGCATTTTTTAATAAATAAACTAAGATCATTTATTCTTCCTGTGTCCCAATAGCCACTTCTCTGCCATCCTGCAGTTCAATTTACAGAGCCTCTGTGACATGTTATTTTTATCTTCATAGGCAAACATAGAGTAGCACAAGGCAGCAACAGAAATGCAAAATCACAGCTTTTCTGATCCAGATCCTTAGCATTAAAACATGTCTGGGGCTTGCTTTTGTTAAAGCCACACTGTACTTTTTTGGCCAGCCGCATCATTGCATTGGAGCCAGAAGTGGCCACAGGTCTTCTAACTTCTCAGATGGCCCTTCCTTTGGAGCCAAATAATTCCTCCCCTCTGTAGCCACCTTTTCCATTGCTGTCACATTTGTCTGGACCAAGGCAGTAGGGCAAGTCTCACATGAGGAGGTAAATTAACTTCCTCTTATTTTACACCTGCAATGAGGCTAAACGAGTTCTGGCCCTTTGTTATTTTCAAACTGTTATAAGCTGAATTTATAAGTCATCAGCATAACCTATACGTTTGGTCAACTAGTTCAATAAGCAGTGGGATAAAAATCAAAAATAAAAAAACAAATTATAATTCAGTCCATTATTTTCAACAACCAAAAGAGTCAAATCTCAGCATCCAGTAATCCTGTGTAAACAAGCATACCGAGTCTTCAACTTGAACCTGGAACCTGCCTCCCTAAAGAGAAAGGGCTCATTTAACATTTTTAAACACCAGCCAAGTACAGCTTCATGTTACTCAGAGATGGCCCTGCATGGACTGCATCTTTTACGTCTGTCTTGCGCAAATATATCAATAGTTTTTCTCACTGCACAAATATCACCACAGCTCCAAACTGATGTTGCAGATGACACTGTCTTTGGCTGGGCAGCCTAGATCTTACTGACTGCAGGAGGTACCCATGGAAAGTGAGGAGAAATTAGTTTATTTTACTTACTGCAAAGGTTGAAACATACTTTTTTTTTTTTTTAAATGACATACGTGTGTGTGCTAGGATTCTTGGCTACATGAACATTAAATTCCTTTTTAATTATGCTTTTTATGTAATCATGCTGGGGCATAGCTCAAAATATTTGGATTCATACATGATGTACAAAGGGGAGTTTCTACACAAAGCAGTACTCTAATTATATATGATGCTTGTCTCAGCTAGGTGGCATGAAAGGCAGTGGGAAAAAGCTATTGCTTGCTTTCTCAGGATTTATTGTACCCATTGGTCTATTCCATCATGAAACTTCTTTGTGCCCAAGCCATTAGGATAAAGAAAAAAAAAAAAAACATATTTCAAAGTGTGTGCCAGCTGGTTGAAAGGGTATCCTCTACCAGGTAAATCTTAGATCCAAACCACCAGCAATCTCTTGTCAATGCTAGATTCATAGAACTGTGCCTACAAGATAGGCAGAAGGAGGTCTGGTCCTTCAAAATGACTTTGGCCCAAGTGACCAGGCCTGTAAGGACAGATTCTGACTGCCAAGGTCTCATCTAAGTCTTGGCCTTGTCATTTCTTCCTCCTTCTGTTGACTCTTTCCTCTAGATTCAGCAAGGTATTTCCGAGTACAACTTGCCCCTGCAAGGATTTGGTGACAACTTTTTGCTACTGTTCTATCTTTCCTCAACCACACTCTGAAATACTCTTTTGATATAAGAACTGAATCCTTTCCCATTCCAATTTCTGTTTTTTATCTGGTACTTCAAACAGGTAACAGATATTTACTAAATACCTATTACATGTCAGGTATCAACTACTAAGAGGACAATGATGATTTTTTTATTTGCAGTTCCTTGGTGATGAGTGACTTTGAGTAGCTCTCTCTCTCTTTTTTAAAAGATTTTATTTATTTGAGATAGTGAGCAAGAGTGAAAGACAGCTCAGCTGCGGGGGCCCAGGAGGGAAGGGCAGAAGGAGAGGGAGAAGCATACTCCTCCTCACTGAACAGAGAGCCTGACTTGGGAATTGATCCCAGGACCCTGAGATCATGACCTGAGCTGAAGGCAGGTGCTTAACCAACTGAGCCACACAGGCTGCTTGAGTGTCTCTTCATGTGTCTGTTGGCCATCTGTAGGTCTCCTTTGGAAAAGTGCTTATTAAGGTCTTCTGCCTGTTTTTTAATTATTTGATTCTTTTGGTGTTGAGTTGTATGAGTTCTTAATATATTTTGGATTTTAACCCCTTATTGGACATTAGGGTTCACACTTAATTCTTTGGGTTTTGTAAATTCTATAGGTTTGGACAAATGTTGTAATTCTGTATTGTAAATTCTACGGATTTGGACAAATGTATCATGACATATATCAATCATTATAATATCACACGGAGTATTTTTGCTAACTTAAAAATACTCCATGTTCTGCCTATTTATTTCTCCCCACACTGATCCCTGCTAATTATTGACCTTTTATTTTCTCCATAGTTTTGCCTCTTCAGGAATGTCATATTGTTGGAATCATATAGAATGTAGTTTTTTTCAGATTAGTTTCTTCTACTATTAATGTACCTTTACATTTCCTCCACGTCTTTTCATGGTTTGATCACTCATTTCTTTTTAGCTTGAATAGTATTCCATTGTCTGGATGTACCATACTTTATTTACCCATTTACCTACTAAGAGACATCTTGGTTCCTTCTAAGTTCTGACAATTATGGATATAACTGCAGTAAATATTCATGTCCAGGTTCTTATATTGACATAAGTTTTCAACTCCGAAGGAGCATGATTTCTGGATTGAATGGTAAAAGGAGTTCGAAGGAGCATGATTTCTGGATTGAATGGTAAAAGTATGTTTAAGAATCCATTAATCACTCATGTGATTAGATTGAGCCCACCTGGAAAATCCGGAATAATCTCCCTATCTCAACGTCTGTAAACTTGATCACATCTGTAGAATCCCTTTTGGTATTCACAGGTTTCCAGGCATAGAGCCTGGACATAATGGGGACTATTATTCACCTACCACAATGATGTTCACTTCCCTGTCTCCGTCTCTTTATCTGTGCAGTGCAAATAATAGCTCTCATTTGTGTTGTTAGGAAGATCCACTCACTGATTTGTGATCCACTGACAAAGTGTATGTACTCTGTATACTTGAAATTAATACACAAATATGAGATATGGATAAAATGATTAATAAATAATACACTTGCTTGACCTTCTTATTTGACCTTGAGTCCTTCAGCAGAGGAGGACCCAACTCTCAAAAAATGTTTTTTGAGTCACAGCATGAATAATTTTTACTGTTATTATCTTTTATCAGGGCAGACCCCATTCTTGTGAGACTTTAAGGTTATACAATTCGTAGCACTCTCTTTAAGAAATAATATAAAGTTATAAATGTACAGTTGGGTACAGGTCCTTCAAAGGGGAAGAGTCCTGAGATCTGAAATTTAAACGTCATTATCTATCCCCCAAATTCATCTCTGCCTCTTATCTTTTCTGTTTTGTTTTGTTTGTTTGTTTTCCTTTTTACTTTCTTATTCCATGGTGCCTTCTTAACTTGCTCCTAGATTTCATTCCTGGGTTTTCGGTTTCTTTGTTGGTTGATTAGTGTTTACTATCCCAGCTTAAAGCCCCATTTCACTGATTTCCCACTGTTTTTGGCTCATTGTGACAATAACAATGTAAGAAACAAATGCACGATTAATGTATTTAACATATATATTATTGAATGCCCTCAACACGACAGGAATTGGACTCGTTCTGTGGGCACTATGATGATACTACATGTGATATTTCACAGGTTGCCTGGTTCTAACTGAGCAAAGGGTAAAAGGGTCCCAGGCAGGGGATTTACCTAAAGTAACCTGAGGAAAACTAGCTGGAACAGAATTAGCACCACTATAAGAAGATATGTCTCAAAACCCAACTGGCAGAAGGATAAGCAAAAAGGGAAGGAGTTGTATATTTAAAAGCCTGGAGAATATATTTAAAGGCAAGAAAGGTCTTGTACATGTAAGGAGAGGGCACAGAAGCTCTGTCAGAACTCAAGTGCTGAGGCCCTTAGGACACAGGGTGAATCTAGGCCACATGGCATGTGGGTGTGGTGCCTAAAAAGAACTTCAAGGGCAAGATGCCAATTCCGAAGTTGCTCTTTATCAATTCACCTTGAAATCTTAATTTGGCATCAAAATCTCTTTCCAGAGATTTTTTTTTTCATCAATCTTTTTTTTTTAAATCATGTCAAGAAAAACTTAGGTTATTAATCTCTCATAGACATTGTGATGTTTGACATATATTGTATTACTGGAATAAATGGAATTATTAATAGAAATTCCAGGGAACATGAAGGCTCTTGGGAAACATTTAAAGTCAAGGAGACAGGATTATTTTATTTTCTGGAAAGCCTTTTAATAAAGTCACAGGGAGCACACACCATATAACCTTGGCTGTCTCCAATACCACACATTTTGTGTTTAGTATATGTTGGCACACAATATACATTTGCTTGTTAAATAATTGTGTGAGCTATTATATATTTGAGACATTTTTACGTATTTTATATTGTTTTTTTCCTGTAAAAATTCTGAAAGTTAGGAAGGTGGTATTTCTTATTTTGCTTAGAGTTTATTCTTGCCATCATTGATTTATTCTCTAAACTCCTGATACTATCTGTTTTGTTCCAAAAGCTGTGCTATGATCGGAGGATGCTAAGACAAATAGATCATAATCTTTGCCTTTTAGAATTTTCTAGCCTGGTTGGGGAAAAACCATCAAATAGAAGAATGTTACGTGTCTGATGAAACAGACCATAGAGGAAGGACAGGCTGCCTGCCTCAAGAGTCAGGGGAAAACTTCCAGAAGGCTGCCATTTTGGAGCTGTGCCTTAGAAGGTGAGTGGGAGTTTCCAGGCAGATAGAACTAGAGGGTGGATATAATTATTTAATCAAGGTGAAAGAGAAATGGGATTGGGGCACAACCATGTGTAAGGGCATATAGATAGAGGTTTTCAAATAGTGAAGGCATCTGGAAGAAGAGGAGAGAGTGACTCTTCTGAGGTGATAAAGTCATAAAGCTTAAGAACTTGCAGTAATGACAGGTCAAATCTTTACTCCTCTGCCACTGGACTGCCTCCTACCTAGCTTGTTTGGCATCATGCCTCTAAGCCTCAGTGTCTGCCGTATTGTGGGCATCGAAGTCCTACTGTGGAAGAATAAACAACTGAGGGGGATGAATACCATATTGCTTCTGAACTTATCTGAAGTGTCTTTTTTACTTTTGAGCAATGGGGACAGAAACATTCTATTTCTCTGTCTTATTCTTTCTTATTATGCCCACTTCCCCACTCTCTTTCAAGCTCTCTCTCTTACACACACACACACAGTTACCCAACTGTGTCCATTCGCATTGATAAATTCTTTATACTTCTCAAGTATAAGTGTCTTCTGAAACTTGGAAGCTTGTTAGTCAACAGTCTTACAGTCAGCTCTGGATATGTGCGTGGAAGAACAAGTTGAAAAGAAAATCCCAAATTACAACTTTGAACAACTTCAAAATACCCATTAAAAATTTCAATAATGATCTCTTCTCCGATTCTTCTCAACTAAAGTGGAAGTGCTGAGGAAGAAACATAGTAGCTCCTTTTTGGTTTCCTCTCCTCAGAGCTAGCTATTTTTTTTCACCAGCCAAAGAAAGAAAAGGAAGAGATTTCTACGGCTAGAAGTCATAATAATCCTGTTGACGACACTGGCTTTGATAAAAGGTGGACATTTCCTACATGTTAAGGAAAATGTGAAATACACTTCCTTTGAAATTTTTCTGGTTGTGACTCTTTTTATATGATACTTAATTGTTCAGGTGGTTTTCCATAAGTCGTTTTAGTTACCATGAGAAACAACCAAATGTTTACAATCTATATACACTTTGCATAGCTCCAAACAGCATTTGAGCACATATTTTTTGGAATGCATATTTGAACACACTTTATGCTTCTTTTTCTCCCTTTGCCCAACTTTATTTACTCTACTTTTTGATCTTACTTCTCCACATAGTGTCCCTTTCTTTAGATCTTGTTCAACTTTCCCGAAGTCATACTTTATTGTCTTATATTCCATTCCCTCATAGTTTTGCTCTCTGTGGAGTGATGGAATTCTATCTGTAAAGCAAACCATGTTATAGAATAATAGCCTATGAACATGTTAGCTATCCATCTGAAAAGCCAGAGTCATGGCTATCATAGTGGGGATTTTATTTACTACTTGGCCAGAGAAGGGTGTGTTTTCTGTGTTTCTACAGAGAAAGTATTATTTCTCTCCAGCAAATTCCTACATGACAAGAGGAGAAGTTGACTATAGTCTCAAGGTTTAGGGACAGACAGAGATGCACAGGCAAAGCCTGGAATTAAATGTTCTCTTTTGCATCCTGATGAGGGGAAATTTCTTTTCCTTACTCTGAAAGACACATTAGACCATAGAAAATACCTGTGGCCCTGAGATATTGCCATATTTCTAATGACATTTTAGTTTATATAGACCATCTGAGGAGTTTCCTTTGCAGTGATCTTTCCAGCTGCTTTAGCTTCAGAAAAAAAAAAAAATGAATCACTTTACTAACAAGGGTATTTTCTTAACAGCATGGATTGAGTAGAAGGGGTGGAGGGAGGTAGCAATGAAAAAAGAAACTTGATTGCTTCTGTTTGAAATAACTACCTGATTAAAACAACAGCAACAATAACAACACCAACAAAGAGGAAAATATACTCTACCACCAAAAAAACAAAACAAAACAAAAAAACAAAAACAATTTTCACTTTGGACGGACCATTTCCTTTGAAATGAAAAGTAAAAATGAAGCAGTTACACCATGGGTGTCCCATGCACAAGATGTATCCAACCTAGAACTTCTGATTACTCAGAAATTCACAGAAAGTAAATCCAAATAGGATTAAGAAAGCCCCCAGGGACTAACAAGTGAGAGAATATTTATTTGTTTGTACCAAGTAGTTGACTGAATAATGAATAACTATTAGCTTAAACTGCAATAAACACAGTTATTTAATGGAGATCTGTTTACATTTTTTTTTTTTTCTCCCAAGCAGCCTCTGAACAGCATCTTCAGAGTATCTCACAAAGAGGATGACTATGATTCCTATGTCTGAAGAGCAGCATTGTGTTCAGTGATTTTCTGATCCTTCCTTTTGTTCTCTAAGATGATACCTGTTAGGATATGAGAACAGACCCTCACAGAAACATTTCCTTATTGGGACAAGAGTGAAGTTTGCTTCATCTTGACATTTCATCTTTTACAAGAAAGTGAGATTTTTAGAAATAGAAGGCCAGGTTCTCACTCAGAATCAGGCTTTCCAATCACTGGTTATCTTCTCCCTCCCCTCCACTCATATCTTTCAGCAGTGAATGTATCAATATTAGTTTATCAACTTATATCAATTGATACATTTAAATATTTACTTATTTATGTAGGGTATCCCATTAGATCATAAATTTGTAGCCAGAAATGACCTTAAAATTTTAGGGAGAAATTGTCCTTTAAAAGGTGGGGAGGAATGGACAAGTTCTTCTGGAATCACTGAAATTTTTTATATGTACAAAAGAAGGAGCCAGGCAAGAATGACTTATTATGCAGAGAAAATGGAAAATAAAGGGGATATTTGGGGAGCCTGGATGGCTCAGAGGTTGGGGGCGTCCGCCTTTGGCTCGGGTCATGGTCCCAGGGTTCTGGGATCACCTCGGTGGTGGGCTCTCTACTCAGCGGGGGGCCTGCTTCCTCCTTTCTCTCTGACTGCCTCTCTGCCTACTTGTGATCTTTGTCTGTCGGATGAATCAATAAAATCTTAAAAAAAAAAAGGGATATTTATTTACAAGGATTTAGGATATTAGCTTCATGAAGAGTAAGGAAGCAGAGCTCGTAGCCCTAACGTGATGAAGCATATTTTTGTGCTTCTAGGTATGTCGAGGATAATAGTTGGCAATATTAATCTAGAATCTTTTTCTCTCTGAATCACTCCTTTTTCCTTCCATCCAATTTAGGGAAAGGGTGTGAAAAGGCAGAAAGTGGAAATTGCTTGCTGATCTATTTTGTTGTTGTTATTGGTGGTGTTTTTTTTTTGGTTCATCTGTTTGTTTTTCAAAAGCCTCAGAGAGGAGAGCAAATTGGCAGATCGAACAAAATATCTTTGTCAGAAGCAGCAGCTAGAGCTGGACTTGGCCCCTTAAAACTGGGGAGATGTGTTTTAGCCTCAATAGAGAAAGAAGATAACATGTATAAGCCCTGTGTGGGAGGGACGAAGTCCTCGGCCATCAATAGTAAGGATTAGCAGTGGTAAAATCTGAGAGAGGAAATAAGTGTGTGGTATTTGAGAGGACAGGATCTAGGCATAAGCTTAGAGAAGCGTTCCATGTCCCAAATGTTCCTGCAAGCACAAGTGAGCCAACAGGCCAGAAGGTATTATGTAGATTGGTGCTGAAGGGATCTGAATGGCTATGGGTATGGACAATCGCTTGAAGATCAGAGAGATCCCACTCCAGAATTCCAGGACACTCTCAGAACCCCTCAATGAGACAGAAATTTAATAGGACTGAGTTTAAGTTTTCTACTACCTCTATGAGAAATGTGGGTCTTAAGATAAAAACTGACTTTTATGAAGAATTATGCATTTCTTGCTCAGTTGAATGTGGGATGAGCTACACATATGTTAATAGGGTTAAAAAGGATAAGCACGCTGGAATGATGATACAGGTGATGGGCTTAAAAAGGGGAAAAAGGAAAAGGAAAATGATCGTTATCTCTCTTGGGTGGCAGGTAGGTACCTGAACCATCTTGCCTGGTGTCCTGGGGCTACTACACACTGAATTGTGCAGGAGACAGAAAAGATTGAGTACTAATTGCTTCAGTCCATACAGGAAGCCCAGGTGTAGTCCCAAGGGCACAAGATCAGTGCATTTCCTTTAAAGTTAACTGGGTAACGCTTAGACCAGTGAGACAACCACAGTACGAGACCAATATTGACTGGTGGACTCTGTGGGGTCATTTTCCATTGTCCAACCTGCTGCAGCAAGATGCAAAGGAAGTGGTTATTTGAGGGACTGTTGCTCTGTAGGCTTGGGTGTGTAAGTCTCTAATATCCTCTTTTTAGTGCATGTAAACCACCATGATTATGAACAGTTCAGGGGAGTGAGGACCAAGATACAAAAACCCCTTGCTTATAAGGCAAGTAATACTTGAGCTATAGATGGAATATAGACATGTTTATACTGCACTCAAATTTTGTGGAGCAATTCATATAGGAGTAATCCATACAGAGTGGTTGTCTTTAGATAAATCTGTTCCACATTGCAGTGCTAATTCTCTAAGTGTCAGAGGATTTTGGGGGGTTAATTGGTATTTAATGATCTCATGTAGCAGATGCAAGTTTAGTTCATGTCAAGGTTGTTTGCTTCATTGAGCCCAAGTAGAAGACTGGCTTAAGAGTATGAGGTTAGAGTCTGGGCTCCAACTTTTAGGAATCAGGTAATGTTGGATATGATCTGTCTGATGGTAAAATAAGAAAAAGTCTAAGCAGAAGAAAAACAGAGTAAAGTGGAAACAAGTATTTCATAGCCACTTTTCTAAAAGGCTTTATGTTTTTAGAGCAGTTTTAAATCACGACCAAATTGAGAGGAATGTACAGAGATTTCCCATATACCCTCTACCTTTATACATGCATAGCCTCCCCTCTTGTCAAATCACTCATCAAATGGTACGTTTATTACAAGGATAAACCTATATTGACACGTTATAGTCACCCAGAGTCCATTGATTACATTAGAGTTCACTTTGGTGGTGTACATTCTATGCCTTTGGATAAATGTATGATGACATTCATAATTTATCCACCATTATAATATCATAAATTTTTATAAATATTATAATAAATATCATAATTTATAAATATCATAATAAATATAATAATTTGCCCTAAAATATTCTCTGTGCTCTGCCTATTCACCACCCCCCCTTTCCTGTCCCCATAACCTCTGGTCTTTTTTTAATGTGTCCATAGTTTTGCCTTTTCCAGAATGTCATATAGTTGATATCATACAGTGTTTAGATAGCCCAGACTAGCTTCTTTCACATAGAAAAATGTATTTAAGTTATACATGTCTTTTCATGGCTTGATGACTCACTTCTTTTTAGTACTCAATAATACTCCATTGCCTCAATTCACCACAGTTTATCTATCCAATCACCTACTAAAGGACATCTTGGTTGCTTCCAAGTTTTGGCAATTATGAATAAAGTTACTATAAACATTTGTGTGTGAGTTTTCATGTGGATGTAATTTTCACTCCTTTGGGCAAATAGAGTGTGATTGCTGTATCATATGTATGTTTTGATTTGTAAAAAAAAAAAAAAAAAAAGCTTAATTGTCTTGCAAAATGGCTGTACCATTTTTCATTCAGACCAGCAATATATGAGTTCTTGTTGTTCCACATCCTTGTTGCCATTTGGCGTTGTTATTGGTCTAGATTTTGGTCATTCTAATAGATATGTGGTAGAGTCTCACTTGCTTTAATTTCATTTCCCTGATGACCTATGAAGATCATCTTTCATTTGCTTATCTGATATTTCTGCATACTTTTTTGATGAGATCCCACTTGGTTGTAGTGGATAGTTCTTTTTATACTTTTTTGGATTAGGTTTGTTAATATTTTATTGAGAATTTTTACATATATATTAATGAAAGATATTGGTCACAGTTTTGTTTTCTTATAATGCCTTTGTCTTATTTTGGTATTAGGGTACTACTGACCTCACAGAATGAGTTAAGAAGGATTTCCTCTGCTTCAAACCTTTAAAAGAGATTGTAGAGAACTGAAATTGTTTCTTTCTTAAATGTTTGGTAGAATTCATCAGTGAACCTACCTGGGCCTGGTGCTTTCTGTTGTGGAAGGTTATTCATTTCTGATTCAGTTTTTTGAATATATATAGGTTCATTCAAATCACCTATTTTTTCTAATGTAAATCTTGGTAAATTGTGTGTCTCAAGGAACTGGTCCATTTCATCTAAATTATCAAAGTTTGTTCATAGTATTCTTTTACTGTCCTTTCAGTGTCTGTGGATCTTATAGTGATGCCCATGCCTTCATTTTTGATACTAGTAATTTGTGTCCTCTATTTGTCTTAGTTAACTTGGCTAGACACTACTCATGCTATTGAACGTTTCAAAGAACTAAGGTTTGGTTTTATTGGTTTTCTCTATTTCCCATTTTTCAGTTTTATTGATTTCTGCTTTAATTATTATTTCTTTTTCTTCTGCTTACTTTGGGTTTAATTTCTCCTTCTTTTTATAGTGGTAACTTAGATTACAGATTTTAGGTCTTTATTCTTTTCTAATATATACATTCAATACTATAAATTTCTCTGTAAGTACTACTTTTGCTGTATCTCACAAATTTTGATGTTACATTTTCATTTACTTCAAAATATTTTTAAGTTTCTCCTGAGACTCTTTTTCTTTGATCCATGTATTATATTTAGAAGTATGTATTTTATTTCTATGTATTTTAGGATTTTCTAGTTATCTTTCTGTTATTGATTTCTAGTTTAATTCCACTGTAGTTTGAGAGCAGACATTGTATAATTTCTCTTCTTTTAAATTTAAGATGTATTTATGGTGCCGAATGTGGTCTATTTTGGTGAGTGTTTCATGTGAGCTTGAGAAAAATGTGTACTCTGCTGTTAGATGTAGTAATTCATAGATGTCAATTATATTCAATTGATCAATGCTGTTGTTGAATTCAGCTATATTCTTACTGATTTTCTGCCTGCTGGATCTGTCCATTTCTGAAAGAGGGGTATTGAAGTCCCCAACTTTGATAATGGGTTCATCTATTCTTCTTTGCAGTTCTATAAGTTTTTGCCTCATGTAGTTTGATGCTGTGTTATTAAGGGCTGCTATGTTAATAATAGTTACATTTTCTTGGAAAATTGATCCCTTGTTATTATGTAATGCCTTTCATTATCCCTGATAATTTTCCTTACTTTGAAATCTGCTCTGTCTGCTTTCTTTTGATTAGTGTTAGCATGTTTTTAGCATATTTTTGTCCATCCTTTACTATTAATTGATATGTATTTGTGTATTTAAAATGGATTTCTTATAGTTGGGTCTTGTTTTTTCATCTGTCCAGACAATCACTTTTAATTGGTGTATTAGATCATTGATATCCAAAGTAATTATTGATATAGTTGGATTAATATCTACAATATTTGTCATATTTTCTATTTGTTGCACTTATTCTTTGGTCCTATTTTTGTCTTACACTCTTTTTCTGCTGCTGTGGTTTTAATTGAAAACTTTTTGATCCTCCTTTCTTAGCACATTAGTTATACCTCATTTTAAAAAGCAAATACTGCCAAGTTTACAATGAAATGGACTACAGAAGACATTACACTAGGGAGAATAAATGAATTAAAAGTAATATTTTGGTAACACAAAGCCTGAATTTGTGTACTAACAGAATTTGCAGGGACTGTATGACCTGGTAATTAATTGTTTAGAGTGGGAGGGTACGCAGTCACTGAAGCCAACATTTTTGTCTTGACAAAGAGATAAATGATGAAGCATTCAACAAAGATAGGTAACAATGGTAGAAGAAAGAACTGACTTTATAGTGTGTGTTGAAGTTTCAAATGGCAACATCTAATTTTGCAATTTGGCAAACACTTGTTGAACTTATTTTGAACCAGGCAATGGCTAGGTCTTAGATCTGAGAAGTCACAGCCACTGCCCTTACACAGCTAAACTATGTAGTGGAAAGATTATAAATGTGATACAGATTTAGAAGACTCATTATACGTGGGTGCTAGAAAAAACTGTAAGAATTGATTTCTTTATCTAGTAGAAAGAGTATTCTGCTGTATCTTTAAGATAGTGTCTCTAACTTTGTGGAATTTCTTTTCATAGGCAAATAGTGCTTTGGATTCAGAAAGAATGGATTGCAATATTGTGACTCTGAAAGCTTTGTGCGATATATATTTTTTCACACTGGTATTTTTTAAAAGGGGGAAAAGAAGAGGTGGGTAGTCAAAAGAATGATAATTTCCCTGTTTAGGATGAGAATAGTAAAACTCACAGGGCACTGTGACTTGCTATGTATTAATGGATTCTTCCCTGCTAATGTTAGTAGAACTTCAATGACAGAGAAAATAAAAAGAAATATATTTCCTTTCTTGATGTTATTTTCCTTAGATTGTAAATAGTAATATTTGTTTGGCTTCCTGGAGAAAAAAACAATGGGTGAATTGTGCTTTGAAACTCAAAGGAAAACATTAAAAATATGTTCCATGCATTGCCTAATTTGTGTGTGTGTGTGTGTGTGTGTGTGTATAGGCAATATTTTAATGCAATTTAGATATCAGTAATCTTTTTTTTTTTTAAAGGAAGGCAACATAGTGTTCTGCCATTGTAACACACCAAACTTTCCTCAGTTTTACATAATTCTTGTGAGCCTTTACTTGTGTAATAGAAATATAATACTGTTTTGGAATAATTTAATTACCTTTTTGAATGCCTGAGCTTTTTGTGGACTGGTTTATAATAATTCAAGAGATATGGGATGCTGCCAATGTGAATTCATAATCTCAAAGTTCTTACTATCATGGTGATTTTTAAAAAAAACTATTGGGTTATAATTTATCTTAAATTATTAGTTCCTAATATTACATATAAATTTCACTCAAAACCAAATGATCTCTTTCAGTATATTTACAGAGCTGTGACAATTTAACATGTATTGCTTCTCCTTGATTTAAAATTTTTGTTATTTCTGCAGTCAATCAATTAATCAATAAGTATTTATGGATCTTCTATTTAGTGTAACATATATTCAGGCTTAAAGTTCAGGCTTGGTGTGCGGTTATTCACATGGGAATGAAAACTCTGATTTACCCATACTTTCAATAAATCCTCCAGCAGGTAGCTGTTTTTTAGGCTTTGTTGAGCAGGCACAGCTATACTGAAGTCCCCAAACAGTTTACACCAGCAAAGGAACTCTTTTCAAAGAACCCAATGCGGCCTTATACTTGGCAGCTGGAAACCTTGTAAGATTTGGCATCTTGGGAGCTTTATTCCTTCTCTGTGTTGCTCCTTCCTGTGTGAGGATAAAAATCTCAACCTCACCCACATTAAAGTGATCTGTATCTTTTATGTATGGTGGCGCCTTTCTGGGAATCACTTCCTCATGTGGCAACAACACATGACACACTTGTTGCCAAAACTCTATGTAAAAGCACTGATATGCAATGCTATGGATGGAAGGCACTGAACTATGGAATTCTACAAAACTAGGAGCTTAACAGCATGGCAGGACTTCTCAAACTTTTGGTATCAAGACATCTTTGCAATTAAAAAAAAATCATTGAAGATCTCAGACTTTTTTCCTTTTTTTGTTTTTCTTCTTGTATGTGGATCATACCTATCTGTATTTACTACATTGGAAAAAAAGCTGAGGACTTTTTGAAATTATATTCACTAATATATTTAAAATAACAATAATAAGGTCCTTACAAGTTAAATATAGTGTCTAGAAGCCAAAAGAATTGTATCAATAAGGAATGTGCCTCATAAGATTTGGCAACCTAGAGGCTGTGACCTTAATAGTAACAGGTTAAATAATGGGACTTAAAAGCCTGATTATAAGAGAAACTGGATAGATTGAGTAAAGGCCATCCTTTCAAATGTTTCATTTGCTTGTTGGTTTCGCAGACACTCGAAGAAATAGAGTAATAGCTTGTAGGAAGAGTGAGTCCAGTAATAGGTATGATTTTGGTTTAGTTTTAGCTTTTTAAGATGGGAGAATTCATAGCATGCTTCTGTGCTGATGCACGGAAAATCTACAGGTTGATGCCTGTGAGTGGCAACAGGGCTTGGGATCTAGTATAAATGTGGAGAGATTGGCTCTAGAAGGACTAAAAAAATGCACCTTTCAAAATAGTCAGAAAGGCAGGGTAACTATATTTGCTAATAGGTAGAGGCGATTGGGATGTCTATCAAGGACCCAGTGGGGTCTCAACAAGTTCTCTTTGAATTGCTTCACCTCTCTCAGTGAAAGAAGAAGAAAGATGAGCTAGGAATGATGATGGACAGGGGTGCCTGGTTGGCTCAATCGGTTAAGCATCTGTCTTCAGCTCAGGTCATGACCCCAGGGTCCTGGGATGGAACCCCACATTAGGCTGCCTGCTCTGCAGGAAGCCTGTTCTCCCTCTGCCTTTGCTTGCTGCTCCCCCTGCTTGTGCTCTTTCTCTCTCTTTCTCTTTCTGTCTAAGAAATAAAATCTTAAAAAAAAAAAAAATGATGATGAACAAGCAGGTATTAGAGGTTTAAAAAAAAAAAAAAAGTAAGTGCAGAAGGGTCATCTAAGAAAGTAGTAGACTGGGAATGAACTAGAACAAGTGTTCTAAGGGTAGTTCCCAGACCAGCAGCAACAGCAGCAGCAGCACCTAGGAACTTCTTCAAAATACAAATTCTCAGGGCTTACTTCAGTCCTATTGAATGAAGAACCTTGGGGGTGACCCAGCAAATCCTTCAGGGGTTCTGATGCACACCGAAGTTTGCAAGTCACTGGATGGATAGTTACCATGTGCATTTTGGGTCATCCCAGCTTTGAATGTTGAACATATGCAAAGTGAGACCAGCCAGTTAGTATATTGTAGGTTTTTCTCCAACCAGTGTCATATATTTTTTATGGGATAAGTGAAGAGTTGGTTTACAGGTTGTGATCATTGGTTTACAAAAGATTAAATGATGGGTCTGTAAAAAATTACAGTAATAAATATTGTTATGGGCTCAGTTGTATTCTCTTCTGACATTGGTAAGTCAAAGGTCTTAACTCCCAGTACCTCAGAATGTGACTGTTTGGACAAAGGACCTTTAAAGGGGAAATTAAAGGTAAATGGGGTCACTAGAGTGGGCTCTAATTCAGTATGACTAGTGTCTTTAGATGGAGAGGAGACTGGAACACAGAGCGACATGAAAGAAAGAGCATGTGAAAATAGAGATTTTATGGCTATTATAACCCAAGGAGAGAGGCTTCAGAAGAAACGAACCCTGCCAACACCTTGATCTTGGACTTCCAGCCTCCAGAACTTTGAGACAATAAATTTTTGTTGTTTAAGCCACCCAGTGTGTGGTACTTTGTTACCACTGTCCTAATAAATGACTACAAAGATACCAGAAAAAAATATTGTTTTCTAAACACAAAGGACTGGCTTCACTTAGTAGATCAGTACTTTGCCAAACTGATGTACGCTAAGTGTCTTTATTCCTTTCCATAAGGGAGCATTATAGTAGCATCCGCCTCATAGGTCTAGTGTGGAAATTAAATGAGGTAATTCATGTAAAGCCTTAGCTCAGGCCCTAACCCATGAAGTCCCTGGAAATGTTAGCATGGACAAAATGGCATCACCTCAAAAGAGCATGTGTGCTTGGCCAGGGCAGCTCGCCCTTGTGAATCCACATTTAGAACTCAAACTGTAGAGTCTCTGGGGGAATCAGGCTCTGTGGCTGTCGATCGG
The DNA here is from genome assembly GCF_964662115.1 of Mustela nivalis. NCBI lineage: Eukaryota > Metazoa > Chordata > Mammalia > Carnivora > Mustelidae > Mustela > Mustela nivalis. The sequence continues at coordinate 67,893,129 of NC_139029.1, read as the reverse complement.
AGGTGTGTGTTCCCAAACCTCGAATCTCGTGGCACTGCCCTTTTAGTCTTCTCTGGGATTGATTTCTGAAGCAGCCCTAAAGGCCACAAGGCAGGGTTGGGACTCCTGGATTGATTTTCTATGTTGACACAGCAGGCCAGACCCTGTCTGGTTTATAAACTGATTCTATATTATTTCCAGGTCCCTTATGAAACTGAGCCAGGAAAATCATTCTTGCAAGACTGTTGGATTTTCTCTTGTGTAGTTTTGTTTTGGGGGGCTGTGGAGGCAGGGGAGGGGCACTGAGAGGTGACTGAGAGCAATTCCTTTTCTCTTCCCAATTTTGTATTTAGCCATTTCAAAATGTCATCACACTGAGAAAATACTGCTTAATTGGCACTATGACAGCTTTTTATATAAGACCCAGTCTAGGCTCAGGATGCTACTTACTGTGATTATCACTTCCAAGTGTGATGTTTTGTTGTATTTTTCCTCCACAAGCAGTTATTTGTTGGTAATGGATTTCTGGAAGCCAAATTATATCCCCCCTTTAAGGATGGTCTCAACTGTGCATCCACAGCACCCTTTCCAGAAAGGGCTAATTATTATTGACAGGGATGATAGAAAGACAGATTCTCTCTGTTCTGGGCAATTAAATAACCTTTTTTCCCAGTTTACTTTGCACAGATCTGTTGTTGAACCAGCATCCTGGATTTGTGCTTAAACTACAATAAAAAATAATGTGGGAAGTCTCAGTTTGTGCAAAGACCCGTGCTCCTGTCATTTTAAAGCCTTTTTAAATTTCTGCAAGTGGGCTGTTTGTGGATTTCACAGCCTGATCTTAGGGTCACTCGATATAAAGTGAGCATCCCAAGTGCCATATCTGTCCATTAAGGCAGAGCAACAAACTGGTGGCTTATGGGTGGACCACTCTTACATATTTAAGACCTTGGTTCACTTGATAGAGTTTTAGTGTTTTTCTTCTAGTTGTGTAAGACTTTGATTTCATAGGAATCTCAATCCAATATGTTACATCTTATATTTGTTCAAAAATTTTTCCCATGGTAGTCCTGGACTTTTAATTTTATTTATGTTATTTTCTGTAGTGAGTAGTATAATGTTTCCATATCCACAAATCTATTCATATTTTCCTTTTTGAAGTAAGGTTAACACCTACATTGTTTAACCCTCCCCTCCCAATAGCTCAACAATTATTTCCATACCTTTCTGTTTCTCCCTGATTTGAAATATGTAATACTTTCTTATTTATGCTAAGTAATCTATATCAGATATCTGCCTACTTCTGTGATTTGTGGGCTCATTCTTTTATCATTACCATTCTGAGACTGGAACCTTAGAGTATATTTTCATGTATGATAAGTATAGTCCTTGTCTATTACTCTTCTTTATCAGAACATTTTATTTATCCTCATCTGCTTATTATTTCCAATAAAATTTTAACATTGTAATTATATATGTAATACACACTTTTTTACGTTTTTTTCTCTTTTTTATTTTATTTTTAAAATTTTATTTATTTTTTAAATTTCTTTTCAGTGTTCCAGAATTCATTGTTCATGCACCACACCCAGTGCTCCATGCAATATATGCCCTCCACAATACCCACCACCATGGTCACCCAACCTCTTACCTCCCTCTCCTCCAAAACCCTCATACTTTAAATTATAGAAACATATTAAATGTGAATGATTTCAGGTAAAAAGTAAAAAGCACCCATGATTTTTTAATTTCACACTAGAATCAAACATTTAATTCTATGAGTGTACTTCTGGATCTTTTTCTAATCATTTGCCTGTTTGTGTTTTCAAAATAGTTTCTTCTTACATGAAGTATAATAACATACATACATACTTTTTCAATGCATACCTGTGGAGAATTCCCATGCAGTAAGTGCTGGGAAACATCAGTGACTAAGATGAGCAGACTCACTGGGCTTGCGAAGCTTACACCCTAGTGGAAAAAAACAATTAACAATAACATATAATTAAAATCATGTAACATCTTAGAATATGGTAAATGCTGTGGAACAGCAAAGCAGAGTAAAGGAGGTAAGAACTTCTTGTGTGTATATTGAAGAGTGTTGCAGTTTTAAATAAGATGGTCAAGAAGCTCCACTGAGAGAGTAGTATTTGAGTAAGACTTGTAGGAAGCATTCCAAAACTTGGTTTTAACACTTAACATAATTTGAAGATTTTTCTTGCCAGAACACAAAGATCCCTTTGTTCTTTCAATTGCCCCTTAATATCCCATAGCACTTTATTGCTTCTTTTTTGGAAATTAACTAAGTATAGAAGATTAAAAAAAAACCACACAATTAACATTTATTAGATATAGAAGTATATAACTCATATTAAGAATATACCTTATGTTCTAACAGTACTGAAATATCTATGAATAATTTACCATGCATAAGGTATTAATCAACATCTCAATAAATTAAAAACAACAATAAACAAAAAATCAAAAATGGATATTATTCAGGTTATACCTTTAAACCCAATACAATAAATTAAAAAATGAACAATGAAATTATAGCCAACTAAATATACTCACATAGAAATTTTAAAAAAATATATAACTTATAATTATTGATACATAACTGTTATAATTCCTTACTTGTTTCTAAGACCAATTTCTGATACTCAAAACTGATATTAAAAACTCTTAAGATTTTATTTATTTATTTGAGAGAGAAGGAGAGAGAGAGAGTTCATAAGTGGTAGAGGAGGAGGAGGGGGAGGGGGAGAAGCAGACTCCTTGCTGAGCAAGGAGCTTGATGCAGGCCTGGATCTCAGGACCCTGGGATCATGACCTGAGCCTAAGGCAGACTTAACCAATTGAAACACCCAGGTGGCTCTGATATTAGAAACTCTTTTAAACTCTTCGAAACTCTTTTAAAATCAGTGAGCATACAGTTCATAATTCCTATAAGAAACAATAAAGCAATATTTAGAGTTAATTTTGGAAACCCCAAACATTTATTTGAGAATGGTGTAAAATAAGGTATTATATACAAAATTATAAACAGAATAAACAAAATGTAAGTAAAGTAGAAGAATTTTTAAAGAAAAAATATTAACATTAAAAATATGTATAGTAATTTGAAAAGATTTACTTTACAAGTCATTTGAGGGAAAGAAGATGAAGGAGTATAATTACAAATTAGGGGAAATTTTTTTTCAATAAAAAAGAATGGCTATTGTGGACATTGCTGCTATAAACATTCGAGTACACGTGCCCCTTTGGATCACTACGTTTGTATCTTTAGGGTAAATACCCAATAGTGCAATTGCTGGTGATTCACAGACCTGTACCCCTGGGGATAAAAATATATGTTTATAAAAAATAAAAAATTATATTAAAAAAAAAAAGAATGGCATATTTATATGTAAAGGAATATGTATATTTTTAAAATGTAGAATCCAGATAAGTGTGTAGTTTCTACAAAGATATAAATGACCAAAACTGGGTCAAAAACAGATAATCTTAAAATAGAGCAAATTCAATAAAATAAGCAAAATATAGTCAAAGGATTTTAAAAAGTTTCTATATTTAATATAGCTAATTATGGTCACATTTCCACTTATTCTCTCAAATATGGAAAAGTAACCGGAAAAATAAGACATAAAAATGCAAATTCATTTTGTTGTTGCTGTTGTTGAAACAAGTAAACTACTAAATTCCTGAACAACAAAATAGGAGGAATGGCTCCCCAAATAGTAAACTTGAAACACGAGTATAGAAAGAAGCAGGAAAAGAAGGTCCATGACTTCAGAGCTCGGAAAATATTGGTAAAACATTACCTTCTTTTTGGTGGGGTTTTTGTCTGGTTTGGGCATCAGGGAAATTCAAGCTTCATAAATAGAGTCTGGAAGTTTTCCTTCTGTTTCTATCTATTGAAATAGCTTCAGGAGAATAAATAATACATTTATTCTTTAATGTTTGGTAGATTTTCAGACCAATATCCTTGATGAATACAGATGCCAAGATTCTCAACAAGATCTTAGCTAATAGGATCTAACAGTACATTGAAAAGATTATCCACTATAACCAGGTGGGATTTATCCATGGGATGCAAGGGTGGTTCAACATTCACAAATGAATCAATGTGATAGAACAAATCAATAAGAGAAGAGAGAAGAACCACATGGCCCTCTTAATTGATGCAGAAAAAGCATTTGACAAGATACAGAATCCGTTCCTGATTAAAATGATTCAAAGTATAGGGATAGAGGGAACATTTCTCAACTTCATAAAATCTGTCTATGAAAAACTCACAGTAAATATCACCCTCAAAGTGGAAAAGCTGACAACCTTCCCTTTGAGATCAGGAACACGACAAGGATGTCCACTCTCACCACTGTTGTTCAGCATAGTACTAGTAACAGCAATCAGACAATAAAAAGAAATAAAAGGAATTCAAATTGGCAAAGAAGTCAAACTCTTTCTCTTTGCAGATGACATGATACTTTATAGAGAAAACCCAAAAGACTCCACCTCCAAACTACCAGAAACCATACAGCAATTCAGTAATGTGGCAGGATACAAAATAGATGTACAGAAATCAGTTGCTTTCTTATACACTTACAATGAAAAAATAGAAAGGGAAATTAGAGAATCAATTCCATTTATTATAGCACCAAAAATCACAAGATACCTTGGAATAAACCTAACCAAGTAAAAGATCTGTACTCTAAGAACTACCGAACATGTATGAAAGATATTGAAGAAGACACAAAAAGATGGAAAAGCATTCCATGCTCATGGATCGGAAGAATAAATATTATCAAAATTTCTATATTGCCTAAAGCCATCTGTACTTTCAATGCCATCCTGATCAAAATTCCACCAGCATTTTTCAAAGAGCTGGAACAAACCATCCTAAAATTTGCACGGAACCAGAAGAGACCCTGAATTGCTAAGGAAATGTTGAAAAAGAAAAAACTGGGGACATCACGTTGTCTGATTCTAAGCTTTACTATAAAGCTGTGATCACCAAGACAGCATGGTATTGGCACAAAAACAGACACATAGACCAGTGGAACAGAGTACAGAGCCCAGATATGGACCCTCAACTCTTTGGTCAAATAATCTTCAACAAAGCAGGAAAAAATATACAGTGGAAAAAAAGACAGTCTCTTCAATAAATGATGCTGGGAAAATTGGATAGCTATGTGTAGAAGAATGAAACTCAACCATTCTCTTACACCATACACAAAGATAAACTCGAAATGGATAAAAGACCTCAATGTAGGCAGGAATCTATCAAAATCCTGGAGGAGAACATAGGCAGTAACGTCTTTGACACTGGCCACTGCAACTTCTTTCAAGATATGTCTTCAAAGGCAAAGGAAACAAAAGAGAAAATGATCTTTTGGGACTTCATCAAGATCAAAAGCTTCTGCACAGCAAAGGAAACAGTCAATAAAACAAAGAGGCAACCCACAGAATGGGAGAAGATATTCACAAATGACGGTACAGACAAAAGGTTGATATCCAAGATCTATAAAGAACTCCTCAAACTCAACACACACAAAACAAATAATCACGTCAAAAAATCGGCAGAAGACATGAACAGACACGTCTCCAAAGAAGACATACAAATGGCTAACAGACACATGAAAAAATGTTCATCATCATTAGCTATTAAGGAGATTCAAATAAAAAACACATTGAGATACCACCTTACACCAATTAGAATGGCCAAAATCAACAAGACAATAAACAAATGTCAGAGAGGATGGGGAGAAAGAGGAACCCTCTTACACTGTTGGTGGGAATGCAAGTTGGTGCAGTCACTTTGAAAAACAGTGTGGAGATTCCTTAAGAAATTAAAAATAGAGTTCCTTATGACCCTGCAATTGCACTACTGGGTATTTATCTTAAAAATATAGAGGTAGTGAAAAGAAGGGCCACCTGTACCCCAATGTTCATAACAGCAATGGCCACAATTGCCAAAGTGTGGAAAGAGCCAAGAAGCCCTTCAACGGATGAACGGATAAAGATGAGGTCCATATATATAATGGAGTACTATTTCTCCATCAGAAAGGATGAATACCCAACTTTTATATCAACATGGACGGGACTGGAAGAGATTATGCTGAGTGAAATAAGTCAAGCAGAGAGAGTCAATTGTCATATGGTTTCACTTACTTGTGGAGGATAAGGAATAACATGGAGAACACTGGGAGATGGAGAGGAGAAGTGAGTTGGGGGAAATCGGAGGGGGAGACAAACCATGAAAGACTGTGGATTCTGAAAGGCAAACAGAGGGTTGGGGGGGTGTAGGGGATTGGGTGAGCCTACTGGTTGGTATTATGGAGGGCACATACTGCATGGAGCACTGGGTTTAGTGCACAAACAATGAATTTTGGAAAACAGAAAAAAAATAGAATTAAAAAAAAAAAGAAAGAATGAAATAGACACATCTGTATTTTAAAAAAAACAAAACAAATAAACAAACATACCTTTCTATCCTAAGTGGTGTACTCTATTGCAAAAGTGACAAATTTTTTTTTTTTTTTAAATAACAACAGGACCTGGGCCTATGGGCTACCAGTGGGAACTTCCATGGAACAGGTTCTGTGGAGAAGGAGAAGAGAAAAGCTGAATTGAGAATTTTCACAGACAAGCTGCATTTTTGGGTAGAAGAGTGTCAATGAAGTAGAGGACGTAAGGAAATCGTACATTGTGAGTAGCTATGCAGAATTGATTTTGGTGAACTGGGGAGACGTAATGCTGAAAGACATGTAATACTGAAAGATATTTACTTCTGTGTTTCTAGGCTACAACATGACACTGTCCTCTCTCTACATATTTTGAAAAGAGCTGGTCCTGGATTTTTAGTCAAAATGAAAAAGATGAGTTCTAAAAAAGAATAGCTAGTGTAGTATTTATACAAAGATACTATTTTAAAAAGAAAAGAAAGAAGAGAACATTAAAAAAAATAAAAAACCCAAAAAACAAAAAACACCCAAATGGGAGATTTGAGACAAGTAACACTCTTTGGAAAACAAAACTTTTTCATAAAATGGCAAAAGTTGTCATTAAATGAGTCATATAAGATTGAAATATGACTTAAAGTAATTCTTTTCATAAAACAAAAGCACAAAGAAGATATACAAGAGTTTAGGAAAGACAGAAAAACTGCAGAAAGAAATATGAGCTGGCAGAGTTCAGAAAAGAAATAGAAGATTACAAATAACCACAACAAGAAAGGTGAAATGGAAATAGCCCAACATGTACACAAAAATTAGACACTATTGAAATCACAATAAATAATACTAAAGGGCACAGATTATATGAGTGATACAAAGCAAGCAAGAAAAATTAAAGTGAGCAAGAATTTAAAAGGGTTGATAGAATATTATAAATAAAATAAACAATCCTAGCCCCACAAAACGAGTGAAAGCATGAAACTGAAAAATGCATTTAAAAATACTTTTCAAGAAAATTTCCTAAAACAAAAGAAACTTAGAGTTGCATTTTTAGAGGACATATTAGATCCCAGTAAAAGATATACGCAGATTTGGCAACACTGCACATTTTATAATAGTTCCTAGACTTGAAAGATAATGATAGACTCCTTGACCAGAAAAAATGTTTATGTCCTCTAGAAGAAAATATCAGGACAGCCTCATTAGCTCCACAGTAACATAAAATGCTAGAGTCAGTTGCAAGGATGACCACAACCTCTAAAGAAAAGAGAATGTGGGTGCTTGGGTGGCTCAGTTGGTTAAGCATCTGACTTTGGCTCAGGTCCTGATCCCAGGGTCCTGAGATCTAGTCCCACATCTGGCTCCCTGATCAGCAGGGAGCCTGCTTCTCCCTCTGTTGCTCCCCCTGCTTGTGCACACACTTTCTCTCTCTGTCTTGTCAAATAAAAAATAAAATCTTTGAGAAAAAAAAAAAGAGAAAGAATGTGATCTCTAAAATTTCCACCTAGAAAGACTGTCACAAAAGTCAATTTAAAAAATTTTGCCTATCACAATGGCAAAGATCAACAAGTTTGCTAACAGAGCATACACTGGCAAGAGTGTAGGAACACAGAGATTCTTATACATAGCAGGTGGGATAATCCAGTGGTGTAATTTCTAAAGACAGCAACGTGACAGAATCTGCTAAAATGATGCATAGTACTCTTTGAATCAGCAACTTCACTTGATTTTTTCCTTCAGAAGTAATTGCACAAAAGTACAAGGATGTAAGTACAAGAATTTTCATGTACTATTTTGTTTATAGAAAATGATTGGCAGCGAACTAAATAACCAACACTAGAAGAGTATTTACATGCATTGTTAAATACCAAAAAAGAATACTTTGGACAGGGTAAATACGTTTCCATTGTAAAAGTCCAGATAGCAACATTTTTGATCTAGAAATGGACCTGTTTCTTGGTTATACAGTCAGACTCCTTAAAGGTCCTGATAATTGGGAAGAAAGCTACTGTAAGAATCACCGTCCACTTTATTTTAAATGTCTTCACTAAGCCATGCTGCCTTTCCCTAGGAGCCCCCATATTCTCTCTACCTTTTGACCCATCAAAGCTCTATCTTGAGAAAGACTATGATAAATTCCTTCTCTTTAAAGCATAAATGTCACATAAGGTTACTATGTGATTTTTCTTGGAATTATTTGCTGTTTGAGAGAAGACAACATTTAAGCCAACAGAAGAAAGAGGTAATTGCAATTTACATGTCGGCCTGCTTGTTGATGGGGTTTGTAGGTGGTGGTAGGAAGACAACCCTCTCCATGGTTTTCCAATAGTATACTCTGCTTGCCTATAATCCTGGCCTTGCCCAGAAAATACACATTTGCATTCATTGGGAGAGAGTTTTTCTCTTTTTGAAGTTCTGTGAGGTTGTTCATCTTCTCCTTTGAGCATTTGTGTACAGTTTGTTTGTTTGTTTGTTTTATGCCCCCTCTGCCACATTGGTGTGCCATACTGCATTCAATAAATGGCTAGGGAATTCAATATAAGATTCTTTTTTCAAGTTCAGTATTTTATGTGCAAATCATGTATAAGCATTCTCCTGAGCATTATGAACAACACTGGAGATTTTGCCTGAGCTCTTTCCACAGCTTTTACTGGTACTCTTCCCACCACATTCTCTAAAATTCCCTCTTTTAATTTCTACATGCCTGTTTTTTCCTAGAAGACCGACTAATGTTGTGCCTTCTCCACAAAGCCTGTATTACCTCTCCAAAGAGGAATCTCTCTTCTCTGAACTCATAACCCTTGCTGAATGGGCCTGTAGTGTGAATCTCTAGCAAAAACTAGCTTGGAATAGACCATATGTTTCATCGCTCTCTCACGTGGCTAGTAGATATTTCTGGGCTAATACTTTATGAATATGTTTCTTTGATTACAATATGTTGTATTCAGAAATATTTTTCATTGAAATAAGTGATGTCTCTTCCACACACAAATGTTTCATAAGCACTATTGGCACAATATTGTATCAACAGTTTAATTCTTTGAAAAAATAGATAATTAACATCATTTAGTGCTTGCTAGTAGGAAGCGACATTGCTCCACCATTCTTATACTGGGAATTTACTAGCTTTGTGAGAGTTTCTCAAGTTTTTCAAAATGAAGTAAAATGGGGGAAATCTCACTTATGTTTCTTTGCCATGGAGGAAGGCATTCCAGATTCCCAGAACAAAGTCTGCTCCAATGCTGTCATGGGTTGGGTGGTCCCTCCTCTTCTCTCTGACTGTTGTCTTTAGCAGCAGATTGGCTTCATTCACGGACTCAAAAGCTAGAAAGCATGTTCAGAAACCCACTTTATAAGGGGTGGGTGGAATAGACCATATGTTTTGTTCTTAGTGTTAAATTTTCTCCGTTTTCTCCCTCATGTCAGATGTCTTCCCCCTGTGGTTTTGCTGGCAAGCACAGTGATTCTTCCATTTTTCCTGTTTTTGTTTTTGTTTTTTCACCAACACCCAGACTACATTTCCAGTGACACTTGCAAGAGTGCTATTCACTGGTTAAGCATTCAAAGTTTACCATTTTGTGTGGTAACTTGCCAGCTAGATTCTAAGCATTTCCGTGAAGCTATCACATCTTTGTATTCCCCCTTCAACCTTGCCCAAATTTACAGAACTTACACAGAGCTGTTAGTTGACAACTAGTATCTATATTATCAAGAGAAGACATGTAGTCCATGCTTTCAGGGAAGGATGGAAGAATGGCTCCACGTGTTTTGCTAAAGGTAGCATGTAAGTTCCTATTCCTTCCCACACTTAAGTTGTTTAAGTGATGGGGACAAATGTCATAACTGGTGGCTGGTCAACTTATGGTGAATAAACACAGCATTCTGAGGAGAAAATATACCAGGAGGTGATCCAGATTCTTCTCCCCTTTGGTCTCAAATCCTTTACAAAATGGGGCAGAGTCGTTATTTTATCAAAACTATCCTGGAAAGGTAATTAACATTTTTAAGCTGTTTTTACAATGTCCCAAACACCCACTGATCTAGAACCCACATCCCTTTTACAAATCAAATCTGTTAGTAAATCATTGTCTCTTGACATATTAAATATGGTGATTTCCAAAGTTCATATTAACCATAACTTATCAGAAAGGATCTATGCCTTGAAAGAGTTAAGTAGATCTATATTAATTAAAAGCCAATATACAGAAACAGATTTTTTTTTGAAAAGTTAGAAAAGAAATTGAAAACATGGTTTCTTTTTGTAGATCAACAGGTTATGCATAGCAAACTAATAACTCCTTTTTTTTTTCCAGGAAGAAGATTTCATACAAAACTCAGTTCATTTCTCTAATTCCCAGGGAAAGTGGAGATCTCATTGGATTTGAAATTTATGGATTATTTTTTGTCAGTTCATGGAAAGTTTGGTAAAATAAGATTAAAATAAGATACACAGGAGTAAATTCTGTGCACAGTCCTGAAGCTTGTTTAATACCACATATATACAGCTTTTATTCTCAGAGGATAGCTTAGAAATGTAAGAAAGTGAGACCTACAAGCCTCTTTTTAAAAGAGTACTGTACCTGCCTTACAACTGTATCCTCCTGGAGGAAGATTATTTATTGAAATAATTGTAGAAGTTGACAATTTTTTCCCTGAGAAAGTTAGAAAAGTTTCCTTTGTGTTTTATTCATAGAAGAGGCAGTGAGAAAAAGGTCTCCGTCGACCTAGATTCTCTGCTTTCCTGTATGCCAATAATTCAAAGAACCCAAATTTATGCATCTGACACCATCTCATCATAAATAACAATATTCGTGCCTATATAGTATAGTACTCTTCAACATGTGCAAATCATTTCACACACATTTTCTCATTAATCCTCCCATATTATTATCCCCAAATATAAGGATGTAGAAGTTTAGAAGGAGAGAAGTAGAGTTACTTACCCCAAAATATGCATTCAGCTAAATAAAGAGCTTGGGGATGAATTTCCAGAGTGTTCCTAGTACTAGATGGCAGTTCTGCCCTTCCCCATAGCATCATTGAAATGTCTTCCTGCATAAAGCACCACATGCTTTAAATGACTGAGGATATATTTTTAAGGCAATTAAACACCTATCTAATTTATTTATAGTAACTACAATGTCTCATTTGGGAGATCAATACCTCACCAATACTGAGCCATGAAACATAAATTATTTTGGTTAAAAGCAAGATGCTTCCCTTATCGATTTATGGAATCTGGCTGTTAGCATCATGGCCCTGCCATCTCTCCCATTGGAATGGGCTTTGATCATTTATTTTGCCAAGGGCAAGATTTATACATATGAACCATTCTTATTCCAATAATGAATGTATTCGTTTCCCTCAAATGTACAGTGAAAAATTACTATGAAGTCATTATTCAGGCTCAGCTGATGGGGCTGGGGATGAAGCAATAGTCCTTTTAAGGTTTTGGGGTTTTTTTTCCTCTCTCTCTTCCCCACCCCCCACCCCATCTTGAAACCCTCATTCTTCCAGAGGTGTAGGAAATATACCTATAAGCCATTCTGAGGAGAAGCCTCATTCCATCTTCTGAGGATACCTTAATCTTCATTTGACTTTCCCATTTGGAGTGACTGGAAGGGTAGAAAATACATTTCCTGGAGTCCTTTGCAGCTAGGTTCTGTCACTTAGATGCACTTGAATGAGATTCAGAAGCCAGAGTGAGGCAGAGGCCATTTCTTAGAGATGTGGGTTCAAGGGTTCAAGGGTTCAAGGGTAGTCCATGGACATCCATTCCTTCAGTTCTTCCAAAGATTTTGTAAGCACACACTTCCCTCCATGAAGTCACTTTCTCCTTGATATGCTGTTAGTGATTTGGGAAACTGACTGAAGCTACAGTAGTTCTCCCATATATCTGAAGTGCTGAGAAACAGATAACATTGTGTTAGGTCATTGTAGAGTGAAAGGTCAGACATATTTGGGGTTCAAATCGTGGTTTAGACAATTTGTAACTCTGAAATTTTGGTTCCATTTTTTCATCTTGCAAGTGAATCTGTGGATATCCTCTTGGATAAAACTGTCATCAACAAGAATGTCTTCATATACCTCATTCTTATGCAAGGCGTGACGAGAGGCCAAGGTCAAGTTCGAAGAGAGGTAAAAGACTAACAAGAACAAATGGTTCTTCCAGAAGCCGTGGTTTTAGATCTGTTTTGTTTCAGTCATTAAAAATACCCCCCCCAAAAATCTAAGAAATCCAACTTTATAAGAGTTTTGTGATTATTATAAATAATAGTATATAAAGTACTGAATATCAGGTTATTTGGGGGCGCCTGGGTGGCTCAGTGGGTTAAGCCACTGCCTTCAGCTCAGGTCATGATCTCAGGGTCCTGGGATCGAGTCCCGCATCGGGCTCTCTGCTCAGCAGGGAGCCTGCTTCCCTCTCTCTCTCTCTCTCTGCCTGCCTCTCTGTCTACTTGTGATTTCTCTCTGTCAAATAAATAAATAAAATCTTAAAAAAAAATCAGGTTATTTGGGTTTTAATAACAATTTAATACATTATTAATAATTTCATTAAATAATTTTTTAAAAGATATTATTTATTTATTTATTTATTTATATTATTTATTTATTCATGAAAGACAGAGTGAGAGGGAGGCAAAGGCAGTGGGAGAAGCATATTCCCTATGGAGAGCAGGCAGCCTGATGTGGGACTTGATCCCAGGACCTTGGCATCATAACCTGAGCCGAAGGCAGATACTTAACTGACTGAAGTACCCAGGGGCCCTAAGTAAAGTGTGTGTGTTGGTTGTTGTTGTTTAATAAAAGCTCTTTTACTATAACTGGTTTAAATAGTAAGGACACTTATCATCACAAATGATTGAAAGTTAATATGCATGATGAACCCTAGGAATTATGTGTTATGTGACTCAATATTATAAAAATGGTTCAATGATATAAATAGGCCAAAGGTCATTTTCTTAAAATGAAATTTTATTGACTCACAGTTGTGCCACTCTGGTTGGTGACTTCTGCACTATATTGGCCAAGTTGAATAACTTCCGTGGGAACCATGGGCCATTAGGTTAGGAAAACTAAGGTGTTTAGTACCTGGCCTTTTGCAGAAAGTTCTTGACCCTTAATATAAACCGTGACACAGTTTTCCTCAGTAATAATTTCATCCCAAGTTTGGATCTCTTCTTGCCCACAAAATGGCTTTCAATAGTAGTGAGGAGAGAGAAAGAGGGAGGGAGAGGAGGAGGTGTTGGAGAGAGAGAGAGAGGGACTGAGACTGAGAGAAAACCATCTCCTTCAGGCATAACACATTCTCTTCCTTCAGTTTAATTGGGCTAAATTATATGACAGTAACTCCCGGACCAGTAACTATTGTTAGGAGACATGGTGGTCATGAACTCATTACATTAAGCAGAATGTTACTTGGAGTTAGTGATGATCTGCTTATCTGAAAAATTTGCAGCCTTATAAGGAAGAAGAAATGTTTATTCAGCAACACACATTATTTACCGCAAGTACTTAACAAAATGCCTGAAAACATGATAGGTACTCATTATTTGTTTATCCCTTTGCCCAGCAATGCAGGTGCTTGCTTGGGTAGAGTAAAAATGTGCACTGGGCTAGGAGTTGGGAGACATGGCATTTCATATTGACTCAAGATAAGACTAGCTTGCGGCCTTGGGAGAAAATCACTCAGCTTTAATTTCTTCACTGGTATATAAAAGCTGTGGATTAGACAGTACCTAAGGAGCATTCTGGGTATTAAATCAACGTATTCATTAAAGGATGTATTTTTGTGTAATGCATTAGAGTTTTCAAATTGATTTTCATATACATTAGTAGGAAGTTCGTTGCAGTAATAGAACAGAGACTATCTCCAAGTTCTAAGATTAGAGTGCATGTTTACTTCTTGATAGATGCACATCCTTGCTGGGGCTTACTGTCAAGAAGAGGTGGGAGATGAACACTCCTCCAGAGCATCTCATTCATTCATACAACATGTATTATTCAATTTCTACTAGACCGAGCTAAATAGAGAGGGGGCCTGATCTCATAAAGTCTACATTCAAATGAGAGAAGGAGAAAGTCAGTAAGCGCATTAATACACACACATACACATGCAATGCCAGATAGTGACAATGTGCTTGGAAATGAGAGTGCAGTGACTATGATAAGAAATGACTGTGGGTGTTACAACATGTTGGGGGGTCATGTCGGGTAGACTTCTGAGAGAGGATTTTTCCTCTGTTAAGATGTGACTATGTAAATTCGGAGGCAAAGCATCTCTTTCCTTTTTATGTATTTCACCTCATTTTTAGATTAAAAAAATTTTTTTTATAATCTTTTTACATGTCATGCTAGTCACCATAGAGTACATCATTAGTTTTTGATGTAACGTTCCATAAAATCTAACATTATGGATCTATAATTTTCAATATGTCCCCTAAAGTTTTTCTCTGTTGAGAAATTCTTATAAGTCGTCCCTCAGGAAAACCTTCTGTGTTGGAAGAAGGAGGTTTGGGGAAGGGACAATTTTTAAATAATTTTGACTTATTTTTGAATTATAGAGCTTATATAGCTATGTCTTCTGAGGTTGAAAAATTCTTCTTCAGTCATTAGAAAAGTTAAGATCAGGTTTTCTAATTTTAGAAACATATTTTAGGCAATAGGAACTGAAATACCCAGAGACCTATAGCAGTATCTTAATCTGCCAGTCAAATTGCATGAAGAGGCAGAGAGGCAACACCCCAGATTAACCCACTCCTAGGTAACATAATTTCTTTAGCTTCAGTGTAAAGGAACAAAGTCCTTCAGGAGGCAGCAGAAGTATCTTGCTTGGAGTCTAAACTGAAAATGGTTTCCTCATTTGGGCAGTCTTGCAACATTTCCTGTTATTTCCACCTCTCTTCCCAACAGGAATTGGTGATGTTACTGCGAAACTGATCCTTTTTAACTACAGCAAGTGTCTTATGTTACATTTAGTGATTCCTAATTCATGCTTCCTACTCTCATTCCCTAAAATCTTGTTTCCGCTTTTGAATGTGCTTTCAAAGCAGCTTATAGCATTTAGACATCTGAGTATTGTTAATGTGACACTTGCCCCCCACACACAAAAATTGTGTTGATCTGGAAAATACAAAGTAGTGTTGGCAAGACTAATCCTACCTCCAAGCAAAACTGACCCAGTTAATGTTTGTAATGATTGGTTTGCAAGGATTTTATAAAAGTCCGTTTGTCTTATCTGTGGCTGAGTCTACATGGTGAAGAAGCAAATGATTAATTCAATTAATTTGCTGACTCCTTCTCCTGCCCCAGAAAAAAAAAAAAGTCAACCTGTTTTGTATTACTGCTCCCATGACAAAATTTTGAAATTATCACCTAATTCCTATTGTGCAAATTATTAAGTTGTTTGAAGTTATAAAAGCCAAAAAAATTGAAGGTAAAAATACAAAAGATCAAATTGTTTGGGAAACCATATATATATATATATATATATATATATATATATATATATATATCTTATTGTTTTATATATATATAACAACAATAAGGTATCTTGCATGCTTGCAATATGCCAGGCTCCACCACTATGCAAAGAATTGTTTATGTAGATAAACTCTTTAGAAAAGTCTCTAAATCCAGACCTAAATAGTGCCCTCTTGCCTTGGTGACTCCAACAATCTCCATATTGGCCTGATAAAAAGGACAAAGAGATAGTAGATATAAAGAGCTAGATACACCATAAAGAATGATTAAAACCCCATCTTAGAAATCAGGAAACTGAGGTTTAAAGAGTTTCTAAGTAACTCCCCCAAAGTCACATAATTCATAAATGCAGTTTCAAACTCAAATCTTCCTAATACCAAGCTTCCTCTATCACAGCAGGAAACCGGCACTGATAATGCTTTTGCATCTCCTGTTATGTCTAGACATATGAAACCTTTACAGTTATGTGCAAATTGAATGAAATACTTGCAATACATAAGAAAACTCAATGAAATCATTAAATTATCCTTCCGATTCTCAATCCCTAATTATTTTCACTCTCAGAGAATTACAATCTAGATTGGGTTTGACTAACATTTTTTTAAGGGCATGACAGTAAATATTTTAGGCTTTGCAGTCCATGCAGTTTCTGTCAGAACCCCCTGTCCTTGTAGTAAAAAACTACCATAGATGATTGCAAATGAATGGACAAGATTATGTTCCAATAAAGTTTTATTTGCAAAAACAGAGTTGGTCTGTGGGTCTAGTTTACTGACGATTGATCTACTGATCATTAAAACCATTCCACTTTCTATTAATAATGAGTACTTTCTCTCAAGTATGATTCCCATGTCTTGCAACACTCACTTCCTGTATCCAAGTAGGCAGTGCTTACTTGGGTTTGAACTGTCCTTATATATACTCTCCTTGGTATTTTTGACTGTCCTTCACTTGGTCTGCTAACTGAAATTATGGGCAGTGATTACAAATTACTAACTACAAAGGACTGCAGTTTGCTCTTAAGACCACTTACCTTGTGTTGTTCTTTTTAACGAAGTGTGGGATAGGATAAGTCGTTCCCTTCATTTTAAAATAATGACCTTTTATTAAACTTTTAATTTTCCAGGCATGTCTGACTTCACTCATTTCTTTCTTTCTTTTTTTTCATTTTTTAAAATTCATTTTCAACGTAACAGTATTCATTGTTTTTGCACCACACCCAGCGCTCCATGCAATCCGTGCCCTCTATAATATCCACCACCTGGTACCCCGACCTCCCACCCCCCGCCCCTTCAATACCCTCAGGTTGTTTTTCAGAGTCCATAGTCTCTCATGGTTCACCTCCCCTTCCAATTTCCCTCAACTCCCTTCTCCTCTCCATCTCCCCTTGTCCTCCATGCTATTTGTTATGCTCCACAAATAAGTGAAACCATATGATAATTGACTCTCTCTGCCTGACTTATTTCACTCAGCATAATTTCTTCCAGTCCCGTCCATGTTGCTACAAAAGTTGGGTATTCGTCCTTTCTGATGGAGGCATAATACTCCATAGTGTATATGGACCACACCTTCCTTATCCATTCGTCCGTTGAAGAGCATCTTGGTTCTTTCCACAGTTTGGCATCCATGGCCATTGCTGCTATAAACATTGGGGTATAGATGACCCTTCTTTTCACTACATCTGTATCTTTGGGGTAAATACCCAGTACTTCACTCATTTCTTAACAATTCTTTCATCAGAATCCCCTCTGGTATATCCAGCATCCAAAATATGGTGACTTTTATCACTGGTCTTTTATATTTCTCCATATGTTTCCTAGAAAGCAATAACTAGCTAAGTATCACCCAGGCAACCAGTTCACTTAAGTCACCCTCTCTCTTGTCCTAAGCTTGTCTTCAGAAGAAAAGACGTACACCCAAAAGCCTTATTTAAACTTTTAATTGGGAAGCCAAGCATTTGGGGAATCACTTTGGACTCTTCAGACAGCTTGAAACACAATCAAGGATAAGAAAACACTAAGAATAGGAGTAAGAAAGGGCAGATAATGTTATTGGTTGGGATAACTGGTATCTGGTAGCATTTTTACAGCCACAAAGCATCTTTAATATATTATTTGATTTGTCCCATTCAGTGTTCTGAAGTTTGAAACCCTGCAATATTATGAAAACATGTAGACTCAGGGAGAAAAAGTGAGATATCAGTGTGCTTGGTAAATGGTGGAGTATAACTCCTTTGATATCAAAATCCATGTTACTTTCTACTTTCCCATTTTCTCATGGGAGAATTTTATCCATAATTTTCATATTAAACCAGAAACCACTGCAAAGCCTATTACTAAAATTTTATATATAATGTATATGTATAGTATAGTATTTCTCAATATTGAACAAATATACTTAATATGACGGTCATGCATAGTCTTCTATCTATGAAAAAATGATTTTCATTCCAACTCTAGGCACAAAAGTGTTCTGCTCTATCAGTGATGGTAACACTTTTCCTAGTAATATTGGAACAGACTCTCCACAGGGCAGTGAATAGAAGCAGTCCCATGATATAAACATGGCATCACATAAGGAAAGAACCCCTGTACTTTTGAGACATTAGAGAACACCTTTCAAATACCCTATGGGTTGATGATAGCAAATAAATGGTATTCAGGCTACATTTTTTTCTTTCCCTGTTCATGGCCATTATTACACCTGACAGTTGCTATGGACAGAGAGAATGTTGCAATATAAGAGCAATTTATTTGCTATTATGGATATTAATACTAGAGGAGTCCTTGATCAGTCATTTACTAAGCGTGTTGACAGCACTGTCATTCATCATAGAAGTGACCTCAAAATCCTTAACACAGCACTCTGGGCCTCCAAAACCAATCAGTAGGGTTTTGCATCACAGCTAAAACCCACTTGCCAACCCTGCTGTAGATACCAGAGGTCAATTGTCTCATTATTGGGACGGGTTCTGGAAGTGATTCATTCTTGCAAATACATGATGAATGTGAGTTCAGGCCTATCACTATGGTGAAAAATTTTGTACACAGCGAGGGCATTCAATTTATATTAAGTATGAGTTAAATCAGGAGCTATACTTAATTCATTTGGACTTCATTTGGTCATTTGCTTTTTACATTTCACTCAGTCTTTTTGACCAGACTGAAATAAACACAACAACAATGAACTTCAGTCTAATTTATTAAGCTGGATATGGCATCTAGAGATAAAGAGGGAGTGAAATTTTTCCATTAATCTAATTAGTGGTTCTTTCAAATTATTCCCTTATTGTTTGCAACTGATTTAATTACATAAGCAGTATTTCTGTGAAAATATATTTCCGCATTTAGCTTAGAATTACAAGGCATTTCTCAGAGATATTTTCTGTTTGTTACTTGTTTCATGTTTGGAGTTCAATTTTTGTTTTTGCTTTCAGATCTGTGCTTTTTTGATATAGTCACTAGAGATAACTTGAACATGGAGGGTAGCCTAGCAAAAACATGAAGTATATTGATACTGAAGTCAAATAGTTTAAAAACTATATTTGAGATTTATGATTTCATACAGTTACATAATAAGCCCCCAACTTGGAAATTAGTTGTTTTCTGAAAGCATTCTCATGAGTTAGTTAACTATTGTAGTTAGATTTTTATATTAACTTCCAAAGTATAATTAATACATAATATAACTTAGGGATTTATATGTAATGAGGAAAAAGGCAATAATATGGCAACTCCAACTGTATAAACTAGTGTTTTATTTATTTTGAATATGTATAGCTTAATAATAAGATTGTTTACTTAAAAGAGAAGGAGGATTTAGTTGAGATATTTTATAAAGATTCTGAATTGGAATTCAGAATATTTTTAGGAATATTTGAACATGAGGACTTTTTTTGAAATTATATGTAATTACCTTCAAGAACATTTTAAAAATTTATTTGCATTATTCTTGTATTTTCTGCTCAAATTGGGGCCATTTCTAGAATCTATAAAAGAAAGAAAAATGGAATAGAAATTTGGTCAGGTAAGTGGGGAAGAGTTGAAAGGGATAAGGAAATAGGAAAGACAGTTAAATAGTCTCAGGTCAAATCAACAATGTTTTAAGTGATAAAAGAGAAGAAAGTAGAACATTTTGTGCTTAGCACCTTTAATTGGGAGGAAAGGGAATGCTGAGAGAAAGATAGGATTACTGTTTTCAGTATAGTTAGGGTTGATATCACTGGCACGAGACGAGCTGTCACATATCCCCACTGAGTGATGAAGATGGCATAGAGGACGCAGCCACTTGGGAAGACAATTTGCAGTTTCTCATAAAACTAAACATGGTTTCCCCATATGACCAACAAGCTCACTCCTCGGTATCTACCTGAAGGAGTTGAAACTTAAGTCCACACAAAAACATGCACATCAGGGCATCTGAGTGGCTCAGTGGGTTAAGCCTCTGCCTTCAGCTCTGGTCATGATATCTGGGTCCTGGGATCTGGGATCGAGCCCCACATCAGGCTCTCTGCTCAGCAGGGAGCCTGCTTTCCCCCAGGCCTGCCTCTCTGCCTACTTGTGATCTCTCTGTCAAATAAATAAGTAAAATCTTTAAAAAAATAAAAACAAAAACATGCACATTGATGTTTACAGCAGCCTTAATTATAACTGCCAAAACCTGGAAGCAACCAAGTCATTCTTCAGTAGGTGAATGGCTAAATAAACTGTGGTAAATGCACGCAAAGAGATATTATTGAGTGCGAAAAGGAAATGAACCACGAAGCTATGAAAAGAAGTGGATGTTACTAAGTGAAAGAAGCCAATCTGGAAAGGCTACATGATTCCTACTCTATTATTCCAACTATAGAACATTCTTTAAATGACAAAACTATGGAGATCTTATGGTTAAACAACTTCAAAAAACCCCTCTAGTGAAAAGACCAGTGGCTGGTAGGGGAGAAAGGATCAAGAGGCAGAGAAAGAAGATTTTTAGGACAGTGAAAATTCTCTGAGTGATATCATGATGGATACATGTCATTACACATTTGCCTAAACCCATGGAACATATAGCACCAAGAGTGAGGCCTAATAATAACTATGGGCTTTGGGTGATTATGATGTGTCAATGTAGTTTCATCAGTTATAACCAGGGTACCACTCTCTTGCATTATGTTGACAACGAGAAAGGCTGTCCACCTCTGGTGGCAGTGGTATATGGGGAAATCTCTGTACCTTCCTCCCAATTTCACTAAGAACCTTACATTGCTCTAAAAAAGTCTTCATAAAAATTTTTAAAAGATGATAGAGTAAGGGAAATGATCTGTTATTTGTTGTTCACAGCTAAGGAATATTGAGCATTTACATTTTCATAACTTATGAACTAAGCTTCTGTAGTTCAAAATCAACAACATAAATAGATCAGTATGCACTTTTATGACTTTGTGAATAAGTTGGAGAATGGATCACTTCACTCCTAGTAGGACCTTACAACAAGTAGTTTGCTGGCACAAAGAAAAATTAAAATAACACATCTCCAGATTAGACTGATGTACTGCAATGTCCTCTGTGTTGGTATCCTCTTTAAAAAATTGTTACTCAATCAAAAGACAACTTACAGAATGGGAGAAGATATTTGCAAATGACATATCAGATAAAGGACTAGTGTCCAGAATCTATAAAGAACTTAGCAAACTCAACACCCAAAGAACAAATAATCCAATCAAGAAATGGGCAGAGGACATGAACAGACATTTCTGCAAAGAAGACATCCAGATGGCCAACAGACACATGAAAAAGTGCTCCATATCACTCAGCATCAGGGAAATACAAATCAAAACCACAATGAGATATCACCTCAGATATCTCATTGTGGTTTTGATTTGTATTAGTCATCAGAATGGCTAAAATCAACAAGTCAGGAAATGACAGATGCTGGCGAGGATGCAGAGAAAGGGGAACCCTCCTACACTGTTGGTGGGAATGCAAGCTGGTGCAGCCACTCTGGAAAACAGCATGGAGGTTCCTCAAAATGTTGAAAATAGAACTGCCCTATGACCCAGCAATTGCACTATTGGGTATTTACCCTAAAGATACAAACGTAGTGATCCAAAGGGGCACATGCACCCGAATGTTTATAGCAGCAATGTCCACAATAGCCAAACTATGGAAAGAACCTAGATGTCCATCAACAGATGAATGGATCAAGAAGATGTGGTATATATACACAATGGAATACTATGCAGCCATCAAAAGAAATGAAATCTTGCCATTTGTGACAACATGGATGGAACTAGAGCGTATCATGCTTAGCGAAATAAGTCAAGCAGAGAAAGACAACTATCATATGATCTCCCTGATATGAGGAAGTGGTGATGCAACATGGAGGCTTAAGTGGGTTGGAGAAGAATAAATGAAACAAGATGGGATTGGGAGGGAGACAAACCATAAGTGACTCTTAATCTCACAGAACAAACTGAGGGTTGGTGGGGGGAGGGGATTTGGGAGAAGGGGGTGGGATTATGGACATTGGGGAGGGTATGTGCTTTGGTGAGTGCTGTGAAGTGTGTAAACCTGGTGATTCACAGACCTGTACCCCTGGGGATAAAAATATATGTTTATAAAAAATAAAAAATTAATTAAAAAAAATTGTTACTCAACCACAGTTTTCTTGGTGATGACCATCATCATTTAAAAGCTTTCATCGTTTCCTTCAGGTTGAAAAATCTGTTTTTTGTTGATGAATTTGTTATCTTTGGTCTGTTGCAAACTTACTGAAGTGCCCCTGAGTTGTCCCCATGTTTTTTAGAGAACTAACAATCGTACATCATAAGTGACTGCTTCTTTCTTTCTTTCTTTCTTTCTTTCTTTCTTTCTTTCTTTCTTTCTTTCTTTCTTTCTTTCAAGATTTTATTTATTTGAGAGTGAGAGAGTAAAAGAGAGTATGAGGTGCAGGTGTGGGTAGGGGCAGAGGGAGATGGAGAAGCAGACTCTCCACTGAGCAGGGAACCAAACGTGGGGCTAGATCCCAGGACTCCAGGATCATGACCTGAGCCAAAGGCAGATGCTCAAATGACTGAGAAACCCAGGCACCCCATGACTGCATCTTTCATATGTGATTATTAGAAAAACCTTCCTTGAAGTATTAGAGACCTACGTACATCACTATGTTAGAATCATTCTCCATAGACTTTTATTGCCACTAATTAGCTATTTGTATATAATCTCACAAATTCAGGTAAATGTGTTATTAAACTGCTATTGATTATATTCATTTTCTTTTACACACTTGCAAAAACATATATATAGAGAGAGACAGAGATGACTTAGGTGCAAGAAATTTTTAAGAAGATATTGCCTTATTTTAGTTATTTTTATAAAGAATCTATACCTGCAGTCTGGGCACTTATGGCCCCTTTTAATAAATAATTACTTCCTTATTAGATGAAAGAACAATTGGTGAAAGTGTTTTATTCATGTCTAATTATCTTAAGCCTATTTTCTGGCTCTGAAGGTCTCACGTGAAACAGTCTTGACATGCAGAACATACCCTCCATATTATATTTTATTTAAAGAATTTCAGAATAGTCAAGAACGCCAAGATCTTGAGGTAGATTATTTCTTCCACATTTTCTGGGCAGAGGCTTCCTTTTTAAAAAATGGCAGATACAGCTGTAGCAAAATAAAAGAGAAACTATACCTTTTTATCTCAATTCAAAATCGCTAAGAACATGATTGTATTTTCACTACATTGTAAAGAAATGTTCTAAAGTAGTGTGGTGAAGGGAAAATTTTCCTAGATATAGGTCAAAGACATAGAAATTATTTATTATTTGTTAATTAAATAAATATTACTGGATACAAGTAGAACCTGTGTGTGCAAACTATAATATGATTGAGTTAGTTAAGTTCTGATGTAGTAGTGCTGAAGAGATAGTGGTGTTTCCACAATTTCTGTGGAGAGGCAAAAGAATGTGTGTGCCCATTGTGTGTGCCTGATGCTTCTAACAGCACAAGCAGTAGAATTCTCCTTGAATAACATTCATAATGTTATAAAGGGGAGGTGATAGGATACTTGGGAGCGGAAGCCAGTCCCAGATGCTGAAGCTTGTACAGAAGTGGGATGAGGACTCCTGTGTTTTTTTCCAGCTTCCCTCTGCTGGACCCATTCTATGAGCTACAGAGCACAGGAGAGGCTTGGCAGCACCCACAGGGTCTCAGTATTGGCTTGAAGACGTTTAAGATTCCCCCTCCTTCTTATTTAGCAAATTAATGGAAAGAATTAACACATATTCGAAAAATACTTAGTAGAGTTTGGTTTAATAGCTCTTAAAAAATACTTATTTTTTCTTTAGTGAACAAGGTAGTATGCTCATTGTCCTTCTTATTCCATACTTTAATTAGTAACCCAGAGCCTGTCATCCTGGGAATAATAATTGTAAAGCTCCATGACCCAAATCTTATGTAGATGGAATATCCTAGATAGTGTAATGCCTTGAAGCCAGCAAACAAATCTCCTCTTTGGCAATATGAGTGCGACTGAGGAAGAAAAGTGAGCCTTTGGAATATGGAGACAACTACATCAGATGATTTGAAAGATGCTAGAATGTTTCCCTTATTTCTCCTAAATCCTTTCCCCACTGGGTAGTGGAGTTAAAAATTCTATTATTAAATATAAATACTTCTGGTTTAAAACTTTAAATTTAAATTCCCTCTTTATTTAAGGGAGAAATATTTTTATTAGTTATACAATTATTATTGGTAGAAATAATGACAATTATTTAAAAAAAAAAAAACCACATTAGAATCACTTATTCCCTGGGAATTTTTATGTGTCAGTCACTGGGTCCAGGTTTCCATACACTTAAGTCTTCTTAAAAGTAACTCTAAAGACTGCCCAGATGTGCGAAGTGTTCTTCTTACCCTCGTTGCATAATTGGCAATATTACAGAATAGAGTTAATCCCCTTAGTCCATGCCTTAGTAGTGATTGAAGGCAGAACATTTAGTCCCAGAGGGCTTTCTCTTGATCACTGTAGAGCTTATTTATTGCCATGTGTAATCATTTTTACATTGCTAAAGATAACGTCTTCTGAGAGTATAAAAAGCTGAGAATGTAAGTAGGTTCTTGCATTGGCTCATGCAGTTTTCTTCACCTTTGCTATCTCTGTCATTTGAAATCCCCTGTAGTCATTCTTCCAGATCACTTTAAACACTGCAGGCTCTAAGAAGTTTGCCTGAACATCTTCCATCTGTTCCCATCCCATTTGTTGGAATTATTCCTTCCTCTTTGTCCTAAGAGCTTGTTAACTATGCCTAAATTCAGTACATCACATTGGGCTTACTAGATCCTGTCTGTCCCATCCCTGGAATTGCATATTTGCTCAGGAGTATGAACTGTGTTTGTTAACTTTGAATCCCCAGACCTCAGCTCTCTTATCCCTTCTATGTATACAACGAATAACTGTTGCAGATTTGAATTTATTCCACAAGACTGAGTGTAGGAAATACAATGTTTCTTCATTTCCGTTGAGTCCCACCCACCTGTAAGTGGAAAATTAGTTGGGAATGTGGGGGGAAAAGGAGCAGAGAAAAGGAAGCAGACAAGTGTACTGTATTCTGATTGTATTATACACTTCTGTTAAAGGATAGACCAGAGTGGGGGGAAATTCTGTTAGTCTTGTGCCAGGAGGCAAGTGACATGACAAAGAGATTAAATGACCAGATCTGAAGACATTTTAGGCAGGAGACAAGGGCTCCTTGGTAATCCAAGGGTAATCATAGTGCTCCTACTTGTTCTAAGAGTCTGGATAGCAAATGCCTGACATATAATAAGAAATTTCAGATGTAATAGCCATTGGTGTATTCTCACTGCACAGATGACCACAGACAAAGTTCTTGGGTTTTTTGTTTGTTTGTTTTTTATTGTTGTTGTTTTTGTTTTGCTTTGTTTTGTTTTTAGCCTATTTCCTTACATCTAATGTCCTCATGGAGATTTTAGTAATTAATTTTTGCGGAATGCTATAGGTAACTGACATACAATATTTATCTGGTAAGTTGTTCTTAATTCCTATTTCTCTTGTTCCAGCTGAATGACTCTCAAGAATTATTCTAAATAGATATCAAACCAGTAATCTTAGCAAAATTTTGCACTTTTTTAATAAAAGCATTTTATACCAAACTAGACTTAGACAAAAGTTTGACTTGGTTGGTGTTTGTTTGCTTTTCTTATCTGTGGTTGGTTGGTTTGCTGACTGGTTTTTAAATGACAGCTGAACTGTTTTCTAGGGGGAGAAAAGTGTTTCTGTAGCACTGTTTCTATGGCCAAGAAATACAAATTCCAGTGTAACTTGACTATGTTACCTTCTGAAATATGGACTCATCAGCCATAACATGCTTCTCCTAACATACTCAATGAAGTCACAATATCTAGCTTTCTTTCAGTAAAAAATTCAATTTAATTTTTAACAACATTCTTCTAAGAACCAGCAATAAGGTTCACAGACAATCCATTAAGTGAGGACACAATCCAATATGATCATTTTTTTGAGGAATAATGGCAAAAGTAAAAAGAAGAAATATAAAAGTTTATCAGGTTTAAGCAAGATTGTTTACAAACTATTAAAGTGTTTCTAAACCTGTTTTTTGGTGGGCAGTTGTCAGCCTTACATTTATGAAATTTAAGTAGAGATAAAATAACTGGTGTTTGGCACATCATAAATGTTTGAACAGGGTAGACATGGATTTCCTCAGCAAAACCCAGAATATTTGATTTATTTTTTAAATTTATTTGACAGACAGAGATCACAAGTAGGCAGAGAGGCAGGCAGAGAGAGAGGAAGAAAAGCAGGCTCCTTGCTGAGCAGAGAGCCCAATGCGGGGTTCGATCTCAGAACCCTGGGATCATGACCCGAGCCGAAAGCAGAGGCTTTGACCCACTGAGCCACCCAGGTGCCCCCAAATCTCAGAAAATTTGAAAGGTTATATAAGTTTATGGATTCCTACCATGTTCTTAATGGAGGATTAATGAGGATTGAGGCACATACCTGACCTTTGAAGTTAATATGATTAACTCTGCCTTCCCACAAAACTTTTCAGCATGTCTCTGTCAAAATTAAAAATGTATAGAGTAGGCTGAAAAAATCCTCCCAAAATAAAAAAGACAAATCTCTTCATTTTAATAGAGATGAAAATTAAAAACACAATGATTTTTTTTTTCAAACTGATCTTTTAGATATATAATTCATGATTTTAAGGTGGGAGGGGGATTTCAAAATTTCAATCATAGCAGATGTTTAATGGAGGCTTGTTGAATAAATAAATTAGTGAATAAATGCAAAAACTAAAGGAACTTCAGAGCTAGGAAAACAAGGTAACCCTGTGGTACTAGGTAATATTCCTGTTGATGAATAACTGGTGACGACAGCAGCTACCATTTTAGGGCAAACCAGTATAAAAGTATGCAAATGAGGTCATGTAAATTGGATGAAAAACTATTATTTTATGGCCATTTGCTTTCATATTTTCAATGATTTATTTTATCATTTTATCTACAATTATTTTTTTTAATTTACTTTATTTACTATCATCTTCCTTTATGTATTCTTGCTCTGCCTCCTGACTGTTTCTATTGATTTCAAGAGAAGCCCATTGTGGCGTAGACAATCCATTGGCTATTGCGGTTGTTCATGGTGCCGTCTCTAGGTTGCTGTTTGCAGCTACCCCTGGAACAGCGTCATTGGGGTCATCTAGGTGAGAGGTTATTTTTTATGCTTAAATGGACACTGCCTATATTTCATTGTCTTTTTCTCTAAATAAAATATTCAGTCGCCCTAAAACCTGAGATTTAAAAATGTTGGAAAGGCTATAGGATGCATGAACTTAGATCTGGTGTTGCGTATGGTATATGAAAGGTCTGCTTAATTATGAAGTAATTCCGAAGTACCATTTGGACCATTTTCCTTGAAAGGAAACTTGAAATAAATGTCAAAAAGTTATCACCTTCTGAATGCAAATTCCATGAGTTCATCTCTGTGTATGTTATTCTTCCTTAAGGAATAAAATTCAAAAGAGAAACTCATCTTAGATGCAGAGGGCTTTAAAGGTTTCCCTTTGCTTTCTTTTTAGTTTACTCAGGCCCCATATCTTTTGGGTTCATTCCCAAGTTTCCTGTGCTACATTTTGCTTTGTGGTATTACCATCAATTCAATTCAGGCTGGGGCATGAGGTCTATGTTTACAAAGTACTAATGCCTTCATTTGTGCTCCCAGTCTTTCTTTCTGACCTTCATACCTGCTGTTACAGAAAGAGCTCTGCTCTTTAAACAATAGAGTCCTAGACAAACGTCCATCTCCCCTCGGAAGTATTTCTTCACAGGCCAGACAGCAAAGAAGACATTAAATATCAAATACAAGGTTGTTTTTTCAGACAAAGTATAAAGCCAGAATCTCAAATCTATAGTCTGTTCTAATCTCAAAGAAACAGGGTTACATTTGAAGAGGCTAGTAATTCCAAAAAAAGTTGTTTAAGAAGCAATAGCATCGATGAATAAAAAAACAGACTAATCAGCAAGTAAATGTTGAATTTTTCATAGGCTGTAGGTGATCATTATTATAATGGACATTAAAAGACAAATACATCTATCAGCCCATTAAAATCAATGTTATTATCCAAATGGATTCACAAACATTAAATACATCTTCCCATAAAACATAAAGTACTCTGGTTCTGACCTTTGTGAAGGTCTGTGTGAAGCAGAAGAAATGTTCATTAATGTTACTGGCCCACATCTAGATCGGAGCTAAGAGAAGTTGGTTTATTTATAAACAAAAGTTCCAATAACTTGCTTCTGCAGGATCACAAATTCATACCATGAATCATTTTGTATTGTCTGATATTTTCTAAATTTAGGATGCAATTCATTATCTAAATTCTTGCATGTTTCAAGACTTTTGCCCTTTGTTCTTCAAAATGTAAAAATAAAATAAAAAGTCCCTAAATCTATAGCACAACCTAACACAATAAAAAGCTCTTTGTTTTAGAAAATTACATGTCAGTACTGTGTAATCTATGGCACCAATTAACCAACAATGATAATTATAAGTTAAGTTTTTAAAAGCTAGCAAATTTGTTGTTATATCTTGGAGATGATTTTTTGTTTGTTTGTTTTGTTTTCATGGTCTTTTGAGATTTTTCCCTTACTTCATTTCGTAAGGCCCCCTTTTTAAGAGTACAAAGCTATTTATAACAATAGATGTTTCAGGAATTGGCAAACTGTGAATTCCTAGATGCAGTGGCATAATAGCCCCTCAAGGAGGGAATGGACTTTATTCTTGGTGAGTTCCAAATACACAAAAATAAAGGGCTTGCCAGTTGCCAGTGGGAAGTGAACATAATTATGACTTCACAGCTGCTTCTCCGAAAGAAAAAAGCAAAAGAGAGGAAAAAAGGAAGAGTCATGCTTTTTTTTTTGTACTGCGTCTAAAAAGAATATGCACAGAGAGAATATATTTATGCCAGATATAAGAAGCCATAATTAAAGTAATACTGCACTACCAAATTCATGCCAAGAAATTCAGAGATAAGAGATATGCATCTTCAGTACTCTAGCAATTAGAACAAAGTATGGAAAATCAAAGTTCCCAAATATGTTCCCACTAGCTTGTTTTCCCTCAAAGAAGTAGAGTGGTCTTTCAGCAAAATTGTCATCATCTGCTTTCCTCATTTGACTTTTGCAAAGTGACCTGTTAAGAGAAGAGTTCAAAACTTCATGTGTGGTCTTAAGGAGGGACATTTGGAAAGTTTTACTTGGGACCTTGGAAGTTAAATTTTATGAGTGCTATAAGATAGTCAAGGTTACTATTCATACCTGCCAGGACTGATCTATTTTTTAATCTAGAACAGTTGTTGGCAGCTTTTTCTGTAAATGGTTGGACTGTAACTATTTTAGACTGTGCAGGCCATATAGTCTCTGGCCTGCCTACTCAGCCACGCTGTTGGAAGGATGTAAGTAGCCACAAACAATATGCAAATGCATAAGTGAGGAGGTTGTATTCCAGTAAAAGCCTGTTTACAAAAACTGGCAGCAGTTAGATCTGGTCACAGGGCCATCATTTGCAGAACCATGAACTAGACCCCCCTTAACAGTTATTCATTTAATGCCTTTAAGCCTTTTAAGAATCATTTTTTTTTTTTTGGTGTGAGTAATTTCCTTGAAGTTTTTTGTCAGTGAGTCAGGGAGAGATGGTTCCCAGTGAAGAGCAGTTCTTAACCAAAAACACTGCAAAGATACTTCAGTGACTTGCTTATAAAATCATTGTATCAAGCACCTGCAGGCAGGAACTTGTACTGAAACCAAAACTCTATTTTTTTTTTTTTTTTTAATGTTCATTGGTCTCTAGCAGATGTAACAAATAAAAAGAACAGATGAACAGTCAACCTGAGTTCAGTATAGATATTTTGGGGCAGGGAGAAAGGAGGTGCTGGCTGAACTAAAGTCAATTGGGAATCTGCTTGAGAATGCCTCATGGAAAAATCATCTCTTTAATCTGTCTCCCTCATTCATAGGCTATCTCAGTCTTCTGCAGAAATGTCGTTATTTGAGTGATAACTGTAAGTGAATCCAGGGTGATGTCTTTCCCTGGTTCTTCAAGTAATCTGCTATTGACCTCTATATGCCACTTAACTTGTATTTGATCTATTTCCCAATTTATAAAATAAAGGAGAATAAAGAGATGTCTGTAGAGTGGTTTGAAAGCCTGAGTGAAAGGCTCTCTAAAACAGAGAGCTAAGCTTTGAGCTGAGCTTCAAAGAGTCAGGAGGACACTTTGGTTATTGAGAATACATTCTAAATCATGTAAGTGGCCACAATGGTAATCTTGTGAATGTCATATTACTCAGCAGTATTCCAGAGGGTCAAATAGATAAGGATGACATAAAAGTTTAATATTCAAGTTAAACCTTTTAATTAAAATAGGTATGAGAAAAATACATAGCAGGAATGAATTTTGAACCGAAAGTTGTTATTTTGTGTTGTCAGCATAGACATAATTCACCTAGACATTTTTCAAAACTTCTTTCATAGATCATTGAGACTCCATCTTTTCTAAAAAATTGTGTTTTGCTTATTTTTTTCTTACTTATTTTCCTTCATATTGTCTTTTTTTGGCAGGGGGAGACTCTTGAACATTTTTAGTAATCCTGGTAATGCTATAAATTTAATGTCACAGAAGTAACCGAAGGTAGTGGAATTGTGGTGAACTCAGTATCATAATATGGGTTTGCATCATTTTCTTTCTTCAACCTCTAGTTTCTGCATAAGTAAGAGATAAGAAGAAGCTTACAAGGGTTCTTTTAGGTGACTAAACAAGGTATAGACTGAGAAAGTACTTCAGAGATATAGAGGATTCAAAGACTTGAATCTGAGTTTGAGTTTGAGAGAAGGATGCTGATTAAGTGAGGCACACAGACTTAGTTAATTTCTTCTATAGGAAAAAGAGAAGGAACAAATCATTGCAGTTCTCCTAACAAATGAAGTGGCGCTGGGGCACAACAATTTTCACTGCGTCTTAATGTTCTCATTACAAGATATTTAACATCCCTCATCTTCATTCCAAACTGCCAAGAGGACTCTGTGAGTCAGGTCATGGTTGAAGACAAAGGAATGCCCTTTTATGTTCTAAAGGGTGGAGACCAAACCTGGGTGATAATATAAAGCATCTGTGATTCCAAAGAATGCTGGGTTATTTTGGCATTAAAAAAAGTTACAGATACACTTGTGAATATAGCAGCATACCTGGGCCTCTCTCTATAATGACCAAAAGAAATCTGCTTAGAAATAGGGCAGAGATGACAATGGAAAATTTCATAAATTAAAATAAGTACTCAAAAATAACTATATGATCAAAAGGATCCAAAACATCCACACATACCCAAGATAGTTCCTTAACGTAGAGCCATGGCAAAATAGTCATAGGTATCACCCCAGTGACTCAAAGGTAGCACGGCTCAGGGCTGTTGGGCAGTCAGAGCTGGTGATAAACATCAGAGTTGTTGGTAAGACTCTCATATGCTAGTTGGCTTTAGATAACTTTCTATGCAAAGAGGATGCACAGGAAGTTGTAAGGCAGCAACAAAAGGAAATTCCTTTGCTCTATGCTTAGAAAAGTATGTTGTTATGAAGAAAAAGAAAGGAGGAGGGAATCAGATTTTGAACATTATTTAATCATATGATACAACTGTTGGAGAAGTACTGAGTTTTTGTTTCCTTTTAATCTATGGCTGAAACAAGGAAGTGAGGAAAGGTAGTTTTATAAGGGAAGCTTAGACTAAATAATTTATGACTAAATTTTTCTTTGCCCTGATTATTTTGATTCTACTATGAATAAGCTGAGAATTGCTTTGAGAGTAGATTCCAGCTGCCTTCAAGCAGAAATGCAGAGCTAATCAGTCTGGTGAAAAGTGTTCTAGCTAACAGCACCCATTCCTTGGGGTCTTCATATGTCCAATTATTGTCCAAAGAATTTTATATATTTCATTCTATTCTTCACAATATAGCCATGAGACTGGTATAATTATGGTCTCTATTTCTGGCTAGAGCTAGCAGACAAGGAACTCATACCTTATCTGGTGAGAGCACTGAGGCAGGGGTGAGGAATGCCAAGTCTAGTGAAAGCAGGGGACTGATTCCAAATGGATCTAATAGTGTCAGTGCTACCCTTTGGAATCTGGGAGGCAGACCACTAGAGAAGCCCACAGTTCCTAGATTGTTTGGGTGCCCGGATCCACTGCTTATCTGTTTAGTTTGCTTAAAACCTTGCAATGCAAAAACCCTAAAGGGAATTTGAATCTATACCACCCATAATGAGACAAAGTAAATCAGCAGAGAGGATTATCTGCATGGTCCTTTAAGAAAACTCCCCCACCCCTATGCTGTCTTACTTTCTCTGAAGGAGGAGAGTTTCAAAGGAAGAACTCAAAGTGGACAGGGTGGTCATGAATTTCCCCCTGACTCACAGGTAGAAGAAATTTGACTCCTAGTCACCAGGAAACAGGAAGTCTCCCCCATGGTCTTTTGATCTTTTGTTGCTCTGAGGAGACCCACTTATCATTGCTTTGCCACTTCAGGCCATTAAACCCATTTGCTCCTTTATATATCTGCTAAACATAGACACTGAAACGAAGAAATACAGCCTAAATAAGGACACCAATAACAGCTAGCAGGAAGTATTAAAAACAATTCTGCAGAAGGTGAGGAGCCATGCTCTTTCCACTCTGAGCTTTAAAGATTCTCTCTTTGATCAGCCACAAGGTCACTTCACTACAGGTACAAAATTAGAAATGTTGAGATACTGACTTTTCACAGCAGATCAGTTCGAGGCTATTAAACACAGAATGCTCAAGTCATAATATACTGAGAAGGCAGTGTATAAATACTGAGAAGGCAAGAATCTCCTGTGTATCTTCTCTGTCTTTTTGTTCCGTGGGCTGTGCCTAAGCTGCTAAGAGGAAGGACCTACAGAAAAGCTGTGAGCTTGGAAGACTGCCAAACAGCCAGGACTATAGACACACAAACTTCCTCTCCAAAAGCAGGTGATGATGGGCCCTGACACATTGTCAAACTACTCATCCGTCAAGGCTTTGGGGAGGCAGTAAGGCATAGCAGTTAAGCTCAAGGATTTTGGAGGCAAGCAGAGCTAGATTTGATTCCTGATACTGCATGTGACTCTTGGAGAACCACCTCATGTCTACAAGATACAGTCCTATTTTGGAAATCATATTAGTATTCCCTACATAGGATTGTGCTGAGAATTAAATACTTAATGCAATATCTGGCCCATAGTGAGTGCTTCATACGTGGAGGTTATTATTATGGGGCAGCTTATTATGTACATATTACTGTTTGGAGGCTGGAACAAACAAGAAAGGAAAAAAGCAGTGGTTTGCCCTCAAAATGCATTCAGTCTGGATGGATTCACAAGAAAAGTACATTTGCAGAAAAATTAAATAATATTAAGTAGTATATATACAAAATGCTAATTGTGTAACATGAGTGATGTGTTTTATCCATTTATTTATTCATAAAACACACAATGAGGGCTTCCACTAAGCAGAGATGGATAATAGAGCTGAGTCTTCATCGTTACCCCTATTATTGCTATGGAATAACTGAGACTTAGAGACAAAAAGAGCAAGTCAATGTCTCACAAATTGTAAATTGCAAGTCTGATATTTGGACATTGGCTGGCGTGACTCCAAAGTTCATGATCTTGCAGAGCTGTCGTCAAGAGTACACAGGCTAGAATTAGAGCAACTGGCTTCACATCTGGACTCTGCTCCTCATTAGTTCTGTGATGTTGGGCAAATTACTTAACTTCTCTGAACTAGAGTTTCCTCATCTGAAAAATTTACTTAAGATGTTAGTCTTTACTTCTTATGTTGTTTTTTGTTTGTTTGCTTTTGAGGATTAAATGAGTTAATACCTTTAAAAACTTATCTTAGTATCTGGAGCACTTTAACACATAGAAGCTTTATTATTATTTAAATAGAGAATATTATAATTATTTCTGTCTTAACTGAGTTGTAATATGTATATATTGTATGTATATAGTATATATATGTAAATAGATATTGTAATATGTACATAGAACATTATTTGGTATATTGTAAGCACTCTATGCTACTATTATTATTATTACCCAATAGTTTACACTACACTTGAATAGTGTGGTAGCCTTCAATCAGAATTGTCATTTCCTACCCCTAAATCTCCATACTCCCTCACCCTGTTAAATGGTATCAAAGACCTGTTATAAGGTATTATTTTTCACTATCTGAAAAAAATGATGTCTTTGTTGATTTTGATAATCACAGAAATTCTAGAATTAGAACAAGCTTAGTTTTTTTTTTTTTAAGATTTTTTATTTGTTTACTTGACAGAGAGATAGAGAGAGAGAGATCACAAGTAGGCAGAGAGGCAGGCAGAGAGAGAGAGAGGAGGAAGCAGGCTCCCTGCTGAGCAGAGAGCCCGATGCGGGGCTCGATCTCAGGACCCTGAGATCCTGACCTGAGCCAAAGGCAGAGGCTTTAACCCACTGAGTCACCCAGGCACCCCAGAACAAGCTTAGTTTTAATCTAAATCATGATTTTTTAAAATGAGAATTCATGTGTGATTGCACATAAATTATTCTAGCATATAGTACATATAGTATATCCTCAATAAATGTTGGTTATTGTTAGCATGACAGGTTCATCTACTTTCTTTTAATACATCACAGACAGTCCTTTCGCTTTTCTTTTTAAATGTTTTTCATATCATTTCTTCTTACAAATCTTTTTACAAATCTTTGGGCTTCACATGTCCCCACAGGTACAGTCTATGTTGTATACCATTGCTAGTGCTTTCAACACTTTAGTTAGACTAACACCGAGATGGTTTCATATTTCCCACCATGGCAGACCCTTTGCCTGATGGCCAAGGTCTTCCTTAATCCAGCTCTACTTTGTCTGACTCATTTTACTTCCCACAGAGCCCCCATCCTAGTCAAAGTACTCTCCCCAGTACTGTCCTGTCTTATGCTGATTTTGCACTGCACTCATTGTTCGTTACTATCTCATTCCTACCTCAGAGCCCTCTGTTTCAGTCTCTGCTGACCAAATCTGCCTATGCTTCAAGGCCAAGATCATGTACTACCTCTCACTTGAAGCATGCCTTGACTGTATCTTCACCTGCCAATCTTTCCCTTTTCTGAAACCCTATTGTCTGACTCCTTCCTCACACAGTCCATGATGTAGGGTAATATTATAAAGAAGTTAAACACACAGCCTCTTGCCTCCTATCATCTGGGTTCCAAACTTGTTTTCACCTCATACTAGCTATAAGATCTTAGGCCTCAGTTTCCTCATTCTTAAAGTGGACATAAAAAGGCCATCTGTCTCATAGAATTATTTGTGCTTAAATAACATAAGCCATGCAAAACACTTAGCATAGAAGTTAATGTGTGAAAACTATTCAATCATGCTATAATGCGGTTGTTATATTAAGAACTCCCTGCATGTTTTATTGAATTAATTAAATTGTTCTTTTTATTTCCATTCAGCTTTATAATGTTTAGATACAATATTCAGACAGGACAAGAAATTCAATAGTCTGAAGAGGATTTATATTTATTGTTAGAGGGTTGGTAGAGTCACAGCATGCACAGTCAGAAGGTCTAAATGCTCTCCTCACCTTATTCTGAGTTTATCATCCCTCTCCCACGGATCTTTATTGCTGCTCACCCCTTACTTAATCATTGGAGAAAGGAAGAGGGTGATAGAAGACTTCAGGTCACTTCAGATAAAAGGCACAAAGACAAATGCATTTTGAGTATAGAGAATGTTTTGGGGGGAACTCTTTTAAGTTGAAGCCATTTTCCCTTTAGAAATCATAGAGAGGTCAGTGGTTTAGAATCCAGAAGAACAATAGATAGGAAAGGTACTCTCCTTGCCCATGGAAGCAAGGGCTGTCTTGCAAGGTCTTCTCATGTAGTCAGAGTTTCAAGGAGGTTATCAGCCCTTTCTCGCTAACTACCTGCTATGCTTTCTTTCAGAGGAACTTCTGCTCTTCTTTAAAAATTATTTTCCCCACCATTCTCTTTTCTCCTCTCTCTTCTTCTCTTTATTTCTTTTTCTCTTTAATGGTCTGGCTTTCTTATTGATCATAGTAATAACACAATAACCCTTCCAAGGATACTTAGCAGCAGGGTAGTCTCAGGCTTGGGTTTTCACCCACCTTTGATCAGTACTAGAAGGAAGGACAAAAGCTCTCTCTCCAAGAAACAACATTTTTTTGCTAAAGTTTTATCCTGCTGCCTTGGGCCTTTTCTCTCAGATTCACTGTCCTTGTACTTGGGCAACTTTCCTATTTCTCTTCTGTTACTTCCCAATTTCCAGAATGAGTAAATTAGATATATTGTTTCTGGTTTCTCACTCCTAATGAATAATTTAACACACTTCATCAAAATTTGGGGGATATATGGGGAAATGGAATAATCAACCCAATATCAACCTTCATATCTAGGTGCCATGCTATAGCTGGGCAGCCAGAACCCCAGTCCTGCACTTCTGAACCATCTCCAAGATTAGCCAGAGCTACTGGTGGTGGACTAGCTGTGGTGGAACTGGTCCTACCTTCTTAACAGTCCCCTCCCTTTTGGGACCTGGATGCAGTTTTGGAGGGCTGTGGAAAGGGGCCCATCAAAATTTAAGGGTATACTCACTCTATTACCATTTAAGAGACTCCTGTAATTCTACCATCCTGTGCCTAATTCTCGCTGCTTCCTTAGTCCTGCAGCAAGCCTAACAACCCTGGCCCACCACACACCATCTCCTTTCCACATTTACGGCCTCTACCTTAACTTAACCTCACTATTTCTTGACTGAAGTTTTCTAATACTTGTATTAGTTTTCTAGGGCTGCTGTAAAAAGAGTACCACAAGTTAGGTGGCTTAACACAACAGAAATTTATCCGCTCACAGTGGTAGCACGGCCATGTTTCCTCTAAAGGATGTAGGGAAGAATCCATTCCATGCCCTTTTCTCAGCTTCCGGTGTTGGTGACCATCCTTGGCTTTCCTCGGCTTGCAGCTATGTAACTTCAATCTCGCTTCTGTAGTCATCTGGAGCCCTCGTGTCTCTTTCTTTTTTTCTTATAAGGACACTTTTCATATGGGATTCAGGCTCACTCTAATGACCCCATCTTAATTTAATCACATCTGCAAAGGCCCTATTTCCAAATAAGGTTATATCATAGGTACCAAAATTAGGACTTAAACATATCTCTTGGGGGGACATAATTCCATCCATAATAATCAATACCCTAATGGATCACCAGTGTTTCCTTCCTCTAATCCATCCTCCCTGGACCACCTAGTTAGCTTTCAAAAGCACGTATCCGATCATTCACACTTGAAATAAGGAAAAAAAAATCTGCCCACTCTTCTCTTCTTCCAGATAAAATCTTCAAAGTGGCATTCCAGGCCATTCTTATTTCAGATTCCATGTCTCTTGCCAGCATATTCATTCTTTTTTTTTTTTTCTTAAGATTTTATTTGACAGAGAGAGATCACAAGTAGGCAGAGAGGCAGGCAGAGAGAGAGGGGGGAAGCAGGCTTCCCGCTGAGCAGAGAGCCCAATGCGGGGCTCGATCCCAGGACTCTGGGATCATGACCTGAGCTGAAGGCAGAGGCTTAACCCACTGAGCCACCCAAGTGCCCCAGCATATTCATTCTTTCTCCCCACCATAGACCCCATGGGTCTACAACTGTGACTGTTAAAACATTTGAGCCCTTAATATATTTTCTAGCTTTTGCTCACCTAGGCCCTATTCTCTCCTTAAAATGAATCAATACATTCTAGGTTAGTTTATAACTCTTTGTGTATTTTGCTATTATAGGATGTATCACGTTGTTCCTTATCTTATTTACCCTGAAATTCCCAATGCCTGGCATCTATTATCTATAAATAAATGATGCCAAATAAGTTATTTCAGAGAGGAATAAACTACTTGGTAATTAAGGTTGCAAATCTTTTTAAAAAACTCTTACACTCTTCTTGAGTTTCAGAAACTCGACATTTGTCAATATAAATATCTCTTCAGATATTTTTAGCATGTAGATAAGGGGGCAGATTTTGAAACCAACTCACTTCAATTAGAAGTTATATGATTTTGAGCCCTTTACTTAGTCTCCCTGTCCCTCAATTTCTTCATCTGTTAAATGACAGTGAGTTCCTCATTTATAGAGTCATGAAGAGAAAATTTTAAAAATCCTTAGAGTAGTGACTGATACAAATTAAATGGCTAATTTCCATTAGCTATCATCTTTTTAATCACTATTATTGTTATTCTTATTATCTGTCCCTTGTAGAATGAGAATTATATAATGTGTGGCTCTGAGGTTTAGTTAAATAACCTCTTTTTCCCACCAGAGATCAGAACTGAAGGTAGCTACAGTAATCAGACAGGCAAAAGTAAAACTCCAAGTTTTACTTTTACTTTAGAAGGCAAAAAGTAAACTTCCAGTATAGTTTTGGGTTTGGGGATGACAGCTGCAACTTGTTCCTTTAACAAAGCTATTGGGTAGTTTTTCTTACTAGCAAGAACTACCCATATTACATTGTCTCTGTCAGGCACTATACAAATACCAATAGAACAACAGTCTTGAGATGTGCTCTTATGTGACAATGAAGGCAAATTTTTATTCATGGCTCCATTCAAGTGCCTGGTATAGAGTGGATTCTCAACAAATGGTAAATCTACATAATAATAATAATTCTGAAAACAATTTCATCCCAACAATAATTATGTATGATGATGACCCTCCTCTTAAGTAGGCACACAGGCCTTCTGAGGCTCAGAATGGAACTTACAAATCACATGGATGGAATCTTTGGGAAATTTTTGCATAATCATGTGTGTAGTACTAAAGATTAGATTTTTAAGGGAAAAAAGCTGCATTCATATTGGGAATAAGATGCAGTCTAATTTCATCAGCATTTAACATGGGGCTCATTTTGGTTTCCCCAAAGAAAGAAGAGGAGTCACTGAAAATTTGGTCTTACGGTCTCTTTCTTTTTCTTTCTCCTTTGATGTACATTAGTTCCCATGGAAACTACATTGGGATGGCTTGAGAGTGACATCTACAAATGTAGTGTAAGGTCATTTTTATCTAATGCTTTGAAATTTAAACCATGATTTGTGATGTACAGTGAGCCCTCCTTAACATATTCTGAAGGACTAGGAAAAGACAATATTCTGAATGCAGAAACAAGACACGTGACTGCATTATGCCAGTTCTTAGAAAGTTCAACATTGTTCTCTGCAGAAAAACTGAGAGAGCCTCAATTCCCCCGCATGCCTCCAGGAGATCCGGCAATGCAGCTGGCCTTCTTAACATGAAGAGGAGAAGAGCCCTTCTTTCTTCCTCCTTCCTTATTGCTAGTAGCCAGTGAGGCCACCAGGGAAGAGACAAATAAGTGCTCAAGGTTTTAAATGCTGCACTAAGTAACTGCTCGTGGACTATGATAAAGCAGCAGGGATTTTCTTTTTTCCAAGCAGATTCTACCACGATTCTACCACGACCCCTGGCCTGCCCTTCCTAGCGCACGGATGTGATTTCCTTTATTAATTTGCCGGTGTTGCAAATTCCAGGTGCATTTAGAGGGAGATATGTTTCTAAGGACAGACACTAGAGCCCTGGGATAAAAAATGACTGGTTTTGTGGAATATGGTCATCTCAAGCTTCTCAGACACTTTTCAGAGAAGAAATGTCTAGATGCTTAGTCAGGAGGTCTGGATTCAAATCTTGATTCATTTCCCTTCTCGCTATAAGCCTTAAGCAAGTCAAAAGTATTCTGAGCCTTGGTACATTGATCTAAAGAACACAAAAGAAATGAAACTTAAATGGGTGAATATGTTCAGAGAAGATAATGTAGAAGGAAGAGCTTAGTGTAAGTTATATGCAAGGAACTGAATATATTTGCATTGCATAACTGATTTAGTTATCCCCTGAAACATTGATTATATCTGTCTTTATTCTCATTATAGTCTTTTATGCCATAAGTTGTGAAAATGTCCATCTTTTGTCTTGTGTCATAGCTAAATGGGGGTCAAACGTCTATCTCCAATTTACAGTCACCATCTGGAATATGTAGCCTCCAAGGTCAACTTTTTTTTTTTTGTCAGTGAGAGAGAGAGCTCCTACTTGCTCAGCCCAGAAGTGTCATGTATCACCTCCCCTCAGGCTATAATGATCTAGCCTAACTGCAAAGTTAGGTTGGGAGGCATCAGCAAGCGTATCAATAATTAGTGCACACTCACTCTCTCCTTCACATTAAAAAGAAAAGTTCAATAAATCTCACTGTTTACAACTGATGATTAAAATTAAAAAAGAGGGCACCTGGGTGGCTCAGAGGGTTAAGCCACTGCCTTCGGCTCAGGTCATGATCTCAGGGTCCTGGGATCGAGTCCCGCATGGGGCTCTCTGCTCAGCAGGGAGCCTGCTTCCTCCTCTCTCTCTGCCTGCCTCTCCATCTACTTGTGATTTCTCTCTGTCAAATAAATAAATAAAATCTTTAAAAAAAATTAAATTAAATTTAAAAAGAGAGTTGTTAAAAAAGCACAGCTCAAAAAGTTGGCAAATGTGTTCTTGATGACATTTTTGTATGACCTGCTGTTCCAACACTGCTAATTTTATCTATAAGGAGCAAAAAGAACAATACATTCTTCATTGATATACTAAGTCACATTTCTTCATGTCTCCTGCCCACAGACTTAAACTTTAAGAGGCATATAAATAAGCAACTTAGCATATGTGACCTCTTGACCTTGAAGTGTTAAATTCCAGGAACTCTATTACTCCACCACTTTTATTCGTCTGTGGGAAATCACTTGATTTATGCCTGATCCCAGGATACAATAAAAATGTGCAGGTATGCCAAACTAGAGTGACTGGAACCTGTCAAATAAAAATTTTAGTTGCAATTAAAATCTACAAATAAAAGTAACCTTTGATTAAAGATTACACGGTTTATATCATACTTTTATCAGTATTCAGACACAAAACATATCCAAATAAATGAATTTAAATATAGTACAATGCACCACAGCTTTTGGAGAGAGAGATCCCTGTATGACGAAAAGGAAATTTTCTTACTGGGAAGGAGTTATAGCAGAAAGGCGATTCTAGCCAGAAGAAGCTAAACCAGTATAGACAAGGTAGATTAATGGAAATATTCAGCCAAGCAAAGTCTGATGTTTCTCAAGTTTGGCTTATTTACACTGACCATTCATTCTCATTTTATGGGCTTTAGAACTTCAGATGGGGTCCACCTAGGATTATAAACCAAAGTGCCAAAAAAACCCACAAGACTTTTGAAAAGGAATTCCCAGCTAACTTTTCAGACTCAGGAGGCTGGCATCCTTCCAAAATGATTCTCAGCTCTTAGATATTTTAGGCAGGTCCACATTGATGCAGGGAGTCTCAAAAGCAACCTGGAGAATTTCCATCTCATTAGCACCTCATTTATAGTATACCTATGTCAAGCCTAAGCCTTGGGGTTCTGGTCTTAGCTTAAACAGGAGGAAAATAAAATCTACTCCAGTACAAAGCTGAGTACAGACTGTGTCAAGTACAGTCATCGTTGAAGCATGCTCACATCACCTGTGAAGAACAACCACTTACTCTGAGTGTTCTTCAGAGGATGAAATATTTCTTCTAAAATATTTATGCATTTATTGTTTCTTTGTCATTAAATGTCATATATTTTTATTCTGGTTCATTTTTCAAACTGGGATTTTTGAGATATAATTGACACACAATATTATATTAGTTTCAGCTGTATAACATAATGATTCAATGTATTTGCATATACTGTGAAATGATCACCACAATAAGTCAAGTCAACTTCGATCACTGCACATAGTTGATTTCTTATCCTTGGGATGAAAACTTTGAAGATCTACTGCCTTAGTAACTTTCAAACATAAAATATGCTCTTATTTACTACACATTGTACATTATATCCCCATGACTTATTTATTTTGGAACTGAAAGGTTATACCTTTTGACCCCCTCATCCATTTCAGCTACCTTAAATCCCCTACATCTAGCAACTACCTACCTCTTCTCTGTATCTATGAGTTCAGAGGTTTTCTTTTGGTTGTGGGGCACAGGGTGATTAGACTGCACATATAATGGGATCACACAGTATTTGTCTGTCTGACTTATTTCACTTACCATAATGCTCTCAAGGTCTAGCCACGTTGCATTGCAAATAGCAGCATTTCCTTTTTTTATGGCTGAATAATATTGCATTACATAGACAGTTAATCAGTTAATACAAATATGTGATATATGTGATACATATATACTACATTTTCTTTATCCATTCATCCATCAGTGGACATGTAGGTTGCTTCCATGTTGTGGCTATTGTAAATAATGCTGCTATGA
Organism: Mustela nivalis; assembly: GCF_964662115.1. NCBI lineage: Eukaryota > Metazoa > Chordata > Mammalia > Carnivora > Mustelidae > Mustela > Mustela nivalis. The sequence goes on along the minus strand of NC_139029.1, from coordinate 67,850,243 downwards.
GCATGGGGAGTACAGATATCTTTTCAAGTCAATGATTTCATTTCCCTCAGATAAATACCCAGAAGTGAAATTGATGGATCATATGGTAGCTGCACTTTTAATTTTTTGAGAAACCTCCATACTGTTTTCTATAGTGGCTGCTCCAATTTACATTCCCACCAATAGTGCACAAGGGTTCTCTTTTCGCTACATTCTTGCCAAAACTTGTTATTCCTTGTTTTGTTTTGTTTTTGTTAAAAACCATTCTAACAGGTGTGAGATGGTATCTCATTGTGGGCTTAATTTGTATTTTCCTAATGATTAATGATGTTGAACATCTTTTCATGTGCCTGTTGGCCATCTGTACATCTTCTTTGGAAAAATGTCTATTCAGATCCTCTGCTCATTTTTCAGTTAGACTCTTTGTTTTTGGCTATTGAGTTATATGAGTTATTATTTATATTTATATACTTACATGTTTTATATATTAGCTCATAGATGATTTGCAAATATTTTTTCCTATTTCACAGGAAATATTTTTTTTTCTTTTTTTTTTTCATTTTGTTGATGGTTTTCTTTGCTGCAGAGAGCTTTGTAGTTTGATGTACAAACTGGATTTTTTTTTTTTTTTATTTGACAGACAGAGAACACAAGCAGACAGAAGCAGGCAGATAGAGAGGAAGGGAAGCAGGCCCCCTGCTGAGCAGAGAGCCCGATGCGGGACTCGATTCCAGGACCCCGAGATCATGACCCGAGCTGAAGGCAGCGGCTTAACCCACTGAGCCACCCAGGCGCCCCACAAACTGGATTTTTGATGGTCAAAGTTATTAAACAAAATCACTTGGATTTTAGGTCATGGATTTTAGAACACGTTTTTTGATGCTACTCTGAAAACACGCTGTACGACTTGGGGCTCAAAAAATGCCACCACGGAAACCTCAGCTGCAGTTAAACAGAGATTGTTCTTTATTCACCTTTGTACCCCTGTGCTTAATGCTGTAGCTTTAGTACTAATGCTCAATGTTTCAAAATGAGGAAATGAATGAATGAATGAATGGGAATGAAATATTCTTGAATGCACCCACAGCTTATTCCAGATAGACTTTGTTCAACCCTCCCCTATAAATATCACAATAAGACCTCAGCCAAGCTGCAGACCATGTAAGATGGCACAGGTAAATTATTACCATGGTGGTGGCAGGCTGCAGGGAGACAGGGAGACTGGGACAGCTGCCAGGTGACTGTGCAGATTATATCAGAAAGCAAATTTAGCCAATTGTTGGGTTAGAGTTCCATGAATACACAATAGTTTCATGAATACACAATTTTATAAGTTTCTGGTAACTTTTAGTTACCTGTGATTCCAGGAATGATCAGACCATGCAAAGCAGCCAGCATGTGCAAAGTCATTTGTATTAGGTTTGATATGCTATGCATCAGATTTGCATTTCTAGTTGTGACTTTCACAGGGCAAGTCTAACATCAGTTAATCCTAATTTTTTGTTTGTTTCCTTTTTTGTTTTGTTGTTGTTATTATTCTCAGTTTTATAACTCAATTTGACTAAAGATTATTTAAGATTAAAAATATGAAAAATTCATAGATTAAAATATCTGTACACACACATACATGTAGATGCACACCTGCATAAAACATATTTATGTATAAAAAATACTTAAGAACACATAAACATATACCCCATAAAGCCATGCTCATATAATTCCATATTATATATGATATATATATTTCATAGTATATATGGAAATGTATATGTGTGTACACATTTAAATATGGGATACATATATACACATAATATGGAATTATGGATATTATTAAGTAGGTATATGTGTGTATATGTATACCTATGCATACACATATATATTATACATATATATATATTTTATACTGACGCCATTGCTTTATTCACCAAATATTAATAAATATTTATTGCATCTAGGCACTCAGAATACAAAAAGTGACTTTTTTTTCCAGTCTTCAAAAAAAAATCACAACTTACAAAGGAAGAAAGACTCACAAACACATGAATGCAGTTTAATGGCAATACAGGCAAATTCTTCCTAGAAGACCTCAAGAAAAGATTGTTCCAAACATTCACTACTTATTACATGCAGGTCTTTCTTACTTTATCTAATCTATCCATCTTCCAAGTAATGAGTTTGCAGATACTTTCTACCTTGATAAAAATCTCAAAATGGTTGCAAGTATTGGTGGCAAAGTTTTGATTTATGCCTCTAAGAGCTACAACACCTTTTGCTTTTCCTAGCATAACATGAAAATCTGTTGCTTGAGCTTTGGAAAGGTTTCTTCCCTTTTGAATTTCTTCCCTTTTATCATGTTGCAGTTTGTGAAATGTAATAATTCATTATGGTTTTCTTGTAGTTTTTCTATATCATGACGTTTATAAATATCTTAGCAACATACAGAGTATATGAAATTCTGTATGTACCTAGAAAATAGAGATATACACAAACATATGCATGTTCAGATGATAAAAAGTATAGCACAGTTGTCTGAATCATGATCTATGAGTACAGAGATGGTTGGAATATTTAATATATTTTGAACACTGTTTTAGGGTTCTCCATCTATAAAATTCAACTAGCATTCCCTTCCCTTCCTATTACATAGGAATGCTGTGAATTTCCCATAAGATAATATGAGTAAGTGGTTTATGAGGTAAAATATACTATAAAAATACATATCTGGCCAAGATGTGAAGGCGATCCAGTTGCATGTCAGATTTTCACAGGTTCCTAAACTACCAGAATGGCTTCTACAGGTGACTACAAGGAAGCTCAAGTATACATTTGATACTTATATTTCTTTTCAAAATTACTTTTCCAGCTTTTTCAAAAGCCCAATTCTGTGCTCTTTCTTGACCTTCTTGTATGTGTTCTAGTTTCTATCTTTGCTTCTGTCTTTGAATTTGATACTTTCTCCAGTAACAATATTGGTTCCTCCTAAGTAACATTTGAACAAGCAACCCAATCTTGTCTCTCAACCACTTTTCCTAGGTTGATGCAGAATCCTTTCACCCAGAAGCTGCTCTCTCCTTTCAAGCCCAAGCTCCTGTGGTCACATGATATTTTCACTGGGTTCAATCAAAACTTTTCTAAAAAGGAGACAATAGGTCTGGGGAAGATAGTGGAAAAGGAAGATCTTAGGCTTACCTCATCCCATAGATATAACTAGGTAACATCCATGTTAGTATAAAAAAAATGCAGGAAAATATCTCAAAGACTGGCAGAACAGACTCTCTATAGCTAAATGTAAAGGAGGCCACATCTAAGAGGGTACGAAGGGCAGAGACATGGTTAGGAACCAAACAGACCCACAGGACTGTGGAGGTACTCTTCATGCCCAGAGAAGGGAGAGAAGCTGACTCCATATCAGGCACCCTAGGCACAGAGGACTTGCACTGGAAAGGTGAATCCCCATAAAATTTGGCTTTGAAAACCAAAGGGGCTTAACTTCTGGAGTTCTTAAAAATCAGTGGGGCTTAGCTTAACACATGGAACTTTAAATATCAGTGTGCTCAGCTCCAGGAGACTTAGAAAGTGATGGGAAACTTGAAGAGATAGCCTAACAAACAGCCCCATTGAGATACAGCACAGAAGGAGTACTTTGGAAGATGCCCAGAGTATACTGGAGGGAGACTTGTTTGCTAACCACAGGCCATGTCCTGGAGACAGGCAGGGATCTTTTAGAGAATTCTGTAAGAACAAAGGAGGTGGTAGGTGTCATTTCCCACCCTGTCCCCTCCACCTAGATGCATGGGCACCTGTGGGAATCATTGAGCATGAATACTCTCCACCTAGCTTGATAACAGCACACCCTACTCCTGTGTACTTCTGTGATCCATTCCTCCAACTTGTCCTTCTCCACAACAGACCTGTACAAATCTTGCTAACACTGTGAGTTCTGCCCCTAGGTCCCCCTGTGGCCTCTCTCCCTCCAACATGCCCTCAGTAGAAATCTATTCAAAGCTGCCCATACAAGCACAGCAGTATGCAAGCAGCACTGACCGGGGTCAGAACCACCCCAAAGTGAGAGGGGATAATAACCACATACACACAATCTTACTGTTGACCCCAACAGTGGTTTGGCGGCAGACATGTGGTCTGACTGCAGGGGTTGCCCACCAATGAAAGCTTCTCAGGGGAAAACACAGGGAAAGCACTCTGCAGTTCAGTGGGACAGAGGTCTAGCAAACTCCTGATCTTACCCAACTCAAACTGAAAGCAGCCCTTGAGTGGTCCACTAGCAACACAGGGACCCAAACCCTGCCCACAACAGGCAAAAAGAGCCACTGCAGACCACTGGACTACAAGCAAACACAGATCAGCCACAATAGCAGGGCGCATGCAATATACATAAGAGACACCTCTGAAGCCCCAGGTTCTGTGAATAGGGGACATTGCACTGCAGGGCACTGCAGGGCATCTTCTTCATAAGTGCACTACTTTTAAGAGCAAGAAACAGAGCTAATTTTCTTAACATATAGAAACAGAGAGTTAGACAAAATGAGAAGGCAGAGGAATATGTTCTGAATGAAAGAACAAGACAAAATCACAGCAAAACAGTTCAACAAAATAGAGAGAAATAGTATGCCTGATAGAGAATTTAATGTAATGTTCATAAATACTCAAAGGACTTGAGAAAAGAGCAGAGGATACATTCAACTCTCAAAAAAGAGATAGAAAACATAAAAAAAAGAACTAACAAGAGATGAAGAATTCAATAAGTAAAATTAAAAATACACTACATGGAATAAATGGCAGACTAGAGAAAGCAGAACAGATCAGTGACCTGGAGTACAGAGTAATGGAAAGTAACTGAGCTGAATAAGAGAGAGAAAAAAATAATAATAAAAAATAAAAATAGACTAAGGGAACTCAGTGACACCATCAAGCATGATAACATTTACATTATAGGCATCCCAGAAGGAGAAGAGAGAAAAGAGGGCAACAAATTTATTTGAAGAAATAATAGCTGAAAATTTCCTGAATCTGGGAAGCATAGAAATCCAGATCCAGGATGCACAGAAGGCCTCCAACAAAATCAACCCAAGGAGGTCCACACTAAGACACATAGTAATTAAAACAGCAAAAAAAGTAGTGATAAAGAGAATTGTAAAAGCAGCAAGAGAAAATAGTAAGTTAATCTCATAAGACTATCAAATGATTTTTTCAGCAGAAACTTTGTAGCCAGAAGAAAGTGATTTGATATACTCAAAGTGCTGAAAGAAAGAAACTTGCAACTAGAATACTCTATCCAGCAAAGTTATCATTCAGAATAGAAGGACAGATAAAGTGTGCCTAGGTGGTTCAATGGGTTAAGCCTCTGCCTTTGACTCAGGTCATGATCTCAGGGTTCTGGGATTGAGCTCCACATCAGGCTTTCTGCTCAGTGGGGAGCCTGCTTCCTTCTCTCTCTGCCTGCCCCTCTGCCTACTTGTGATCTCTCTCTCTCTGTGTCAAATAAATAAATAAAATCTTAAAAAAAAAAAGCACAGATAAAGAGTTTCTCAGACAAACAAGCTAAAGGAATTCATCACCACTAAACCAGTCTTATAAGAAATGTTAAAAAAGGATTCAATTTGAGTGGAAAGGAAAGAACATAAGTAGAAGTAAGAAAAACAGGAAGCACAAAAGAAGTGAAATTAAGTATATCTATAAAAGTCAGTTAAGAGATACACAAAATAAAAGGATGTGATGTACGACACCATATACCCAAAATGTGGAGTGGAGGAGAGGAGTAAAAATATAGTGCTTTTATAACGGGTTCAAACTTACACTACCATCAACTTAATATATATGCATTAGGTGTAAAACTAATGGTAATCACAAATAAAAAACTGGTAATAGATCTGCAAAAAAATTAAATAGAAAGCAGTCCAAGTATATCACTAAAGAAAGCCAGAAAACCATGAGAAAAGAGAGCAAGAGAAGAAAGGAACAGAGAAAGACTATAAAAGCAACCATGAAACAAGTAATAAAATGCAAGTAAGTACATACCTATCAATAATTACTTTGGGTGTAAATGGATTAAACACTCCAAACAAAAGACATAGGGTGATGGAAGTCATAGAAAAATAATAGTCAACAATGAATAGGCTCCCTACAAGAGACTCATTTCAGAACTAAAGACACATGCAGATTGAAAGTGAAGGGATGGGAAAGCATTTATCATGCCAAAGGAAGTGAAAAGAAAATGAAGGTAGCAATGCTTATAATTTACAAAATAAAATTTAAAATAAAGATTGTAAAAAGAGATTAAAAAGGAGATTATATAATCATAAAGGGAACAATCCAACAAGAACATAAAACAATTTTAAATATTTATGCATCCAACATGGGAACATCCAAATACATAAAGCAGCTAATAACAAACATAAGAGAAGTAATCAATAGTAATACAATAATAATAGAGAACTTTTACACTCTGCTTACAGCAATAGGTAGGCCATCCAAACAGAAAATCAACAAGAGAACAGCAGCTTTAATTGCACAGTGGCCCAGACATATCTAACAGATGTATTTAGAAAATTCCATCCTTAAACAGTGGAATGCACATTATTTTCAAGCACACATGGAACATTCTCCAGGAAATATCACATTTTAGACCACAAAACAAGTCTCAACAAATTCAAAAAGATTGAAGTCATACCATGCATCTTTTCTGATCATGTTATGAGACTAGAAATCAACCACAAGAAAAAAAAAAAACCTGTGAAGAACACAAATACATGGAGATTAAGTAATATGCTACCAAACAACGAATGGACCAACTAAGAAATCAAAGAGAAAATTAAAACAAACAAATACATGGAGGTAAATGAAAATGAAAACACAATGGTCCAAAATCTTTGGGATGCAGCAAAAGCTATTCTAAGAGAGAAGTTTATCAATATAGGTCTACCTCAAAAAGCAAGGAAAACCTCAAATGAACAACCTAAACTTACACCTAAAGGAGCTAGAAAAAGAAGAACAAAGAAAACCAAAACCAGTAGAAGGAAGAAAATAATAAAGATTGCAGCAGAAATAAACAAAATTGAAACCATAAAACAACAACAACAATAGAACAGATGAGTGAAACCAGGAGCTACTTCTTTAGAAAAGATCAACAAAATTGGTAAACCTTTAACTAGACTCATTTTTAAAAAAAGAGAAAATAGACTCAAACAAGATTAGAAATGAAGGAGGAGAAAAAACAACCAACACCACAGTAACACAAAGGATTAGAAGAGAATACTATGAGAAATTACATTTCAACAAATTGGACAACCTAGAAGAAAAGGGTAAATTCTCAGAAATATATAACCTCCCAAAACTGAAGCAGAAGAAATGGAAAATTTGAATAGACTGGTTACCAGTAATGAAATTGAAGCAGTAAGCAAAAACAAACAAACAAACAAACAAAAACCAACAAACAAAAGTCCAGGACCAGTTGGCTTCACTGGGAAATTCTACCAAACACTTAAAGAAGAGCTAATACCTATTCTTCTCAAACTATTCCAACAAATAGAAGAAGAATGAAACCTTCCAAATTCATTCTATGAGGCCAGCATTAACCTGATACCAAAACGAGATAACAACACTACAAAATAAGAGAAGTATAGGCCAAAAACTGATGAACAAAATCCTCAACAAAATATTAGAAAACCATATGCAACAGTCATTAAAAAGTCATTCATCATGATCATGTGGGATTTTTATTTCTGGGATGCAAGTGTGGTTCAATATTCACAAATCAATCTCTGTGATACAACACCTCAACATGAGAAGGGATAAAATCATATATGATCATTTCAATAGATGCTAAAAAAGCATTTGAAAAAGTACAATATCTATTCATGATAAAAACCCTCAATAAAGTAGGTTTAGAGGGAACAAACCTCAACATAATAAAGGTCAGATATGAGAAATCCACAGCTAACATTATACTCAATAGTGAAACCTGAGATCTTTCCCCCTAAGGTTAGGAACAAGACAAGGATGTCCACTCTCACCACTTTTATTCAACATAAGTACTGTAAGTCCCAGCCACAGAAATTTACTTAAGAAATAAAGTGCATTAAAATTGGTAAGGAAGAAGTAAAAGTCTGTTTCCAGATGATATGATACTATATACAGAGAACCCTAAAGACTCCACCAAAAAACTACTAGAACTGGTAAATGAATTCAGTAAAGTCACAGGATACAAATTCAATGCACATAAATCTGTTGCATTCCTACACACTAATAATAAGGTGGCAGAAAGGGAAATTAAGAAAACAATCCCAGTTACAATTACACCTAAAATAATAAAATACCTAGGAATAAACTAACCAAGGAGGTGACAGACCTGGGCACTGATAACTATAGAACACGAATGAAAGAAATTAAGATGACACTAATGGAAAGGCATTCCATGCTCATGGGCTGGGAACATACGTATTGTTAAAATGTCTGTACTACTCAAAGCAGTCTACAGAGTTAATGCAATCCCTATCAAAATACAAACAGTGTTTTTCACAGAACTGGAACAAACAATTCTGAAATTTGTATGGAACCACAAAAGATTCCAGTAGCCAAAACTGTCTTGACAATGAAGAACAAAACTGCAGGTAACCAATCCCAGATTTCAAGATATACTACAAAGTTGTGGTAATCAACACAGGATGATACTGGCAGGAAAGTAGATGCATAGATCAATAGAACACCGTAGAAAGACCAGAAATAAACTCATGATTATATGGTCAATTAATCTTTGACAAGGGAAGCAAGACTATGCAATGGAAAAAGACATTCTTTTCAAAAAATGGTGCTGGGAAAAACCACACAGCTATATGAAAAAGAACGAAACTCGACCACTTTCTTACACCATACACAAAAATAAACTCAAAATGGATTAAAGATCTAAATGTGAGACCTGAAGCCATACAAATCCTAGTAGACCATGGGCAATAATTTCTCTGACATCAGCCATAGCAACATTTTTCTAGAGATATCTCCTAAGGCAAGGGAAACAAAAGCAAAAATGAACTATTGAGACTATATCAAAATAAAAGGCTTCTGCACAGCAAAAGAAACAATCAATAAAATAAAGACAACCAACCAAATGGGAGAAGATATTTGCAAATGGGCATACCTGATAAGGAGTTAGTATCCAAAATATATAAATAATTTATATAACTCAACACTACAAAAACAAATAATCCAGTTGAAAAACAAGCAGAAGACATGAACTTCTGTTCTCTAAAGAAGATGTACAGATGGCCACGAGGCACAGGAAAAGATGTTCAATATCGCTAATCCCAGAAATGTAAATCACGACCACAATGAGATATCACCTCGCACTTGTCAGAGAATAGTTAAAATAAAAAACATAAGAAACAACAAGTGTTGGAGACTATTTAGAGAAAAAGGAACCTTCCTGTACTCTTGGTATGAATGCAAACTGGTGCAGCCACTATGGAAACAACATGGAGATTCCTCAAAAAATTAAAAATAGAATTATCATATGATCCAGTAATTCCACTACTGAGTATTTACCCAAGAAAAGAAAAACACTAATTCAAAAAGATATATGTACCTCTATGTTTACTGTAGTATTATTTGCAATAATCAAAGTATGGAAGCAACCCAAGTGTTCAATGATAGATGAATGGATAAAGAAGAAGGGATACACACACACACACACACACACACACACACACACACACATGAATATTAGTCACAAAAAAGGAAGAAATCTTGCCATTAGCAACAGCATGGATGGATCTAGAAGGTATAATGCTAAATGAAACAAGTCAGTCAGAGAAAGACAAATACCATATGATTTCACTCATCTGGAATTTATGAAACAAAACAAATGAACAACAAAAAACCCGGATAAACTAAAAGCAGACTCTTAAATATAGAGAACAAACTGGTGGTTACCAGAGGGGAGGTGGTTGGAGGGAGGTGGGGGGGTGAAACAGGTGATGGGGATTGAGTACATTTAATGTGATGAGCTCTGAGTAATGTACAGAATTGCTAAGACACTATATTGTACAACTGAAACTAATAGTGTATGATTATACTAGACATACAATAAACAAGTACATAAGTAAAAGGTAGCCAATAGTATATGCATTTTTAGAATTATCCAGTCCTATTTAATTACGGCAGAAGTGTTAAGCTTTTAGTTTTCAAAATGGTTTAGAACTCTGGAGAGGGCAGAGATTTTCTAGAAATAGTCACTGAAAAAAAATTAAAACTTTGAACTTTAGACCCACTTAGAAGTAGGAACCTCAATGACTCATCAAATAATTGTAGCATTGCTTCCAGTGCCCCATTGAAATAAAAAGGAAAATATCTGAGTCTGATTGGAATCATATAGACAGGTAAAATACGGTCTTTTGATTAAAAGATCTTCCAGGATGCATTTTAGTGTTATGTTTAACATAATATACTATTATTTCATAAAAACCTGATTCTGAGTTTTAACCATGATATATAAGAGATCTGTGATAGAGAACAAGTTACTTGGCCTTCACAAGTCTCAGTTTTTTCATATAAAATGGTCCAGGTTGGCTACTTTTTTTCTTCAAATGTAAAAAGATATAGGATAATGCCACCTTACCATAATATCAAGAAAAAAAAAAGTCTATGCCGTCATTATTCTTCCTCAAACAATTAGAGAGATGATACTTCTAGTCACATCAGTGGACTTCTAAAGGCTGAGAAACCCCCTCCAAAGAGAGATGGGGCAAAGAGTAACTGTTTCCCCATCGTAAAAGCATGGAAGACAGAGCTGATTGCCGACTCCAGCAGATAAGGAGAAAAGCTAAGTATGAGTTAGTATGACGGAGTAAATTCCCCAAGAGTTGCAGATCCGAGTGGAGTCTGTACATTCTCAAAAATGTTCTTCACAGGCTCCCACTGGTGCTTACAGGAAATACTCAGGGAAGAGGAGGAAAACAGAGTGAACTCCCCTCAATGGCGCATCTTTACATTTCTCTTATATGAAGTTGAAGTCTTAAGTTACCAATAAAAGAACAGGTGACCCCTTCACATACCATCCTTCAAAAACATGACATACATAACAATGTATCCAACAATATAGCTGCAAGATCTGAAAGCTAAAAATGATAAAATGTTGCTAAGAGAAATTTTAAAAGACCCAAATACATGGAGATATATACAGTGTTCATGGTTCGGAAGACTCACTACTTTTAAATTACAGATTTCCCCCAATTCACCTATCAGAGTCAATGTGATCTCAGTCAAAATCTCAAGGCTTTTTAGTAGAACTTGCCGAGGTGATTTTAAATTTTATGTGGAAAAGTCAAAGGCCAAGAGTAGCCAAACAATTTTTAAGAAGTACAAAGTTAGTGGACTCATGCTACCTGATTTCAAGGCTTTATTTACTAAAAGGGTGAATAAATTACACTTTAATAAATATGACTTTTAAAAGTGTACATTATGAAGCACTTACTTCAAAGGATTGTTTCATGAATTAAATGAGGTGACAGGACCAATACAGGGGAAGTGCTCAATAAATGGTAACTGTTGTCACTGGCATTTGTTATTTGTTAGAGAGTCATAAACTATAATTCCCTTCCCTTCTCTTCCCCCTCCCCTATCACAAAATGTTCTGGAATTGAAAGAGGTCTTTTATGTGTGACATTATAAGCTCTTTCTTTTCCTGGGTACTCTCTACAGATTTAAGTCATTACTGTGTCTTGGATATATGTTCCAATGTATCAGCCTCAGAAGTGGGCACCTTTCATTTTACCTCATGAATGCAACTGTGGAGGCTTGGCTGGAAGCGTTGTTTCCATGGTAAATATGGCAGATAAATATGGCAGGTCCCCATTTCCCTCTTGTTAACATATAGGCACTTGGGGGTTGAAGCAGATTTACTATAAAGTAGCCTAAGCTTCAGATCCCCTCACTTGCACTGGTTTCTTTCAAGATCCCAGGAAGGAGCCCTAGCAAAAGGCTATGAGAACTATTTATATTCCATAAGTCTTCAAATTCCTTGATAGCTTAACTCTGAAACGTCTGAATATCTGTATTCTCCAGCCTTCACATGTCCTCTTACGTAAAAAATCGCAGCCTCATTAAAGCACACCAGTAATAAAAATGATGATGGAGACACTCAATTATCATTTATCTTTTTGTTTTGTGGCACTTTACGTATAGTAATTCTGCATTTGGCTCTAGCAGCCATGTATAAAACTTGGCAATGACTTAAACATACAGGAGGCCATTGTTCTCTCAACAAGAAGTTCAGAGATGGTCCAGGTCTCTGTAGGGCTCCATGATGACATTAGAGACTCAGACTCCTATAAACTTTCCATTCAACTCTCCTTATTTGTGGCTGTCTTACAGCTACCTTAAAATCAAAAGATAGCTGTTTCACTTCTAACATCATTTTTTCCTTTCTAGGCAAGAATAGAGGGAAAAGTAAGGAGAAGTAGAATGTAAGGGTCAGAATTGCCCCTTTCTGAAAATATTTTAAATAGCTTGCCTTTTTTTTTTAGATTTTATTTATTTATTTGACAGAGAGAGAGACAGTGAGAGAGGGAACACAAGCAGGGAAAGTGAGAGAGGGAGAAGCAGGCTCCCCACTGAGCGGGGAGCCCAATGCAGGGCTCGATCCCAGGACCCCGAGATCATGATGACTGGAGCCAAAGGTAGATGCTTAATGACTGAGCCATCCAGGTGCCCCATAAATAGCTTTCTTTGAAAGGTCTAATATTCTGCTTCTATCTCCTTGGCCAGCACTATGCCAGATACGGCATACTTGTCAGTCCCCTAGCTGCAAAGGAGGTTGGAAGGTGGGGGTCTATGTATGTAAGTATGTATGTACACACCCATGCACACATTTTTAAGGAGAACACATTGTTGCAACAAGTGGATTCTGATAGAAAGAAGAGGAGACTGGTACTTGAGTAGGAGACACATAGGGTCCGCCATCCATTGTAACCTTTATAAAAGTCCTAGAGAATGGGTGTTATGGTTCCTGTCAAGAACAATAGAAGTGAAAACAATCTTTCAAATAAGTTGCAAAAATTAAGTTTGCACCTGAGAAGTCATACTGGAAGGGAACTATTACAAAGAACTTATTCTTGATATGCTTCAGAGACGTAAGGAAGAATCGTAAGAAACTTCCACAGGCTTAGAATTTTTTGTGCTTTGAAATTTTCTTCAGTTTATGAGAGCTTTTCTGCTTCCATCCTTCTAGGTTGCTCTAACACTCCCTGGGGCTTGGTCCTTTTCGTTTCCTCTGTTTTGAAACGTTTTATCTGGTGTTTAGGCTGTCCAAATTCTTCCTTTCCTTCAGGTTTCAACTCAAATGCCATCTGCTCAGAAAAGCCTTCCGTGAATTCCCCGTCTGGGTGCTGACTATCCTTAAGTCACCATTGTATTATCATGGAGTTTCCTTCTTACAGATCTTAGTACAGTAGTCCCTGCCTTGTCTGTGGGGGATATGTTCCAATACCCTCAATGGACGTCTGAAAGCACAGATTGTACCGAGCCTTTACACACTGTTTTTTTCTACACACACATACCTATGATGAAGTTTCACTTCTGAGTTAGGCACCTCAAGAGCTTACAACAATAACTAATAACAAAATAGAACAATTATAACACTATGGGAGTAATAACAGTTTGTGAATGTGGTTTCTCTCAAAATAGCTCTTACTCTACTCGCTTCTTAGGCTGTGAAAGAATAAAATGCTTTGTGATGAGATAAAATGAGGTGAATGACATAGGCTTGGTGACACAGTGTTAGGCTACTCTTGATCTTCTCACCATATGTCAAGAGAAGGATCGTCTACTTCTAGACCCCCGAGAGACTGTGGGTAACAGACACTGTGCAAAGTCAACTGCAATAAGAAAAGACGACTGGACTATCCAGAATGATTTTGTTTATTTATTTACTTATTTATCTCTGCATTTGTCTCCACCAGAATGTAGGTTCCTGGGACACATAGATTTTTGTCTTTCTTTTTGTTCACGGACCTTTGCCTGGTATGGACTCTTGACAAATGGTAGAGTCTGAAGACATGTTTGTTGAATTCGTGAACGAGTACACTCTGGAGGGGAGGGAGCTTATAGGAGTAGAGAGGGAGACACGAGGCTGACAGGCATATTTTTTCTAAGCCCTGGGTCCGTATGTGTGCTCCTGTAGAAGCATGTGTGGTGGCGAGTGGCTGGATTTTGGCCCCAGGAAGACGGTTCTACTGAGCGCAGTAAAGGCAGAGAGTGAGTGTGAACTATTAACAGACCGAAGTCAAGCCATCAGAGCCTTTTGGCATAAGAGCGGTCTGGTTATTAATAGTGTTTACGTGGATTGGTGGGAAGAGAAAGCACAGAATGTGCTGTGTCTCTTTGAACTTTCGAGTGCTTATTGCATAGACATCCGGCATGTCTGGAAAGAAATGCACAGCTGAGCAGAAGGCACCAGTTCTTAAGACATGTGGGTGACATGAAGTATAGTTCTGAGAAAAACCTAATTCAATCCAGAAAGCTCAGGAATGAACCCTTCAGAAATATTTAATTCGATGGTTATGAAGCATTTACTTGAGTTGAATAACAACTCAAGTGTTTTCCCCTTGCATAAGAAAGGGAACAACCTTTCTGTTTTTAAGCAACCTTTTTCTTGTCACACTAAGAATTGTGACCCAGCACATTGCATTTTGCCCACAGATGTTATAAGGAACAGCAGAAAGCAGTGGAGCTTCTGAAATAATTTAGAAGGTTAAAATTTAAGAACCCACTTGGTAAATTGTGCCTTTGTCACTGATAAACATTTATTTTCCTCAGATTGGGGGCCCAAGTATTTGCTGAAAAACTGTCTCTTTGTTCTTAAATTAGAAGAGATGATTTCAGTGATATCGTATGATACCGCTATCGTGTCTGGAGTGAGGTTTTTTAGAAGGCAAAACCACTTGCTGTATTCTGTGTGGAGACTTCCCTCTGGCTTGTGTTGACAGTAATCTCAAGGTAATCCTTTGAAATAAAAACCTATAAAAAGTGCTGTGACAGGACAAAGAGATAACATGTGTGGCAGAGGAAATGAAACTAAAGTGTTTATTTTTCTGATAAAATAGGAGTGTCTCTTCTCTTCCAGTTGCAGCATCGTGACTCAGTTCAGTGAACTATATAATCCTCTCTGGAGCTTAATTAGAAACCTTGTAAACGGAGTGCAAGAGGCCAGAATCTATGTTGGATGAACACAGCAAAGTCTTTTTATGAAAACGGGAACTCCCCCGAATCGTCTTACAGTGGGATCTAATGATTTCATAATTGAATTGCCCAATTTGGGTTCAAAAGAGGGAAACTTCTTTTTCTACAGAAAGATGATGAGACATGTGGATTTCACATGTTTACAACAAAAGCATTCTTCTTTTGCTCCCTAAATTTCAGAGGCATAAAACACATTGATCCAGAACCTCCTGGTAGCTGACTTGTGAGCTGGGAACTAAAGCCTTGCGTTGGTTTCCCCAGTGGTGACCTAAGGAGCTGAAAGAGTTATTGCCCAGTGTCTCTCTGGTTATGGAGAGACCCTGGCTCAATAAAAAGAAAGATAATAGGCTATCTGGAAGGAATCTGGCTATTTCCTTGAGTAATTGCCTGAAGTAGCCCCTCCTTTGGAGGGGGAGGGCACGCTCTTCAAAGGGGTCAGTTGATTTCCTATCTCTTGAAAAGACAATACATTTTTCCGCACTCAGATGGATCCTTTCTAAATGTCTTTGTCCTTTAATTTTTCCATTCTGTGTTCCTCTCCTTTTCATTTTCCTCCTCCCACCCGCGCCTCCATTAGGTCCCCGCTTTTTAGCTTTTGACCTGTTTACTCAGTCTTAATGCAAACATTTACTGTTTTAACTGTCAGTTTATAAGTTTCCATTTTGGAGGTTATTAAGGTTTAATGAAAGCTGGTCTCCACTTTGAATCCCAGCTTGATTTATTAAAAAAAACCTGTTTTCTGGGACTTTATTTTTATTGAGCAAAACAACCATATTCCTTGCTCTGGAGTTACCATCTAGTGTATCTAAAGGTGTGAAAGGAATGAAATGATTGTCCTATGATTTTAAAGGTTCAAGTACATTTTACTATTCATATGACTCACGGTTTTATCAGTCACATCCGTTTATATACGAATGTATGTTCAACTTCTATGACATGAATAATAGTATATATGGATGTATATTTTTAAGGGGAAGCTTATGACCATAAAGATAAACATAACGTTGATACCTAGTCAAATTCCTTCCATAAATTCATCTTTTCAACTCACAGTCTCCCATTTTCTGAAATAGGTTGGAGGATGCTTACATTGCATCCAAATACATCCAAATTTTCCCTAGAAAATACTTTTGTATTCTTTGAGCTTTTTATATCACCACATAAGGGTGAGGCAAGTATTTCTATGTGTCCTCCAGTGCTGGTTTGATATTCTTGATTTCTGTTTTCTTTTTTCTTCATGCAACCGTATAACTATTAGGCCTAGGGAAGAGGAAAGAAAATTGGTGTTCTCTTCCAATTACAACATGCCATGTGACATTATGTACTCCACTCCCTTTTGCTAACAACAACAACAACAAAATACACTTAAGTCCAATGATGACCTAAGATGGATTTAAAGGGTTTCTATCCCAATAACCCAAACAAACTGTCATGGTTCTCCAAGTTGCTTCAGATGTCCCACAAATCCTTATTTTGGCTGATGTTTTTGCCTAGTATAGTTAAAGATATTCAATTAGCAATTTCCCTAGTACATTTTATTCATAGGTATATTACACTAGAGATTAAGACATAATTCTTGCCTTTCACAAACTGAGGCAAAATAAAACAAAGACAAAAGTGACTATACCACAAAGTAGAATGTGACAAATGCCATAAGAATAGTATTGGTGAAGGAACGTGTTCAAAGTGCTACGCACAGAACTCCAAAGATTATATGCTCCATTGATGCTGGTTCCTCTCTCCTCTCCACCATGGTGGGAAAAGGCACATCTGGTTAGAAGAATAAGTAAAGCCCTATGGACAAGACTCCATTTTCCTGAGAACAATGTGGGGAAATATCTGTGGAACAGAAAGCAATTTAACTAGACTTGAAAGCAATGTAAGTCTAGGAAGGAAGATGAAATGACTTTTGGAAAGGTGGGCTGTGGCTTGATGCACAGGACCTAGTATGTCAGGGGAAGACATTTTAACTTAATTTGTTTGATGTGAGGAAGCCACAGAGGGTTTCAAAGTGAGAAAAATCATACTATGGCCTGTGTTTTAGAGAAATATTCTGAAAACTGTGTAAAGAACAAATTAAAGAAAAGGACTCAAAGATCATTTGTATTAGTTATATAACAATAATAGTAACTATAATCTTTACCATTTGATTTAATACCTTTTTGGAACCAGAATTTTTGCATATATAATTTTCCATACTCTCAGCCATTCAGAAGATAGATAGAGAGGAGTAGCTACTAGGTAGTGTTTAAAGCCACAATTATCTGACTCCATAGTCCATGATAGAAAGTAGGACCCAGGGGCACCTGGGTGGCTCAGTGGGTTAAAGCCGCTGCCTTTGGCTCAGGTCATGATCCCAGGGTCCTGGGATCAAGCCCTGCATCAGGGTCTCTGCTTGGCAGGGCACCTGCTTCCTCCTCTCTCTCTCTGTTTGCCTTTCTGCCTATTTGTAATCTCTGTCTGACAAATAAATAAATAAAATCTTAAAAAAAAATAAAGAAAGAAAGAAAGTAGGACCCACACTGTTCTTAATGAAATGTGACTTTGCCTAAGTCCCTCATCTTGTCTGGGACTCAGTTTCTCCACATGAGGAAGCAAATCAAACTTTAAAATTCTACAATCAAACTTTAAAGTTCTATAATCAATCTATACTCACATATCCAATTCCTGTTATGGCCAGTACTATGTGTTTGCATCCTAAATGACAAAGGAATGGGATAGAAACCAGCAAGAGATTTTATCAGAACTTATTTTCTAACTAACTGAGCAAACTCTTCAGGCTGAAGTATAATGAATTCTAACAAATTTTCATAGTACAATTTTTATAACTAAAATGACATAGGAAATTTACATTTATAAGTCATACAAATTCTATAGGAATAAGATATATTTAATTATAAT
Source organism: Mustela nivalis (assembly GCF_964662115.1). Classification (NCBI taxonomy): domain Eukaryota; kingdom Metazoa; phylum Chordata; class Mammalia; order Carnivora; family Mustelidae; genus Mustela; species Mustela nivalis. The sequence goes on along the minus strand of NC_139029.1, from coordinate 67,832,117 downwards.
TTTATAAGAGGTACATTTAAAAAGATCCACTCCATGACATTTCACTTGCGGATATTCTAAAGTTAAAAAGGAAAAGTTTGAGGAAAAATATAAAGGCTCTAAACCCCTTATTACTTCAGTTCAACATGGAATCAAGAGCGGAGTTCGTCAAAGAGATAATTGAAGACACCCTGGGAAGAGGGGACTGAGGTTTTCAAGTTTATCATAAATCATTCAATGCCTTTGGCAAAGCCTTGGTGGAAATTAGGAAACTGAATATTGTAATGTAATTTAAGTTTTCACCAAAGACTTCATTCTGATTCTGATGGGAATTTTTACCCTAGAAAGGACTGCGGAACTAAATCCCAAGAGCCCGATTCTATTGATCATTATAATGTTTTGCCTTTTGCAAAAAGGTGAGCTGCTGTTTTGAACCCAAATGAGAAGCCTTTTCAGAAGCACCCCATCTATTCCTTTTATACTGAGCAGGAGTAAACCAAGAAGAGGATGTGAAATCTATTCCTCTTCTGGAAAAAGGATAAATCAGAGTACCTTTATTTGTATAGGACCGGACTTAGAAATCGCCTCTGAAATCTGTATCAAGTGTTTCTAAATAGTATAGGCGTGTGCATCAGTGATGGCTCAGTAGATCTAAACCTGTCTGAAAATCAGAGCAATTGGAAAATGTTTGTGCTCACTCACCTCCTGACAAAGGAAACAATAACTAACACAGTAGGAAGCTACAGCTATCTTCTGACACATTATGTTTCCAGCCCCAAAATGTCACCTGAAACCACTGAATGGAGATGAATGAAAACCAGCAGTGGTCGTGAAACATGCAAAAGGAGAAAAAGCCCCAGCTACAAAAAAGGCCGAGGTTCTTCAAAGCCCAACAAGCTGTTGACTCAGACCTCTGCAAAGTCGAAAGCATATGTCCTCTGGTTAAGGCCGAGGGTCTTATAATTGACCAGGCAGGGAAACTTAAAATGTCTAATTTGAGGTTTAACTGCAACATGTGAATTCTTTGCAAGTAGCCCTCAGAGAGAAGAGCTACAGTAAACCTGAGAATGAATTTTCCATTTCTCTGTCATTTAAAAATGTAAAGAAAGACTCTGAAGCATGTAATGTTCAGGGGAAAAGGGACCTAGGAGCTTCCAGAATTCAAACTTATTCGGCCAGAGTTGATTCCATAAATTTTGCATCAAGTATCCTATGACACTTATGAAAGACTCCTTTGGAACTTTGTGAGAGTTGAAGACAGCTGATAAGTGAAGATTATTTATTAATTTTCTAGCAGTATCTTTCTCAGAGATTTCCCTGATCACTATTTTGGGAGTCAACATGAAATTTTTTAAAGCACAAACATTTCTTAATGAGTGAAGCTGGAAATGCATGCTCCTTTGAAACTGAAGGGGGATATGAGAAAATAGGAGTTATCTTTCATAACTTTAAAAAACTTCTTTGGCTATAAGAGCCCATAGGATATTTGGGAGTCCTCTGAACAAAGTTACTGTCATCATACCAAAAAATATAATTGTTTTTTTTTATTTTTTTTATTAATTTTTTATTTTTTATAAACATATATTTTTATCCCCAGGGGTACAGGTCTGTGAATCACCAGGTTTACACACTTCACAGCACTCACCAAAGCACATACCCTCCCCAATGTCCATAATCCCACCCCCTTCTCCCAAACCCCCTCCCCCCAGCAACCCTCAGTTTGTTCTGTGAGATTAAGAGTCACTTATGGTTTGTTTCCCTCCCAATACCATCTTGTTTCATTGATTCTTCTCCTACCCACTTAAGCCCCCATGTTGCATCACCACTTCCTCATATCAGGGAGATCATATGATAGTTGTCTTTCTCTGCTTGACTTATTTCGCTAAGCATGATACGCTCTAGTTCCATCCATGTTGTCGCAAATGGCAAGATTTCATTTCTTTTGATGGCTGCATAGTATTCCATTGTGTATATATACCACATCTTCTTGATCCATTCATCTGTTGATAGACATCTAGGTTCTTTCCATAGTTTGGCTATTGTGGATATTGCTGCTATAAACAATCGGGTGCACGCGCCCCTTTGGATCACTACGTTTGTATCTTTAGGGTAAATACCCAATAGTGCAATTGCTGAGTCATAGGGCAGTTCTATTTTCAACATTTTGAGGAACCTCCATGCTGTTTTCCAGAGTGGCTGCACCAGCTTGCATTCCCACCAACAGTGTAGGAGGGTTCCCCTTTCTCCGCATCCTCGCCAGCATCTGTCATTTCCTGACTTGTTGATTTGAGCCATTCTGACTGGTGTGAGGTGATATCTCATTGTGGTTTTGATTTGTATTTCCCTGATGCCGAGTGAAATGGAGCACTTTTTCATGTGTCTGTTGGCCATCTGGATGTCTTCTTTGCAGAAATGTCTGCTCATGTCCTCTGCCCATTTCTTGATTGGATTATTTGTTCTCTGGGTGTTGAGTTTGCTAAGTTCTTTATAGATTCTGGACACTAGTCCTTTATCTGATATGTCGTTTGCAAATATCTTCTCCCATTCTGTCAGTTGTCTTTTGATTTTGTTAACTGTTTCCTTTGCTGTGCAAAAGCTTTTGATCTTGATGAAATCCCAATAGTTCATTTTTTCCCTTGCTTCCCTTGTCTTTTGCGTTGTTCCTAGGAAGATGTTGCTGCTGCAGAGGTCGAAGAGGTTGCTGCCTGTGTTGTCCTCAAGGATTTTGATGGATTCCTTTCGCACATTGAGGTCCTTCATCCATTTTGAGTCTATTTTTGTGTGTGGTGTAAGGAAATGGTCCAATTTCATTTTTCTACATGTGGCTGTCCAATTTTCCCAGCACCATTTATTGAAGAGGCTGTCTTTTTTCCATTGGACATTCTTTCCTGCTTTGTCGAAGATTAGTTGACTGTAGATTTGAGGGTCTATTTCTGGGCTCTCTATTCTGTTCCATTGATCTATGTGTCTGTTTTTGTGCCAGTACCATGCTGTCTTGATGATGACAGCTTTGTAATAGAGCTTGAAGTCCGGAATTGTGATGCCACCAACGTTGGCTTTATTTTTCAATATCCCTTTGGCTATTCGAGGTCAAAACCAGACAAGGATCCCCCCAAAAAAGAGAGCTATAGACCAATATCCTTGATGAACACAGATGCGAAAATACTCAACAAAATACTAGCCAATAGGATTCAACAGTACATTAAAAGGATTATTCACCACGACCAAGTGGGATTTATTCCAGGGCTGCAAGGTTGGTTCAACATCCGCAAATCAGTCAATGTGATACAACACATCAATAAAAGAAAGAACAAGAACCATATGATACTCTCAATAGATGCTGAAAAAGCATTTGACAAAGTACAGCATCCCTTCCTGATCAAAACTCTTCAAAGTGTAGGGATAGAGGGCACATACCTCAATATCATCAAAGCCATCTATGAAAAACCCACCGCAAATATCATTCTCAATGGAGAAAAACTGAAAGCTTTTCCACTAAGGTCAGGAACATGGCAGGGATGTCCATTATCACCACTGCTATTCAACATAGTACTGGAGGTCCTAGCCTCAGCAATCAGACAACAAAAGGAAATTAAAGGCATCCAAATCGGCAAAGAAGAAGTCAAATTATCACTCTTCGCAGATGATATGATACTATATGTGGAAAACCCAAAAGACTCCACTCCAAAACTGCTAGAACTTATACAGGAATTCAGTAAAGTGTCAGGATATAAAATCAATGCACAGAAATCAGTTGCATTTCTCTACACCAACAGCAAGACAGAAGAAAGAGAAATGAAGGAGTCAATCCCATTTACAATTGCATCCAAAACCATAAGATACCTAGGAATAAACCTAACCAAAGAGACACAGAATCTATGCTCAGAAAACTATAAAGTACTCATGAAAGAAATTGAGGAAGACACAAAGAAATGGAAAAAATGTTCCATGCTCCTGGATTGGAAGAATAAATATTGTTAAAATGTCTATGCTACCTAAAGCAATCTACACATTTAATGTTTTTTTTTTTAAGATTTTATTTATTTGTCAGAGAGAGCGAGCGAGAGCGAGCACAGGCAGACAGAGTGGAAGGCAGAGTCAGACGGAGAAGCAGGCTCCCTGCGGAGCAAGGAGCCTGATATGGGACTCGATCCCAGGACGCTGGGATCATGACCTGAGCCGAAGGCAGCTGCCTAACCAACTGAGCCACCCAGGCGTCCCAAATTGAGTTTTATATACATGCTGGACCTCAGAATATCTCCATTCTTTCTAGTTTCCTATTTTTACTGACTGCCATAATTGGTCTAGATTCAAATCTTGGCTATCTTTGAATAGGTGCACAAGATAACACTAGTGTCTTTTGAGATCCAAAAATAACTGATCTTGTCACGTTTATATGTGATCAGTGTGGCCCTGGGTCAATAAAAAGCACCGAGTTTTGTAACTTTTCCTGTTTTAGAAAGGAAGTATTAGTGATTCAAATGATTAATTTTTGTTTTTACTATTGTTTCAAGTTATTGTTGTCTTTTCAATACTATTAAAAAACTCACAATCAATCAGACCAATGTCACATTTTGAAAACTGTATAGATTATCTCATTAACTGGAAAGACTACGTTCAGTTAGATGGCTGGTTTCAAAGGTGAGACACTGCAAAAAGAGAAGGGAAGAGCTTCACAGTAACTTTCCAGCTGGACCACCCATGCTGCTCAACTGAATAAACAAATTACATTTTGACAGTAAAGAAAGCAGAAGAAAATAAAACAGCTTTTAGGAACTTCTTATATTTGTGACAGGTCTATTATAGGATAGGCTATCTTTATATTTATGCACTAGGCCTTAGATTTTCTTCTTACAACATTCTTAAGATTTCATAAGATTTTTTTTTCAACTCCGTGGAATCTGCGTGCTAATGAAATATGTACAAAGACTAATATATGTGCACCTTTTAGCTAAAATGAAGCATTAACATTAAGGTAGGTAAATATATTCCATAGGTCCTCATTACCAATTTATAGTTCAACACTGCACCCCCAAAATGGATCTTCTCTGATTTTTTCAACACTTGGAGGTGTCAGAGCTCAATAACTATTCCATGATTCATGATAAAGTGACTCTCTTCAAATAAGGACGTAGACTGACTTTGTTTTCCTTAAAATCCTTTTGGCCGGAAATCCAATATGATATATCATATGGTAAACTGAAATTCGTATGAAACATCACACATTTACAGCCTTCCCTTTAATTCGGCAAAACTTCATTTTAGTCCTGTAGGTATTTTTTTCAGCTACCAGGCAAAATATCGTATTGGAGCAATATGCTGGAATAGTAAAGGGAACAAGGGTTGGGGCTATTAAGCTACATTAACAGCTTTCTCTAGCTTTATTTAAAAAAAAATTGATGCAATAAATGTCATTTTAAATATTTTATCATACATTTAATCTGGTAGAGTAGGGCTTTGACAATTTATTCTTGAACATAATGTTTCTTAATGAGGTTTTCATACATGAAATTCATTAGGATTTAGGACACAGAAAAATAAGTGAATTGATACTATATTGTCAAGTTTATGATTTGTTGGTACATTAAAGTAAATAAATATGGTGTATACATGAATAGATTAATTCTAAATACATTATAAAAGTGAACTCAGTTTTCTTAATTTTATTCTTTGACATATGTGCTAATTATATATATATATATGTCTAAAAAGTAATCTCTCACATTTTAATCATCTGAGGTACTAGTTTATAATGAATTTCAATCTCTTTGCCCTGTGATTTTGGATGTTCTTGGATATCCAAAGACCTAAAGAGATTAATTGAATCATTCATTCATTCATTCATTCATTCATATGTGGTACTGTCCTAATATGTACCAGCTACTAATCTTCATTCTGGGAGTACAATGGTGAGAGGGCACAGCTCCTGCCTTTAACAGTGTGGCTGCTTCAGAGAATCATTTAAAGCTTAGGTAATGTATGAACTCAGGGACTACACCTTGGAATGCTCATCTTCTGGATGTATATGGTGTTGTGATGGCAAAAGCCAGAATACATGGGTCCTGCAACCAAGAAGTACAGGCCCTTTTGTTATCACACAGAGTGACCCATTTGTGGAGTTTGCATTTCCCATGCCCATAATTTAGACTCTTCTGGATTAGGAGTCTGGTTGGCACAGGGCAGGAGAGTACTTCATTAGGGGGCATAGTAAGTGCTTCACAACCTTGAAACTATGACTACTGCTTGTTTATTTTGAGTTTCTCATTTAAGCAGCCCCAAAGGAAGAGAAGAAAATGATTCTGTTGGTGGAGATAACTGAACCTGATTACCATGAACAGCTATGATTGCTGCTAAATAATGGTGACCTGGAAGAGTATATTTAGAATCCAGGGACTTCTCTGGAGCTTTCCTTGTAATAACAGAAAGTGGACTACTGTAAAGACAACAGCTTAACCAAGGTACAGTAATTAATGATACTGACCACTTGGGGATGAAGGTCTAGGTTATCCCTCCAGACAAGTGAGTATAAACCAGGTGGGATGGCTAGTAAGAATAACTGGAGATGAGTGGAGAAAAAAGATGGTCAATATCAGTTATCGCTCAGGGACAAGTTGCAACAGTAGGCACTCTAGCTTTTTCCAATAACTTTTCTATATTGAGTTGATTGTAGAAATTGCTGTTAGCCACTACCTTGAAGGTTCTCAAAGATGTGAGTGGTGCAAGAAGTGGGCTTTATCAGAAACCTCTTATGTCCCACGCCATATCCTGTCATCTAACCTTTTTATTCCACCACTGATACAACAACTAACTGACTGCAGGTGTAAGCAGCCAACATCCACTCCCAGCTTTTGCCAGAAGGCTATTTGGTGTGGAACACCAGTGGGACCAACTAACCGAACTCCATGGGATGACCCTTGAACAACGGCGGTAAAAGTGTATGACTCAGACAATTCTGAAGGGTACTATACAAGGCTCCCCAGAGGATTCCTAATGATTCTGAGCCCTGATTATCCACATTAATCACAACTTGATAATGCACTGCTACATCAGCTTTCCTTTCTTTCCCATTTCATACTTCTCATTTTTCTGCTTCTGTTTCTTGCTATTACTTCCAAAAATAAGTTACCTAAATGTAAGGTCCTGTCTCAGGCTTTTGGGGAAGAGGTGATGATATAAGAAAGGTGGTGAGAATTGTTTTAAAGAAAGTTCAAGCGGGGAATGGGGTTTAGGAGTCGGTGGGAGGGGGTGGAGTTGGTGACACTTAAGGAGAGACCTAAGCAAAAAAATAAGTATGTGGATATTCAGTGGAAGAAGACTCAAGGAAGATGGAACTAGAAGCACAAAAACCCCGTGGAAGTTCGTCTGACACATTTGAGGAGCAGCAAGTTCCCCGTGTGGCTGGAACAGAATGAATGTGGAAGAGAGTAATAGGAAATAAGTAATGGGAAGTGGGCCAATGGAATAGAGACTTTAGTAGGCTCTGTCAGCATATTTAGTATCTCTGGATTCTCATTTGCAAATGGGGTAATAAGGCTGACTTCTCATGGTCTTGGGAAATATTTAAGAGAATGTAGTGGCTAGAAAGACTAGGCTTGTCATTCATCCATCCATCCATCCATCCATCCATCCATCCATCCATCCATCCAATTTATCTGCATTTTGCTTCTTCATTATTTCATTCCCTTCCATTTCCTCCTCTAGCATTGATACATAGTCTCTCATGGACTTTGTCCATATGGGTAGTGATGGGAAGGCACTGGAGACCTGAGAGCCTTCAAAGGATTGGATTCTCACACCTATGTACATGTCACATCACACAATTTTCCTCCTTTTTTCATCCTGTGTCTCCCTTTATCCTCTGGAGCTCTGTCATCTCTTAGCCTAAACATACTACACTGCAAGGAAAACTTACATCTTGTTCACTTAGAAAGGCATATCCTTAATGATCTCCTTTCTTTAAAGGGGCCTGTTGAACTTGTGGGGACCTTGACCCTGTCATGTATTATTAGTAGCAGAAAAGCTCTTACTTGGTCCAGTCTTGTTTTATATTATCTTTTTCACATGGCAATGAAGAAAATGTGAGTCACCATTATTGGAAAAAACAAGGTAAATGTTAAAAAGTTGGGGCTCATCAGAATATGTGTAAATCACATGACACTTCCTACACCAACTGACTTTATAATCTGTTATGAAGCTACTTCCTGTTCTAGGCTTTGGCTACTCACACATCTGTTTATTTTGTATCTAGTGACTTCCTTCCTGCTCAGCACTGTGAATTTCACTGCTTATAAACTATATGAGATCCACTCAGTAATTTATTTTCCAGGTAATGTTTAATTTTATAGAGTTGTAAAAATTGTTATGATTGTGACTTGGAGAATATTCATACCTTGTCATCCTCTGCACAATTTTTTCTGACATTTTTTACCAAGGCAGATTGGACCTCTCACTCTTTTCTCCAACAGTTATGCAAGTGTGGCTGATACACTGTCAGCTAGTGGAGCTATAACAACATCCAAAACTTGAGCTTTCCTAGGATTCAGAGTCTTGGAGCTGCGGTATTTGAAAAGTAGTTGTGACAAAGCGGGAATATAGGAGTCAGAGGAGCTAATAACAGAGGTACTAGATGGGCACAGGCAGATCTGGGAGCCTCTGTTACACTGTATTCCTCATGTATCCACTTATTCTGCCACTTAAATTCTGCCACCATTAATTGGAATAAGTTAGAGACTCAAGCTGGAACAAGAGACAGTCTGCCCAAAGGCAGTGTGCTCATGGGGAAACCTGGACAGGAAGTTCAGCAGGGGACTTCTGTAATGGAAGAGCCCAGAAACCCCTTAAGGACAGGCTGCTTAGATACTTGACTTGGGTTCTGAGGCTGCTTAGAGATTTGACCTGGGTTCTGAATTACACAGTTGGGTTTAATCTATAATTAAACTAATAGAATAGTTGCCAAATTGTTTTGTTCTATTTTCTCTTCCTACTTACTCCTATGTCCCCACTAAGACAAATCAGATAAAATACAAGCATTTTCTTAGATAACATTGGCTTTCTACCTGATGATAGTTCAAGTTATAAGGGTACTGATACAACTCCAAAATTGATGAGTAAAATCATAGGCAGTAAATAAAGCCCAAATCACAAAATGTCTCTTGTGGACTAAATATTGCAGAGTTCAGACTCTTACAAACAATGTCAGGAGTAGGAACTCTGAAGGTGAGACCTTCGACATGAAAGAATTTAAACTCAGGACAAACAGAAAGTAAAAAGTTAAGAGGAAATTTTGAAATTGGAGAATTTTTATAGTGTCAGATATTAAAAACTATACCTGACTGCCTCAAAGCAAGCATTCATATATGTGCTTATATTTGATCGATGTTACGTATACATAACATTATAAAAAGATTAAAGGAATTTCAGAATAGATTTTTGGAATCCCAACAGAATTAGGACATACTTTTGAATTCTCATGACACTATTCTAAATAAAGATGAGATTTCACTCTCATTTCTGTGCATGTTTTAATCAATGACTGTACAACTCAGATACTTTAGATTCCAAAGTAAAAAATTTTGTTTAAATACAATTAAATATATTCACTGGGTTAAAATTCCATGCTATCTGAGAATGAATAAATGATTCATTTTTTTTAGGAATAAACCTATACCTTTTATCATTTCTTTGACAACTTTCTTCATCTGACTTCTAGGACACTGCATTCTCCCAAATTCTTTTTTTCCACTCCTTCTCAGTCCCATTTATTTCATTCTTATTATCGCTTTGAACTCTAAATAATGAGTGTCCAAGAACTTCTTTTTATTCCCCCCTCACTTTTATTTTTTAATTTTCTTTTTTAAATTAACATGTAATTAATTAATTTGCTTCAGAGGTATAGGTCTGTGATTCTTCAGTCTTACACTGTTCACAGCCCTCACCATAGCACCCGCCCTTCCCAGTGTCCAAGAACTTCATCCTTGGACTGCTCTCCTCTGTCTGTCTGCACTCCTGACTTCATAGTCTCAAGGATTAAGAGGTATGTAGTGAGAATCTGCCTAACCTACAGACTCCTGCTGACAACTGCTTACTCAGTCTCTCCTCCCATATAGCGAATGTCCAAGCTTCTTACCTACTTGCCCCCACCAAATGTGCTTCACCCCAATTTTTCTCCATTCTATAAATGGCAACTCTAATCCTTCCATTTGCTCAGGTTAAAAACTTGGAAGTATCCCTGACTATTTTTTCTCTCACATTTTTATCCAACTTGCCAACAAATCCTGTATACTCAAACTTCTAAATCTATCCAGAGTCCAATTTCTTCATTATACCTCTACTGATGACATAAGTCAGTGTCATCTCTTCTGTGAATTATTTTAATAGCTTCTTAACTACCATCTTCACTTCCATTCTTATCCCCAGCAGTCTTTTCTCAAGGTGGCTTGTGTGCTCCCAAGTCATAAGGCAGATCATCTCACTCCTCCACTTACAATCTTTTGATGGTTTCCCAACTGAATCATGGTAAAATCCATGCAATGGACCCTTCAACCCCCTCTCCTCCACACACACATTCCCCTACCAACACCATCTCTCTGACCTCATCAGCTGTGACTCTTCCTCCCTCCATCTTTCTGCCTTGGCCACACTGACCTCTCCACTATTCCTCAGACGCTCCAGGTAGGTTCCTGCCTGGGGGTTTTTGCATTTGCTTTTTCCTCTGTGTAGAACATTCTCTTCCAGCCATCGCGGAGTGGCTTGCTTCCTTACTTTCTCAGTGTCCTTTGCTCACTTGTCACCATTTCAGAGAGGCTCTCTTCTCCCTGATCTCCTCTTTTCTGCTTTGTTTTTCTCCATAACACTTATCATCAACCAGTGACAACATGCTATACTGTATCTCTCCACTATAATGTAAGCTTTATTGGGGCAGATATTTGGTTAGCTTTTGTCACTGCCATTTCTCCACACTGAACCATAATTTCAGAGAAAAGTTACTAATACACACACACACCAAGAAGCATGCATATTACATGTACGAACTGGATGAGGTATATGGTGTAGTGAGGACTGCACCAGGACTTGGCTTTGAAGGAAATCATATGCAGTTAAGATTCATAAGGTGACTTAAAGATCCAGACTTCTGCTTTAAGTCGTTAAGGAGTTTAAAGGTATAATGCTCAAATGATCCTGAAAAATGTCACAAAAAATTTGCCTCTCTAAAAATATCATTTAAGTTTAAAGTGTTTGCTACTTATGTTATCGTGAGATTACCAGCAGAATTCAATGTATTAACAAATCATCTAAAATACTCCAAAAAGTGAAACAAACTTCCAGAGCCAAATCTGTCTTAGAGTAGATAGCGGGCTATCACAGAAGACACTTCTATAATCCACAGTATGAGACAATTTCTCACGACCATTAAAAATCTCTATAGGTCCTGGGGGACTCTGAATTGAAGCAGGCCAGACATCATGGCATCCATGCAAAATCAGGTATGACAATTCATTAAAAGTATTATCTTTGGGGGGAGAACTGATGGTTCTCCTAAATTCAGGACTGCAAAATAAAAGAAAAGAAAGATGAAATCAGAATATCATGTTTAGCTGGCTGACAGCCTTTCTGTTTTTTTTTTTTTTTAATAAAAAAAGGATTTCCAGGGCCACAATTCCATATTCATTGTCAAACATAAGAACAGTGTGCATGCATAAGAAATAAGTAGAGATGAGCGTGGTATGCATCATTGTCCATGTGAAATTTGTGAAGTTGTGCCCATTTAGAAACTCTCATGGGCCTGCCCTTGGCTTTCCTGGAAATAATAATCCTTGGCATTTGGGACTGTTTCTTTACAATTTAGGAATATAGTGTTTCATGTTTCATGATGGGCCTTATTAGCAATGGCATCATCTTATTGCAAACACAAACATTTCTCCATAAATTCACAGCTTGGTGCTTTGGCAAAGTGGAAATGCCATTTAAAGGACCAGGGCTTGCAAACTGAAATATGAGGCCGAAAAACAGTGATGAGGAAATTACTGAAAATGAAACATCCCATGACGAGTCTAACAGCATTACGGAACCAATCAAGATCGCAGTTTGGGAGCCGATTTTACCTGCTAACGAGCAAGCCACTCACAGCTCCTAAGGTTTTGAGTTCAGATTTTGTATCTTTCACAAATTTAAACACAAAAGCAGCGGTCAGGCTGCTTTTTCCTGCCCCTATCTGTGTCCTCAACTTAGGTGAAATCTTTGTCAGGCAGCCTGACTCTCCACACTCCTAGAGGAAGTCAAATTGCCGTGGAATGATAATTGCTCCACATTGAACTATAGGAGGTTCTGTCCATAGAGCGTATCATCAGACAAATATTTCAAAGAGAATATTGAAACTTAGAGAAGCACAAATGATCTTGGCTGTGGATGTCTTAAGATTTCAACTCCAATCAAAGGGAATGGGACCTGCTTAGAAATCGTCATTTCCACACACTGCAGCCTGAAGTTAGTCCTCCCTAATCACAGACAGCCCCTGTCAAGCTGGGGGAAGGTACCCCTTGAACCAGGAATGCACATGCGGCTCACGAGAAAGCAAATTTGGATGATTTGTGGCACAGGATCAGAAATCGCTTCAACTTGTTTGAAAGGGAAGAGCAACATACTTTAGAAAAAGAACACAAAATCCACGCAATCTTGGTTCTTGGAAACACCCATTTTCTCAGTAAATGTAAAGCATGGCGGAGCTTGTGCTATTTACTCCAGGCCGGGTGTGGATGTCAGAAACAAACAACACAAATATTCCATTGTTTGCCTCCGTAGGTGGAAGGGCTGCAGACAAAGGCGCTAGAATGCTGGAGAAGCACTTTTGTGGAAATGCCGGTGAGAAGCACCGAAGGCTCCCTTCCCCTTCTCCCTGGCCCGCTTTCATTTTTCTGGAGCTGAAACAAAAAATAACTTGAACCGTGCACACACACGAAATAAAAAGGTGATGTGCCAAGTCACAGTTATAAACAAGCAGAGCCTTCTTAGAACATTTACAAAAACGAGAACCTACTCGGAGCCCCCCTCATCACCATGCATACACCCTCAATTAAAACAATGCCCCTGATAGCAGGCAGTATAATCTGCATTTTATTTCACTCATGAGCAAAATAACAAGTTACTCAGGCCTGCGGCACTCATGAGTGATATGGGGCGTGTAATATCCTTTCCATTGAGTTTCCTATTATTAAGCTTGAAATAAGGAGTTCAGAATTAACTGTGACAATGATTTTATCTAGTGTTGGCATCACCATTAGCTTTTGCAGTTTACTGCTAATAAAACTTTAAATTTGCTATTACTTCTAATAACCTTCTTGCCACCTTAGCTGTAGAAATTAGACAAAGAACCCTGCTGACATGTGGCTAGTGACATTTTCTGAAAGTGTAGAAAACTACGATGACAACAGTGACTGTTATTTACCAAAGTATAATAAAGCCAGGCCCTGCTGGCCTTCAGCAGCCTAATTTAAAGCACCTGTTCCCGGGGCTTGAAGAGGCCTATAAAAGAACAAAGCATAAAATTTTGGTTTCTGTTATTGTTGTTCCAAGCATCAGAGAGTTCTTTCATAGCAATCCAATAGATTCTAAAGTAAGAAAAAAAAATAATAAACTTGTGATCAGGCCTACGTGAGTGACAGGGAATTTTAAAACATGTCATTGTCTGGTTACCTCGGAAGCCCACACGTATTCATTCACCTGAAGCAGTGAAAAAATTAGCGGTGATAGACATATCTGTGGCTTGATCACTTTCCATCAAATCTCTAATCTCATTCAGCCCTTCCTCTGTGATATTGGACATTACCCTTCCCCAAGAATTAGGGTCATGGATGCTCTTCTGTTTTAGACTGCCAGGAGAATTCATGCATATTTGGATGTTATGACTTTGGTCATAGGTCATATCTTTCCGGCAATACCCTCCTAACCAAGTTCCCCTAAATAAACCAGTAAGTAAGATATGACTGGGACAATGGACTTAAGCATCCAGGGAAAAAAAAATAGTAATAAGTTTTATAAAATATTTTTAAAGCATTTGCTTTTAATCGCAGAGAAAAGAATTAGTTGTTCACCAGACTTTTTATTTGGGAATCTATGTTAGCATTCCATCAGGTTATGCCTGGCATGGAAATTCCTTCCTTCACACATTTTCATCTCAGGACAAGCTCTGCCACTGGAGAGTTTACTGTTTACTCTCACCAGGCAGTGCGGCTATTTGATGAGAAAGTCTGCATTCCTGAAAGTTGGGGAATCAAAGTGAAGCTTGTGGGCCAGTGAAAAATGTGCCTTTTGCAGAGATTCCTTTCCTTTCTGTCTTCTTGAGTCAATTCTCTCCTCATTTTAAATATAATTGAATATTTTTAAGAAACGTGAGGTCAAGAGGAAAAGCCTCCCCGCTCCCCCCAACAAGACACTCCACGGGGAATATTTTTAGCCACCTGAGGAGCAAGGCTCTGAGCAAGACAGGCTGTAGTCTGTAGAGAGCAAGCTGTTGAGATTTCCTAACTGTGAATGAGTTGTTTATAATGGGAGGAGCAAGCTCAGACCATTCCCAGCCTTTACAAAGTTTGTAATGGCTGCAGCATATGGGGGCAGTTTCTTCCTCAGGTAACTTCAGGGTTAATCTTCTCCCCCTTGAGTACTATAATCACATCCTGAGTGAACATTAGGCATGCACCCATCATGTCTTCCTCTTAATCCTTATTCTCTCTCAGTTCAACCCTCAGTGAAGATGGAGGTTCTGCTACTGGTTTTTCTGAGCTGGCCTTTTAAAACTAGGTAAGAGGCGATGCCAACACTAGGTCTAAGTAAGAGTCTCAACTCAGGAGAGACGAGCAGGGGTAGGGGGCCAGTTTCCGAGGAAGCGCTTCGAACTGGATAAGACATTAAATGATATGCTCTTGTTATGACTTTCCTGGTGACCCAGGAAGTTGTCCTTATGGCTTTTGTTCAAGTTCCCAATCCCCTCTCAACTCCAGGAAATGCTATCTTGGTATTCGGAGCCAGGGAGGAATAGTATCTTTCCCTTAATGAGCCGGGACTTCATTCACTGTGAATGTGAACTATTCTTCTCACATCTGGGATTCATCTGTTCAACCACAAAATGTCGGTTAAGAAAGAAGGAATTTAGTAGCGAAAGTGATATTGAGGGCCAGCCCATCTTAGCTGGCTGGGAATTCAGTTATAAAAGATAGAAAGTGACTGAGAACCAGGTGAAGAGCACTGGTAGGTCTACAGCGAGCTCCCGTCCCTCAGAGTGCCCCCCCCCCAATTCTACTCTGTTCCTCCTTACTTCAGAGCCCTGTCCTGAGTTTCTGCCTTCCTTCCAAGCCTCTATCCCTGACAATTCTATTTTGTTCCTCTCATTCCAGACATGAGACTAGAGGAAGGAGGAGGAAGGATATCCTCTTCAGTACCAGAGAAACTTGCTTCTGACATGATCCATTTTAGGAATGATTGCAAGGTCCCAAAGTATCCTTGTTGGAAAATTGTGTTTGTAAGGGCCTATTTAGCCAGAGTGGCCCCACCTGGGTTGAACAGCCATTTTGTTGTTTATACAGTAAAACTGGAACTGACCCTGCCCCCTTCTCCCCCACAGGGAACTTACTTAAAAGCAAGTCCAAGAAACCAGTCCCAGGTAACAAAGCCCAAATACAAGGGTGGGTCAGGTCAGGTGGAGATAACAGCCCGAATGCAGGGATGAGTCAGGTCAGGTGGAGATGTCCAATCAGTAAAGCACACACACTGCCTCCTAGCTACCGAGGAGTATGGGCCCCACCTTTTGGGTGCCCTTTGGGTGCCAATTCTGACCAAGGTGATAGGATGGTTCAAATATCTACTATAGGGTAAATTGTAATTCAATTGGTCACTTATGCGTGACCTAGCAAAACTGTGCATCTTTCTCTGTGTTACAATTTCATTGGTCACCTGTGCGTGGCCAGGCTGAACCACATGGTCTTTGCCCTTAAAAGCTAGTCTGTAAAGAAGAGAGAGGTCACATTGGGTATTTACCCTAAAGATACAAATGTAGTGATCCAAAGGGGCACATGCACCCGAATGTTTATAGCAGCAATGTCCACAATAGCCAAACTATGGAAAGAACCTAGATGTCCATCCACAGATGAATGGATCAAGAGGATGTGGTATATATACACAATGGAATACTATGCAGTCATCAAAAGAAATGAAATCTTGCCATTTGCGACAACATGGATGGAACTAGAGCGTATCATGCTTAGCAAAATAAGTCAAGCAGAGAAAGACAACTATCATATGATCTCCCTGATATGAGGAAGTGGTGATGCAACATGGAGGCTTAAGTGGGTAGGAGAAGAATAAATGAAACAAGATGGGATTGGGAGGGAGACAAACCATAAGTGACTCTTAATCTCACAAAACAAACTGAGGGTTGCTGGGGGGAGGGGGTTTGGGAGAAGGGGGTGGGATTATGGACATTGGGGAGGGTATGTGCTTTGGTGAGTGCTGTGAAGTGTGTAAACCTGGTGATTCACAGACCTGTACCCCTGGGGATAAAAATATATGTTTATAAAAAATAAAAAGTTAAAAAAAAAAAAAAAAGAAGAGAGAGGTCGCCTCTTTGCAAGAGATGGCCTTGGCTGGTCAGTTTGATTCTCAATGCTTGGTGCAAAATAAAATAAAGCTTTGCTTGACCTTCGCTTTGTAACAGTCTCGCTCCTTTGACCATGGACCCAACAGTGCTTAGACTCAAGTCGGAGTCATTAGAAATTAAATTTTCACTAGATGTAACATTAGGCATATAAAATAATGCATCTCGGGTTTCCAAAATACTTCATTTCAATAGAGATTTGGAAAACACAGTTGATTCATAAATTGCTTTTGCAAAACTCCTGGTTGTGCTAATTCTATAGATTGCCTTGGATTTTATGACCTTTTGATGGCTACAAATAATTCCTGTTTGTTCAATTCTTCTTTCTTATTATTTAATCAGGGGTGGGGGGGAAACTTTTCTAAACTAGTTGTTATCTGTCCCATAAACAGTGCTGAAATTGCATGTACTTGTTCCCAAATTGCTTTCTACTCTAGTAGCTACTATCCATTTGGACTATTCATTTTAGTTGCTGAACCACAAAAATAGGTGTCTTTTGTTATATACAAACAGCTTTCAATTTGCTAATTAGGGCTAATTAGAGGGCAATTGAACTTTACTCTCCCTGTGTCTTTCTCTCTTTAAACTGTAGGCTGATGGCATTTTGCAAACTAATAGAATGAGCAGCCTTCCTGAGCCTCTTACTCTTTCCATTATGCAACTGCTACTATACATTTCCTTGTCAGTGTTGGTATAGAGAAAACCTAGAAGTGCCACTGTGCTTATTGTACATGCTAAGGGACACTAATTTAAGGTGACTGGATAGAGCTTGGTTTGTTCTAAAGAAAGCCTTCAGTGTGGGGCAGGAGAGGGTGGCATGGCTAGTAAGCCCTTAGAGTTCACTTATTCTCCGTGTTATTTAAAGTTATTTTTCTCCCTAACAGTGAAGGCAATAGACTTTTCTGTTACTCTGTTCCACACTAACTGACATGATTTCCTTTGTTCCTTTTATCAACCCTGCAGAGTGGACAGTTTCCTCTGTCCCATTTCTTTGAGAGACAGAGGCTTGAGGAGTTACCTGGAGAGGAAACTTGGCACCGTGGAAAAAAGCACGGTCTTTGGAGTCAGACAGCCAGGCATTCATTTTCTTTTGTATACTTTGGAATGTTGTTGAAACACTTGGAGTTTTATTTTCCTTCATTTGTTTATAAAATGATAGTGTCCCGGAATTTGGTGAGACCCAGAGTTAAGCTGAATTAAACTGAGTTGAGCTCAAGATTCATTCATTCAGCAAACTCTCATTGGCATTCTATTACTATGTGCCCCCTATTTTATTTTAAGTTAGAAATACAAAGATAAACAGGATGCTGCCCATATCCTCCAAGGAGTTTTGATCCTGTGATGATTGGTCAAGGCAAGAGAAAAACGACAAGACAGTGGGATAAGCACTGTGATATGTATGGTGGCTAGAGGCAGGGTTTGTGGGGGGGGAGGGTCACCTGATTCAGGTTGTAGGAATTCAGGAAAGAATCCTAGAAAAAGTGAAGACTAAGCCGGGTGTTAAAAAGAGGGACAAGTTAATTAAATCAAATGGGTTAGGACAACAGTACTCAGGAGGCAAAGGAGTAATGGCAGATGGCCATAAAGAGAATTCAGGGAGTCATGTAAGTTGTGGATGAGAACACAGGATTTGGGGGACTGACTAGAGAAGTAGTTGGTGAAGTAGGGATAGGAGAGGTTTAGGATCATAATCAGGAAGGAGGCAGGATTTGGATGTAGATTTTCTGATTTCAAATCTTATCCTTTCTCATCACAGTGCCCTCTCAGCCCAGCATGTGTGTGCATGCGCACATGTGAACGTGCATGAGTGTGTGTGTGTGTGCGCGCGTGCGTGTGTGTGTACAGTCATAGGTCTGGAATGAGCACTTCACATATATTTTTACCACTCAAAAGACTGTACTTTTCTTTACAGCTAACATGTGGATCCACATTACAGTCCTGTTCTAATGGAACAGAAATGTCAACATACTTTGAAAGAAATCTTTAGCTATATTTTTACTTCCCGTTATCTGTACTTAAAAAAAAAAAAAAAAAAGAACAATTCAAGCCATTAGAAGCTGTTTGTGAAATATTTCAGGTTTAAAAAGTGGTCTTTGATGAGAAAGACTACAAGAAAAGAAAGAAACCAAAGCAAACCTGGGAAGCATATAGCTATCATTTTATCTGAGGTAAGAACCAACCATCCTAATGGACTTAAGAACTGCAAATATTTCTCCAATGACTGGAATTTGTAGACAGAATCTTGCAAGTAGGCTACCCTTTGCACTTGAATGATTACTAGTTTAGATTCATAGATAGGTGGATAATGGGTAGGTTGGTAATTTAACTCTATGAGGGAAGGAGCTGTGTCCTTTGAAACACAACCAATACGTATAACATAGGGCCTGAATTCTACATAAAATGCAAATTTTCTGGTCCAGAATATTACTTTCCTAATGAGAATAGATAAATTCGTGTATTTCAAGAGAGACATTGCATTATTCTAATCTTCCCACCTAGGCCATTTGATTGCAGAAGGCACAATGAAAACATCTGAGAATGAAAAAATAAATACATACAAAATAAAAATAATCTAGCCCATATCTAATACTTAACAGATTCGAGTATTTATAGTAAATGGTCTCCTTCCAGGGGTGTGATTTAGAAAAAACAACCTAGATTTCATATGCACTTCAATCTTACTTTAACAAACATATGACATTGATATGTCTCCCTTTATAGATACAATGCATTATTTAAAAATAGAATTGATGATTGAATGTCTAAAGAGAATCCATGTTTCCTATTGTCTTTCTTGTAAACTAGAAGAATATTTCCATAATCTGAATTAGAAAGTTTTTTTGTTTTGTTTTTGCTTTTTTAAATGAGAGTGGTAAAGGGAGGTAAGGAAGAGGTTAGTTATTCCCATGACTCCTGGGAACATTATCACAGTATTTGTACTTGCTGTCATGTTGTATCTGCTAAGAAGGAGAAGGCAGAGGTTAATAGATTTCTATCTCTTTTGTACTTCTTTGTTTAATTTTGTCTAACTTCTATCCCTTTATTTCTTTTTTTTTTAAGATTTTATTTATTTATTTGACAGAGATCACAAGTAGGCAGAGAGGCAGGCAGAGAGAGGGGGGGGGAACCAGGCTCCCTGCTGAGCAGAAAGCCCGATGTGGGGCTTGATCGCAGGATCCTGAGATCATGACCTGAGCTGAAGGCAGAGGCTTAACCCACTGAGCCACCCAGGCACCCCTATCCCTTAATTTCTTAACAGGGTCTTCCATGCTTATATTCTTGTTTCATACTCATAACTCCCAAAGCCAGCTATCCTTCTAAACTTGGTCAGGATATGCTGTATGTACAGTAAAAAGTTGCATTTTCTAGTTCTACTGCAGCTGAAAAACTACAATTATATTGACAGCACTATAAGCACAGAGCATATGTCTAAAGTAACATACGAGTCTATGTCCCTGCAATAGGATATTTTCCATCTGCCCCTCCAGATCATTCTCCAGGTTTCTTGCCTTATCTTATATTGCAGGAGGCTACTATGAAGGCAGTGTGAAACAAAGTTTCCTTTTCCTCTGGCCATGGGGCTCAGCCAGTGGGAGGTCCTGGTCCCAATGTGAACAAGAGGAAGGAAACACTGGAACGTGTGTTCCCTTGGCTCCCTCCTGCTGGTTCACGGTTTGGCGTTGCCTGAGTGCCTCTTCCTTGAGCCACAGCTCCTGTTCTGAGACCCTCCTGTCGGACACAGGCCCCACTCTACTTTAAACATACCTCTGTTTGTTACTTCAGCCCTGATGGTGGGTGGGAGGCTTAGGAATGCCTGCTTTACCCTCCTAGTTTGGCTTCCCTTAATACTGCCCACCCTTTGTGTCTTCATTAAAACTCTCTTCAATCTCTTCTTATGAGTGCACCATCTGTTTCTTGGCAGAACTCTGACTGATGCAACTTCCCAAAACCAAACATGAAGAAAACAGTGAAAAAATATCAAATTTGGGCAGTGAGTAAGCTGAAGCTTGTTTTTCTGCCTCTCTATGCCCTGAATATAGCAAATACACATGAAAAGGAAGTATTTGATCTCTAAAAAAAAAAAGAGAGAGAGAGAGAGAGAGAAATTCTGAGTTGAGGAATTTTAAGTTATTCATATTACACCATGTTTAGCATTTGTTGCACATTAAAAACAGACAAATGGCATCAATTTGCACTGAAAAGTAAATTGTTTTTCTTCTGTCCTAGATGGCCCTTTTTTTTTTTTTAATGCCCATGTTTTTGTGCAAAGAGACATACAAAAGATGGAATAGCAGAAGTCAATCCCAGATGACTTCAGCGTCTCAGTATTGATCATTTTAGAGGCTCTTCAATCTCTTCTTCAGAATACTCTGATAATGGTAAAATCCTGCTCTCCATCAATGGGCTTGTGCTTGGAAGACAAGATGCCTCATGTAACGACTTGCCTCTATCTCCATTAATGCAATTTGGGGAGCTTGTTTTGTTTCATTTTGTGGCTCATTTCTAACTCCATGCTGCCGTGGTCTCC
Organism: Mustela nivalis; assembly: GCF_964662115.1. Lineage (NCBI taxonomy): Eukaryota > Metazoa > Chordata > Mammalia > Carnivora > Mustelidae > Mustela > Mustela nivalis. The sequence continues at coordinate 67,810,968 of NC_139029.1, read as the reverse complement.
AGTGCTACTTCCTACCATAAGTTAGAAATGAATTTTTTAAAATAAGCACTTGTACTTTGAACCATAAAACAAAATCTGAAGCTGAAATCAAAGGAAGAAGGTAAATTACTTTTAGTGCTCTGCAAAGAAACTTTCACTTGGCTATTTCCTGTTGTTTTGAAACTCTGAAAATCAATACAGAAACATATCATATTCTGAAGGCAGGTCAGCTTTGCACTAGGTGTTTTTAACAGTTGGCTTTGAAGGGGATACTTATGCCCCCTTGACATGAATCTACAGTTCTTTACACTAAGTGTCCCCATGAAACCACATTTTTGCTCGGGCTATCCATCTCAATGGTTATTACTTTTTACTGTTCCAGGCTCCCATCTTCTATTATAGATTCACTGATAGATCAATATGACAGAGGCAAGATAAAAGTCAGTTAGCTGCACATGTCTATTATGAGCCTGAAAATTCAGACAAACATTTCTCCCGACAAAAGCCAGGCACGTAACTGAGTCATTATGTGTCTGGGTGGTTTTCTAGTCCTTTCTGTACAAACTCACATTTCTTGACATCTTTCTTAATTTTGAGGTCCTCATGGCCTGTCAGGGAATTAGGAATGAGTGGTTCCCTAGGGGAAAGAGAGAATTTAAAATACAATCTTCACTTTTGAAAGGAGAGAACCAAAACACATTTGCTGCTACACTGAGGCAGTAAAAAGTAGTGCTGACATGCTCAGTTTCTAAACCACAGGCAAGTGGACTGTAAAACCAAGCACTGGTTCAAAGTCAAGGAAAGAATCTTTGTAGTCCTCTAGTGGGTAATGGGAATGACAAAACTGGTGTTTGGGTTGGTTGGAAACCTCAGTTCCCTCTGGGGTTGATCACTTTGTCTATGAATCTGCAGCCATTCTGAGAAAGAAGTAGAAATCTACTAAACATTTTAGCCACTGTCTACATAATGGCCTACATTAGCCACGAGCATTGTAGGAGAGAGTACCTAAGCAACACCTCAGGGATAGGAAAAATGGGTAGCAAAAGAGGCTAAGATTCAATGGTTTCATATTTGAAGATTTTAACTCTTATCCCAAGCCCTCAGGGTTAGATTCCTGACAAGATATGACACTTGAAAAGTCCACAAAAAGTCCTTAGAAGTACAACTAAAGTTTAGACATTTTAATTTGACATTTTAATTGATGAATTATCTTTAAGTGGATCTAGTAAACATCTACTGAGTTCTTACTGTATATCACTTACTGTGTTTCCTTATGCAAGGTGTTCAGGTCAGAAAGATGATAGTTTCCTGCCCTCAAGTGGGTTATGATTCAGATGCAGAGAGACAGGAAGGTATAATAGGCAATTAGGTGAAAAACACACACAGATAAGACAAAATACTACTTTCATAAGGACTTAATTTAAAATTAAAAATCCATATGCATCCAAAGAACACATTGCATTCTATGGGGGCAGCAGCAAGAAGAAATGGGGAGAAGGGAATAAATGAATGAATAAATAAATGAATGACAGTGAACAAAGAAAGACATTGTACAGACTGGTAATAGTCTGCTAAGGACTGAATTTGGAAAACAGCAACAACAAAACAAAACTAGACATTGTAGCACACACTGCTTCTGACAACTGGATGAGGAGAGTTACTTAGCCCAGATGGGTTTAGGAGAGACCTCCTGGCTGAAGCAGCACTCCAGCAATCTCTGGAGAATGAGCAGGGGGTTATCAGGGGAAGAGGGGTCAGTGAAGATATATTGTGTCTATATACACATTGATATATTTATCTGCTTTTTATTGTGGTAAAAAAAATACATTTTATGAGATCTACACTCCTAGGAATTTTTAAGTATACAGTTTAGGATTGTTAACTCTAAGCACAATGAACAGTAGATCCCTAGGACTTTTGTATCTTGCATAACTGAAACTTCATACCATATAACAGCAACTCCCCATTTTGTCCTCCCCCCAGAATATTTATCTATTTTCAATTTTAATTTCTTTCCCCTCCTCAACCACCCACAAAGATAAAGAAGCACTTATTTCAAGACATGCAAGGAGAACATGATGTGTAAGTAGTTTACCATGACAAAAGGGAAGGCTGGCAAGATTTCATGAGATTGTCGGATCATAAAAGAATCCACGAAACTTTTATTTTATCTGGAATGAAAGGAAGCCAGTGAAATTCTTTGTTATAGTGTCTGAAATGGTCAGGATACCCCTTTCACAGATACCACTCTGGGGACAATTGGGAGGGGGGTACCAGAAACATGTGAGCAAGTCTGGAAGAAGTGCTAATTGAGACAAAAATAATGAGGGCCTGAAGAAAGGTGTGGCCATGGTGGGGGAGAGGAGAGGCAGTAGGACTTGCTCCTAGATGAGAAAAAAATGTGGAGGTGGGGGTAGGATAGGTGACAGTGTTGTGGACTGTCCATTTACTCAGTTTCACAAGACAAAGTAAGTTAAACCTCAAACCTGCTGCTTCAAGAGAAGCAATGAACACCAAATCAGGATCCCGTATGAGCATACCTAGTTTGCCTACAACTGAAGTTGTCCTCCATATGCAAACCCTAAAAACTTACAGTGGGTCCTTTCCTAACCACAGATCAATTTTAAGAGCAAACAGAGCATGAGTGAGTATCACAGAAAAAAAGAAAAAGCCAAGCTGGAGTTCTGTGAAAATAGTCGAGTACTGAATATCAAAAATTCTCAGAGCACCTGGGTGTCTCAGTCTTTAAGTGTCTGCCTTTGGCTCAGGTCATGATCCCAGGGTCCTGGGATTGAGCCCCACATCAGGCTCCCTGCTCAGCAAGAAGCCTGCTTCTCCCTCTCCCAATCCCCCTGCTTTTGTTCCCTCTCTCACTGTGTCTTCCTCTGTCAAATAAATAAATAAAATATTTTTTTAAAAATTCTCCATTATTTCATTTTTAAAATATGTTAAGTGCAGTCAATAGCATAGTTCTAAAGAAACAATCCTAAGAGTTTGGTTTTATTTTGGCTATATAGCTCTTTCAATCAATGCAAATAAATGAAGAATGACCAGGGTTCAGGAATTTGAGAGGGCTATAATGAAAAGGTAAGAAAGATATACACCAAGCTATGCTTTGGTCAGAGATGGGGTAATTGTTTATATGTACACCTTTCAAAACAGCTTTATCGATATATAATGCACACAGACATAAAAATCATACATTTAAAGTTCATAATCAAATAGGTAAGTCTTAGTATATTCACAGACTTGTATAAACATCACCGTGATCTAATTTTACACTTTTATCATCCAAAAATAAATACTTGTACTCATTAGTAGTCACTCCCCATGACTCCCTGCTGCTACTCCAGTGTTGGGTAACCTCTTGATAATTATGTCATTCCCTTTTATCGCTGAATAATATTTCTTTGTATGGCTATGCCAAATTTTGTTTATCTATTCATCAGTTGATGGACATTCGAATGGTTTCCACTTTTTGGCCATTTGCATAATACTAATATGAGCATTTATGTACACGTTTTTGCATGGACCTAGGTTTTCATTTTCTTGCATATATATCTAGGAGTGGAATTGCTGTGGAATTGCAATGAACTGCTAAACTGTTTTCCAAAGTGGCTGCACCATTTTACATTCCTACTAACAATGCATGAGGACTCCGGTTTCTCTACATCCCAGCTAATGTTTGTTATTGTCTGTCTGATTATAGTTATTCTAGTGTGTGTAAAGTGGTATCTCATTGTGGTATTGATTTGCATTTTCCTGTGTTTGTATTTTAAATCCGTTGACTCAATCTCATTTTCATTATTTATAGAGTATATTTTTCTTGCGTTAAAAAAAATATATTTATTTATTTTAGAGAGATGGGTGGGGGATGAGGGAGAGAAAGAGAAATTCTTAAAGCAGACTCCACACTGAGTGCAGAGCCTGATATAGGGCTCAATCCCATGACCCTGAGATCATGACCTGAGCTGAAATCAAGAGCTGGACACTTAACCAACTGAAACATCCAGACACCCCTTCTCTTGTAGTTTTTTTTTTTTTTTAACCTCATGAAACTTTGTGAAAACTTGCCAATCACATATTAGTATGATAACTGCCTAATAAACCGTATCAAATTCATGGGCTTGAAATATTAAGCATCTGTTAGTTTGTGAATCCATGATTTAGGCTGGATTCAGCTAGGGTAGTCTGATCTTAGCTCATTCACATGTTTGGGGGTTAGCTGATCACTGGCCGATGTAGGCTGACCCTGACATGACAGCTCCACTGTCCTCCATGTATCTCCTGCCCTCCATCAGGTAGAACCAGCCACGTTCTTCCCAGACAGTGGCAGAGACAAATGATTTTCTCTGCCTCCCTTGCTTCTGGTACAACTGCTTACATCTCATTGCCCAAGCAATTGCATGGCTAAACTCAGAACCAGGTGGCAAGGAAATATGTTCGTTTCTTATTGGGAAGAACTGCAAAGTCTCATGGCAAAGAGCATGGATACCATATTTGTGAAGCATCTAGGATGCTCATGGTATTGGTCTACCCCATATATTATACTATCATTCAGAAGAGAGATGGATTAAATTGGTAGGTCAGCAGCTGTGGCTTTGCTGACCTATACCAGGGCCACAGTTATTCTTGGGTTTGCCTGTGTGAAAAAGATTCATTAGCTACTCTCTAGGGTTAAATCTTCTCCTGGTAACAACAATCCATTTTTAGAAAATAGGAAAAATATTTATGTGTCAAATGAATATTCTATTGTTTGAAAACGTCTCCGGTGCCATAATGAGAACTCAGGACAAACTAGATCAAATAAATAACAGCAGGTACTTTGAAATATTCTGGGAAGTGTTCAAGCCTAGGATAGATGGCATTATTTAAGTATTTATAAATGTCATATCCGTTTTAGGAAAAGCTAATAGAATGTCTTGCAGACATTTAAGCCCCCCCCCCCGCCAAAATGCTTCTGTAATCTATTTCTATAGGATCGGCAAATGGGGAAGCAGACATACTATGGGTCAATACCAGTGAAAGGACTCTCTGCACAGTTAAAGGATTCACAGTCCATTAAGCTTCAGGTCTGCCCTGATGTGGAGTCCCCTGATATATTACTATTATATCCTATTTTTGTTGACTCAGTTACTATGTCAGCAAAACCAAACAGTTTGGCTTGTGGCCCAGCCTCGAGCTGTCTATGGAGGGTACGTTTTTGCCTCTACCACCATGACAGTAATGAGCAACTGGCATTAGTTTGATTTGCATAATTGTGTGCTTCCAACGTAGACTCTGTGTCAGTAGGAAACAACTTATTGTGATGATACCCACAGCATATTATCTGTTTTGAGCTATCAGCATTTATTTATGTAAATTCCATCATTACAAGGGGTCATTTCCCAACTTTCTACGACAAAATTACATTCTCTGCCAATAAGCAAGAAGAAAATACTATAGCAGAAGAGCTGGGCATACTCTGTCATTCACAGCTGTTGGTCAAGGAGTCAGAAAGGGTATTATTGGTGGTTGCCTGCTTGTTTGTTTGTTTGTTTGTTTGAGGCTGTTTGTTTTAGGGACTGACAGATACAATGGCGATCTGAAAGCTTGTCTCTCACCATTTGGAACTAATACCATCAAGCGGACACATTCTCTTTTGCTCTCACAGATACATATACATACACCACAGAGTGTCCAACTCATCTAAGATTTTCTTTAAGAATTATTTATGGCCAAAAACATATTTTGTGTTCCTCAGATGATGAGTCGAATGTTTTCTTTGATAAGAAGCAGAACTCTGTAATTTATTCATGCCAGAGATAAAAAGATAGCATAACTAACTAGGGTATCCCACTTGTAGAAGTACCTGAAAGAAGTACCTGTAGAAGTACCATGTGGGACTGAGATTTTGCAAATTAAACCTCCTAAGTCTGCTCACAAAAATAGCCAAGGTCAAGTGTGAGTTTTGTCATTAGAGGTAGGTGAGCATCCTAAGTGTCAGTATAACTGGAGCTGTAATTTATACATTTCTTTGATAGTTTCGCTGGTTAAGCACAAAAAGATGTCAGCGTTTAACCCTACTTCAAGGAATGACAATGCAGGAAAAAAGGGGGAAAAGGGAAAGAAAGCCCCGCAGTCAAGCATTTTAAATCTAGTTGACACCCTGTCAAAAAAACCTCTTACTAAAAGGAGGATAATTAGAATATGGCTTTATTGTGAGCTCATAGTTTCCAGCCTAGTCTGTATCACGCTTCAGGCTGGTCAGAGATGAGAAAGAAGAGGGAAAACAATAAAAATGAATAAAAAAAATCCACCAGAAATCGAATCTCATACTTCAGCAACCTTACATTTAACAGTTGTCTTTGCAGAGGCTCTTAATAGGAGCCCAGCTGATCATTCAGCTCAAAATGAACTAAAAAAATGATCTTTTAAGGTATGCAACATGGAAACCACATTTGGTAAAGTCTGTAAATAAGCATACATGGGATTTCCTAAGAAATATTTCCAAGACCCCCCATGTTAAATTGGGAAAAAAAAGAAAAAAAAAACAGAAAAAAATTCCACTAATCTCATCTTCTCAGTATGATAATCCTTTCAAAGATTATCCTGTTAGGGTGCGTGTGTGTGTGTGTGTGTGTGTGTTTCACTTAAATTTTGACACTTTGGCAGGTAAGACGACACTTATTCTCCAGTGCACAATACCCAATCACATGGAATATTCTTTCCTCCTATTAAGCATTTAGAGCTTCAACTCATAACCAAGATATTTCTCATGATTTTCTCCCCATTGCTCCATTTCAATTTCCCCTCTCAATAATATTTTCTTTACTTTCTGTTGTATGGATGAGATGCCTCCAATAAAGTTTGCAGAATCTCCTGCCACTTTGACTTCTACTTTGACCACCTGTGTCAAGTGAAACTGAATGAGGAATCAGTGATTAAATGACAGCTGCTATGTCGTTTGATGTGCTATGATGTACTGCACAAAAACATGTGATTAGGAGTGATTAGGCAGGATTTCATTCGCAGTCATTTGCACTATTTATGTAACATGTGTCAGCCTTTTAACATGGTGGCTGCTCAGCTTCTTCATTGTAAAATGCAGTGGAGAGCTCTAAGGGTTCTTTAATGTGATCTTTGAAATGGCACCAGGATTTATTTTACCATGTGCTCAATTGCTTGCACTGGGAATAGAACTAGGAATGGAAAAGTGAGGTCTCTTGATGTTATTTCTTGTGTGGACAAGTTCTCAAAGGGAGAGGAAAAGGTGCTCAAAGAAACATCAAGCTGGTCAAGCAGAACACACATTCTCATAGGAATACCTCCTCAAAAAGAGTTTAAATCAGTGACCGAGTAGAAAGGCAAAGCCGGGTGTGGAAGAAAAGCTGGGAGAAGCAAAGGTCTGGCCACTGCTTCATCTACAGTGGGGCAGTTACATCACACACATGTCAAAAGGCAAAAACAGCTTTTCTGAAGAGCCCACCACGTACCAGAGAAGTGGAAGAAAGGCAATGTGAAATGTTACCTAAAAGCCACAGGGGCAGAACAACAGCACTGGGAAAAGCAATACCAATCCCCAAATGGGGCCAAATCCCAAAAGGATGTCGTTTAAGGAAAACCAAACCGAAGGAGATCCAACTGGCTGTTGAGCAAGAAGGACTGAAGTAAATGACAGTAGCAGTTAGAAAAAAAGTTAATATATTTGACCACAGGGACTGTCAGAGGCATCTGGAAACAATGAAAAATGGAATTTATTTTTCTCTAGAAATTTTCTTTGAAAATAAACCTCCAGTGGAACAAAAACCATAATAATATCCTTAACATTTCACGTTTTGTGTTTTAGAAATTGATGTAAGAAACAAACACAAAATTCTGGTTTTGTTAATTAAGGGGAAGTGAGTTACAAATCAATCCCTGGTAGCCTTTCTGATTTTGTGAGGTCTTACTCCACTTGGAAGCAGCCCAGGGCATGAGAAGTGAGCTTAATAAATACTTTTTCTCTATATTCCCTATAGCCAGGCTTTACTCTGCTCACCCTCTTTTGGACATATGGAAACATAATGGGAAATGAACAGTAGACTCAATGATGTCTTTTCTTGGGTAATGACAAAGGAAAAAACCCGTGCTGATCATTTATCATATGTAATGTACTCATATCAAAGATAACATAATCAGAGGAGAGTGGGTTACAAACTACCCAATTGACTCAGCAGGTATCACCAAAATATTTGCAGGTTGCTTGGTAACCCAATTAAAAGTCTCTATTTAAATCCCAGATCATTAGTGACTGAAAATCACTATCATTTGATGGCTCATCTCAGTCCAGTTCTTAGGGGAGATTTTCCTACATCAAAAAACCACCAACATATTTGGCACTAATTGGCTCCCTTGGTGGCAATCTCAGCCTATAGGCCAAGAATTGAGTGGACCTGGGAGGCTAAGCGATTTCCCCAGCCCAAGAGTTGGTACTCCTCAGCACGGGCTGAAGGACATTGGTGGGTTAATATGAAAATTTTACATAGATATTACCTGTCTTTGGATTAATTGAAATGTTCTATATTTAAGGATATCATATTGGTAGCAAGTTCTTTTTTTAAATTAACTTCCATTTAGGACTTTCTTATTAAAATATCTCCCCTCTCTTACCCCCCACCCTTTTTATAGGTCCTCTCCCAAACTTGCAATAATTAACAGGAAGAATGTGAAACTTTATCATCTCAAAATTAGAAACCTGAATTACAGATATTGATGCTATCCAAAAGACAGACACAGATTAAAAGGGAAATTGTTTCTTCACTAAAATTAATGGGTTGATGGACTTCTTACTATGCTGGATATGATAGGAACTTCCATAGTGACATTTTTCCACAGTATTCAAAAAAATATATATGAGATTTTAGCATTATTTGAGTACTTTTCTTCTGAAAATTGACCTGAAATTGATTTTTTTTTCTGTTAATGAATTTCCATAGGTTATGGAATTGAATGTTGTAGGAAAATTCAAAATCAATTAAAAGACATAAATATGGGGAACATATAAATGCAGAATCCTGGGTTTGCTACCTAGGTTTGCTAAAATGTCACTAATGACATTTTAACTAAATATGTCTATCTTGGACATTTGACTATAAGGAAAAAGGTGATACAGAGTATTGCATGTTAAATTCATTACATCTATGGCACAATATTTAGTGCAGACACAAAAGATAGTAAGAACTGTAGAACATTATGAAAAAATAAAATCTAATAGGAAATAACGGGAGTAAGAGAAAAGCTGGGCTCCAGTCACATTATTGCTCTTTGTTCCTCATTTTTTTTTTTTTTTTAATATCTGCAAAGCTGAAAATAAGGGCCTATAACACTTCTCTTTAGCTCAGGAATTGTGAAATTCCTTTAGAAAAGATTCTTTTACCATTTTCTTTCTACTGATCTCTACTTTTGGTGCACTGGGATGTGAAGAGTCAGTTATATTCTGTCCTCAAGAATTTTAACAAAAATTCTAAAGTGACAAATCCTGCTGAATTTACTGGGTTATAGCATTTTTAAAAATGAATCTCAGAGGATTCGCCATGAGAAATATTTAACCAGATACATGGATAGTTTAAGTTTCATTTGGCCACAATGCCACAATGAAGAAAAGTGGACTTGTAGAGTAGTATTGAAAGAAACAGTGGGGAAAACCTCTAACATTTTTATAACAATGAAACTTTCTCAACACAGCAGTCAAGACCACAAAGATGCAGTGTCTGAATTGATAAAGTACACTAGCTTCCAACCACTTACCAACCGGAAAGACTGAGTTTTCTTCTGAATTATTTACTGAGAGTAACAGATCACAATATTTTCTTATTTTCCACCTTCATTGTTAATAATTTTTGTTGAATTTGGGACTAGAATTTTGCAATTTATTTTTATGTAGGCAGTCTTTCATTCAATTACTTGCAGCAAAGGCTTTGAAGAGGCAAGGTTCCAAGCACTATTCTCCAACTTATGTCTCTGAGAATATGTATAAACCATTTAAGTCCCATAGGCATTCAAATAGACTTATTTCTTTCTCTGTGGCTGCTATATGTATGTTCAGCTTATAGGGTAAAGATGATCCTGTGCTAGGAAAGTACTTGAATTTGTCATGAAATCATGGAAGAGAGTGCAGTCGTTGTGTCAAACCATCTTTGGTTCTTCGAATTCCCTATAAACACAGAGTTCACTAAGTAAAGTTTGTAAAATTCTGGTCCCAGGAGTGTCTCAATGAAAAAACAAAACAAAACAAAAAAAGTCTGGAGTTCTTTTAATCTAAGAATGTTGTATGCTATACCCCTCTGATCGGAGACTCGCAGACCGTAATAAAGTCTTCGAGAAATCCTAAATTGGGAGACAAACGTTGTTAACTTGCTTAATCTAGAGTAATCTAGATTATTTGCTTAATCTACACAAATTTGATCATAAATCTATTTTTCTTTATAATACCTATGCATTTGTATCCTAAGGTCTCTAATAAAACAGGAACCCTCTGTGGTATGAACACTCAGAGATTTTCTTGAAAATTCCGCTTTTGGGGGTGGGGGGCTCTTCCTTAAATTGAACTTCCTTGTTGCCTTTGCCTATCCATTGTTACCCATGCATTCTGAAGATACACGTGAATATCAATCTTGCGGCGATATTGAGAGTATTTTAAATCAAGACAAGAATTAATTTTTTTCCTATGACACCTCTCCTGCACACTAAAAATCTTCAGTCCTTTAGACATTTCTTCACGCCATCCTTTCGAGAAGAGTCCCCTTCTCTGAATAGGCTCCAATTTAGCACTACTCTTACAGGCAGCACTAACGAAGAATACGGTATCCCAAGGGGGTAGAATGGAGCAGAGTAGAGGGGAACTACCACCTCCCCTATTAAGTAGTCAGTAATTTATCATATGGTCAGGGATTACTTGCTCTGCTTTTGCTAAAGAAGACTTTAACAGATGTCCAGTGTGGTAGGCAGAATTCTAAGATGGCCCCAAGTTTTCCTGCCTGCCTCTTGTTCATTTCCTAAACAGTCCCTGGGACTATGAGTATGAGGAGTTTTACCCCTTTAATTAATGACTATATGGTACAGTTGACCTTAAATTAGTGTGGGCCCAACATAAGCACATTAGCCTTTAAAAAGCAGAGAGTTTTCTCTGTTTGCTCCCAGACCAGTAAGTCAGAGATCCAAAGCAGGAAAAGGATTCAAAAAGCTGTTGCTGGCTTTCAGATGGAGGGGGCCACACAACATGACATGTAGGTGATTTTCAGGAGGAAGAGTAGCCACTGGCTGATAGCAAGGAGATAAGATCCTTCATTCTAAAGCCACAGGAACTGAGTTTGGCCACTAAATGATCTTGGTAGTGGACCATTTTTCAGTGTTTTGAGATGAAAACTGAGTCAGGCTAACACCTTGATTTTGGCATTATAGGACACCGAGCAGAGAAGAGGGTAACACTGCACCAGATTACTAACCTATAGAACTCAAAGCAAATAAATGAGTATTTTTTAAGCCATTAAGTTTGTAGTAATTTGTTACAAAACAGTAAAATCCTAATAAATCGAATAACCAAAATTTACCATCTTTGCCACGTTCTGCTTTTGTAAGTGTTTTATGTCAGTAATGCATTTTTGATTTTCTCTAATTGAACAGCTTTAAGTATCCTACATAAATATTATTTGCATGCCCCTTTTCTTTTTTTCCAGTAAGATGCTGCCAGCATGCAGACATTCTCTGCATGGATTTTCCCTACAAATTCTTATTTTATGGACATAAAAATCTATTTTTTTTAAATTTTCTTTGGACTTTTTCATTAAGATATGCTGTTGCAGGGGCACCTGGGTGGCTCAGTGGGTTAAAGCCTCTGCCTTTAGCTCAGGTCATGATCCCAGGGTCCTGGAATCAAGCCCCACATTGGGCTCTCTGCTCAGCAGGGAGCCTGCTTCCTCCTCTCTCTCTGCCTGCCTCTCTGCCTACTTGTGATCTCTGTCTGTCAAATAAATAAATAAAATATCAAAAAAATATGCCATGGCAAACCTAAATTTCAAGCATGAAACATACAACTGACTACTTAAGGTAACTATTTAACTTTTTCTATTAACATTATAAGTTTTCTCTGTTGATTACCCAAACCCTAGTATTGATATACTGATTGGCTACAAGTATTTATTATGACCTCTTTTTTCATTTGCTTTTTTCTTGAGAATTACCAGGAATCTTCCCTATCATTATCTTTCTGATTCATGTTCTTTGTCCTTAATACCTGGTAGTAAAGATCTTTTCTATTTCTTCTTCTACATTTTATTTTCAGCTTCTACAGCTCCATACCATTCATTCTTTGACCAGCTATCTTAGCCAATCATCAATGTCTTTAGTCAAGGTCTAAGACACACGGATTATCTGTTCTATTGTACAAATCTTTATAGAAAGTTCCTTATTGCCCATGACTTCATTTCTTTTCCAAAATCCCAGCCTTCAAATGAATGAAAAGGTGGAGGTGTTACCTGGGGCTGCAAATCCTTCAGCATTATATCTCTGAAGGTCTTTGTTAAAAACTCTTTTCTGTTGGTTTTCCTTACCCTGCATAAATAAGCAATTGTAGATAATAGTTATACAGACTGATAATTCTCAGAAGCCTGCAATATCATGTTAACTTCTTTAAGAAGGAGCAACTTCTGAATAAACAAGTCACTGAAGATTGCTGCCACATTCTCCTACTTTTGCTTCTAAAAACACAAGCCATTCCTTCTCAGTCTCCTTTCCTGGCTCCTTCTCTAAATAAATCTCTCTACCCACATCTCACTCTGAGTTCTGTTTGGCATGTTCACATATGTGCTTGGCTGGCCACTAGTAATCTTAGTAAACAATGAAATATCCCTTTTGTACTTTTAATGGAAATTAAGGAGTTATACCCTCAAAATAGGATTCCAACTATCTGATTTTAATATGGCTGGTGACCTAGGCTATAAATACCAAAGATTAATATCTTCATTGAACTGAAAATTTACACCCCCCCTTCATATGTTGAAACTAATATCCAGTGTGAAGCTATTGGAGATGGGAACTTTGGGAGGTGATTAGGTGATGAGCATGGAGGCCTCATGAATGGAATAGTACCTTATAAAAAGATCCAGAGAGCTCTCTTACCCCTTCTACCAGTGAGGACACAGCAAAAACACAGCTTCTATGAACAACAAGTCATCCCTCACCTGACACTGAATCTGAGGACACCTTCATCTTGGACTTCCCAGCCTCCAGAATTGGGTAAGTAAATGCCTATTGTTTAAGCCACCAGTCTATGGAATTCTTGTTACAGCAGCTGGAATAAGCTAAGACTAATCTAATGACATCTGTCTTGAATTGCCACTGGCTTCTAGATGTCAGGAAGAGCAAGAGGTTTGTCTTATTCAAGGTTCAAGGAAAGTTCTATCTTTGGCCTTATCCCAAGGAGTAATTGAGTTCAAGAACCTCAATTAACCCTTGGTCTACTCCAGTAGTATCTATCTTTTGTTACTACTATTTAATTATCTAGTTGCTTTAGATCTGAAAACTTGAGTAATTGGTGGTGGGGAGGGTTGGCATGTGCACATGCATATATGGGATTCTCTTTGCTTATTATCTTTTCCTAAGTACTTTTCTATGCTTTCCTCTTTGACTGCTCATTATGAAACTGATTACTACTATTTTGCTTTCTCATTACACTATAAATATAGCAAATATACTTGATTTTTGCTTTAGAAATTTCCCAGTTAATCAACATCTCTCTAATTAGTTCAATTTTTTCATTAAAATTTACTTTCATTAATATCTACATTCTCTTTCAACTTCAGTTCCAAACCACAAGATCTGAAAATATTTCTTTAACTGCACAAATTTGGCAACTCATCAGTACAAATTCTCTTCTACCTTCTCTTTTCAGTGACAATAAATACAAATGACCTGAATGTGTTTATACTGCTTATACAGCATTTTTGTACCTTCCTTTGTTCTCCTGAAGAATAACACAGTATTTTCTGTTTTGTATTTTAATCTTATAACAAAATGATAAATTACATGTGAGCAGGCTCTAAAATCATTGAGAAGATAATATACATGCCCACTTATTTTATGTATATATATATAATTATTATATGCATATTTTGCATTATTTTATCTATCCATAAAAACCTCTTAAAGAAAGGTCACATTGAACACTGGCAAACCAATATTTTAAGTCAGTATTGGAACGGATTATTATTTCCTTGGTTGAGTTTCAGATGAAATGGCTGGCATGAATTTAGGGGGCATGTTGTACTAAAAATAAGTGTCTTTAAATGATAAAATTGTGCTTCACTCGGTGATAAACAGTGATTGAATGGAAAGTCAGATCATGTTTCTATCTCTTGTTAGATGCTTTTTTAATTGGAATGGTGGCAAAAATCTTCTGCTGTTATGGAATTGTTTTTTTTTTTCTTTTCTCCTTGACTTGCTTACTTTTTTCTTTTATCAAAGATAGCTGAATTTACATAATTTAAATCTGTAGCTCAAGTGACTACACATGCACAAAATAATATATTGATATGATAATTATATTTTAGTTGACTTACCTTAAAATGATAAGACAAAATAAAATACATTTTATCTTATTTACTTTCATGGTACAGTTTAAACTTTTCATTTTATTTTATTCTGTTTTGTGAAAAATGAGAACGTGAAGAACAGGAAGATGAAAGAGAAGTTGAAGATTTTTCGAGCATTTATTCTATGCCAGTAATTCTCATGCTGTGTGCCATCACATCTTCAAAGTATTCTCAAAAATGCATTATTTTGCCTTTCTTATGGGTAATAAAATAGACTTAGCAAAAGCATTTGTTGACGGCCATACAGATGTTCCTCTACTGTAGACAGGTTTCAAAGCCCAAGTGTACTGCAGAGAGCCACCCACCCTCCTGTCCCGTAAACTTATTCTTATTTTAAGACAAATACTTTCAGGATGGTAGATTGAGGTTTCCAAGGCCTTATTAACTCTCCCCATAGTCCAAGTACAGCCATTTTTATGCTGTTTGTGAGAAATAGGAAATTTATTCTTCATGGTTCTGATTCATGTATACTTTACTCAGAAGAAGGTCTAATGTTTTATCAAGAGCTTTTTGAACTGCAAGCCAGATGAGTTTTTAATTTTTTTTTAAGTTGCTGGAAGACAAGTGTTGATATAAACAAAACAGAAGCACCTCAGACTACTGGATTAAAAACAAGGCTTAAATCCCTACGTTTATACTCATAATGATATGCTATAAATATAGCAAAGCACATTTTATTGTTTATACTTTTGACTGTCGTAAGTTAACATTTTAAAAACAAGTGTGTTTTTTTCCCCTTAGCACTTATTAGGTGTATGTTTGTGTGTGTGTGTGTGTGTGTGTGTGTGTGTGTGTGTGTAGATTCTATTTCCTCTTGACAATTTATTGGTAAAGGATCTACTTTAAAAAATACCAATATTTCTAGGGACTTTTTCTTCTATACAAGTCAGCATTGTATGTAGGCCCAAGATTGAACTCGTACTTGAATGCATGATGCTAATGATTTCATGCAAAGTTAAAGATGTTTGCTTTAAAACTGTAAAAAGTCTGGTAGTTCAGAAACATTAAAAGTTAATTTCCCAATTCTCTTAAAAAATAGTTGAGGAAACAAAAATTGTCTGGACTTCGGTGAACTGAGGAAATAAATCCCACTCTGTATAGATTGGTTTCCTAATGTCACAAGTCAATTTAGAAATTATGCACAAGATAAATCTCTTTCCTCTCATTGCACCAATGTATTTAGCTTAATCATGAGCATCAGTGGAGACAGAGATTGAAAAATAAATTGTTCACTGTCTCCAAGACAAACCCCAAATAGGAAACTTGATATTCTGCATAAACTCTGCAATATGCTTTTGAAAAAGACATGGTATAATTATATGTAGCATTATGAGACTTTTGTGTTTATAAATATTTTCAAAAGACTTTGAAATTGTTTGTAAATCCAAAGTTTATAAATGACTTATGAAATCCACAAATTTGTTAAATATGTTTCTGTATTTTTGTATTATGCTCTGTGATTTTTCTTTCTATGTGGTGTAAGTCAAAGAAAATGATATACAATATGACTAGATGGGACTAAAATTTCCAAACAAAAGAAGCATCTGTTTTTCTAATTTAGTTTTTGAATTTACATTGGTTTCACAATTGGTTACACTGCAAACAATGTGGTTCAAATGACAATGACATTGATTACAATCCTACTTTGCAACAAGAGCACATTTTATCCACGATTGTCAACTCCTTTAACTAGCAATAACTAAGCCTTTCTGCACCTCTGTACCTTGGGTATTGTTTTATTCAATCTGAAGCACATTGAACTGTAACTTTGCAGGAGGCTGACACAGTTTTCATGAAGCCAGAGACGGTTAGAATTTTAAAGAATGTGTTGCAATAGCTTATTTTTTGATGTGCATTTTAAAGGTTTTATGCAAGCTACTTATGACTGTGGTTTCTCTGCTATGCTCATCTTTCTATTACTTTGAAGTGATTCCTACCTAGTTCAGGGATTATTGGCCAGGTGAACTTTGTCTCATCATTACTTCCTATTTTCTTTGTTTCTATACAGTCTGTTCCTACTTGGTCTCTTAGCTAGTGGAAGAAGCTATACCATAAATGGGCAACAGGCCTTCCAAGTATCATCCTACCATACAGATCCTTGATTCCTAGGATGGCTTCCATCAATGGCTTTAGTCCAAAATTTCACTTTATAGTTCATCTAAATATTCATTTCTATACCTCAATTCTTAAAAACCTTTTTACATCCATGCTGTATCCAAATAGACTGTGAGTCCTTCAAACAGGGAGAAGTCTGCATTCCTTGTATCTCTCTTAGTCATTAGTTCATTCAGCAAATACTTCTTGAGTAACTATTATGTTTAAAATAGTATCCTCAGTGGTGGCTCATAAGAGCAACTGAACATGATTTCCTGTTTAAGGAATTTATTGTTTCAATAAGGTAAGAACTCTAAGGAAAACTCATTGGCAACCGAGTTGACTAGTGTACTCTACTGAAGTATTTTCACACTGTAATTTGTATCTATAATATTAGAACATTTACATTGTATAATTTCTACAGTTACAAGATCTTTAGTACTGATGACTACCATTTTGTACTTTTTCTGTTGAGTGGGAATTGTATTACTCTATGAACTAGAAATGGAAAACTCTGAATCATCTCCCAAGGGTTTTGTTTTTACTGTGATGCCTTTAATGATTTCATTAGTTTTTAGTTGTATATTAAAATACCACTTTTGTCTTATAAGTAAGATAAGCTTAATGGGCATTTTTTAAAATGACAAGAACAAGATGTTATAATAAGGTATTAAGTGGAGATCATTTCTCACCAGTGAAACCAGACCAGTTTAAATGTATGCCTTATCAAATGATATTCTACACTGTAGCAAGGAGAAATTACCAGCTAAACTTAATATCTCAGTGAGAGAGCCAAAAATGGCTTATTACCTGAATTCTTTTCATGCAATTTTTGACATTCCCAGGTAGGAAAATCTTACCTGAATAACCTTATAATAAAATGGATAACCAACCCAACTTTGGAGTTAAAAATAATTGGGTATAAACCCCACTTTTGCTTCTCATGAATTGCATAGTTGTGGGGGAAATAATTTTGTCCCCTGAAAACTCAGTTTTACTATTTGGGGAATGGAATGATAAAAAAATATATATTCATGAGTTAATGATGGATACTTAGAAAAGAACTTGGCACAAAGCAACCACTCAACAAATGTTAGCTAATGCAATTACAGTAGGTGTCAAATAAATCAAATTTTTGTTAAATTTATTGGAACAGATAAAATCAAGTCACATAAGATCACAGATGAATTAGTAAATTATTAACTGATTAGGAAGAAACCGATCCTTTTGGTGATTCTCAATCTATCCTTATTATGCAAAACTTCAGCACAGTTTTATTGAACTGACTATAGCGTTGCTTAGTAACTACAAGAGACATTTAGTCATTGCTTCTTCACAACACCACTATCAGGTAGATAATATGGTATCCATTTTAAAAGTGAGGAGACTGAAGATCAGCATGCAAAAGTGACTTTTGGGGTAAAACAACTGTGAAAGGGGCAGTCCTGGGATCTAAGTGCATTAACTTCTATATATCCTATGATTTTCAATAGCCTATAGTTCTGATTAGCATTATTTAAATACAATTAGTGAGCCCCTGAGTGGCTCAGTCTGTTAAGTTTTTGCCTTTGGCTCAGGTCATGATCCCGGGATGCTGGGATGGAGCTCTGTATCAGGCTCCCTGCTCAGCAGGTAATCTGCTTCTCCCTCTGCCCCTCCCCCCAACATGTGCACTCTCTTCTTCCCCTCTCCCTCTCAAATAAACAAATAAAATCTAAAACACACACACACACACACACACACACACACACACACAATTAGCAATTAGTCAGATTTGTCAAGAGTCAAATCAACGTTGCTAATTGAATAATTATTAGGTGTTCATTACTCGCTAAATACTATGAGACAGTCCTTAACATATATTTTTGTAACATAATTTTTCAGTCATTAGCTATACTTGCTGGACACCAATTCTGTTGCTATACTACCTAGCAAGAATCTTCTAAAAATGATGCATTCCTCACTATAAAGAGCTTACAATGTTATAAGGGAATGGCACAAAATTATCATACTGTAGTAGAATTTAATGTGTCATTACAATGGATTTCCATCCCATTATCTCCATACTATAGAAGAAGAAACAGAGGCTTAGAGAGAAACATAAGCAATGATGAGAGAATGATTAATACAAGAAGTCTGGATTCAAATTTAAATTTTACTGCTTATACTTTTCAAGCTTTCAATATGCCATGCCCATATTTGTCACCAACAATGTATTTCTGATGCTTACAGACACAGCCCTTTGAGTAGCTGCATCTTGACTGGTGTGGTTCTAGACCTGGAAACTAAGAGAAAGTTTTATAACACAGAATGAATATAAAATATATCAGACACTGTTGCTTGCATGCTAAGCACCGTTCTCTACCTTTTCTTGTATTAAAAAAAATTGTTTAAGTATTTTATATTCATGTATTTCTGGATTCCCCTTAGCTCCATAATAAATCATGATTGGTCAAAGGACCAGGGCAAGCCCATATCCCTTGATAATTTAGGCTAAAGTCCTATTATTCAGTTCTGGCAAATAGGCTGGAAAGAGATATCTGCTGGGAGCCATCTGGATAGAGTCCATTAAAGAGATACACAGAAGGGAAAGACTCCATTTTATACCCTTCTACATTTTGTAGTCATCTTGGGTTCATAAAAGACAAACCTACTCACTGAAGATGACAGATCATAAAGAGAGAAAAAAGTTAAGTCATTGATAATGTCAATATGCCACTTAATTATTCAACTCTCAAACCACTTTACCTCCAGATTTCTAATTATGTGAAATAATGACTTTACTTATTGCTTAAGGAATTTTGTATTCGATTTTCTGATTTTTGCAGAAAAGAATTGTAAAAAGGTATTTTTGTGGGACTCATCACATAGGATCTTAATAAAAAAAGGGTTTTTTTTCTTCCATGTTTGAATTTTTCTCATGTTCCTCTTCCCTCCTAATAAGATATTTTAATGACATGTACATCTTATAGTCAATTTGGGGTGTCTAAGATGAAGTTTAAATTATTTTAATGGACTCAAATTTGGCTATCAAACCATGATTTGTTATTAAGGCCACAGTTACTGGGCAAATATGAGATATTCAAAGACACTTATGAATTGTTTGGTTTTAAAGACATCTTAATCCAGAAATATGTCTGACTGTATATAAGTACAGAGCAGGAGCAGGGCAATAAACTTAATTGCCATATATAAATTTGGAAGACAAATCAATCAAATAATGATTCCCTTTATTCAATTTTATTGCAGGAATAGGAGGCAAATGAAACTAGAAGGAAATAAAAACATTCAAGAGAAATATATTTTTAATGTATATGTGGCAAGCTATATTGTTCTAATACTCTGCCAAGGTGTATCAGTACTGTAGGAGAGGCTGTAGAAAACAAGTACCTATATGCTATCATTCTTTGTGTGTGATTCTATGGTAGACACTTAATATACAAAACAGGGATGCAGTGTAGTCTTTGCCTGCGGAGTAACCAACACATAGAAATGGCAATTAGTGAACAAGTACCTGAATAGCTACAATGTACAGTCATAAGTGCTAGAGATGTTGTAGGCAGTACTTCCAGAGAGGCCTAAAAAATGATACCTGAAATCTGATGGTAGTGGATTACCAGTGGGTTAGAGAAAAGTTCCACAGAGAAAGAAGCACTTGATCTGAATCTCAAAGAACGCACTCAAGGAACTGCAAATAGCTTGGGAAGCCAGATTGCACCATCCATGTGGCATATGGAAGAAAATGAAGGTGAAGAGATAGGTAAGAGCCAGATTGCGAACAGGGTGAAAATCATAAGAAACTACATTAAGATACTGAGGAATGGAATGAGCTAATCTGTAGGGTGTCCATATAACTCATTAACTCTATCATCCAAATTGGAATAATTTTTAGAGGGAAACAGCATGATTAATAATCATGATGGATAACAGGTAAATGATGACTGTTTGGGGGGTGAACTAGGGTGCACACCATACTAGTCAAACTAGAATATATTCAAGAGCTTTTATTTGACAGAAATAACAGTACATAGTGGCTGATCTGTTCTGGGAGTGGTAACTGAGCATAATGAGTGTAACATCCTTAGGCTTCTGATGTAGACAAGACTAATTTTGATTACTTTCATTGATACAAGAAATATGGAGGAAGAAACCGGTTTTCTAGGAGGGTTAAGGAGTTGTATTTTAGACACAGTGAGTTTAAGGTGCTTATAGGAAATTTAAGTGGCCATGTCTATAGAAATCTGAAATGTGGATTAGGGTATCAAGAATGAGGTGTTCAATACTAAGATAAAAAATGGGCAATCATTAAAGTAAGATGGGAGTTCAAATTATAGGGGTGGTAACTTTTGCTTTCTTTTCTCACTGTATACAAAAAGAGATGATAACCCAAAAAAAAAGAACTCTCATGAATAACAACAAAAACAACAACAAATGTGTCATATAGAAGAAGAGACTCCTAAGGAAAAAAGGGAAAAAAAGATAATCAAAGAGACAGGAAGAAACCAAATTTTGAATAGCTATCTTCAGTTTTGTTTATATGCCTGTGAAAACATAAAAGAAAAACCTCATTCAAAATGAAGTTGGGAAGTCCTTTTGGGAAAACTCTCATAAACATACCACTCATCAAAGCTAACTACATGCACCAGCTGGAGGAAGGAAAATTTTCTCCTACCCCAGCAACAAACCAGCCAATGAGAACCAATGCAACTCAGCCAATCACAGGTCTCCACAACCCCAAACTCTCACTGTCATTCAAAGAACTTTCATTCCAAAGGGCTCCTTCCAGCTTTCTTCTTTCCTCTATCAAACAATGTTCCTCTCTTGTATTCTCCAGAATTATCTATGGTTTGTTGTAGTTTGTATATCCCAAATTGCAATTCCTCTGATATTCCAGAGGAAACTCATTTTGCTCATAGTGGACATTTTATATTTAAGTTTGACAGTGCCTGTCCCCTTCATCTGGTAACAGAGTTACTTAGCTATGAGACCACCCCCTGTACTTCCTGTCTCCTCTCTTTCTCTCTTTCTGTCTGTCTCTCTCTCTCTCTCTCACACACACACACACACACTTCAGCACCCCAACTGATCCTTTGATGCCAATTATAACCCATTTGTTCCAGATATTGGTGATTAATTCAGGGGTAGTCTTTTTTTTTTTTTTTTTTAAGATTTTATTTGACAGAAACATGGTGAGAGAGGGAGCACAGGCAGTTGGAGTGGGAGAGGGAGAAGCAGGCTTCCTGCTGAGCAGGGAACCTGATGGGGGGCTCGATCCCAGGACCCTGAGATCATGACCTGAGCCGAAGGCAGACACTTAACGACTGAGCCACCCAGGTGCCCCAATTCAAGGGTAGTCTTGTAGCTTAAATCTATTTCTCCAAGGCATTTTGATCTTGACTTAATTGGCATAAGGAGGCATGGTAGTGAAAGGTGAATTAGTCCAATACCAGAGTTCAAAAGGGACTATCCATGAAATCCTAAGCTCTGCCACCTTTTGACAGCACACACAAGAAGAATGAGGCACAAACAAGTCAGCTACAAGAGAATGGGAGCAGGGGGCAACAGAAGAAAAGACTGTTGCCCTGAACAACTCCTTAGTCTCATATTTATTAGAAAGTGAGTAACAAACAACAAAGAAGCCCAAGTAGATTACACATTGACCATAAGTCTTGTAGATACATAAGAAGAATGGCAAAATATGTCTAGTTAGGAAGTACAGAACTTATAGGGAGCAACCTCAAATGAAAGGATTGTCTGACTAACTGCTGATGCTCTCCAGGGAAGGGGAGATAAGGGAAAACTGAAGCAGGCAGTGTTGCATCCTGAGCAAGCCCAGCCATCCCAGCTGCTTGGCTTCAAGGACATAGATCGACCTCTCCTCCAAAGGCTGCTTGCCAGTACATGTTTTTCTTAAGGCAATATCTAAGTATGCTTGGTAATATAATTTCTCATAGGTTACATTTTAAGCAGTACATTGTTCGGAGGGATGGTTACAAGTCTGTGACTCAACCCTGAGTCCTGTATTTCTTAAGTCCTGGTTATTCTGTCTTTCCTAGATGCTGTGAGTTAACTCTAACCTTACAGTATCCGTGTTTTTGTTGTTGTTGTTTGTTTATTTGTTTTTTTTTTTGTTTTTCAAATTTTTTTTAAGATTTTATTTATTTATTTGACAGAGAGAAATCACAAGTAGATGGAGAGGCAGGCAGAGAGAGAGAGAGAGAAGCAGGCTCCCTGCTGAGCAGAGAGCCTGATGCGGGACTCGATCCCAGGACCCTGAGATCATGACCTGAGCCGAAGGCAGCGGCTTAACCCACTGAGCCACCCAGGCGCCCCAATATGTTTATTTGTTTTGATTTAAGTTATCTATGACTGGTTTCTGTTGCTTGCAATCAAAGAACTCCAAAAATAGGTACCTGGAAGTGGAGTGTTACATTTAACCATTTAACCATTTAACCAAATTGCTGGTTGAATGGTACAGGACATTGTACCAGAGACATTGGCAAACTCCTAAAAATAGCAACAAAATATCTACTTAACTTACTATCTGTTGCATTTTGTGATTAGACTATATGCTAATGAAGTTGAAGCTTTACAATATTCAATACCAAAAGTGTCAGGATGTTGGAATGTACAGGCTTCTCAGGGTAGTCTTTAACATGATTCTACAAGAAAAGGAAGTATTTTAGACTGAGCTGGGTCATGTGGGAGCAGAAAAGTACAACTATGTTAGTCTGCCTTACAAAGGTCATTTATGACTTCAGCTAGAAGTTTAAGGTGGTTGAAAGTTTCCTATGTTGAAGGGAAAGTTTGAAAGTACTTGTTGGAAGAGCCAGATTCTCTTCCCTCACTAAAATAAATGTGAATCTAAGTAGGGACGAAGACAGTTGGTGGCAGATAAATTTGGGAACAAAGAGGAACTAAAGAAGATAACAAGAAGGGAGGAACTGACCACCTCATTTGACCACAAACATAAAAAGAAAGAAATAAAGAACAAAAGAAAATGAATTCACTGGTGTATGGCCTAGTGGCAATTGAGGATATTAGAGCAAGACTGTTTTACAGTTGTTGCCTATTACTTACTATTGGTATTTTTCTTGCCTGAGAAAGATTTAAAATAGCACTCAAATTCACAGGCTTTGAGTTATCAAACTTCTGAGTTGGTTACTAACCCAGAAGTAACAAAAATACAAATAACCCAGAAGTTGTCTAAAATCATAGGGAGATTACATAGCCAAGAAATTCTCCAATCTGGCAAACTGAGGCTTATGTTTCTTCAATGCTTATACCATTTTCTGCTTCCAAATCCCAATCAGAAATTGATCTGCAAAAACAGAAAAGACTCCAAAGGGAAAATACTATCCATTTTCCCTTTTTATGTGGCAATAGAGAGGAATAGATAAGGAAAAGCCTCTCATGGAGAAGCCAGGTCAGTTGGTCAAGGGGCTTAATTATTCTGTCAAGGCAGAGAGGTTTTGCAATCCTTGCCCTTCAGGGTATACTATTACTCAAATTTACAGCCATTTACTCAAATACATCACAATCTCTTTTTCCATCTGTGTTGTTGCATACCACATTTCCTCTCTATATCTCTTTTCCACTTTATTTCTAAGGCAATCCAACACATACTTCAAATCCCAGCATAAGAAATATTTTCCTAAAGCCCAACCCTCCTGATACCAAGCCCCCACTGCAGCTAGTGCATTCCTGTCCTTCTGTAACTCTTTTTTCTATATGGCTCTTTTCTCCATTATAAAACTATGTATTACTTCAGGTCAGAGTAAGTTGCATTTCCCTTTATTTTTCCAGGGTTTAGTCCGATATCTGTCTTCAAAATCACAAATTACAAATATTATTAAATGCTCAACAAATGTTCTTTGAATGATAAAGAAATAGATCAGTATAGACTATTCACTCAAGAAGATTGGCTGTGAAAGAAACGAGAGCTCAATAATTAATTAGTCAAGCATTAATTGTGAGCATTAAGTAAGCTCTTACCACACCCAGGTAGTCTTTTATGGGCTTTATATTTTATCAACTCATTGAATTTTCAAAGTAATTCTTCTTCAAAGTATCTGCAGTTATTATCCCCAGTTCCTCACCAGTTTGCTGATGAGGAAACTGAAAAATACAGATTTTAAATAACTTGCCCTAAATTATACAATTCACAAGTATCAGAGCAGAATTCAGTCCCAGGTAGTCGACTTCTTAACCTACTTCTATTAACCACTACTTTATACTGCCTTTCTCGAATATGAAAAAACTTGGTGCAAAGTTCACTTATTTTTTAAAAATTTCTTTAAATGTTCATGTGCTATACAGAAACAACTCAATCCAGTAGGTTATTTGAATTTTAGACACCTAGTCTTTGGAAGCTTTCTAGACAGATTATTTGTATTTCAGACAGCTTAAAACCTAACCTGTGGATGATATACTACAAAACTAAAAGTGTCATTTGTACTTTATCTGATATATAAGAAAATGCCAAAATAAAGCAGATTATAAGTCTAGTGAATCCTACCATAAACACTGGTATGAAGTAAATGATTGTTGAATATGTCATATGAATACTTTCAGCAGCAACTACATAGAATTTTTTGTGATTT
This sequence comes from Mustela nivalis, assembly GCF_964662115.1. Taxonomy (NCBI): domain Eukaryota; kingdom Metazoa; phylum Chordata; class Mammalia; order Carnivora; family Mustelidae; genus Mustela; species Mustela nivalis. The sequence continues at coordinate 67,785,683 of NC_139029.1, read as the reverse complement.
TAACACTGGAGTTCTTCAGAATTATGTAAACTTGGTTGTGTTAACCAAGTTAACCCTTGGTTGTGTTAATAGGCTACTGGTTCTTCTGACTAAACTTGTGATTAAATAATAATGATTATGAATTACTGAATTCTGCATATGAAACTAAAGGTATTCTGTATGTTGGGTAATTGAATTTAAATTTAGAAAATAATAAAATACCTAAATGTTCATGTTTTTTAAATAAACCAAACTAATTAGCATAAATTAATTTGGATGTATAGTTTTGGTTAAACTAAATATTAATTACTGTCATTTACTTTCTGACTTTATAATCCTCCAAAATAGCCCCTACTCTCAACATCATTTTGAACTAATCATATTTTGTGTGAAAAAATTCTTAAAAGATAAAAGAAACATAAATTTTCATTGTCAAAAACTATGATATAAACAAATCAAAACCACAATGAGACACAACTACAACTCACACTGATCAGAAGGGCTGAAATTGACAACTATAGGAAACATCAGATGTTGGCAAGGATGTGGAGAAAGGGAACCCTTTTACACTGTTCATGGGAATGCAAACCCGTGCAGCCACTCTGGAAAACAGTATGAAGGTTCCTTAAAAAGTTAAAAATAGAACTACCCAGCAATTGCACTCCTAGGTATTTAGCCAAAGGATATAAAAATAGTGATTCAAAGGACACAGGTACCCCAATGTTTACAGCAGCAATGTCCACAACAGCCAAAATATGGAAAGAGCCCAGATGTCCATCAACTGATGATGAATGGATAAAAAGGTGTAGTGTGTGAATATTAGCCATTAAAAAGAATGCCTTTTGAAATGGCTTCAGTAGCTGGAACTAGAGTGCATTACACTAAGTGGAATAAGTCAGAGAAAGACAAATATCCTAGGATTTCACTCATATGTAGTATTTAAGAAACAAAACATATGAACATAGGGGAAGGGAAGGAAAAATAAAATAGAATAAAAACAGAGAGGAGGCAAACCATAAGAGATGCTTATCGGCAACTTAAGGTTGCCGAAGGTCAGGGGAGTGAGGGGATAGGGTAATTGGGTGATGGACATTAAGGAGGACACCTGGTGTAATGGGCACTGTGTGTTATACATAATTGATGAATCACTAAATTCTACCTCTGAAACTAATAATACACGAAAATAATTAACTTGAATTTGAATAAAAGTAAAAACCCCCAAAACTCTGATGTACGTAATAACCGATGTTTTGAGATATTTTCTTCCGATCTTTAATTTTGTAAATTTAGGGTTACAGATAACTTGATAGCTGAATGTATTTAGATAGCCACTGACAAAGATGCAGTAAAAGTATCTATTTTTAGATACCTTCACTTTTCACTTGAATTTTTAAAAATTTCCATATTATTAACGACTTTTAAAAAAGCTATTGAACAGAACATTTTATGGGTACATGTTAATTAATTACACTATTCCTCTACTGCTGTACATGCAGGTCATATTCAGATTATATTTTTATAATCAGATAATAAAATCACATAAATCTTTGTTCACATTTCTAATTGGAGATTATTTTTTATATGTAGAATTACTGGGTCAAAGAATGAAAGTTTTTTAGCTTTATTCTTGCGTATCTTAAAATTGTTCTTCTGAAAAATGGTCCAATAGAAGGATATGAGAATGTTATTTCGTACTCTTGTTCAATGGGAAAAATGATAAAAAAAAAGTTTGCTAATTTGGAAAGCAACATTTTAATCATATTCAGACTTTAATTTGCATCTTTTTTGTGTGATGAGCTTTTTCATATATTTATTGACTACTTGCATATTTTCTGTAACATATCTTTTGTTCATGTAATTTATGTTGTTCTTCATGTTGACTTTTTTTTTAATTTTTTTTTTTTATTTGACAGAGATCACAAGTAGGCAGAGAGAGATGGGGAAGCATGCTCCCCGCTGAACAGAGAGGCTGATATGAGGCTTGATCCCAGGACCCCGGAATCATGACCCGAGCCGAAGGCAGAGGCTTTAACTCACTGAGCCACCCAGGTGCCCCTCATGTTGACTTTTGTGGGCTCTTTAGGTAGTATGGCTATTAACACCTTGTTCATTATTTTTGAGACCATTATTTTTATGACATTATTTTAATCTCTTGTAGATATTTTGGGTTTCCTTTAATTTTCCCATGCTAAATATTTGGATGACTGCAATTATTAATGAGATAAAATACCTGAGATAATGTCACTGAAGTTGTGGCAGTAATAAATAGGTTAGACACTGGCAAATTACTGGACAGATGACTGAATTTTTCATTTTTCTTATTAGTAATACCAGTGTCTAGGTCTCCACTGTAATATTTATAATATAAGTGTTTAGAATGAGTAAACACTGTTTTAAAATGAAAGGAAATGAGCAAGTGTGCTCTTTACTGATTTTGTATTGCAAACATTCTCCTTAGGAGAGACGAAAATATGGTTTGACCTTCAGTTTTCTGCTCTAATCATTGGCTTTATTCAAAGAAAATTTCAAGCAATTAAAATGCTATCAGTTGCAAGATTCAACATAAGCAAATCCTGTGGTTCTGATCTATTTGCTATTCATTTAACAGTGTGATTCTGTACTCAGAGAGGTTCATACATTGTAAAAGTCTCAGCTTCAACCTACAAAATACTTTTCAGATATACGCCATATAGGTGTTTTTGACTTTTGGAGAGAATTAAGTTCTGTTGAATAAACTATTAAAACCATATTCTAAGCTGGACAGTAATTTAATTAGCCTAATAGAGAAATAATTTAATGAAATAAATGACAAAGCCAAATATATTATAATCTAACTAAATATTACTTAACCTTTCCCAAGATACATATTTGTTGTTGTTAGATGTTCTTATTTACATGCTGTGTATATCATGTGGTTGTATAATTATTTTTTTTAAAGATTTTATTTATTTATTTGACAGATCACAAGTAGGCAGAGAACCAGGCAGAGAGAGAGGAGGAAGCAGGCTCCCCGCTGAGCAGAGAGCCCGATGCGGGGCTCGATCTCAGGACCCTGAGATCATGACCCAAGCTGAAAGCAGAGGCTTAACCCACTGAGCCACCGAGTTGCCCCTGGTTGTATAATTATTAAGTTAAGAGTTTAATCTGGTCTCGGGCGCCTGGGTGGCTCAGTGGGTTAAGCTGCTGCCTTCGGCTCAGGTCATGATCTCAGGGTCCGGGGATCGAGTCCCGCATCAGGCTCTCTGCTCAGCAGGGAGCCTGCTTCCTCCTCTCTCTCTCTGCCTGCTTGTGATCTCTATCTGTCAAATAAATAAATAAAATCTTTTAAAAAAAAAGAGTTTAATCTGGTCTCATTTAAGTAACAGATATTTTTGACTAACTGCTTGTTTTTAGTGTATACAAAAAATATTTGAACCCAAGCATCATGGGGTCCTTATCATCTCATCTTTCGCTTAAACTCATATTACAGTAATCCCATGAGGTTGCTTGGAGGTAAACACTGGGAAAGACTGTGGTAAGCTTATGAATACTACCAAACACTTTTTCACTGGGATATTAATTTGCTGTATCCTAACTAGTGTAGTATACTGCATTAAATGTGATGTGGGCCACACAAAATAATATTTCATGTGCTAAGAATACAAATAATAAAAATTTTAACATGTAGAATTTATAAATTGTTTGTAATTATGCACTTAACATAACACAATAAATTTCCTGCAATTATTTTTAGAATCAAATGAACATAATCTCTAAAGCAGAAGTGCTCCAACAGGTACAATGCTATGCTCAGCGTACAGCTGGTAAACCAATAAAAGATGAAATTGTGATGGCATAGATGTTGTTGGAAAGTTTAGGGCTCTATTTGTTAATACTGGATGTTTCAGATGTGAAGACAATAAGCTTATGACCTAAAGTCAGGTTTCCTTAGCTCCTCTGGCTAGCTGAACAGATGCCCCCTCTGTCCTCACACCTTCATGAGTCATATTCCTCAAGCTGCACACCTGAAGGAATCAAATGACCCTTTCTTATTCAGTAGTGTTTTTCTTCCTCTATGACGTGTCTTCTCCATTCTATTCACCACCACTAGTCTAGTTCAAGGTCTTTGTGGCTCTCTCCCAGATTATTGCAGCTTCTTAGAGGTGACTTTCTAGTCTCATTTCTAATAGCTACCAGATTCATTTATTTAAAGCATAAATCCAGTCATAGCATACCTCTAATTTAAACTTATATGGAAAAAGCTGGAGCTCTCCTATATTGCTGGTAGGAATGTAAAATAGTATAGCTATTTTGGAAAAAAAAAATGGTTGGAAGTTTCTTAAAAAGTCAAATATACATTTACTATATGACCCAAGAATTCTACCCCCAAGTATCTACCCAAGAGAAATGAAAGTATCTGTCTATGCAAAGACTTGGATGTGAATATTTATAGCAGTATTATTTATAATAACAAAGTAAACTCTTGTAGTATTGCTGGAGGTCCCTTAGACATTCTAGACTATTTCTTTTTTTTTTTTTTTGTTTAAAGATTTTATTTATTTATTTGACAGAGAGAAATCACAAGTAGTCGGAGAGGCAGGCAGAGAGAAAGAGAGGGAAGCAGGTTCCCCGCTGAGCAGAGAGCCTGATGCGGGACTCGATCCCAGGACCCTGAGATCATGACCTGAGCCGAAGGCAGCAGCTTAACCCACTGAGCCACCCAGGCGCCCCTAGACTATTTCTTGAGTCTATGACTTTGTTCATTCTCCTGTACATGAAACACCATTCTCCACTATGCCCTCCCTGCAACTCCTTTACAAAACATGCTTCTTACTCATCCTTTAAGCTTTAGCTCATGTCACATTTCCAAAGAAACTTACCTTGGTCTCCATGTTTAATCCCTCCAAACCCAAATGTGCTGTCCCAAATGCTCCCCAAATATCTCCAGATACCAAACAATATACATCTGTACAGTTGTCTATTTATGAGTCTATCTCCCTCCTTAGATTCTGACTTTATCATTATTATTACTTTTGGTACCATTAGAAACTAGCACAGAGCTTGGCAATAAATAAATACTCAAAATGTTTGTGAAAGAGTGAATTAACATATGTACAGCTGCTTTTGATACAGAATCCATGCTTATGGGGCACTCTCATCCAATCTGACATGATCTACTTCTTCAACTTTATTTCTGGCAGCTGAATTCCAGGAGAGATGACATAATGACATCTACATGAGATCTCAGGTTAAAATATTTCATTTATGGACTCACATCAGTTCATGTTTTCCAAAATGTAAAATGGCAATCTTCTGACCAAATCCATCACTTGCACATAGGATAGATCAAGTGTATGCGTGTTGTGACTGGTGACTTGTAGTAATGATAGATCACACTGCCTAACAGGCTGTCATTTCCTGACATGATTTACAGTTCACAGTAGAGACCACAAGAGAAGATGAACGGCCACTTGGGGACCACCTGCTACAGGTGAGGAATGCAATATCATTTTCAGCTGTTATGAAATCACCTCATCAGGAGGATTTGGAAGCTAGTCGATAGGCAGTGGGTAAACAAATATGCCAGGCAAACTAAACACCACCAAATGACAGATTTCAGACATGGGAGCTCAGATAAAGCTAGAAGTTTCACACTGCTTCATTTAGTATTACTGGAACTATGTAGGGGATTGTGGCATTACTAAATTCTGCTGTACATCAAAATGAAGCCACAAAAATGAACACTATTTCCTAGGGCAGAAATACCAAGACAATATCATTCTATACAGTATAAGTGATTTGTTTGTTTCAAGGCTCTAAGGATTATGATTGAAAACAAAATGCATAGCAAATGTTCTAATACAAACTGTGAGCAGGAACATGTTATTTATTCATAAGTCTGCAAGAAAAATATAATAAAATCTTTTAGAAAAGATTAGAAAGAACAATGTGTAACCTTCTGAATTTTTGGCGTGGACACCAGATTTTTGAGTAAAATTCCATGCACCCACGTAGGACTATCTATTTCAGATTATGGAGAGGGCAGTGATGTCTTCCTAAAAGTGCACAGAATTTCCTAAAGATGAAAAGGGAGTCTGGCCACGCAAGGAACTTAAGCTTCTATTGGTTGCAACATGGAAATTTAATTGTTCTTCCTCTGGTTTTAATTTTAAAATTTATAAAGAATACAGGAAGTAATTAAAGATGGCAGAGAAAAGACAATCTGCCCTGCTCTTTGAAACCAACTTTAAACCAAAATGCAGAACAAAGAAGCAGAAATGAAAACTTGGAGGGCTGCCAAAGTGTTGTGAAATTTATATCCAGGTGAAATGAGGAAAGCAGCAGGAGGTGTGTGTCTCCATGTTGCAGGAAGCAAGCAGAATTATCCAAAGGTAAGTTGCACTTTCTGAAAGGTCAAGTCAGTGACCTCCTCTTTAGACAGCAAGGGCTCAGTGGCTTTGTATGATGTTGAGCCATCACTAATTCTGTTGGGCAGAACAGAATGACAGAAAAGGTGAAACTAAGTACAGTGCCTGCATATCATCTTTTCAGGGGGAAAAAAAGGATAACCAGCCTGGGTGGATGGAAGGGGAAACATGGATGGAATAAGGGTAGCAGGCAATCTTCTGGTTGATTATTTGGTACACAAAAATAAAATAAACTACAAATCACTACTCAAAAGCTGGTCGTGTACCTTTCTATGAGATAGGGAAAGCATATGCCTACTGAAAAATAATCAAAACTAGGATGGCCTTTTGTTGGGACACATTTCAAGACAAGGGATCTGAATTTGAGCTATCTGAATATCCAATTCAGTCCACTGTTGCCCTTTCTAACATCATCCTTTAATGCATAGTTGGCCTGGGGAAAATAGCAACACAGATAAACAGAAAGAAAGCACATGAGAGATGCATAAAACATTATGGAAGAGAAAAAGAAAAAAAGCAAAAACATTAAAATATTGTGTCATAAAGGACATACCGATTATGAATTCAAAGACAGAATTCTAAGATAATTCTAAAAATATAGTCTTCCAAAATATGTATAGCCAAGCTAACTGCCAGAAAATCTACAAGCAGAGAAGATGCTTTCCAAATTCAGGACTAAAAAACTAAAAAGACTAAAATGCACACGCACACACAAGAAACATAGATATATAGCAAAAATAAATTAAAAAACAAATAACATTAAACCATCAAAAGTGTAACATGGAATAAAACATCAGAACTACTTGTTGTGCCAGTAAATATAAGTGAAATAACATCACCCATTAAAAGTAAAAGACCTTGGGGGGAGGAGTCAAGATGGCAGAGAAGTAGCAGGCTGAGACTACATCAGGTAGCAGGAGATCAGCTAGATAGCTTATCTAAAGATTGCAAACACCTACAAATCCAACAGGAGATCAAAGAGAAGAAGAACAACAATTCTAGAAACAGAAAATCAACCACTTTCTGAAAGGTAGGACTGGCGGAGAAGTGAATCCAAAGGGACAGGAAGATAGACCCCAGGGGGAGGGGCCGGCTCCTGGCAAGTGGTGGAGCAACGGAGCACTAAATCAGGACCTTTAAAAGTCTGTTCCACTGAGGAACATCACTCCAGAGGATAAACCCGGGTGAAGCCCATGCGGGGTCAGTGTGGCGTCAGGTCCCGCAGGGTCACAGAAGGATTGGGGGTGTCTGAGTGTCACAGAGTTTGCAGGTATTAGAACGGGGAAGCTGCCTACAGAGACAGAGCAGAGTAGTGAGCTCTCAGCTCGGGGTTACCTTGAACCAGTCACAGGCTGGGGGAGCTCGGAGAGCGGCAGGAGGCCAGGGAGACGGGAGTGATTGAGCGCTATTCTCTGAGGGTGCACTGAGGAGTGGGGCCCTGGGCTTTCGGCTCCTCTGGGCTGGAGACTGGGAGGCTGCCATTTTCATTCCCATCCTCTGGAACTCTATGGAAAGCGTTCAGGGAACAAAAGCTCCCAAAAGCGAACCGGAGTGGATTACTCAGCCTGGCCCCTGGTAAGGGCGGTGCAATTCCACCTGGGGCAAAGACACTTGAGAAGCACTACAACAGGCCCCTCCCCCCAGAAGATCAACAAGAAATCCAGCCAGGACCAAGTTCACCTACCAAGGAGTGCAGGTTCAATACCAAGGAGAGCAGCAGAATTCCAGAGGAAGAGAAAGCAAAGCATGGAGCTCATGGCTTTCTTCCCATGATTCTTTAGTCTTGCAGTTAATTTATTTTTTTTTCAATTTTTTTTCTTCTTCTGAAAATTTTTTTTAACTTTTACCCTTTTCTTTTTTAATGTTTTTTAACTAGTTTGTCTAATATATATATATATACATATATATATGTATATATATATATATATATTATTTTTCTTTATTTGTTTTCTTTTTTTAATTTTTTTTTTCTGAACCTCTTTTTATCCCCTTTCTCCCCCCCTTGGGGTCTCTTCTGATTTGGTTAAAGCATATTTTCCTGGGGTCTTTACTACCCTTTCAGTATTTTACTTGCTTCTTCATATACTCTTATCTGGACAAAATGACAAGGTGGAAAAATTCACCACAAAAAAAAGAACAAGAGGCAATACCAAAGGCTAGGGACCTAATAAATAGAGACATTGACAATATGTCAGATCTAGAATTCACAATGATGATTCTCAAGGTTCTAGCTGGGCTTGAAAAAGGCATGGAAGATATTAGAGAAACCCTCTTGGGAGATATAAAAAGCCCTTTCTGGAGAAATAAAAGAACTAAAATCTCACCAAGTTTAAATCAAAAAAGCTATTAATGAGGTGCAATAAAAAATGGAGGCTCTCACCGCTAGGATAAATGAGGCAGAAGAAAGAATTAGTGATATAGAAGACCAAATGACAGAGAATAAAGAAGCTGAGCAAAAGAGGGACAAACTGCTACTGGACCACGAGGGGAGAATTTGAGAGATAAGTGACACCATAAGATGAAACAACATTAGCATAATTGGGATTCCAGAAGAAGAAGAAAGAGAGGGGGAAGCAGAAGGTATATTGGAGAAAATTATTGGAGAGAATTTCCCTAATATGGCAAAGGGAACAAGCATCAAAATCCAGGAGGTGCATAGAACCCCCCTCAAAATCAACAAGAATAGATCCAAACCCCGTCACCTAATAGTAAAATTTACAAGTCTTAGAGACAAAAAGAAAATCCTGAAAGCAGCCTGGGAAAAGAAGCTGTAACATACAATGGTAAAAATATTATATTGGCAGCAGACTTATCCACAGAGACCTGGCAGGCCAGAAAGAGCTGGCATGATATATTCAGAGCACTAAATGAGAAAAACATGCAGCCAAGAGTACTATATCCAGCTAGGCTATCATTGAAAATAGAAGGAGAGATAAAAAGCTTCCAGGACAAACAAAAACTGAACGAATCTGCAAACACCAAAACAGCTCTACAGGAAATATTGAAAGGGGTCCTCTAAGCAAAGAGAGAGCTTAAAAGTAGTAGATCAGAAAGCAACAGAGACAATATACAGTAACAGTCACCTTACAGGCAATACAATGGCACTAAATCCATATCTCTCAATATTTATTCTGAATGTTAATGAGCTAAATGCCCCAATCAAAAGACATAGGGTATCAGAATGGATAAAAAAACAAAACCCATCTATACATTACATTGCCTACAAGAAACTCATTTTAGACCGGAAGACACCTCCAGATTTAAAGTGAGGGGGACAAATTAATAAGAGAAGATAGAAGAACCACATGGTCCTCTCAATTGATGCAGAAAAAGCATTTGACAAAATCCAGCATCCGTTCCTGATTAAAACGCTTCAAAGTATAGGGATAGAGGGAACTTTCCTGAACTTCATCAAATCTATCTATGAAAGACCCACAGCAAATATCATCCTCAATGGGAAAAAGCTTGCATCCTTTCCTTGAGATCAGGAACACGACAAAGATGCCCACTCTCACCACTCTTGTTCAACATAGTTTTAGAAGTCCTAGAAACAGCAATCAGACAACAAAGGGAAATAAAAGGTATCCAAATTGGTAATGAAGAAGTCAAACTCTCTCTCTTTGTAGATGACATGATTCTTTATATGGAAAACCCAAAAGACTCCACCCCCAAACTACTAGAACTCATACAGCAATTCAACAACGTGGCAGGATACAAAGTCAATGTACAGAAATCAGTGGCTTTCTATACACTAACAATGAAAATACAGAAAGGGAAATTAGAGAATCGATTCCATTTACTATAGCACTAAGAACCATAAGAAACCTGGGAATAAACCTAACCAAAGAGGTAAAGGATCTGTACTCAAGGAACTACAGAACACTCATAAAAGAAATTGAAGAAGACACAAAAAGACGGAAGACCATTCCATGCTCTTGGATTGGAAGAATAAACATTGTTAAAATGTCTATACTGCCAAGAGCAATCTATACTTTTAATGCTATTCCGATCAAAATTCCACCGGTATTCTTCAAAGAGCTGGAGCTAATAATCCAAAAATTTGTATGGAATCAGAAGAGACCCCGAATCGCTAAGGAAATGTTGAAAAACAAAAATAAAAGGGGTGGCATCACGTTACCTGATTTCAAGCTTTACTACAAAGCTGTGATCACCAAGACAGCATGGTACTGGCATAAAAACAGATACATAGACCTGTGGAACAGAGTAGAGAGCCCAGATATGGACCCTCAACTCTATGGTCAAATAATCTTCGACAAAGCAGGAAAGAATGTCCAATGGAAAAAAGATAGCCTCTTCAATAAATGGTGCTGGGAAAATTGGACAGCCACATGCAGAAAAATGAAATTGGATCATTTCCTTACACCACACACAAAAATAGACTCAAAATGGATGAAGGACCTCAATGTGAGAAAGGAATCCATCAAAATCCTTGAGGAGAACACAGGCAGCAACCTCTTCGACCTCAGCCGCAGCAACATCTTCCTAGGAATATCGCCAAAGGCAAGGGAAGCAAGGGCAAAAATGAACTATTGGGATTTTATCAAGATCAAAAGCTCTGCACAGCAAAGGAAACAATTAACAAAACCAAAAGACAACTGACAGAATGGGAGAAGATATTTGCAAACAACATATCAGATAAAGGGCTAGAGTCCAAAATTTATAAAGAACTTAGCAAACTCAACACCCAAAGAACAAATAATCCAATCAAGAAATGGGCAGAGGACATGAACAGACATTTCTGCAAGGAAGACATCCAGATGGCCAACAGACACATGAAAAAGTGCTCCACATCACTTGGCATCAGGGAAATACAAATCAAAACCACAATCAGATATCCCCTCACACCTGTCAGAATGGCTAAAATTGACAAGTCAGGAAATGACAGATGCTGGCGAGGATGCGGAGAAAGGGGAACCCTCCTACACTGTTGGTGGGAATGCAAGCTGGTGCAACCACTCTGGAAAACAGCATGAAGATTCCTCAAAATGTTGAAAATAGAGCTACCCTATGACCCAGCAATTGCACTACTGGGGTATTTAACCTAAAGATACAAACATAGTGATCCGAAGGGGCATGTGCACTGGAATGTTTATAGCAGCAATGTCTATTATAGCCAAACTATGGAAAAAACCTAGATGTCCATCAACAGATGAATGGATAAAGAAGAGGTGGTATATATACACAATGGATACTATGCAGCTATCAAAAGAAATGAAATCTTGCCATTTGTGATGACGTGGATAGAACAAGAGGGTATCATGCTTAGCAAAATAAGTCAATCGGAGAAAGACAACTATCATATGATCTCCCTGATATGAGGAAGTAGAGATGAAACATGGGGGGGTTAAGGGGGTAGGAGAAGGATAAATGAAACAAGATGGGATTGGGAGGGAGACAGACCATAAGTGACTCTTAATCTCACAAAACCAACTGAGGGTTGTTGGGGGGAGGGGGGTTGTGAAAGGGGGGTGGGGTTATGAACATTGGGGAGGGTATGTGCTATGGTGAGTGCTGTGAAGTGTATAAACCTGGTGATTCACAGACCTCTACCCCGGGGATAAAAATACATTATGTGTTTATTAAATAAATAAATAAATAAATATGTATTCTTTTTCAAAAAAGAAAAAAGTAAAAGCCCTTTAGTTAGGATCAAAAAGCAACATAGGTGATATATATGATATTCATCTAAAATTAAAATAAGGACTGGATGTAAAAAAGAGTTTAAAAATGCAAACTAAAAGCAAGTCAGGGTCATTTAATTAAAATTATACAAGGTCTAATTTTAGGAAAAGCACATTAAACTACCAAATGAATGACATTTAATAATGAAAAGCTTGGAGTCCGCAATCATGTGTTGTGAATCTTCATAAACTAAGTAGTAGAGCATCAAAATTCAAAATGCTAAAATTTCAGTAAATATAATCAGAAGACAGAAACTCAATAATAGAAGGAGACTTCAATTAACCTCTCTCAGGTCTTGGCAGATACATTAAATAAATATTAAGTAATGTTTAGGGGAAATCAATAATATAGTCAAAATAATTATTCTTGATAAACAACAACAAAATTTATACCTACAAATAGACTTTAGCCTTTTTAAAATTGTATTGAAAATTTATGTATTGATCATGTTTCAAGCCACAAAGTAAACCTCAATAAATTCTACCAGGTAGATATTATACACACCACATTCTTAAATTAATATCAGAAAACAATTACCAACACAGAAAGCAAACCCTAAACCACAGATAGAAATTAAAATGTATATTAAAACAATACTTAGGTAGAGAAATAAAAAATTATAGTGCAGTATAAATGGGAATATTAATTATAAAACTTTACCAAGTGTTTTAAGATGGTTATATTTCAATTGTTCAAAGTAAACTTTATCACACTAAATATTTGTGTTACTAAAGTAGTAAATAAATGAATTAAAGTTTAATATGAGTGAGATAAAGTACAATAAAAGCATTAAATAAGCAGAAAGAATAAGTAAATGAAGGCATTTAAGACAGTAAGCTGGTACTATGGTAAATTGGTATTTATTATGGAAATATAATAAAATAACAAGAACTAAGAACTAAATAGAACTAAAATAAAAGAACTAAGAACTCAGAAAATGAAAATATAAGTAATAAAAAATAGACTCATCTGTTAGATAAGTTAATTTTGGAAGAAAAGGAAGAAAGTCAGATACTCAAAATACAAACTGAAAATGGGTATATAATCACAGATACAGAAGTATAAAATAACAAGTTTCTATACTCTCTATAGATACTTTAAAAACCTGAATAAAATAAATGATATTCTGGGAAAACATAAATTACCAAATCTGATGCCAGAGGATTTAGAAATTCTAAAAAGGCTGATTATTCCCTGAATGAGCACCAAACCAGACAGCCTCACAGGCAAATTCTATAAAAGCATTAAAGTGAAGGAAGTGGGGAGAGAGAGGGAAGGGAGAGAAAAAAAGAGAGAGCAAGAGCAACAAGGAGAGGGAGAGAAAGGAAGACAAGTTTCTAAATTCTTTGTGAAACCACCACAATCTCAATTCCAGGACCTGACAAACAGAGCACAAATAAAGACTAACAAATAGCATATATGAATAATGGCTCAAAATTTCTAAAAATTACACTGGCAAATAAAATCCAAAGTACTTTAGAAGCATCACATATCATGTCCAAGAAATGGCTTTCCCTAGGAATACAAGAAGGTTCCATAATGGAAAATGTTCACATCTAATTTAGAGTAAAAAAGAAAAAAAAAAAAAAACTACTTACTTCCATAGATTCTTAAAACATATATTATAAAATTAATTTTCTATTAAAAGTGTTTTCAAAGAATCTATTATAAAATATTAGTTGATACATGGAAATTTCCTTAACATACAGACAGACACAAGTCAACATCATCATCCTTACTGGTGAAACACTAGAATTTTTTTAAAGAGAGGGAAGGGGGAGGAGCAAAGGAAGAGAGAGAGAGAATTTTAAGCAGTCTCCACACTTAGGATTGAACCCTATGTGGGGTTTGATCTCAAAACCCTGAGATCATGATGTAAGCCAAAATCAAGAGTCAGATACTTAATCAACTGAGCCACCCAGGAGCCCCCAAATTTCTTATTAAATTCAGGACAAACACAAGACAAACATGATACAAAATCTTTAAAAAAAAGTTAATAAAATAAGTATTCAAATATTATTTGGTCATATCATCTTATGCAACAAAAGTATTTGAAAAAAATTAAACATCCATTTATGATCAAAACTCTCAGCAAGTTAAGAATAGAAGTGAACTACCTCAACTTAAAGAACATCTACAAATACCTTACAACTAGCATTATATTTAATAGTGAAAGACTGAGTGATTTCTCTCTAAGATTAGAGGAATAAGGTAGGGCTATCCAATCTTACCACTTTTTTAACATAGTGCTAGATATTCTAGCTACTGCACTAAGGCAAAATAAATAAATAAAAGGGATATAGACGGGAAGGAAAAGAATAAAACTGTTCTTATTTGCATGAATGTCTGTGGAAAGTAATGAAGAATCTAAAAAAATGAAATACTTCTGGAACTAACATGAGTTCATCAAGGTCTCAAGATACAAGATAAACATACAGCAATCTATTTCATGTTTATATATTAACAATGGATATGTGAAAAGAAAAAATTAAAAAGACTAACATCACTCCAAAGAAAATGAAATACTTATATATAAACTTAAAAATCCATGTACAGGATCTATGCTGAAAAAAATGCTGATGAAAGAAATTAGATAAGACCAAGAGAGATATACTGTGTCCAAGGAAGGTAGGTTCATCATATTCAAATGGATACACAGTTTCAACATTATTCTTATAAAAATTCTAGCAAAGTTTTCATAAATGTAGACAAAATCATCCCAAAATTTCTATGAAAATGCAAAAGAACTAAGATAGCTAAAATCATTTTCAAAAAGAATATCATTGAAGAAATTAGTTTTATTAAATAGCCATAGTAGTAGTGTGATATTGGCAAAGGAATAGATAAAAAGATTAGCAGAACAATTTAGATAGCCAAGAATAAGTACACACAAATATGTCCAACTGATTTTTGGCATAAGTGCAAAAGCGATTCAAGGGAGGAAGGATAAGTTTTCAATGCAGCAATTGGACCTCTATAGGCAAAAATTGAACCTCAACCTAAATATCACAAAATTTAATTTTAAATGGATCAGCCTTAAATGTAGAACATAAAACTAATAAAACTTATAGAAAAAAAATCATAGGGGAAAAGTCTTCAACATCCATGGCTTGGCAGTCTTCTTAGATGGGACACCAAAAACATGATTAATAAATGAAAAAAAAAACATAAACTGGATTATCAAAGTTAAAAGTGATCTGTGAAAGACCCTGTAAAGAATATGAAAAGCTATATATTAGAAGAAAATATTTGACAATCACATATTCAACAAAGAATTCAACCTGAAACATAAAATTATTATTAAAATACAGTTGTAAGTACAAGATTAGAAACAATTAGAAAATGGTCTAAAGATATAAAGAGGGTTTCACTGAAGAGGATGTAAAGATGACAAAAAGCACATGAAAGATATTCAAGATCATTAGTCATTAGGGAGATAAAAACTAAAACCACAATAAGATGTCACTACATAGTTATTAGAATGTTGAAATAAAAATGGAACACCGAATCCTGGCAGTTGTGGCGAAGAGCCGGATCACACATACATTGCTGATAGAAGCGTAAAATGATGCACTCACTCCAGAAAAGTGAATGGCAGTTCCTACAAAACTAAATGTGTGCTCATCATATCATATGACTCAGCAATTGGCTGAGCATTTATGTCAGAGAAAGGAAGACTTCTGCTCATGTGAAAACATGGACACTATTGCTCATACAAGCTTTATTGGTCATAGTGCTAAACTGGAAATGATCTAAACATTCTTCAGTGGGTGAATGATTAAGTAAACTCAGACATCCATGCCAGGGAATACTACTCAACGATAGAAAGGAATGGACCATTGACACATACTTGGTAGCATCTCCAGGAAATTACACTGAGTGAAAGAAGCTGGTCTCAAAAGATTTCATACTGCTTCCATTTATAAAACATTTTTTAATGGCAAAATTACAGAAATGGAGAACATATTTATGGTTATTAGGAGGGAGGGAGGGCCAGAGGGAAGAGGCGGCTGTGAATATAAAAGGGCAAAAGGAGGAGCCTCGCGAGGGAATTGATCTGTATCTTGGCTGTAATGGTGTTCACACAAATCTACACACGTGATAAAATGCTTAAATTAAACACACACACGCTGGTGAAATCTAAATAAGGTTGATGTATTATACCTATGTCAGTTTCCTACCTGTAATATGATCATACTATAGCCATGTGAAATGTCATTAGTAAGTGAAACTCGATGATGAATGTATGGGATGTCTGTAATTATTTCATATAACTGCATATGTACCTACAAAATAAAACGTCTAAAATACGTTCAACGTACGTTCAAAATAAAACGTCTAAAAAAATAAAACCACAGTTAAAAATTCAATTTGACAGGGGCAGCTGGGTGGCTTAGTGGGTTAAAGCCTCTGTCTTCAGCTCAGGTCATGATCCCCGGGTCCTGGGATAGAGCCCCATGTCGGACTCTCTGCTCAGCAAGGACCCTGCTTCCCTTCTCTCTCTCTCTGCCTGCCTCTCTGCCTACTTATGATCTCTGTCTGTCAAATAAATAAAGTCTTTAAAAAATTTCAATTTGACAGAAAAATAACAAACTAAAAAAACTGACAAAATGTATGACAACAGGCTCATGGCTTCTAATGTACTAATTTTCAGAAGAGTAGAAAACCCAAGATTATGAACAGAAAATTCAGATAAAAAGGGAAACACAAAAAAACTTTTAAATATGTGAAAATATGTTCATATTTTTTCATAATAAGACCAACACAATTTAAGCTGTAATAAAATATCTTTTTGGAAAGGTCAAAAGGTTTGATAGTAAATGTCATTGGCAAGTGGTCCGAGGACATTTTAGGGTGAGGTAGGTCACAATACAAAGGGATGTAATCACTTTGAAGGATATTTGACAATATCAAAATTTAAAATTTACTTGCTATTTAATGGGAATTTCATTTCCATAAATTTGTATATCAAGTATACTAATCTGTGTATAAAGTGCTTTATATATATAAGTGCTATATGTAATAAGGAAGAACTGGAAACTGCATAAATGTACATTAAAGGCCATTGATTCATTACATTATGACACAATCACACAGTATGTAAGAAAAATGAGGTAGCTCTGTATATTCTGACATAGAATCATATTCAAATTATTGTGTTTAGAGAAAATCACAAGGTCATGAATAGTATATATAACTTATCCTTAATTGTATAAATTTAAAAGATACATATACATGAATATGTCTATAAATAAATATATATATGTGCATATATGCAGTTGCATATACATGTGTTTCTGGAGAGTTCACAAGATAACAAATAGTGGCTGGCTCTAGGAAGGCAGCAAAAGTCTTCATTTAGAGAGCTGTATCCATTCTCTTTTAAGCCTGTTGTCTGGCTTGGAATAGTTACTATGTCTGTCTTCATTATTGATGTGTCCCCCAGAGTCTAACATTTGCTTAGTACATTGTAGTGGCTAAATAAACACTTGTTGAACTGAACAATATTTCTATGTTATTTACCCTTGAGGAGTAACTCTTAACATTGCAACCATTAATTACTTTTATGTGTAGAAAGCTCTATACTTTCCACAAATCTTTTCTAACACGTGATCTTACTTGATCCTCAATGTTTTTTCAGTTTATACAAAGTATTTGTAAGTTTTACCTATGTGTATATTCCAATTATTTCCTGCAATGCAGTCAGAGATGCTTATATCATTGCACACCTTATATAAACTCTGTTTTCACATTTTTTTTTGCCTTTTCTATTTGCTTTGTTGTGTTTCACCCTTCTAGCCAGTTTTTCTCTTTACTCTTTCTTGAAGGATTTTTTAAAAAATTTATTTATTTGAGAGAGAGGTGGGGGAGTGTACAAGGAGGGAGAGGGGCAAAGGGAAAGGGAGAAGCAGACTCCCTGCTGAGCAGGGAACTTGACATGGGGCTCAATCCCAGGACCCTAGGATCATGACCTGAGCCGAAGGCAGACGCTTAAGGGACTGAGACACCCAGGCACCTCTCTTCTCTTTACTCTTATGCACAAATGGCCTACCATCTTCTGTATTATCACATTTAAAATACATTACTCTTTTTCTTTCTGCTTTCTTTTTATTTATAAAACAAGTTGTTTTTCTTTTTCTTTTCTTTTTTTTTTTTAAAGATACTGTAGCTAGTTCTCCCTGTGTCCTTCAGGAATTCCTTTGAAATCTATCTAAAAACTATGTTGCAGTTTCTCTTCTTTACCCCACATCCACCAGCTTCCTATAGAGCGACAATTCCTTCTCCAGCCCAAGAATTATTGGCTCAGGCCAGCAGTTTGTCATAAAATATTCTACATGACATCCATGCTTTGTCCTAGCTCTTCTATTTCCTGCAGCCCCTTAAAGATCTTTTTTAATATCCTTACTCTCAAATCCATCAATTTCCGTGTTATAAGGAGAAAAGGCCTTTGCAATTATTCTATGTAATACTTTCCTAACTTCTTTTTTAAGGACCTCATCCTATATTCCTCTTTCTGTTTCATTTAAACTATTCTGTTGGAAAGTTAGCCTTTTTTGTTTATCCCCATTTAAGAGTTCTATTTACGCTTCTGTTTGCATATTCTGGGCCTTTCACTTTTCTCCTAAAATATTTAAAAACCAGGTACTCCAATCCTCAAAAACATAAGCATATTGTGTCCATTTCCAGATTCCCCCCCCCCCCCCGCCGATTTTGATTAGTTGTTTATGGTGCATTAACAACTTTGTGCTTTTAGTTGTTTAATTTTTAACTTTGAAATAGTTCCATCACACACACACACACACAGCAAAACCCAAAAGCTCTTTGATCACATGCTCTTTATTTTTACACATAATCTTGATCTGACTGTCCATTTTTATCTTTTAGGATCAGTGTTAATCCAGTCTTCCTGACCACTTTAGGAAGTTTCTAGAAAGTTCTCGGTCTTTCTTCTCTTATTTGTGCTTGGGGTGTTTGAGTTTAGTTTGTTTGTTTTGAATTTTAGAGTTTGTTTAGAGTTTTCTCAGTTTGATTTCTATTTCTTTATTTAAAGTTTTCTCAGTTTGGTTTCTATTTCTTTAGCAATCATGTCTGTTGATGGGATCTCCAAAAGTTCTATTTTATCTATGTTAAGATAGATCTGGTTGCTTTATTGGCCATGATGCTGCGTAACAAAACACCTTGAAATGCAATAGTTTCTTAAAACAAGCGTTTATTTTTCTCAGCCATGTGCTTATAGGTCAGTGGGGACCTTTCTGCTTATGCTGAGTGTTGGCTCACCTTGGGCCCAGCCTTTAGAATTGACTCTGTGTCTGCTCCACATCTTCCCATTGTTCTTAAACCGACAGTTCCTGGTCATGTTCTTCTCATGGTGAGGTCCCAAAGGCCCATGCAGGTCTTTAAAATCTCAGCTCATGTCCCCTCCCTCCCACTTTGTATTAGCCAAAGCAAGCATGGGTAGACTCTGTTTCCTCTGCTACACTGTACAGGAGGGAGTGAGGAACTGAGAGCAAGCCTGCAGTCTACCACAGCTGTAGATAGTCTATTCCTTTGGATACCCTATGGCTATGTACCCTCTTCTTCCTCTTGAAGCAGAAAACCCTGATGCCTACAGTCCCTGCATCCTATTCAAGAGTTCAATCTCTCGAGATGGTGTAGAGGCTCTTCTATCAGATTTTGATTTGTTGCCCCATGGTTCCATCAATTAGATATTTTTATTAATGTAAAGACAGGAAAAGCCTCTCTGGGGCATAATAATCATCAAAAACTTTGCTGAACAAAAATGCCATAGGCTCCCTGCTCTGGCTGTGGAGTGGGCTCTTCAGTTTGTCCATCTGGTAGCCCCAGGTTTGCTCTTCAGTAAGAATCCTTTGCCCATTTTGCTTAGTGGTCTCTGGCTTTGCCTTCTGAAAGAGTTTTCCTTCTCCATTATCCTGCAGCCACATCTGAGGTGGACGTTCAGGAGCACATCTTTCCTAAGCATCACACTTATAGAGCAAACCAGTTCCTGTTAGTATGGTTTCAGAATCCAGTGGATTATTTTTGGACAATAAGTTACCCTCAAAAATGTGGTGGACTTGCAGTGCAACTGGCTTTTTGGTGATTTCCAAGTGTGAGTGAACACAAAGTTCTTGGATAAATGGAATTTTTAAGCTCAAGGACACAAGTCTTTTTATTTATATACCTTTGTGCTCTGCCCATCCAAATAATTCTCAGCTTGTTGTCTGCTGCAATGACGACATCTAAAATAATGTACTATCTTTGCCAGCAGCCTAAGCACTTTTGAATGGTGGGACACTAGTCATATTTATTGCTAAGATTAGAATTTGCAGATACTTCTTTTAACTGCTTCGATTTAGAATATAAACAGTTCGCCTTTCCTACCCTGAAAGTTTTCAAATTATCAGTCTCTCAGTTGGCTGAGGATGCAGGTTATAGGCAAAGAGTTTCTTTTAATCTTAGAGAAGAGGGAAGTACTTTCTCTTACAACTCTCATACTGGCCAGCTGGTTTCACCTTAAATTCATCATTCTTTTAGGATTTTGCTGCCAACTCATGCCAACATTTTACACATATTTTGCCATTTCCCCTAATACCATATTAGAGCTTTTATAGCATATGGTTGGCTTTCCAGTATGTGGCAGGTGATGATTTAACTAAATACTTTACTAGTATATAATAATAGTCTTGAGATTTTCAGTTTTCATTATCTGTGTAATGAATTTGCACCTACCTAGTTCTGCCTTCATCTAGCACCATATCTTAGCTTCTGTTATTTGAAGCACCTCACATTTGTGTACTATATCAATCAGTTGAACTAAGTGTTAAATCCACATAACCAAGAAAAGAAATACTGTTGGAAATGATAGTGGTTAATTGAAATAGAAGTTTATTTCTCTCTCATGTAAAAGAGAATTTTGAAGATAAATTGTCCAAGGCCACCTTACTGGCATCAGGATATTATCAGAAACCAGTCTATCAACAAAGAGAAATAAAAGATATCTGAATTGGCAATGAAGAAGTCAAACTCTCTCCCTTCGCAGATGACATGATTCTTTATATGGAAAACCCAAAGACTCCACCCCCAAACTACTAGAACTCATACAACAATTCAGTAATGTGGCAGGACAAAGTCAATGTACAGAAATCAGTTGCTTTCTATACACTAACAATGAAAATACAGAAAGGGAAATTAGAGAATTGATTCCATTTACTATAGCACCAAGAATCATAAGATACCTGGGAATAAACCTAACCAAAGAGGTAAGGATCTGTACTCAAGGAACTATAGAACACTCATGAAAGAAAATGAAGAAGACACAAAAATGTGGAAGACCATTCCATGCTCTTGGTTCAGAAGAATAAACATTGTTAAAATGTCTATACTGCCTAGAGCAGTCTATACTTTTAATGCCATTCCAATCAAAATTCCACCATTACTTTTCAAAGAGCTGGAGCAAATAATCCTAAAATCTGTATGGAATCAGAAGAGACCCCAAATTGCTAAGGAAATGTTGAAAAAGAAAAACAAAACTGGGGACATCACGTTACCTGATTTCAAGCTTTATTACAAAACTGTGATCATCAAGACACATGGTACTGGCATAAAAACAGACACATAAACCAGTGGAACAGAGTAGAGAGCCCAGATATGGACCCTCAACTCTATGGTGAAATAATCTTCAACAAAGCAGGAACAAATATACAGTGGAAAAAAGACAGTCTCTTCAACAAATGGTGCTGGGAAAAGTGGACAGCTATATGTAGAAGAATGAAACTCGACCATTCTCTTACACCGTACACAAAGAAAAACTCAAAATGGATAAAAGACCTCAACGTGAGACAGGAATCCATTAGAATCCTAGAGGAGAACATAGGTAGTAACCTCTTCAATATCAACCACAGCAACTTCTTTCAAGATATGTCTCCAAACGCAAAGGAAACAAAATAGAAAATGATCTTTTGGGATTTCATCAAGATCAAAAGCTTCTGCACAGCAAAGGAAACAATCAACAAAACAAAGAGGCAACCCACAGAATGGGAGAAGATATTCACAAATGACAGTACAGACAAAAGGTTGATATCCAAGATTTATAAAGAACTTCTCAAACTCAACACACACAAAACAAATCATCATGTCAAAAAATGGGCAGAAGATATGAACAGACACTTCTCCATGAAGACATACAAATGGCTATCAGACATATGAAAAATGTTCATCATCACTAGCCACCAGGGAAATTCAAATTAAAACCACATTGAGATACCACCTTACACCAGTTAGAATGGCCAAAATTAGTAAGACAGCAAACAATGTGTGTTGGAGAGGATGTGGAGAAAGGGGAACCCTTTTACACTGTTGGTGGGAATGCAAGTTGGTGCAGCCACTTTGGAAAACAGTGTGGAGATTCCTTAAGAAATTAAAAATAGAGCTTCCCTAGGACCCTGCAAATGCACTACTGGGTATTTACCCCAAAGATACAGATGTAGTGAAAAGAAGGGCCATCTGTACCCCAATGTTTACAGCAGCAATGGCCACAGTTGCCAAACTGTGGAAAGAACCAAGATGCCCTTCAACAGTCGAATGGATAAGGAAGATGTGGTCCATATGCACTATGGAGTATTATGTCTCCATCAGAAAGGATGAATACTCAACTTTTGTAGCAACATGGATGGGACTGGAAGAGATTATGCTGAGTGAAATAAGTCAAGCAGAGAGAGTCAGTTATCATATGGTTTCACTTATTTGTGGAGCATAACAAATAACATGGAGGACATGGGGAGATGGAGAGGAGAAGAGAGCTGAGGGAAATTGGAAGGGGAGGTGAACCATGAGAGACTATGGACTCTGAAAAACAACCTAAGGATTTTGAAGGGGTGGGGGGGTGGGAGGTTGGGGGAGCTAGGTGGTGGGTATTAAGGAGGGCACGTATTGCATGGAGCACTGGGTGTGGTGCATAAACAATGAATTCTGTTACACTAAAAAGAAATAATTAAAATAATAATAATAATTTAAAAAAAAAAAGAAAAGAAACCAGTCTATATTCTTTCTACTACTCCACTTTGAACATAAGGCTTCCTTCTCTGAGGTTACCTCATAGTATAAAATGGCTGCTCGACGTCCATTCATCACTTCTGTGACAGCAGAAGAGGTGGGAAGGATAAAAGAGCATCTCTCGCTCTTGAATCAGTGGGCTCTCTTTCTTTACGCAGTGTTCACAGAAGGCCGCTGCAAAATCATAAGCTTACGTCTCATTGTCTACGACTTAGACATATAATTTCATCTTGCTACAAGGGATGATGGGAAATGTAGTAATTTATTTGTTAACTGAATACAAATGAGATTTGGTTATTAAGGAAGAAGAGCATTATAGGTATCAGGATTCTGCAATTAATAGTCTCTACCGTAGACTCTGCTTTGAGACTTTTAATTCGTTAAACCATGTTCAGTTAAGCTTTGACATCTTGAAAGGACAAAATATTTTCTCTTCTTTATCATCCTCATATCATAATTTAAGTCATTCCTATTATAATGGCAATTTACTCGTCCTTCACATACATATGCCACATTTCCAACCTTTATAGAAATTAATTTCTGTCATTACTCTAGCCTTATTTAAAAAGACAGAGTATGTTACTGTATATAGTACAACAGTAATTCTTTTATATAGATCTTTTCAACGTGACTAGTTCATTTCTTTTCTTTTAAGTACATTTCAGACTGCTCCTCTGTTTACCTAAATAATTTTTTTTTAATTGAAAATGATCTTAGTGACTATTTACTTAGTTTGCTCATTTTGTAGATGAGGATTCTAAGACCTAGAAGTACCTTAGGCCACTCACGTTACACAGGCAGGAATTAATAGACAATCTTTATGCCTATATCCTTGGATTTGTTTGCAATTAAATATGTCCATATAGTACTTTTTATTTTCCCCAATCAAATTTCCTTCTACCTTTTTTAGGTTATTGAGTTTAAGTCTACTTCCAACCATTCCTACTATACGCAGAAGATAAGTCATGACCCAGAATAATATTTCCTTTTCAAATTTCTCTTATGGATGAGGATAGAACATAGTATATTCATAAATCTGATATTTCCTCTCACTGAGGAAATCACACATATGATCATATATCTTCCACTTCAAAGCTCATCTATCTTTGAACATTTATATTTGTGGGATTGGCAAACTTTCTCCTTTTATGAATTATTTTTCCCCTTTTGGCCAGTGTAAAGAGCCCTGAACCAAGTTCTTATCTATGTGAAAGTAAGTTCTCCTTTAGGTCCTTGTTCTAAAATGATTCCATTACCCACCCACCCCATTCATTCTATTTGTAGATTAAGTTAACAATATTTATAGAGTACCTTTACATGCAAAGTTCCAAGAAATCTGACTTAAGCTGGAAGCATGCAACACAAGTAACATGAAAACATCTATTTTGCTTGATCCCAGGAAATTTCCTTTCAACTCCCAGATCTCTTTCCCTACTGTGATGTTCTTCCTACCGCTTCTCTTTATCGCCAGAACACAGCATGTAGTAAGCAGCCATACATGTTTTTTGCATTATGTTGAACCTCAGATTCTGGTTAAAACATCCCTTTCTGCTTTCTTCTTTTTCCTCCAACGTCTCATTTGCAGCAGATAAACAACCTGTAGTGGTTGCTTGGGAGACTGGAAGTTTGGGTGGCAAATTCAGGATTTAGCAAGTATGTGCACACTTCCGGGTTATGCTTTTCATACTGTTGCTATTGCAGTGTTATTTTTTTTTTTCATATTAAATTTCACTTGGTCTTGCTTACAACATACGGTCATCTTTTTTATCCATATGGTGGAAGGCAGGTTTGACCTTGAGCCACCCCTTTCATTTTCACTTTCCTAATTCTTTCCCCTTTCCAAACTGCACCCATTTCCCTTTTTCCCCAGGTAGCTTCACTGAATTCCTTTCAACCTATCCTATTGCTTTTTGCAATATTGATAATCATGAATATTGAGTCTAATATAATGGCTGGCACTCAACAAATGAAAATCATTTTTCTTATCTTTATTAAATGATCTTTACCATAATTCCACATGGTGGCTTTGACTGGCCTAGGATGAACTAACCACAGCATAAGATATTGACATGGCAGTGAAATACTATCCTGCAAATTATTACTACATTTGCAATAAGACACACCTGAGTTTAAGGCTAGGCTATCTCAGTCACCATCGTGTGAAACCGGCAGTTTCTTCTGGGTGCAAATACCTTCTTCACTGGGATGGTGTAACATTAAATTGGAATAATCATATCCCACTTGTCTGGTGCATGGCAGAAGTGCCAGAAAAGTCTGTCCTCTTTTATACGGAGCTTACTGGAACCTAAACCAGTGGCATTTATAGGATACTCCTCTTAGAGTTTTTATATGTGTCTTCTATTTTCTTTTCCATATCCATTTATAAAAGTCTTACTAATCATCTTTTATTGATATTCTTAAGAATTTATAAATGTAAGAGTGTTCAGTCTTATTTATAAGAAAAAAAAAAGGACATCAAGGAAGGAGAAAATTAACAGTTGGAATGCGAAAACAACTTTTAGCCTGCATTCAACCTATTGCTGAGTATACTTGTTTCCCTGAAAGTTGAGGTAAATTATGCCACTTCCTGGTGGTAAGGAATTGATTTGATTTTATTTTGAATAAACTTTGAGAGGGAAAAGCCACATTTCTTCAGCATTTTCTCATCTTATCTATATAAAATGGCAACTGATTTGAGTCAAAGCTCTTCTGGAACTGGTCTTGTAAACTTAGCTCTAATAAACTAAATGTCAATGTGATAAAAAAAAAAAAAATCCTTACTAAAGAAAAAAATATCTACTTCATTCCAATTCTGAAAAAAAAAAAACGTGCTCTGCTACAGCTCTGAGAGATTCTTTTTGGTATCCTACTGGGGTCCATTCATTTACTTTTTGTTCAGCATAAGCTTCCAGGTAGAGTTTGGGCAAAGTAGCCACCCAAGTTCTTTTAGTAGACGGTAGCAATGAAGTGCAAGAAATATCTGTGTTCATGTCATTTCTTGATGAGCCTTTTTCCTCCAGTGACCTCCAGTATACCATGGCATTTAACTGGATAAATGGTCAATCAAGTTAGACTGTGGCCTCTTTTATTCCAGAAACTGAGTTTCCAGTTTTAGATATCAACTTTTTTGATGCTGCTTAACATTGTTAAATGCAATTAATATTCAGTTTACTAGTTTAACGTTCTATAGATGAAGGGATTTTATGTCTCAAGCTTGCACAACTGTGAGGAAGAAGAGCTCCTGCTCATCAAACTCACAGGGGATAAGAAACTAGGATCTAAGTTTGGCAAAGGCAATGTGCTAATCTAAATTAGCACATTGATGTGCTAATTCTAACAAAAGGACATTTTACAGAGAATACTGGAACATCATTTAATTAAAGGTCAAAAATGGACTCTACTGGAACAGGGTAGTAAAGATGTGTCTTAGTAGTAACAACCTTTGGGAAAAAACCAAACCAAACCAAAACAAAACACTTTTTTATTTTGTACTACTTCAGCTCCCTCTCAAGCCTTTCCATTGATTAACAGAGCTGCTGACCCCCTCTCTGACTGTGACTGGCCTTTCTGTCCACCAGTTTGTGCTTACGGTTCCCTTCCATCCTACTCAACTTCTCTTGGTTCTTGGAATATGTCTACTCTCTGATGTGACTTGGGCCCTCACATGTTATTTCCTCCCCCTGAAGCCTTCTTCATTCCCTTTATTTGCATGCATAACTGTTATTTATCATCAAAGTCTCAAATTAAAGGACTGAGATAACTACTAGGTTTCCACACACACCCTGGGTTAGGGGCTTAGGGAGTATCCCCAACTTCAGCTACTTTATAACCAGGCCCTGCTACATCATCGACAGGTCCCATGGCACAATGAAAATGGAGGATCCTACTGGCAGCAGGGGAACTCAACCTCCCCTTCTCATGGGCTGTCGTCTCTCTCAACACATGTTGGACAAGTACCCCCAGACAATGCAGTCTCCACCCTGGGATATGCTTGATGAAGGATGGATGTGAAGAACTCAACAAATCACCAGCTAAACTTGCTATGGCTCTGCCAACCAGGGCAGGGATGAATGCTGCTTACCCTTACACATACGCCTTCCCCTCCGCAAAGGTGCCTTGAAGGTGTGCCTCTCTCTGACTTTGTTTGTGCTTACACATGGGTAACCCCTGGCTACAATGGCAGAACACATGTTTTCATTGGCCACTGAGACATGTTACTCCAGTGGTGATCAGCAGTGGTTCGGGTGCTAAAGGGAAGAAAGCTGGAAGCCAAGAACCCTCCTGATGAAGGGGGTGATCAGCGAGAGGCCAGGCTTCATGAGCTGACACAAGCTCCACTATTCCACTGGATTTTATTTATAAAACACAAATTCAAAAATAAAAGTATTAAACATTTCAAGACAGCCACTTCAGAGTTTCAACTTCAAGAGGGTAGCCCTGTTGAGCATACGGCCCAGGGTGACTATTCCAGCAGTGAGCCTATGAAGCTGGCTCTGTTTATAAGCAGTCACACTTTATTTTTATTGCCATTAAATTGTATCTTCTCCATAAGACATTTGTAATATGGTCCCAATGTATTTTATAGAATTAATTTCTTTCTACTTCTGCTTTATATGGAAGCATACTTGCCCTTTCAATTCCAGGTTAAATAACCAATGACCTGTCCCTTCTCTGGTGAAATCTCTTTGGGCTCTCCCCTCAGTTTTGGAGGGCAATGTCCCTGTGTACTCTGCATAGCAAGAGTCCTTTGCTGTACTACGGCATTTAGCTGAATAAATGGTGAATCAAGTTGAACTGTAGCCTCTTTTATTCCAGAAACTGAGTTTCCAGGATTAGATATCAACATTTTTGATGCTGCTTAACATTGTTAAATTCAATTAATATTCAGTTTACTAATTTAACATGCCATAGATTAAGGGTTTTTATGTATCAAGATCTGTGTATGTTTCCTCAGGGAAACAAACAAAAATGGTTGATTATAAATATTCTTCTCTTCCTCCCTATACACATAGAGAAGTGCATAATCTAATAGGAGAGATAGAAAAGTAAATATAAAGTCAAATTCAATAATTTAAATACTGTACTAGACACAAGAAAAAAGGTGTTTTTGACAGTATATTCATAGAGTTAGGAAAATTATAATGATGAGGAGACTAGAAACTGAAAACTCTTGAGTTATTTGGAAAGAATTAGTATCGAGAAAACAGAAAAGCCTACATAGTAACTAGAAAGTCATTCAATTGAAGAAGAATTTTTTTTCCTCATTTAACATTTGTTTTAATGGGCCTCAAAATTCTGTCCATATTTTTGGTCAAGTAGTTTCCATTAAAAGGTACTGATCTTAAAAACTACTAACCTAAAATTGCCACACACACACACACAGAAAAATGGTCCACAGAACATTCTCCTTTCCTTCTGAAAGTTTTACAAAGCTTTGTAATCATTAACTAGTCTTGTCCAATTGACACAAACAGTTCTGAGACAGTTTTCCACCACCGAGTAAGACTGAGGTGGTGAGTATTGGGGATAATACTCATTTAGCCTTCTGAGCTTTCTGGGCAGACTTGGTGACCTTGCAAGCTCCAGCTGCTTTTTTATCCACTGCTTTGATAACACTCCCAGCAGCCATCTGTCTCATGTCACAAACAGCAAAACAGCCCAGAGGAGGACAGTCAGAGAGCTCTCAACACATGTAGGCTTGCCAGGAACCATAGCAAAGATGGCAGCATCACCAGATTTCAAGAACTTGGGACCATCTTCCAGCTTCTTCCCAGACCACAATCTACTCCTTCAGCTCAGCAAACTTGCAAGCAATGTGAGGTATGTGACCATCTAGCACAGGTGCATATTCAGCACTGATGTGGTCTGGATGTTTCAGGATTATCACCTGAGTCATGAAGCCATCTGCTTCCATGGGTGGGTCATTGTGACCATCATCAGTCACACTGTCACAATGAACATCTTTGACAGATACATTCTTGACATTGAAGCCTACATTGTCCCCAGGAAAAGCCTCACTCAAAACTTGATGGTGCATTTCAACAGACTTTATTTCAGTTATAACGCTGACTAGAGCAAAGGTGACCACTATGCCAGGTTTAAAAACACCAGTCTCCACTCGGCCCACAGGGATAGTACCAATAGCACAAATTTTGCTGACATCCTGGAGAGGGAGACGCAAGTATTTGCCAGTTGGACAAGTTGGTGGCAGAATGCAATCCAGAGCTTCAAGCAATGTTGTCCCACTGGCATTCCCATCTTTATCGGTGACTTTCCATCCCTTGAACCACAGCATGTTAGCACTTGGCTCCAGCATATTGTCACCATTCCAACCAGAAATTGGCACAAATGCTACTGTGTTGGTGTTGTAGCCAATTTTCTTAATGTAGGTGCTGACTTCCTTAATGATTTCCTTGTATCTCTTCTGGCTATAGGATGGCTCAGTGGAATCCATTTTGTTAACACCAACAATGAGTTGTTTTACACCTACTGTGTAAGCCAGAAGGGCTTGCTTACGGGTCCACCCATTCTTGGAGATATCTGCTTCAAATTCACCAATACCAGCAACAAAATCAGGACAGCACAGTCAGACTGAGAGGCATGTGTGTTCATGTTTTTGAAAGTCTCTGTGTCCTGGAATGTCAATGATAGTCTCATAATACTTGCTGATTTTAAATTCCCACGGGAAGATATCAATGGTGATACCATATTCATGTTCAGCTTTCAGGTTTATGCGAGACCCAGCCTGAAGGAGCTCTTTCCCATCTCAGCAGCCTCCTTCTCAAATTTTTCAGTAGTTCTTTTGTGGATCCCACACATTTGTAGATCAGTTGACCAGTAGTGGTAGACTTGTCCAAATATGGGGGTCCAATGATGACAATGCTGATATGGGTCTTTTCCTTTCCCATTTTGTTTTAGGTTTAGCTGTGGTTTTCATGACACTTGTGTTCTGGCAACAAACCCATTGTAGGGTGGGGGGAAAAGCCAGCTGAAGAAGAATTTAACTTATTTTGCACATTTTTAGAGGGTAGAAATAAAGTAATAATAAGTGGAAGTTATGAAGAGGTGGGTTTTGATCAAGGCTAAGACCTTTCTAAAAGTGAGAGTATTGAACAATGCAATGGATTTCCTCAGAAGGTGAGGGTTTCCTCATTGCTAGAGTTCCACAAGTACATGTGGAATGGCCAACATCACATCTGTAAAGTAGAACGAAATGGGAAGATTTACAATGAAATGATTTAGTGTAGCAGATAATGGTGCAAAGTATCAGAAAATTAGAACTTTAATCCTGGCACTTCATTTTCACCCATGACATATATGCTGACCTCTTTAACTTCATTTCCTCAACTGAAAAATGGAGACAAGAGAATCTGCTTCAGATGATTGCTGTAAGCACTGAATGGGATTAAGTATTTGAAGGCGCTTTTCAAGTGCTATGAAATAGGAGGTATTATTATTTATGTTGTTAGTAAGAAAAATAAAAATAGTCATAGGCATTATTTCAGTCTCTGTGGTCCTAGAAGATAGACAGAATAATTCTCTTCTTACACCCAAGGAAAGTTTCAGATTACAAATGACCTTACCATAGAGACAGAGCTGGTCAATGAGTGGCAGAACTGGGAGTCAAGGCTTCTCCTGTAGAGCTAGGAATTACTTCCCCTGCAGCACACTGCCTTTATGATGAAGGAATGTGTGACATTTTATAGTTCCCAAAGTACTTCGGACTGAAGTCACTCAAGTAATAACAGACTCTATTTAGACATCATTCTTGAAGTGATACGCTTATGTGATTTTTCACACAAGGTGCCAGGATAAAAATACACATGTTGGCTAGATCTACCCTTTCTTTAGTAAACAGCACCTTTTCTTTAATAAACGTTGATAGAACTTTCGTCAAATAGGAGCTTTTAAAAGACACGCCAAGGGATTACTCAAGGTGAGCTGAATATCCACTATGGAATACCACACATATATATGAAATTATAAATAATATGTCCAACAACTACTATTACTTTTGATGTTGATTTTAATGCTGATTTAATGTTGATTACCATCCTTCATTATTCTGGTGACTGACTGGATCATATTTCTCTTCTTGTCTTTTTCATCCACTATCTTTCTCTGTATGTTCTTTTATTTAAATGTTCTAGTTCTTGATCCCATGGTGGGACATGATGGACCAATCATTTCTTTGTGACAAGGGAGATATAATCTCTACAGAATGTTCTTACCAATGGTTCGCTGTTCAGTCACATAAATGCAGATAGGTTCTGCCTAAACTATTCACAACTTAGAAACTATTTTGATGTCTATTCCTAATTGAAGCTAAATAAACGTTTCACAGAGGGAAATTTAGGAGATGTGACGATCTTTGTTCTCTGTAAAAACTCAATATTCTTTGTGAAAATTTTCTGGGTTTCAAAGGCAGAAACTTTTATGGTTTTCCTTGCATTTAAGGGTAGAAAATGAATATCTTCTAGCTGAGTGCTACTTTGTACCTCCTCTGCTATTACTTAAATTTTCTTTCTTCTGTCTTTTCCCATCAAAGCTCACCCCCCACATGCACACATCCCCACCCATTTATAAAGTTTAGGATTAAAAGCTATTTTGCTACAACAAAGTGTTTTCTCAACAGGAGTGTGCTGTTTTACTGTTTGAAGACCACCACACCTCACTGCTCTTCAATACATTTAATCTCATAAATATACTCCAGAAAAATTGAAAGAAAGTGGTTAGATACAACCAATCCTTTGAAAAGATGCTGCCTTTGATTTTCTTTTCCTGTTAAAAGCTCACAATTCACTAGCTAACTAGTTTGTGAATATTTCTATTTCTTTTTATCTGTCAATATGTATAATTTTAAAGGACTTATGAATTTTTTAATCACATGGAGTTTTAATGCCAATTCTCTGCACTGGTAATAGCATAAGAGGAGGGTCCGTCATGAAGCTTTAGCCCCACCAATAATTCAAAGTCTCAATAAACTGGAAAAATGCCCCTCCCTAGGAAGTCCCAGCAGGATACTTCATTCCTTCTAAATCTGTTATATATTTTTGATATTAACATAATGGAATTTATAAATCCATTGAAAAGGAAACATACACAGATTTCCTATCAGTAGATCTAGTCATTGCCTTTGACTTTAGAATGGAGAAGAGGAAAATCCAAAATTTTTCTATTTTAAATAACTTAGAAGGAGAGGAATAACAATGGCACTAACCCCAGGCCCGTTCTCTTTTCTCTGAAAGCATCTGGACTGGCAGCAAAGGGCCCACTTTCCTCTAGGTGGCAGTGCTGTGCACGTGCCATGGTTTTCACTTTCATGCTCAGGGACCATTACAAGTACTATCCACTTATATTCCATTACAATCGATTGAATATTATACATCAAAAAGTAGAGAGAAAATGTTTAAGATTTTATGAATGCAAGCGAAATGATTAGAGCTCACAAAAGCTTTGAATTTTGAAGCTTGGCTTCTATCTTGTCCTTACATAAGCATCTTTGATCTTCTCTTCACCCAGCTTTTTAGATGACTTTTATGTGGTCTTATAATTGTTTTATTATTTTAGGAGAATTAGTCATGTAGACTTCTTTTTAAAAATTTTTTATGGAGGTTATTTTTAAAAGGAAGTTTCCATTCCATTACAAGTCAGGGAGAATTCTTAAACCGGAGGAATTTGTGTTTACTCTTCTGTGTGTTGTAAGGACTAAAAGATGGAAAAGTTAGGTTCTAATCTTAGATCTTCCATAAAATAATGTTGTGACCTTGGGCAAATCATTCATATGGTCCACTTTAATTTCTCTCTTTCTATGATGGGCTACTTGTCACTTTTTTTTTTTTCAGGATTAAGAGTCAATTTTGAAGAGACTTGTAAACTATTTTACAAATGTGAGGTGTTGTTTATGAAAAAAAAATCCAAGTTTTAAGGTTAGGTTTATAATAAAAATTAGAAACTGCACAAAGGACAGTCAGCCTCCCTTTAAATTGTATTGTTTTCCCATTAATAGCCACCCTGGTTTGTGCCTTCATGTCCTGTGGCAAGCTGCCAAGGTTTTGCAAACTTTTCCTGTGGGGAACCCCTTAAGCGTAATCTCTCAGAATAGAGACAGGATTAGGAAACACCTGGAACTCTTGGTTTCTGCATGTGGGTCAACCATTGGAAAGTTTCCATATAATGGAATTTTCACTATTCTTATGGTTCTACTGTTACTATTTGCTCTATTCAATAAATGATTTGGGGGCACTTATTCTGTGACAGACACTGTTCTACACGTTAGAGATACAGTGGCCAACAAGATACCATGTCCTTCTACTTTGATAAGGGAGCAGACTCCAAGGGAAATTTTGGTGAAGCAAGTAGCAAATGTCCAGTAAGCTAGAGGTAGGCCCTATTTGTGATGCAGAAAAATTTACCTTCACCTCCCTTTTTCTTTCTTTCCAGGTGTATACCTGAGCAAGGGTTTTCATTCTGTTCCTGCTTTTCATTTTTCCTGAACTAAGTAATGCAGTCAGTCCCTAACCATGGCACTCCCTGTCACAACCATGTTGATCTCTGCTATATTCTGTCATTTGTCTCTTTTGGGCTTTTGATCAGTGTGTGTAAAGCGATTTTTTCCTAAAGTATTTGCCATGAAAACAAACCCTGTTTGAAGGCTCTGAGAAGTCCTGCAGTTAAGAACTCTCTTTAACATAATTTAACAAAAGTTTTCCAAACTTCTGTTGACCACAAATTGTGTTTCACCCTGACTCTCCACTGATACTATCCTTTGGTGCTTATTATCTGAGTATCACATTCTAGGAACTGCTGCATTAAACAATCTTCAAACCCCCTACTACCCTCTTTCCCATAATTCTCTCTCAAAGGCAACGTCTTGATAAAAAGGTTGAAACAAGAACATTTTTTCCCTTAGCAATACGTTTCCAAATTAAACATATGTATATGTGTGTGTATACATATTTATATACATATTATACATATTTATACACATACAGCTATTAGATGATTTGTTTTAATTACTGAAAGATAAGAAATACAATGCATCTGTTTTAAAGATTAACATATTTATTCCAAATAAGTTGAGAATAGTTATTAAACAGATCAGCAATCACTATGGTATTCAAAAATGTTGATGGTTTGAAAGAAAAAAAAGGTTAACTGTATGAGAAAAGTGCTAAAATCATAACAGCTCTTGAATTATATATCTAGATGAATCTAGTAATACTTATAAAACTTTTGAAGATAGGGGGCTCAGTGGGTTAAAGCCTCTGCCTTCGGCTCAGGTCATGATCCCAGGGTCCTGGGATCGAGCCCCGCATCGGGCTCTCTGCTCAGCAGGGAGCCTGCTTTCTCCTCTCTCTCTCTGCCTGACTCTCTGCCTACTTGTCATCTCTGTCTGTCAAAAAAAAAATATATATATATCTTAAAAAAAACTTTTGAAGATATTACCTTGACCTAAAACACCACTATTTAACATATAAGCTAAGGCTCCTGTGGAACATTAATACATGAGTTGGGGTCTGGAGTTCATGGGTTTATTCCATTATTTCCTTTTTTTTTACCTTTGTTGAGAAATAATTGACAAATACAGTTGTATATATTTTATGTGTACAATGTGATGATTTGATATATATATGCTTGTGGAATGATTATCAAGATCAAGCTAATCAGCATAGCCACCTCCTCACATAGTTCTCTCTCTCTCTCTTTTTTGTGTGGCAACAGTGCTTTCTCAGCCACTTTTCAAGTCTACAGTATCATGCTACTCATCATGCTGGACATTAGGTCTTCAGAATTTATTCTTATAACTGAAAATCTATACGCTTTCACTTACAGCTCCTCATTTGTCCCTCCCCCTAGCCCATGGCAACCACTATGGTATTCTCTGTTTCTGTGAATTCAGCATTTTGCTTGTTTCTTTGTTTTAAAGATTTTATTTATTTATTTATTTATTTATTTATTTAGCAGAGAGATACACAGCCAGAGAGGGAACACAAGCAGGGGGAGTGGGAGAGGGAGAGGTAGAGGGAGTGGGAGAGGGGAAGCAGGCTTCTTGCTAAGCAGGAAGCCCAAGGTAGGGCTTGATCCCAGAACCCTGATATCATGACCTGAGCTGAAGGCAGACACTCAACGACTGAGCCACCCAGACCCCCCTGTTTGTTTGTTTTTTATGTTTTTGGTTTTGTTTAGATTCCACAATCATAGAAGTGAAAGTATACAGTATTTGTCTTTCTCTGTCTTATTTCACTTAATATAATTCCTTCCAGCTTCATCAATGTTGTCACAAATTGCTGGATTTCTCTCTTTTTAAGGGCTGAGTAATACTCCTGTGTATATACACCACATTCTCTTTATTCATCTCTCAAGGGACATTTCTTTCTCACTCATCTGGTTTTTTATTCTTAATTTATTCTTGCTTTATTTAAAAATCTTATAAAAGTGTCCTGATTAGGATGTGAATTCAGTTTTCTTGACAGTATTGTGAACATACTTTATTCAAGTCTTTTCGGGCATGTAGTTACGTTGTATTGCTGCTTGCAAGGATCTTGGGAATGATAAAGTCTTATCTCCCAATTATAGGTGAGGATGTCTTTTCAAGGACATCCTTGTTTACCCCTTCTTGTTCCTTAAGTCTGCTGATCCTCCAAGTTCTCTGCCATATTTTAGATCTTCTCTCCTTTCATTCTAAACATTCTCTCTGGGGTCATCCAGCTTTCATGGCTTCATGTGATATTTGTATGTATTTGACTCTGAAGAGGTCTATCTTTAAGCAAAATGTTTCCCCTAAGCTAAAGGTCTAAATACATCCTTCTGCGGATGGCCCTTCCTTTTGCCACAACCCACTCATTTACAACATACTGAAACTGAACTCTTCATCTTTCATTTTAACTCACCCTGATACCAAGTACACAATGTAGACCATGCTTTATTTGCATTTCACTGCTGTCTTTTGCAGATCTCTATCCTAGAATCTACAGTATTTTACTCTTTTCTGTTCAATGGAGGTCTTCCCTTACTATAGTGTAACCTTCTCAAAAGCAGCAATTAAAAATATACTTTTATTCTCTTTTATCCTTATGAAAATATTTTATCCTCAGCATATAGCATAAGATCTGGCACATAGAAAGTTCTCGATGTCTCTTTACATTGAGTGGATCAGTCCAAGGAAAGAGGCAAAACCATGTGATGGGCTCTAGTGAAAGTGTGGCACTGTGTTTTGGGGACATATATTATCCTGGGAAGATAAATCTCTAACTGTGGGGTGAGTTCCAGTGGGGGAAAAACATAGGATCCTAGTTATACTATAAAAGTGGGTGAGAGTGAGATTAACTTCCCATTACTGAAACTAAGAGTCAGGATGCTGTAGTCAAACAACCAGAAGGCTTTGCCTCTACTGCTGTGGCAACGAGTAGACTGTATTAATGTTGTGTGTTGCCTTTTGTTTTTCTCTCTTCCAAACTGGAATTTCATGGAGGGCAGAACCCTATACAATCGTTTTGTGTCTGGGGTTCTTAGCTTAATGCCTAGAACACAGTAAACACTCCACAAATACTGTTAGATAAATAAATGGCCTAGTTAGTAAAACTGTTGGAGTCTTACTCTTATGATATATAACTTAGAAAAAGTAATAACTACTTTAGTGGTTATTTTAATAATTAAATGGGAAACTGTAAGTAAAGCAACACTAGAATGATTGGACGGAGAGTACTATAAAAATATGTCACTCTCCTTAATGTTTACTACTCTAAGACCAGAATTGTTTCCAAGGTTTGGAAGCAAAAAAGGAAGAAAGAAATGGTAACACGTTTTGCGGGTCTACCAAATGTCTGTGCTTTCACATATTTCAGAGTCTCCTCTGCGAAAGAAGTAGGCCATTTTCCAAGTAAGGAAACGGAGGCTTCATGAAATTAAGTGCTCAGCTCAAATCAAACCGTTAAAAGGAGCAGCGATGGGATTGAAAACTACAGCTTCTGAGTCTGACTCATGAGCTCTCTTCACTGTAAGGGATAAGATTTAAACTTCCGCAGTAGCAGTTGGTAGGTGGGGTCAGATATGGAGAAGTATATAGGAGGTTATTATTTTATTAATAAAATAAACTGATCATGTTAATTGGGCAGGAAGACTGGTATAGCCACAACCAAGACTTTTCAAAGAAACTAATATTAATTAATCCTTAATGTCCTCTTCACCAATCACAACTTGTCTTTAAATGTCTCTGTATTCCCAAGAATCTCTCTGAGCTTTAAAAATACATTTTCTAATATTAATCACTGGAAGAAAGGGGTGGTATTGTGAAGAAGCAGTGTCAATATGTAAAATCTCTTCTCTTGGGATCTATGCATAATGAGTAGCATATTTTTCCCAATTTAAGGAACATTTCCATTCTATTTCCTTGTATGGGAAGACTCCAGTTTTGTGGATGATGATAAATGGATCTTTAATCACTCTCATTCTTACTCCTGTCTTATCTCCTCCATCTCAGACTTGCTCTCAGGTCTTTTAAGTTTTTCTTCTTGACTTCATTTTTCTACATTAACAGATTTGACAGAGCAGCTTGGAAAACCTCTGGGAGCAGAAAACCAACATATTTAAATGTTTACTGCAGCTGGGGAATTATAGTTACATCCACTCTAACAGATGACAGGGATGCCATATTTAAATGTCTGAAGGGTAGCTTGCAGTGGTTTTAATGCATTGTCTTTCTTTACATAGGTCCAAAAGACTAAAACCTATCTAATGTCCCCGGTTAAATTGCAGAATGGACTAGTCTTGTTAGCCTGTGAAATAGAGTCATATTTGTTATTTTACAGTCTACATGCTCATACTGTCACATGTAATGTTTTCCTGAATGACTTTATGAATAATAATTTAGCCATGCATTATGTAGAACCAGGAAACAATCTCTTCCTTACTGATTCTTAGAGGAGACGTGGGTTCTCGTGTGGTAAAAGCTGCTTCATAGGTCTTTGGAATAATGAAATATAAGGATTTTTTCTCCTGATAATTAAAACCTTAAATGAAACATATATCATCCTCTTATAGGATTAAATTAAGGATGAAAGTATTAAATTCTCTAGAATGCTTATTGTGGTATATGTTCTTCATTATTTTAATGTAGTTTGAAAATAAGAAGTGGTCTTGGTATCATAAATGTAAAATTATATTAAATATGTAATCAATAAGAAATTACCAAAAGACATAAAAATAGTATTGAATGTGTGACATAATATGGACATAGTCTCCACTGTATTTAAAAATGAAAGCAAATATTCTTGTTGCTGGGCTTAAAGAGAACACAACAAACTATAAGCTCCATGAAAGCAAAATCAATTTTTCATTATCTCCTTCTGTTTATAGTCATGCGATAACTTGTAGTTTGGGGTAGTACTTAAAAGCCCCAGCTTCTAGAGCCCAAGTGTCAGATTAAAAACAGGCTCTTCCACTTCAGCACATGATGGTCTTCAACAAGTCACTTAAAGCTTCATGTGCCTTGGTTTCCTAGTCAGCAGTAGGAGACTAATACCTACTTCATATGCACACTGAAGGAGATAATATGCTGAGAGAGCTTACAGTAGTACTCAACTCATATCAGACCTATATAAATGTTTGCTATTGTTATTGGTGTTTCTATTGTTATTAAAACGATCACTAGTATTATTGATGGAACATCTTACAGTTAACTGATGATGAGGAATAAATTAATGAATGTACCCTAAACTACATGTTTTTCCTTTTTTGTCACCAAACAAACAAAACTTCCATTGCAAGTTTGAGTGAGTGCATTTTAGCTGTAAGTACAGCCTTAAACAAGAGAGCACACAAACACACACGCATGTTGTGATGAGTTCTATGAAGGAAAAGAATAGGATAAAATGATAGAGACTAGAAGAGGATGGGTGAGAATCTAATGCAGATGTGATTGCCAAGAACAGCCCCTCTGGGGAACTGGCATTGCAGCTGGCATGTAGAGGATGAGAAGAAGCTGAAAGTGAAGAGTTGAGGGGAGAAGCTTCCAGCTGGAGGAAACAGCCCATATGAAGAATGGCAAGTGAGTCTGCTGGGCTGAGGTCAGGGGGGCTAGATCCCTCAGGAACCTGGAGGTGAGTTAAGAACAGTGGATTTTATTGCAAGTGCAGTAGGAGACTTCTGAAGGATTATGAACCAGATAGTGACATCCTCAGGGCTTAAAATGTAAAAGCTCATTATAGCTTTTATAAATATAAATATAAATGTTTATATATATATATATATAAAACACAGAAATATATATTATGTATAATATAGAAATATATATAAATATGATAAATATAAATAAATATAAGTATAGCTTTTATAAATATAAATATATGAATGTTATATAAATAACAAAATGGAAAGGGTAAGAATGGCAGAGACAACGTAGGAAACTGTTGCCATCTTCTAATCCAGAGAAAATAGTGTATCCACTAGAGTGGTAACAGCAAACAATGGGGAGAAAAAGTGATATGTGATGTACCTAGGAGGCAACAGTGACTTACTACTGAAGTTTTCACATAGGGATTGAAGGAAAATGAATCAAGAAGGACTTTTATGTTTTTGATATCCCCCCAAATAAGAAAACTGAGCAAGGAAAGGATGTTGGGGTTGTTTGAGTTTGGTTTTATTCACATTAAAACCACATGGAGCTGTCAAGAAAGCAATCTGATAGAAAAGTCTGGTGCTCAAAAACAGGAATCTTAGCTAGACATGGAATTTGGGGAATTGTAAACCAATAGATGGTATTTAAAGATGTGGTGCTGGTTGAGCTCAGTTAGAGACAGGTGTAACTAGAGAAGACTTCAGTGATGGAGATGCTCTGGGAAATGAAATTGGAGGCAATGATGCTGCTGTGGAAAGAGATGAGAAGGGGTGGTCACAGAGTGGGCTGTGGGGTGGGGTGGGGGGCAGTGGAATCCAGGAGTGTGAAGTCGTGAGAGCCATGGGATATTTCATGAAAGACTGAATGCTTCTGAATGACTTGAATGCTACTGAGGAATCAAGTAAGATGAGAATTGAAAAATACTCTTTAGAGTTGTCATTTGTGGGATTTAGGCAAGAAGAGTTTCATTAGGGTAGTGGGGGAAGATGCCTGATTGAATTGCTTCACGTTGACAGGTAAGGAAGAATTTAGAGACATTGGTCATAGACAACATTTGTATTTATGGAAATCAGTCCTCTTTGTTTTGGAAGAAAATGTTTAATCGTAACGTGATTAAAATCATGCTGAAGAAAGCAACACTTATTAAACTATACACTCCTCTGATAAGTGTTCTAAATCTTTTCCCCCTCCTTTTTTTTTTCCCCCCCATTAGGGACCTCTTTTCTCCTGTTGTCTCACATTCCTCCTCCAACAAGAAAGATATATATCAGAATTGCCATATGGTGAGAAGGAGCAGGCAGATAGAAAGATGTTTATAAAAACAAAATAAAACCCTGGAGAGACAATGTAAGCCAAAAGAAAAGGGGCAGATGGATAAGCTTACCCAGAAGAATTAGCCCTTAGCCTCTGCACAATCAATAAATGTTGACTGGCTATTGACAAGAAAGGGGACAGGAGAGCAAGAGAAGCACATTGGGGGGAAAGGCATTTCTTCATAACAGCTGCCGTTGCCACCACCAAGCAGCTGTTCAGGTCCACAGCTCACAACTTTTTGCTCTCCTTACAACTCTCCTCCGAGGCCCAAACTCACACCCTGATACTGCAGTCTTAGAAGAGATGTCATGTGTGATTTATAATGTATTGAGCTAGAAATTGTTAAACCACCAAGTGGGCCAGGAGAAAACTATGTCTGTGCAATGAGTGGATGGAGTTTACACTCCGCTTTCTCTACACCCTGAGCTTTGGTGATCCTCAAAGCCGAGTGGGAATATGCAGTCAAAGGGAGGTACAGCCTTCCCGTCACAAGGAGGAAGCCATATTTTAGAGATTTAGAAAGGGAAAATTCTCTCGTTTTCTCAGTAGGATTGGGTTTAGAATGGTTAGGGTGAGGTTAGTATTAGATGCTCATACCCTAAATTCACCCGTCCCTGTCTATGGGGAATACTGTTGGAATATGCAGAGTCTGAGAAGGTCGTACTAGAGCATTTCAATGTACCAGATGAAAAACTTCTCTATTGTCTGTTACGCAGTTCATGTGATAAGTTTTCTCCTCATCCCCTAGAGCTGAACTATCAAATTCCCTTTATTTTAAAAATGAAAATGATAATTTGTTCATTACTTAGATAAGTCCTAACCACCGCAAGATATCTTCATCACTATAAAATATATATCTCAATATTGAAAATCCAATCTACTGCAATAGTAACCAGGTATCTGTTTGGTAAGTGGGATATTCGTTTCTGGCTGTAGGAAAGAATGAGAGGCTACTCAGTCCCACTACAGAATACAACTATGTAGCCATAACAACACATGTCCCTTGGATAGGGCTGTTGATTTTAATACCAAAGAAAAAATGACACTAAATATTTCAATATTCTTTTCATGCAGTACTAAAATATCACGAGCAATACTGGTATTTTTGTAACAAGCAGGTTCAAGATTGATACATTTAAAAATACGTGAAAGTAACGATGTATTACATTTCCGCACAAACATTTCACCACATCAATCTCCCTTTATTCAGTGCAGGAGGGCAAAGGGGGATAGCAGGAGGTGCCTGGCTTGTAGAAGGTGACTGGGAAAGAGAGGATACGAGAGGGTGACTGAGGATATCAGAGTGGGGAACAGGTCATTAGAAAGCAGAGAAGGACAAGGATGAGAACGTAGAAGAGGGAGTCAACAAAAGCGAACAAACCCACTGATGAATATCTGAGACAGTATTATTACACATACAAAAATACTACCAGTTCGATTTTTAAAAGCTGCACAGAATATCAGAAGGTCACTATTACATTTAATAAAGAAGTCAGGAGAAATACTAGTGAACATTTGCCTTTTGCTTTCCTTTCTTCAAGATTTATACAAGACCACCCAGAAAACTCCTTTTATTCACAGTCTATAATTACTAGGTTTCATCTTTACTTATTGCTTCTGACAAATAAAAACATATGTTAACGTGCTCTAGTCTAAATACTAGTGTTCAGCACTAATGATTTAATTACCACGGCATGCAATCTATGTACACATTTATTCTATTCATTTCCTGCATTAAGTAAATCTTCCATGACCCAGACTTATTTGGAAAGTGACAGTAAAATGCAAGAAACTAATCCAAAACATTGACTGTTTCATCTGGGAGAATCGGACCATGCAGAGAACAAAAGCTGAGAAGAGATGGGATTAATTTGCTCCTTGTATATTTACTGAGCACTATACTAACCACGAGGAAAACGCACGTAAATTTTGCCATCAAGGAACTTACCGAGTACTAGGAGGTGGGGAGGAGTGACTATAATATACAACTACGTCGGGTGTGACTGGTACTAGGAAAAGGGTAAGATAAGGTGCTAGGGAAGGGATTTTATTCCAGAATAGAGGGTGAGAAGGGAGAAGTGACAGAAATGGCAAAAGGAATGAGCCCTAAGCTGAACTTTGGACAGGGTGGAGGTATATTAATCTTCTAGGCAGAGGTCCATGAACAGTGGCCTGAAATTGAAGAGAGCAAGACAGGTTCAGGGAGATGAGATTCGTTGTTCATGTGGGAAGGTCAGACACAGAATCTGTGTGAGGGAAACAGTGAGGGATGCATGGGTAGGACAGCAGGAGAGAGCCCATTAAAGACCTGCTTTTGCTATTTGGACTTGAACTAAAAACCCATGCAAAATACTGAAAAAAAAATCAAGACAGGAGGGCCATGCACATATTTGTACTCTAGAAAGAAGCCTCTGGACATTATTAAGGAGAACAGCTCAGAGAAAGTGATGTACTAAAAGATGGTGTGTTCCAGGGTCGTTTACTGAAAAATTAGAGGATGTGTGTGTATTGATTAGATACCTGTGTATTGAGCAGGGTAATGGGCCATGGGAGTTAAGCTAAAAGGGCAAAGAAGAGAATAGAGTGACTGAATGATGAGAAGAGAATCCAATCCTGTATCCAGGGATCCAATCCTGTATCCAGGAGCTCAAAGAACAAATGTAGAATAAGGGGGGAGATGGGTGCGTGTGTCATGGGGAAAGATGGCCTAGTTACGGGAAGAGTGAAGTAGGATCAAGGTAAGAAGGTGAAGGGGAAAGCCTGTGAAAACTGAGAATATGAGAGAATCTATCTGCTTTAGAATAAGGATCTCAATAGAACAACATACTGAGAGCTGAGAGAGCTGAGATGGGAGGTTCGAAGAGAGGAAGCTCAGAGCAGTGTGGGTGTACAGGTGTTACGCTCGAGGATGAGGACCAAGGGTCGGAAGAGTTTGATTCTTGCTATGACAAAAGATGTCAGGGATGGGAAGCGTCTTGGGTTCTCTAATAACTCTTATGTGGTCATGCAGATGGTGAGCAAGAAAGCTGGTCGTAAATCTTTGCTTTCTTTATTGCCAATGCTGGTCTATTTATAGTTTTGTCCTCATAAGGTTTATATATATATGTGTGTATATATACACACACATATATATAAATTTAGTTTCAGGATTTATCATAATAAGGCAAACATGTATCCTTTGGAAAAGATAAATGTGAGACTAGTGAAAAAATTTTACTCTAGTTTTCTAAGTAGACATTTTTTTACAAATGTAACTTCCTTTCCCCCAAATCTGAACACTTTTAAGAGAACTAATTATACATTAAAGAAACTAAAAAGGAGAGAATTTCTTTCAAATATATATATCAAAATAGCTGACAAGCTTCTAAAGGCTTTTATTTTAAAAGTACAATTGGTTTTATTAATTGAGTTGTTTTATAAAAGTGTATGGGAAAATGTTTTGTAGGCTTCCAGGTAAGGGTGGGAGTATGGGCTAAAATTCAATTTATAATGACAAATAGTACTGAAGGAGAGAAAAGCTGGCATCTATACTGGAAACTAGAG
Organism: Mustela nivalis; assembly: GCF_964662115.1. Lineage (NCBI taxonomy): Eukaryota > Metazoa > Chordata > Mammalia > Carnivora > Mustelidae > Mustela > Mustela nivalis. The sequence goes on along the minus strand of NC_139029.1, from coordinate 67,741,568 downwards.
AAGGTTGCCTTCCTCATAGTGGATGCTTCAGGGAACATTTAAGTGTATGCAGGTGGGGACAACTGAATGCTGGAGCATCCCACTGCAAAACAACTCCTTCACTAATAGTTGATCCTGTCTGTATTCTCTGCATATTCATCTTTTGTATTTACTTCACCAGAGGTAATTCTCCATGCTTTTACTTCTTTAAGATTTTACTTATTTACTTGTAAGAAAGAGAGGGAACACAAGCAGGGGGAACAACAGGCAAAGGGAGAAGGAGAAGCAGTCTCCCTGTTGAGCAAGGAGCCTGATGTGGGACTTGATCCCAGGACCCTGAGACCATGACCTTAGCTGAAGGCAGATGCTTAACTGACTGAGCCACCCAAGTATCCCAGTTTCCTATACTTTTAGAATGAATTTAGCAGTTCTAGTTTTGGGTTTTTTGTTTTTGTTTTTGTTTTTTTTCCTAGTGAACCACTTATATCCTTTGTTAGTTCATGTGGTTAGAATGGTGCTGATGTATCTGTATTAAAAAGGATTGGATTTAGCTGCAAATGGTGAAAACCCAAGATAACAGTTAAAATAAGGTTGAAATTTATTTTTTCATGCCAAGTAAGACCAACAAAAATAATCAGGACTGGCAATGTGTCCTTTAATGTTATAGCTCCAACATTTCTGTTGATCTCCCATCCTGTCCCATTAAGTTTACTTTTCTAAAAGGGCGTGTACCACTGCTTACCTGCTGTTGATCAGAACACAGCCATAAGCATACATCTAGCTATAACAGAGGCTGGATAATTAAGCCATAAAGGTAACTAAAATCCAAGGGTTTCTTTATAAGGTAAGAAATGGAAAATGGATTTTCAGTGAAACTAGCAATCTGCCACACCACTCTTGGTTCTAGAGTGGGCAATCAGAGTACTGTATCCCCTTGGATGCTTTGACTGGTTCAGAGATAGGTTCATGTCCAAAACCTATACAAACTGTGCCAGCTATTTTAAGAGAAATGATAGACAAACCAAGCCAAACAGATATGACTAAATTCTGGGAAAGTCTCTTCTAGACTTAATGGTGGGTCAACATAAGCCTGGAGCTGCTGGACGCCACCATAAGAGGAAAAGCCAAAAAAGAAAACTGATCCAACAGATGGAGAAATGAGGACTGACAACATCTAAACCTGGAATAGAGCCATGCCTACATTTTGACTAACTGAGATATTTCAATTAAGCAAGTCAACCTTTTGTTGGGTTTTTAATACACAGAATGAAAAGTTTATTGATGAAAAGAGAAGTCTGGAGATAAGGGAAATACAAAGGGAACATACAATCTGTATTCTATTTTATCACCATAAATCAACTCCATTTAAAAACTGAATCTGAAAAAACAAACATAAAATTGCATCTGGTTCAGGATGGTGCACTTCTATCCACAAAAATAAAGGAACGAAAGATCAAACAAGCTCACATCCAGACACATTCTTGTAAAGTCTTAGAATATTAAGAAAAACTAAAGCATTTTAAAATTTTTCAGAAAGAAAAAAAATATGCCTACAATGCCCTCAGCATTAAAGAAATATGTTTTATCCTTGAACTCCAGAGTCACAAGAATCAAAACCAAGTATGATAAAACTAAGATATTTATAGATATTTAAGAGCCTAGAAATCTTACCATGATTTTCAATACATGTTGTATTCAGTAATTAGCAACTGAGATCAGAAATAACAGTTGCTCAAATGGAATATGTTTTTCTGTCCGTCAAATGTATTTGTAGCCAGTATCCATCTTTGTAAGTATAATATATTGTAACATGCCTAGTATAGCAGTTCTATGATGTCAACGAGGACATAGACTCCCTGCTTTTTGTTGTGTTATTCTTGGTGCCTGGCTTCAACTCCCAGGATTGCCTCATGTTTCAGATGACTGCTGGAGCGCCTCCCATCACTTCTGCATTCCTTTTAGAAGTAGGTGCATGTGTGTCTGTGGAGTGCTTACTAGCAATTCCATCCATCTAAGGGGTGTTCCCGGAAGTTGCACTCAATGCCCCCTCAAATTATTAGAATTACCTAGCTGCAAGGTAGAATCTTTCATTTGTGCACTTTGCAGCCTACAAAATAAATTGGGATTTGGCTCTTAAGTAAGAAAAGGAGGATGGATGATGAGGTTCACTAGGTCCCACACAATCTAATGAGCAGCCACACCTTCCAAATCTCATTCTGCAAAGTTAGCTGAGTTTGTATTCTCAATAAATGAGCAAATAGATTAAGAAAGAAAAAAAGACCGAAGAACAAGGAAACAGCAATAAAGAAAAAAGCCTCAGGATGACAGTGGTTTATCCAATCTAACTGTGGCTGTTTTGGAATGCAGAAGGATGATGGGCTCTATGAGAGTAGTCTCTGAAGATAAAAACCTTAAAATGAATTCTGTGATTAAGGGGATGGAACAAACTTGAGAACAAGATAAAGCATGTTATTCAAGACAAAAGGAAAAACAATGTAAAATTCTGGGAAAAAATTAAATTGTATATAAACAATTGATTCCAAGCAATTATTGGAATGTAAGAGATTCATCTTTGTCTTGATGTTCCTAATATCCTCTTCTAAGTGGCTCAGGAATTATGGTACTGTTTACATAGGAAAAGGAATGTAATCTTAGTGCTTATTCATAATAATATGATAATGTCTGAATGTTTCTCAGTTTTAGTCAGCCCATGGATAAATTGTGTAAGACATAGTTGTAAATGCAGAACTTAGAATGTAAATACTAACAAAATTCCAGTATAAATGTAAAATAATAGCACACAGACAATGAGAAATGGAAGGGCAGAGGATTTATGAAAGGGAATAGAGGAGCACTAATGTTTAAAATACTAAATAAGGGGTGTCTGGGTGGCTCAGTTGTTAAACATCTGCCTTCAGCTCCGGTCATGATCTCAGGGTCCTGGGATCAAGCCCTGCTTTGGGCTCCCTGCTCAGCGGGAAGTCTGCTTCTCCTTCTCCCACTCCCCCTGCTTGTGTTCCCTCTCTCACTGTATTCTCTCTGTCAAATAAATAAACAAAATCTTTTTTAAAAAAATAAAATACTAAATAAAATCTAGTAGCCAATAGAAGAATCTCTCTCCTCTCTCTCTCTCTCTCTCTCTCTCTCTCATACACACACACACACACACACACACACACACACATTACTGATAGTTTTGAGAAGGTAAAGAGGGGAGGTTAAATATTTAACTAAGGAAAACTATTTTTACTTTTATGAAATCAATACTTGTTTGGAATATTTAAATTGAAACAGTGATAGAAGTATATTATTTAGTGTCTTGAAGGTAACAGTAAAACAGCTTGCTCCTGGGGAGTGGGACTAAGAGTTTGAACAGGTATGGGATGAGGAGGTATAGAAATTATGATAGGCTAATCTTATTATTTGATTTTTTCATAGACATCTGTATAAATATGACAAAAATTAAAGCAGCAATACCCAAAGGTTTCAATTTTGCCTGGGAGTCTTATAAAGCAGAAATCTCAGCAGAGAAATAAGGGCTTATCACTGAGGTAACATGGGCTTCTTTCTTCTGTGGTGGGTGACAGGTAAGAACTGGGTACAGGGTCAGTGTGAACATAGTCCAGCCAAAGAGAAACTGGATACCAAAAATTGACCACTGGTGAAGCAGAATTACTAAACACAGGAAACAGGCAGAGAAAATGTTCCTCTGCTGGAACTGTATTCATTTTGGACTCTCTCCTCTCAGGTTATTACATAATTATAAATTGAATTTATATCTACCAAGTTTGTTAGCATGTTTGGAAATTCTAAGTAGAGCCAGGGCTATGGTGAAGGGGGACAAGGATAGTCTCTATTTAGAGATGTCTACCTCTTAGCTAGACATCATGCAGAACCAATGAAGAGATTCACAATATAAGAAAATAGATAATTATAGTTACTATGATGAACAATGACAATTTTAGAATGATTATGACAATAGAATTAAACTATATAAATTACTTGCTGAAATGTTAGGAAAAGGGATGTTTATATAGTATGTTAGTCAGGATAGGCAGGGTTTTGCTGCAGTAACAAACTACCTAAAATCTCAGGGACTTAAAGCAGGATGATTTTACTTTTTTGTTTATTCCACAGATTTAACATGGGTTGGAAATGGGCTCTGTTCCAAGTTGTCATGAACAGCTCAGTGAATTACCCCATGAGAACATAACTGTGTTCCCACTCAGGCTAAGAAGTGGAACATTCCCTGTACCCTTAAAGGTATCCCCCATGCACTTTCCTCCCCAAAGGTAACCATCATCCTGACTTCTAAACTTATATCAGTTTTGCCTATTTTCAAACTTGATATAAATGAAACCACATAATAGAGGTTTTCTTAGATGACTTTTTTCTCTTATCATTTTGTTGAAGTTCCAACATGTTGTTTTATTATAACTGCTGTAGATTCAGATTCACTGTTGTATATAATTCTACCACATGAATATACTAAAAATTTTCTTTATTCTAGTGTTAATATACTCGATAGAGTTGTTTCAAATTGTTTGCTATTACAAATAATGGCTCTATAAACATTCTCATACATATTTTTTGCTGCACACACATATTTTTGTTAGATATGAAATTGTGAAATTTAGTACTACATTGTTATATTTATTGGAAGCCATCTCCAATCCTCGTCAAATAAACTATGTTCTAATCATTTATTTTTCTACTCATTTTTATTGTCTATAGTTTGCTTATTGAAATATAAGCTCCATTAGGGATGAGATTTAAGTTTATTTTGTTAATGATGTATCCTGAAAACATAGAAGAGGTGCTTCATAACTTTTGTTGAATGAATTAATCATTTTGTATTATTATGAGTGAGGTTCAGTATTGCATCACATATTTATTGCACATTTGTAATTGTTTTTCTGTACACTGACTATTTGCAGCTCTTGATTCTTCTCTAATATTTTATATATACATTTTGAGAATTTGGAAAATTTACTTTGTGTTTGTTATACATGTTGAAAAAACTGTGTACCAGTCTGCTGTTGGTCTTTCAACTTCATATAGGGTCATTTTTTAAAATATATGTTTTATTTTTATGTAGTTGATGTTATCTTTTTTCTTTAAATCTTCTAGATTGTATGTCCAATTTAAAAAAGCGAAAGTTATTTCAATAATCTGAATAAATTCACAGTGCTTTCTTTCTAGGTCTTTCTTGCTTAGTTTAAATCTCCGCTCCGTCAAAATTTAGTTTGTTTTAAGGAATGAGGTGAGGATCCATCTTTACTTTTATCTCACATGATTTATAGAATTATCCCTGCTTTCCCCACTAATTTGAAATAGCAATCATTACCTTAAAGTTAAGCCAATCACGTTTGAATCTATTTATTTTCCTTTTACTCTGTTTCATTGTTTGGCCTAACTTATCTCTAGTGCCATTATGAACACTCATTCATCTCTAGTGCACAAGTTTCAAAAATTATTTTATATTTTAGTATATTTTAAAGTTGTATATCTATCCATCTCTATTATTTAAACTTTCTAATCTCCTTCATTGTTAAAAGATGTCCTAGCTATCTTCACAACTTTATTTTACAAGATGAATTTAATGTATTTTGTTTAGTTTCATGTGGCATGCAAAATCAAATCCCAAACTAAAAACTACAAAGAAAGAAGCAAACAACAACAAAATCCTCCTATTTGTTAATTAGGTTTGTGTTGAACATGTAGATTAGTTTAGTAAGAAGTGACATAACCAGGGTATTATATCTTCCTCTCTAAAATCATATGTCTTTTCAGTTATTTAAATCCTTTTATTTTAAAAAATTTTTAAAAAGATTTTATTTATTTATTTGACAGACAGAGATCACTAGTAGGCAGAGAAGCAGGCAGAGTGAGAGGAGGAAGCAGGCTCCCTGCTGAGCAGAGAGCCTGATGCAGCTTGATCCCAGGACCCTGGGATCACGACCTGAGCAGAAGGCAGAAGATTTAATCCACTGAGTCACCCAGGTGTCCCTAAAATATTTTAAAATTTGGTTTAATGCAGCAGCTATAAAATATATATCTAAGTATCTTACCATGTTTCCTTATTTTTTGAAACAATATACTTTTTCTAATATTCTGTTTTCTGACTGGTTATTATGGAAATATAAACAATCTAAGGATTTTTATATATTAACTTTCCATTTACCTTTTTATATTCTAATATTTCTCTAACAGATTTATATCCAATTCTCAAAACATACAGACGTTGTTTTCTAGAACTATGATAATGAACTGATAAAAGCAGAATTTTATTAATACTAAAGAGCAAATATGTGTAAAGCATTGAATTATAAATCTGAGATTTAAGAATATTGAAAAATCCAATGAACTTAAAGATATTGATCAAGCGGGTACATAGTAGCAAAGCTTTCAAAAGAAAAATATAGAGAGACAGGAAATAAGCACATATACTAAGAGATTAAAAAATCACTAAATTGTTACATATAATCCTTTAATTGATTTTTTGCTTTAATTTTTAAGTCATGATCCATTCTGAGTTAATTTTTGTGTATGGTCTGAGATAAGAGTCAAGGCATATATTTTTTTTTTTTTCTATTGGGTTATTCATTCATTCCAACACTATTCAATAAAAATACTATTTGTCCTCAGACCTCCTGAGTGGCTTGGTTGGTTAAGCTCCTGACTTGGGCTCAGGCCCTGATCTTATGGTCCTGGGATGAGCCCTGAGTTGGGCTCTGCACTCAAGAGGGAGTCTGCTTCTTCTTCTCCCTCTGCCCCTCCCCTGACTTGTGCTTGGGCCTGTAGGCATGTTCACTCTCTCTCTCAAATAAATAAATAAAATCTTTTAAAAAAGTACTATTTGTAGGGCAACTGGGTGGCTCAGTGGGTTAAAGCCTCTGCCTTCGGCTCAGGTCATGATCCCAGGGGCCTGGGATTGAGCCCCACATGGGCTCTCTGCTCAGCAGGGAGCCTGCTTCCTCCTCTTTGTCTACCTATATGCCTACTTGTGATCTCTGTCTGTCCAATAAATAAATAAAGTCTTTAAAAAAAATACTATTTGTTTCCATTTTAATATATTGCATCAATGGATTCTTTTCTTCTAATAAAAACATAAATCTTATTGGATTATGTCGTCATGCTTATGACTTCATTTAATCTTAGTTACTCCTTTAAAGGCCCTATCTCTAACTACTGCCACACTGGAAGTTAGAACTTCATCTTATAAATGGGGAGGAGGGGGAGCATAATTGATTCCAGAACAGTGTCCAACCCAAAGGACTTTTGCTTTCTATGTTCTTCACCAGTTTTTTTCTTCCTTTCATCTCTTAAATATAGGACTAATTTAGAGCCAAGTATCAAATCCTCTCTGTTTCTCATTCTGACCTAGCTCATCTCTCACACTCTATTTCACACTCCATCTCCAAACCATTTCCAAATACCTAGTTATAGTCTACTGTGCTTCCTTAACCATGGGAGACATAATAATTTCTCTAAGTGGCAAAATCACATCAGACTGGAGGGTCACACCACACTGAGACAGGGGCAGATGCGGTACTATCTCCAAGGTGACCTTTGGGTTCAGCCTTCAACAAGCAAAAATGCTCATCTGGCCTTGTGTTAGTAAGTTCTTCATTTTATATCCCATTACACAACAAGGGCAACTGACATTTATTGAGTGTTTACTATCTCCCAGGCACTCTTCTATGAGCTTTACACACATTAATTCATTTTTGTAATCCTCAAGACAATTTTATCCTAATACTATTCCAATTTTACAGATTAGGAAATTTAGTCATTGGGAGATTAAATAAATTACTTAAGGTTATAGCTTGTAAGTGACTGCCATTATCTTGTAGTCTGACTTCTGGGCCCATACTACCAACTCCTGTGCCAGAACTATGATTATATACAACACATTTTATGATAAAGGTGGTATTTAAAAATGGGATAAGGAAGTTTTAGTAAAAAAAAAAAAAAGATAGAATATTATTTGAAGAAAGTTAAAGTATTTTTTTATTCATGGGATATGTCAAATGAACTAAAGACTTGGATATAAAATGCAAATTTTTAAAAAGAAAACATACAGATGTCCTTTAAAATGCTTGCCGAGGGAGAGAGATATTCCTACACATGGATTTATAAGCTGAAAACAAAGATGATTCTACCAGATTTGACTATGACCACTTATTTAAGAAAGTCTTATGCTATCAAATGTCACAAATGAAAAGGCACGAAACAGGGAGAAAGTAATTATGGATTAAAAAGAAAATTAAATGCTATAATAGAAAAATAATATATAACATGACAAATATATCTCATGTACATATGAAATCACCATATAAATAAAAATTAAAACAACATGTTTTTTCCTTTCAAATGGCAAATCTATTTTTTAGTGAAAATTCCCTATGGGTGTGGATGTCAGAAATGTTATAAATCCTACATTGCTGAACTGGTGGGTATATAACTGGTAAGCCTTAGTAGAGAACAATTTTGTAATAGGTATTTTGCTTAAAAATTGTTCATTTGTCTTGAAAACATTACTTCTTTTGTCCTAGCATTTCTACACCATAAAAGTTACTCTAATGGATATTTGAAGTTCTACATGTTTATTTTGTAAGGATATTGATGCAAGTTAATTATAGCAGTGAAATATCGGTAACAATTTAAATATCCTATATGAGACAATTACCACAGTAGGTTGGAAAATAAATTTTGTATTTTATCCTCAAATATATAACATTTCATTGCAGGGTTCAAGGTTGCTTTCAGAAGCAGAATCTCCACATTGCCAAGTCAAGACTTGAACTGAGAACCCAGATGGGGAACATTCCAGACTATGTCTGGAAATCCAATATCTTTGACATATGTGATTTTATTATATCACTGAGCATGATCTCTGTCACACTCTAATTTAGTCTACCATATGCTGAGTAAAGTAAAGCTTCTTTATGTCTTCCTGAACTGCTACAAAGGAGTAGCTTCCCTTGAGAAAATACCCGTATCATTCTCATCGTCATCATCGTCATCATCATCATCATCATCATCATGGTGGTGGTTTTCAATTTTGTCAGTTTGGTAAAGCCAGGATGTACAGCTCTTCAAACTCCCTTCTCTTATGGTTCTGGGTTACAGTTGGCCAATAAGAGATATTTGCCTGAGATGTGGAAAGTGGATATGAATTATCCTTTAAAGGTTGCTTTAGTTGGATGTCAGGATGAACAAATGCAGAAATAAGCTCTTGTTTTTTCTTACTCCTCTCTATTCCATGTCCAGCTCCCTTTCCTGATTGATGACCATTTTGACCAAGAGCAGCTCCAGGCCTACCACTAAAGTCTAGTCTATAGTGGTAAGACCTAGACAGAGAAGATAACTTCTCATAGACTTCACAAAGAACTTGGCCTTCATAGTGTAGGGTGGTCATATAAAATAAAGTTCAGATAAACAACAGATACTATTTTTGTCTAAATATGTCCCCATACTTCAACAGTTGATTATAGCAGTGAAATATTGGTAATAATCTAATATCCCATAATAGATAATTTTTATATAACCCCAAGAAGATATTTAAAGTAATTTCTTGGAATTTATTGCTTTATCAGAAGTTATTTTTTTGAGAGCGATTTTGGTGAGAAAAGTTTGGGACACAAAGATAAAAGAAAAATGGCAAATATTCAAAGAAGTAAAATGAACTTAATTGATATAAAGAAAATAAAAGAGTATTAATATCCTTTTTTAAAAACAGATTTTATTTATTTATTTGACAGAGATCACAAGTAGGCAGAGAGGCAGGAAGAGAGGAGGAAGCAGGCTCCCGGCTGAGCAGAGAGCCCTGTGCAGGGCTCGATCCCAGAACCCTGGGATCATGACCTGAGCCGAAGGCAGAGGCTTTAATCCCCTGAGCCACCCAGGCACCCCAAGTATGATCCTTAACAAGTCAAACCTCAAACACTTGCATGGAGAAAATGTGATTTCAATATAATTCTAAGGATTGCTATAAACTCTTTAAGCATGATAAAGGTATTTTTCATTTGTTTTATAATTGACCAAATATGGAATTTCCAAGCAAAAAAAGTGTTCACTTTTCCTTTTTTCTGATTTGGAGGATATTTGTCACATGCAAGTTTTTTCCTCGTAGAGTTCAGTTTCCCACACAACTCTCCATATGGTTCATGTATATTAGAGTATTTGTTTTGTAGAAGAAATACTTACCTAGTAATACCCTACCTAATGTCCAGAATGGAAGACATAGGAAGAAAGAGCACAACCTTGCCTGGACTATGAGGACTGATATCAAGGAGTTTGCTTTAGCTTCATGAATTATTGTTTATTTTCATAGTATTCATAAGCACATTTCCTATCTTAAATTAGGTAGAATAATTTATAAAATCTTAACTTCTGATTTCCATAGCTATCTTACATATTGTCCACAATATTCCGATGAAATAATCAATTACAACTGTATTGTGTAATGACTTAGAACAGTGTTTCTTGAGCTATCTGTAATGAAAGGCTAGCTGTTATTTCTGATCCACTACAAACCAATATTTCTAAAATACAAAAAACACAAATTTCTATAACAATAATCATGAACTTGGATGTTGAGACAATATCAAATACTTAAAAGTTTTCAAATACTTATGCTCAGTTTCTGCACTTACTTTGTTATGGACATGCCCAGGAGGATGGGCCATTCTTTGAGTAACATTACTTTAAAATATAACATAGTCTTTGGGACTCAGTGGCTTAGATTCAAATTCCATCTCTGCTATATTCCACTCACCTGGTAACTTTGGTCAAGTTCCTTAAATGAAAAACGAAAATAACAATGACACCTTCTTCAAAAGTTGCCATGAAGATTTAATGAGATATTATATATGAAACACTGAAAAGAATGTCTAGCACACACTGCTGAGTCAATAAAGGTAACTCATTATAACTACATGCAGTTTGACAATACACAAAGTGTTTTCCCATACATTCATTTTGTGGGGGTAGGATAAAGAAGTTATGATTATTCTCTACTGTACATTTGAGAAAACCAAGGTTTTTCTAAAAATCTAGTGTTTTAGATGGTTCAAGTGTTCAAGTGGTCGTATAGTTGATAAATGATAAAGTCAGGAGATATATTTGATGCTAACACTTATTCTATCCTCCACCCTTCCCCCCTTCTTCAAGGCATGTCAAAAGCTACACAAAAGAGTTTTCTTCATATAGAACAGTCTTTCCACTGGATTCCCAAACCTCTTGGGTTTATGACATACCTTGACAAAACAACAGGACCATCCTAGCATTGTCCTTGATTGGTCTCACTGAGTAGCCTCGCTCCTCCACAAGAGAGGTTCTTGTTGACCGTGCACTTATGTTTCCTTTTCAGAGCTACTGAAAACTGTATACAGTTTACGCTTTTAGCAGAGAGTGCTGTATATCTAGTGTTAATATGATGGGAGCCATATTTTAGATGTTGGAAATATTGCTTGGAATGCAATTTCAAACCCAAAGGTGAAAGATATGACCATTGCATCAGTGGATGGTTTGGCTTACCTTATCTACTTGAACATGTTCAGATGATATGAAGGTTTCTTTATTCAAGGTTTGGATGTTTTACTTCTTACAGGTCCAAGGAAATGTTTACTTCTTCCTGTGGTTAAATCATCCATATGAATTCTCAGAGAGTAAGGCATGTAAGAAATTTATATGGGACATTAAACATTCTAGTAATTATGGGGATGCCTGGGTGGTTCAGAGGGTTAAGTGTCTGCCTTTGGCTCAGGTCATCATTCCAGAGCCCTTGGATAGAGTCCTGCATTGGGTTCCTTGCTCAGTGGGGAACCTGCTTCTCCCTCTGCCTCTGCCTATTGCTTTCCTTGCTTGTTCTCACTCAGTATCTCTCTGACAAAATAAATGAATAAACTCTTTTAAAAAATTCTAGTAATTATGATATCTATTTGAATCAGAGACAAAGGAAGGAAACAAACTCAAGATGTGTTAAGAGAATAAAATTTCCCCATGTTAGTAAATTAAAATGGGAGTTACAAAAAGCAAATACTGCAGATGCATTTTCTCCAATAATGCCTTCAGGGAAACTTACTTTCAGAAAAGAAAACTCCTCAATTATATAGCAGCACAAAATGAGCTTAGTGTAAACAAACCATTGTCCACTATTCTAAATTAAGGTAATGAACATCCCATTGGCTAATTTAAAAAACAAATGAAAAAATGACTTTTAAAATTGTGTAGAATAAAGAAGGATGGTTGAAGTTAAACCCAAAGCATTCAGAGTTATGCCTAAGTGCTACACTTGTGTCTATCAAACCTCTATAGAAATTAGTCCTGAAGAATGAAACATTCTCTCCCTTCTGTCAAAAGTGTCAAGTAAATGAAATAACTCAACTACACTTGTTTAGGGGCAGCCCTATCCTCTCAAAATTTTGGGTTGAGGTCAGGAGTGCTATAGCAACCATGATGAAATATGAGATTCCATTGTGCCCAACACTCTTGTTTATTGCACATAAAGGACTACACTAGATAAATATAGAGAGTTCCAGGAATTTCACTGTTAGTGGCCAAAAAACAAATATCCTTTAGTTGGAAAGTAAAGCTGCTCCAGACCTAATAGACAGGGATTGAGAACTGACTATAGTGAGCAAGGTAGAAACTTTATTTTATTATAAAGGTGAAGAAAATTTACCATGGTGGATACAACATTGCCTGCAATCTGCTTAAATATTCTCTTTGTTGTACATTCTCAATAGGTGATCCAAAATTTCGAAGCCAGAATAAAAGTGTGGACATATATGAGAAATACAAATCCTACTTAGAAATAAAAAATCCATGATTAATTTGAGTTCCCTCAGAAGTAAACCCTAAGGCTAGGGTTTGAGAAGTAGGCTATTTGGCAAGTGATCTCAGAAAATATTGTTAAGAGAGTGGAGAAAAGAGGAAGGAAAGGGAAAGCACAAAGCAAAGGGTAAATTTTCAAACAAGTACCATTGAGGCAAACCAGAACTCTGGAGTCCCTATAGGACAGATTTTCCCACAGTTAGCTCATTCCAGGAGCCTATGTTATTTGTATACTGAGTCTATCATCGGTTGGGGAGGGGAAGAGACTACAGTTTAACACTACTGATTTGTTGTGTTGGTACCTTCAGGCAATTAGGTGTCCAAAAGAGTCTTAAATGGTGGGGCCTCAGGGTTTATAGATGGGGCGTTGGCTACAACTTGTGAAGCCAGATTTCTTTTGGATTTTATAGCAACTGGTGCTATATCCTTAGGAATTTAAACACATATATTCACAAAAATTTGACTTAGGAATAATCTTCATTTGCATTTAAATTTAGATGTGTGACCAGCATAAAGGCAGAGAACTGAGACAAGATGATGCACAAGATGGATAAAGTGGAAAGGATAAATACTGTGGAATTAGATGGACCAAGATTCAGATCCTAGCCTTACTAGCCAAGTGAATTTGGGCAAGTAATTTATTGAGCTTATCTTCTAAAGCAATTCCATTTTCTTTATTGGCAAAATGAGTAAATAATATGCATTTTGCAGAGTTGTGACAACATAATTCAAGCTTCTATATTAATGCTTGTGCTATATTAGTATGTCAGTGAAGGATAGTTATAATCACTAATGTCTGCATGAGGAATACCACCACCATCATAATTGGTAACAGTATCACCATCATCATCACCATCATCACTATCATCATCATCATCACCATCATCATCATCACCATCATCATCATCACCATCATCATCACCATCATCATCATCACCATCATCATCACTATCATCATCATCATCATCATCACTATCATCATCATCACCATCATCATCATCATCATCATCACCATCATCATCATCATCACCACCACCGTATCATTTTTTTCTTGCTCAAATGCTTGATGGTTTTCCTGCAAAAAAGCAATATACCTCTTGTGATGTAATGGGAAAAAATCAGAACAATCTTCAGTCTTTAAAAATATGTGAGAAGAACTCAAGACTCCTCTGAAATGAAATGTGTCATATTTTTTATTGCACTTAGCAATGGGTGTACAGCTGCTTACGCTGGAACACTTAGACAGGTACTAATTAACAGGCACTAACAGCTTCAAGGGAAAAGAGTTATGTAAATACTTATTTAGACAATATTTAAAGTAGTCATTACAGAGATTCTTCAAATTGCCACATATTTTATGGTATTTTCTAAAATGAATCAACAGGACTAAGCCATTCTGTTAAAACACCATTTAGTAACACCTCCATACAACTGGCTGCATTATCGTATGGATCCATATAAGGATTTAACACAGTAATTCCTTTTCCTCTCCTTTGAAAATTATAGCATTAAAGAGAAACACTAGTCACTTGCATAAAGTAACTATACTAACTGTGTTATCACTGAGTCTACATACCTGAAGAATGTGGATAGTTTAGGTTCCCAAAGGCACCATGACCTAAGCATATCATTAGCTGACTGAAGAAGTCACTCTTTGATCTCTCAGTGATTCAGATGTGGAAAACCCAGGAATTGTTATCTTAACTGAAAAGCCCAGTGATCCTGATGATGATAACTAAGGATCTTCCCTTTATTGACCATATCTAGCTCCATAATTTTAAACACCATCTTTGTGCTGATAACTCCATATTTTTATCATTAGTTCAAATTTGTTCATCTAAAGGTCTCTCTTCAAACTGCCTCCATCTCAATATCTTTATCATAATGATTAACAGGTGTCTCAATATTACATAAATTAAAATAGTGGAATTTATTTCACCTCCTCCTCTATTACCTGCGGTGCTCCTCCTCAAAGCAAATCTTTGGGATTCATCTTTGATTTTTCTCTTTCCCTTCTCTCCTCCTCATTTCTAATACATCAGCAAGTTCTTTTTATTTTTAAGATTTTATTTATTTATTTGACAGAAATAGAGATCACAAGTAGGCAGAGAGGCAGGCACAGGGCGAGGGGGGACGTAGGCTTCCTGCTGAGCAGAGAGCCTGATATGGGGCTCGATCCCAGGACCCTGAGACCATGACCTAAGCTGAAGGCAGAGGTTTAACCCACCAAGCCACCCAGGTGCCCCTACATCAACAAGTTCTAAAGATTTGTCTCCAAACTATTTCCTGACCATGTCTACATATTGTCACTCCACTGCCTCCATCCATTCCAAACCACCGTCTTCTATTGTTTGAACTTCTTCAATGATCTACTCTTTGGACTTCCTGCTCCAAACTATATAATACTTTATCAGCCAGTGTAGAAAGGTATCTCTTCAAAAACTCGAATCAGATCCTATCACTTTTTAGCTTAAACCCTTCCAGTGTTTCAGCTCATACTCCAAATAAAGTTTAAAATGCTTATCAAAACATACACAGACCTACATGGCCCTGTGCCTCTTGGAATTCCTTTTCCCCCCTAGTGCTCTCCTGCTTACTTCTCAGGCACAGTAGCTTCCTTTACTGGGGACATACTAAGTTTATTCCTTATTGTAATCTTGCCTTTCAGGCCATCCAAAATATTCTACTCCCAAATCTTTCTTTCTATTTGAGAGAGGGAGAGAGACAGAGAGCATGAGCAGCAGGGAGGGATAGAGGGAGAAGCAGACTCCCAAACTGAGCAGGGATCCCGATGCTGGCCTAGATCCCAGGACCCTGTGACATGACCTGAGCCACTTGAGCCAAAGGTAGATGCTTAACTGACTGAGCCACCCAGATGCCCCTCCCAAATCTTTCTAAGACTAGATCCTTATAATTCAGTCCTGAACACAAGTGTTATCTTTTAGGGGAGCTTGTTTCAGCAACCCTATTTAATATCTCCTCCATATCCTTTTTAGTCACTCTATATACAATTCTTTTTTTCTTCAAATCATTCACAATTCCTTCAAATGGTCCTGTTTATTTATTAACTCCCTATTGTCTATGTTGCCCACTAGAATATAAGATCCATGGGAGCTGGCAGTGACTTGAACTTCATGACTATAAATGGAGTTCTCTGGGTGGGATAATGTGCTCCTATGTAACTAGCTATTTTTACCCCATCTGCTTAAAGATACTTTGACATGATGCCCAGAATGGATTATCCAGCCACTCTGAGTTTTCCATGAATTGTTTTCTGGTATCAAATAAGCTATCTTCCTGAGGAAGAGTGGTGATAATTGAAGTTATAATACTTCACAACCTCAGAATTGTTTTTATTCCCATGTAGGGATGATTGATCTGACTACAACTGGAATGTATCTGTCATGCCAATCAAATGCCCAGCTGGGTGAGGTCTGACACTTGGAGACACTGTTGACAGGCTTAGACTCTGGCCAGATTTGTTTTATAGAATAGAATAAGTTTGAGTGTTGGTTACCCAAGAGGATACTACATTTTGACCAGCATCATATTTGATATAGATTATTACCAAGTAGAAAAGTATAATGAGAAGGATGGTTATTTAAGATACCCTAATAAGAATTCTGGGACCTCTTTTCTTGGTCAGGTAAGCATTGCCACAGTTTTATATAGTGGAAGGCTTGCAGGAGTCATTGTTTGAATTTTTTTCTCTGCTGTATCCATCCTCCAGAGTCTACTATAGCCGGATCTGTGATTAGCACCAAAACGATTTTGGGTTGAAATTGTACAAGTTGCTGATATATTAGTATATGATCTATATTTTCTACTTTTGCGATCAGAGAGAATATACAAGGTGAGAATCAAAAGTTTGTTTGTCCAAAAATTCTTTGCAAGTTGACCTCCTAAAAAATTCTAAACTGGCCACAACTGAATGCTTAAGGCAATCATTTTTGGTAGAGAACTGAGGGGGTAAATCAGATCATTCATTTTCCATGCTATAGAAGCTACAGCTACAAGGCTTATTTCAGCTCTCCAGTCACATTAGGTATATTAGCTATTTATTGTTGCATAACAGATTACTTCAGAACTTAGCAGTTTAAAAGAACAGATATTTATTATCTCACAGTTACTGTAAGTCAGAAATCCAAGAGTGATTAAGCTGGGTGGTTACATTTCAGTGTCTTATGAGAATGTAATCAAGGAGAGGTACCAGGCTGATAATTTCAAGACTGACTAAAGGAGGATTTACTTCTAAATTTCACTTATGTGGCCTTTGTCAAGATTCAGAAGTTCTGTTTCCAAGGTCACCTGGGCTTCTCCACAGGGCTGTCCCATGACATGGCAGCTGGCTTCCTCTATAGTGAACAATCCAACAGAGAGAGAGAACCAAAGATTGAGGACACGGTGTTCTTACAGTCTAACCGAGGAGGTGACATTCTACTGCATTCTGTTCTTTACAAATGAATCAATATGTCCAGCCTACACTCAAAGGGAAAAAAATTAAACAAAGCTTTGAACACCAGCAAGTATGAATCTTTAAAGGCCATCTCAGAAGCTGACCACAACACTTTAGAGGGGTAGGTCATCCCTATTCATAAACAGTATGCAGAAAGAATAGTGTTGGTTTCCTCACCGTCTTACTGCTGGATCCTTGCCACTGATAATGCTAGTAAGTGTTGGTGTTTCCTTAAACATGCAATTTAGAAGTCTCTCTCTTAGTTTGATTTCTTTTTTTTTTTTTTAAGATTTTATTTATTTCTTTGACAGACAGAGATCACAAGTAGGCAGAGAGGCAGGCAGAGAGAGAGAGAGGAGGAAACAGGCTCTCCGCGGAGCAGACAACCCGATGCGGGGCTCAATCCCAGGACCCTGGGATCATGACCTGAGCCAAAGCCAGAGGCTTTAACCCACTGAGCCACCCAGGCGCCCCTCTAGTTTGATTTCTGACTGCATTAGATGCCTGTGTGCCATCCAAGAATGCAGTGAGGAATCTGAGCTTCTGCTACGGCTTCCATCTCCATGATTTTCTCCTTTACCTACTATCAGCCCTGTCAAAACTGGCTTGTTGCTATTTAAGCAGATAGAGCATGGATTCTTTTCCCACACTTAGTTTTGTTGTTGTTGCCTTAGTATAACATATACTGTCAGTATTTCAAACCCAAATTTTCCCTAAATTGTGCACATTTCCTTTTACTAGATTAAATCCTATTATGTTTTAAAAGGATTTTTAATAGAATTTAGGAGAATTTTAATAGGATTTATTGTACATTTTCTTTCTAAAAAAAAAAAAATCTCTCCTGGAGATTTCTGACGTGTTACACAGCAGTTGAATTAGATTTTCCATTACCATCACACTGGGGATTACTTTAACTTTCATCCTGCAATGGATTCTCTTTCTTGGATTATTTTTCCCCTTTTCTTGTATTTTGATGTTGTTGCTTAAATTATTGGGTTCTGTTATTAGCTTCTTGAAAAATAGTATACAAAAGCAAAATTGTAAGATACTGGTATGCAATTCTAAGTTAGAAATTGTTTTTTTCTCAGAATTGCGCAGTCTTACTTCACTCCAAAAGAAAATATTACCCTTAAAATGTCCATATTTTTGTATAAGTCATGTTTTTATTTTTGGTTTACCTCTCTCTCAAAGCTATTTGTCTTCAGTGCTTTGAAATTTCATCATGATGTAGGTTAATTAATCCATGTCTTTTGGTTGTTTGGTAGGCTCTTTAAATCTGGAAAGTCTTATCTTTTACTTTTGTGACATTTTCTTGACTTATTTTATTGCTGATTTCCTCCCCTCTATTTTCTCTTTTCACACTTTATGAAATATACATTTTATTTATTATCTTTTTAAAGATTTTATTTATTTATTTTTCAGAGACAGAGAGAGAGCACAAGCAGGTAGAGGCAGAGAGAGAAGCAGTCTCCCTGCTAAGCAAGGAGCCTGATGTGGGACTCCATCCCAGAAGCCTGGGATCATGACCCGAGCCAAAGGCAGAGGCTTAACTGACTGAGCCACCCTGGCATCCTTGGAATATACATTTCAATGCTGTTGTCAGCCCTCATATTCTCTTTGATTGGACGATTAACACCTGAAACACTATTTTGGACAAAAAGGAAAAAGAAAATTTACTCCTGCTTTAGTGTGTTTATATATTGTAAGTGATAAGTAGAAATTAAATATCTGTATTTAATCCATCATCTTTATCTGGGCATACTGAATTTTTTTTTTACATTGATATATGGCATCTCTATATAAATTTGAGTTATATTTTACTAAAAACATTTAATGTAATTATTGCGTTTATATCCCTTATCTTGCTGTATTTTTTTTCTGTGCCCTTTGATTTTTTGTCCCCACTTTTCTGGCTTCTATTGAGTGAGTTGGGCATTTTTTTTAGTATTCCTTTTATTGTCCTACTTGATTTTTGGCTTCTTTTCTTTGTACCATTTCATTACTGGATTATTCTAAATGTTACAATGCTCAGACTTAACATTCTCTTACGAATTAACATACTATTTCTTATAAAAGTAAGAACTGTGGAGCATTACAGTTATATTAATATGCCCTCTAGTCTATTATGTTACTGTTATAGTAAATTTTATTTTAGATCTAGGGTAAGCCCTATAAAAAGGGTCACTATTTTTTGTTTAAACTATGAATTAACTTCCAAAGAATTTAATACTTTTTTTCTAATAAAAGAAAAAAATGTCTTTTAAGAATCTTCTCTTTTTACCCACGTACTTACCATTAAATTACTTCTTACAGACTTTTATTTCTATCTGTTATTATTATTGAGGGAGCTCTAGTATTTCTTATAGTGTAAATCCACAGACAACACATTCTCTAGATTTTTATTTTCTGCAAGTGAATTTATTTGACTTTCATCTCTTAAGGGTGATCTTGCTTTTCTGTTATCTCAGGTTAACATATTTTTTCCTTACAGCACTTAAATGTGATGTTTCCTCATCGCTGGCCTTTACTGTTTGTGATGCGAAGTCATTCTTAATGTTGTTCTCTTATAAGTAATCAATCCTTGTAAGTATGGACTTAAGTAAATCTTAAAACTTCATTTAAAGTTTAAACTTTAAACTTAAAATTAAACTTAAAACTTAAAACTTAAGTAAAATGTAAGGAAGTATGACTGCAAGTAAATCAGACCCTGTAAGTAATGGGTCTCCACCTCTCTCTCAACAATTTTTTTTTTTTCATTTTTTTTGGCATACGTAAGTTTGACTCTAATCTGTCTAGTTTTATTTGTTTGTTTTGTTCTGTTTTGATATTTGTCCTTCCTGGGGTTCTCTGAACTTCCTGAATCTGGATAAAAGAAATTATCTTTTCTTCCCTCTTTCCTCTATTCCCTTTCTAAAATTCCAATTACATGTATATTAGATGGCTCAATTTTGTCCCATAAGTCTTTAAGATTTTACTCAGTTGTTTTAATCTTTTTTTTTCCCTTGAGTATTCAACTCCACCATTCTTTCTTCTGTTATGCAGTATGCTGTTAATCTAATCTAAGAAATTGCTGATTTCACATATTGTTTCTTTTTTTTCCCTTCAAGTTTAGAGTTTCCATTTGGTTCTTTTATGGAATTTCCATGTCTTTCTAACTACCCCGTATCTTTGCCCATTATCATTATCTTTTCAATTTTCTAAGTTTTTATAAAGGTTTATAACTTCTGTTCTAACATGCAGATTAATAACTGGAGGCCTAGTTTGAAGCTTTGTTAGAAGGAGTCTCCTTTGGTTTTCATTTTATCCTTCAGTATAGATTTTTGGTGTAAACTGAAAGCACAAGGTGTTTACTAAGTCCCTCTAAGTTGGCAGGACCTGAACTCTGAACCCCATCTCTTCGGTAACGGGCCACTACCGAAATCTCTCCTCAGTTCTTAAGTATTCCGGGTGTTGTTTTCTCCTAGTGTATCTGAAGTCTTGAGTGTTTAGGGTCATCCCAAAATTGGAGAGGAATTTGCATACTTGTGACTGCTCTTTTTGAAGTTTCATCTTTCTTTGGTGTCCCCGTCTCCATTTCCTACTATTGCAGGAGCTGTGTATTCAAACATATGATTTCCCAGCCAAATAAAATTGCTGCTTTCTGCTTGAGTTCTGTCTCTGCATGAGCTACAAAACTCATAGTGCCCTGAGAGAAAATGTCAATATTGAATGTGGATCTCATCCAGTGTGCTTCCTTTCTTTTCAAAGATTTTTCAAAATACTTTCTCCAGGTTCTCTTACATGCATATCAGGAGATTTATCATAGGAATTGGCTAAATGATTATGGAAGCTAAGAAGCCCCAAGATGTGTAGTTGACAAACTGGAGACGCAGAACTGCTGATGATCTAGTTCTAGGCTGAGCCCTACGCCTCAAGAACCAGGAAAAATGGTAATGTAAGTGCAAGTCTGAAGGCCACTAAGCTCGGGGCCCAAGAAGAGCAGATGTCTCAGTTTAAGTCTAAAAGCAGGAAAAGACTGATGTCCCAGTTCAATACAGTCAGGCAGGAGGAATTCCTTTTTATTCAGCTTTTTGTTCTATTTAGGTCTTCAATTAATTGGACGAACTATAACTCATATTGGGCAGGGCAATCTACCTTAATCTATGGCTTCAAATGTCAACCTTGATATAGAAACACTTTCAGAGATACATGCAAAAGAATATTTGATCAAATGTCTGGGTACTCTGTAACCAAGTCAAGTTAACACAGAAAATTAACCCTAAGTAGATTTGAGTTCAGTGAAAGAAGAAAATTCTCCAAGAACTTCTTTCTTACTTAGGTTGCTTTCTCTCAGTTATAACTTGTGCTAGTCTTTGAAGGGCTCAATATATTGTTATGTAGAAAATTATGGGTGGATTTTGGCATGGTAGGTATACACACCTGATAGATGGCATTCCTTAAAATAGGATCGAAATTAAGCTAAGGCTTAAAGAGAGTGGGCAAGCATTATGCTATTTATTTATATTTTATTGTTAGGTATCATGAAAATGCAAATAACATTGACTTAAAAAATAGAAATAAAAGGATATATTGGACTTCATTTATACCTTAGTCAAGACTGTGGTATTATATCTCTGTGACTCCCTTGGTTCTATCCTGCTTAGTGTGTCACCTTTGTTCTCAGGATAGCTTATTTTATAGGACGGCTCTATTTTATAGGATGGCTAAAGAAATTCCAATCTCCATACCCACTATCAAAAAAAGTATAGTATTAGTGTCTCAGAATTATCTCATAAATCCTTTACAAATGTTCTAATTAAGTCATCCCTTACCTAATTTTTTAAATAAGATAATAAATGTAATGAGTTTATTTTAGTGCCTGGTATATTATCAACAAATATTATCAGTTGGCAAAATTGTTTCTGTTCCTTCTGAGTGAAACGGAATTTAGTGTGACTTCAGGTCACACTTCTTTCCCTGTTCCCAAAGCAGGGTAAAAGGGGGTGATTTTGATCTCTCCTAATCTGTAA
Source organism: Mustela nivalis (assembly GCF_964662115.1). Classification (NCBI taxonomy): domain Eukaryota; kingdom Metazoa; phylum Chordata; class Mammalia; order Carnivora; family Mustelidae; genus Mustela; species Mustela nivalis. The sequence goes on along the minus strand of NC_139029.1, from coordinate 67,719,281 downwards.
TGACATTTTAGTGTGAATAAAATTTACCTATTTTCTCTGCCAGGAGTAATTTGTTGGGAATGGGACCAAATTATGATAATGATTATGGCAACGATGATGACAGTGTCAGGTAGTGAGTGAATGATTCTTTACCAAGTGCTTTCTTAGATGTGATCTTATGTAACCCCTATAACAATTATAATAAAATGATCTCTCTGGGACCTGCCTATTTATGGAAATGCAAGGATTGCAATAGTACCTCTCAAATCAGAAGTAGACAATTGCTTATACTGCATGTCCATAAGAATTGTCCTACTTGGGACTCCAGCAAACATTAGAATTTCAAAAGCTACTACAACTGTCTGTGATCGTCTCAGAATCAGCTCACTCTCTGTTTGGGTGCTCAGGATTCAATTTTGTCCAACAATATGCGGATTTTCCTGCTCTCTATTTGACAATTCATTCCTGAGTTATCTTCCAAATTTAAGATGAATTGCAATAATTTAGTCTGAAGTAGAAGCTAATATGAGCTCATATTTTTGGACACAAAAATAGAAAAAGTAGTGATATCTGTCTTAGTTAAGTAAAGCACATTTATAGACACTGTCTCACTTGATCACCACAATTCTGTCAGATAGGAAGGGCGAGTTGAATAAATATTTGTTAACTGCACAGTATGTGCTAGGCTTAGACTTTAATAAAAATACGCACAAATATAAACAACTCTAACTCTTGGATAGTCTTAATGTCAAATGCATGACTTATTAATTATTGATCTCAACTTTAGAAATTAGGAATTTAAGGCTCAGAGTGGTTAAGTGACTTGCCCAATAGCACACAGCTAAGAACAAGTGAAGCTGGAACTCAATCGAGGTCTTCTGATTCAAGTCCTGTGAATTTTGCCTTATCACAATTACTGCCTCTGACACTAATGATGCACATTAGAGATATATTTCCTCAGCCTTTTCTGTTGGTTGGCCTTTTAAAATAGACTCAGAGAATAATTTACTGTCTCCTTGTGTGTGTGTGTGTGTGTGTGTGTGTGTGTGTGTAAAGCCTCTCTCCATTAACATATGCTTCTATTTGCAGATTCATAGTCTAGACGGCCACGGCTGCAAGTATTCACTGGTGGGCCATTATGATGATGTTTGCTCTTTCTCACTAATATCATAAATGGGTGTAAGGTTTGATAGCTCTAAGTGACAGAAAAATATTTTTATAGGTATAGCAGGCACCCATGTCTTTGTAATTAAGCTTGCCTGAAATGAGACCAAATGCATCAACATATTTATGCCTTGGATTGTGCAGTTTCTTTCTGTGTTATTTTATTAACATAAAGGGTGCCTTTAATTATGCAGAGCTACAAACTGCATTATTGATATTCTATAAACAGTAACTATACACGACTCTAATGAAGCAAAAACAACACGCAGTCTCTTGTTTTTTAAGATTCTTAAAAGTCTATATTATGAAATAAAAGTAGTTGGAGGCATTAGCCTCCTTGAGTTGTTACTATGTATGGATATGGATGTAGTCATTTTCATTATTGGAATTTCCCAACTCCATACCTTTTGTTCAAATTTGCCTGAATTACAGTAACATTTAAAAAACGATATTGGAGTTTTGTCACCTGACTCTACTTGACACACTTTTATTTTTTATTTTTTTTTAAGATTTTATTTATTTATTTGACAGAGAGATTACAAGTAGGCAGAGAGGCAGGCAGAGAGAGGGGAGGAAGCAGGCTCCCTGCTGAGCAGAGAGCCCGATGCGGGACTTGATCCCAGGACCCTGAGATCATGACCTGAGCCGAAGGCAGCGGCTTAACCCACTGAGCCACCCAGGCGCCCAGACACACTTTTATTTTTTAACTTACCTTATTCCACATAGTCTACAGAGACGTTTGTGAGACTATCTCAAAGGTGTTGACTTCTACTTGGCATTTTATTTGGGACTAACAGTCAAGCTAAATTCTTAATGGATTTAAAGGAAATCGCTATTCTCTACAATCAAGTACACTAAATGCCTTTCTACTCAGATTTGTGATGCTTTACCAGTTGATTTAAGTTTTGAGAGATAGAGTGAGAAATATGGATGGTTGGAGGGAGGGAACGGAAGAAGGAGGGAAGGACGGAGGGCGGGAGGCAAGGAAAGAGAATAACTGCTCACTTGCAGTTGCATGATCTTAACCTTAATGGTCTATTTGTATGTAAGTCATATGGGATTTATTGCTATTAGAAAATATTATGGATGATCATGAAAAAGGGAATCATAAAAATAATGACTATTGTCTTCCAAGCTTAAGGAAATTATAAGAATTGACAAATCAGGAGGTTTTGTGTTGATTCATTCTATTACATCTATGATACTTCCAGCTAGAAACCCTTTTTATACCAGGATAAACTGAAAAATTAAAAAGTTTGAATAAAATGACTCCCAGTATTTTATTGTTCTGGAGGTGAAATATATATATGCCATTGGGACCATCTTTATATTTTGTTCTTGGTTCAAAATTTTGCTACAAGTGTATTTATGAGCTTTTTAAAATGGCATTGCTCTCGCAAAACTGTGCTACTAGGTGGTCTGATCTTTTATTCATTCCCTCTCTCAATAAATACATAATAGGTATTTTCTCTCTGGATAAAGAAGAGAATCAACCAGCCATGATCCCTGCATTTCTAAAGTTTATGGTCTTCTTGGGTAGATAGACATTATAGAAAAAGTCACAAAAACAATTGCAGATTTTGTGATTAGCAGACAAGAACATTGAAATAACTATTAAAGGGACACCTGGGTGGTTCATTCAGTTAAGCATCTGCCTGTGTCTCACATCATGATTCTGTGGTCCTGAGATCGAGTCCCACATCAGGCTCCTCGCTTGGCCTGCTGCTCCCACTGTTTGTGCTTTCTTTCTCAAATAAATAAATCTTTAAAAAATAAAATAAAATAACTACTAAAAATATTATAAACTATAGGTAAAGATATATATGATGGTTGGATATGGGGAATTTAGAATGATATGAAAAATAAAAGGAAGTAAAGAAAGAAGGAAGGAGAGAGGGAGGGAGGAAGGGAAGAAGGAAGGAAGGAAGGAAGGAAGGAAGGAAACCAAATGAAAATTCTAGAAGTAAAAAATACAGTGTCTAAAATGAAGATAATCCATTCAAAAAGATTAAAAGCATACTGGGATATTGCAGAGAATCAATGGACTTAAAGACTCATCAATAGATATTAATAAACTGGTTCCAGAGAGCATGATAAAAAAGAAATAATGAATCAATCCTCAATTACCTGATGAGGTCATTTCAAGCCATTTTAAAAGATATGCAATTGGAGTCCCAGAAAGAGAAGGGAGACGTAAAAGGGCAGAAAATGCTAAATACAGAAAAATAATGCCTGGGAAGGTGGTTCAAGATGGTAGGATAACAAAATCCTGAACTCACCTCCTTCCATGGACACAAAAAATATATAGCTATAAATGAAACAATCCCCTGTGAAAAAATCTTGAGAACTAACTGAACACCTGCTCCACAGCAAAGGGTAAAAGGACCACACCAAGAAGAGTAAGAGAGGAAGAGACATGCTCTTGCCAAAAAACCTACCCCCAGTGTAGCAACTCACAATTAGGAGAAATTTAAAAAAACAAAACAAACTATCAATGGAGCTTCTCCCTAAGGAGCAAGAGGTTTGTACCCCATACTAGACATCCCAGCCCTTAGGTCCTGCACTAGACAAACAAGCCCCAAAATATCTGATTTTGAAAACCAAGAGTAATTATGTTCAGGAGAACAGTGGGCTATAGAGAAAAGATTTTGCTCTTAAGGTTCTCCCACATAGATCCACTTGCCACAGGATCCAATACAAAAAGCAGCTATTTGAGAAAAGCCTAGATCATAGTTTAAGTCCATTGCTCCCACCCCCACCCCACCATGCTCCAGTCCTGCTTGCACAACAGGACAGGTGAGCCATTCCAATTCCCAGCCCTATAGGCATAGAACTGCCAGACACAGCAGTCAAGCTGTTACATCCCCCCAGCACTCATAGCCCCCATACACATAGTGGGTGAGCAGCCCTGCACCCCCTTATATACTATGCATGATTTTATCAATACCAATGAGCATGTACAACTCACACAGTTTGCCCCTGAGGGCCAGGCTCAAGTCACTTGGGGGAATTGTCTTTCTGGACCCTACTGGTCAAAAATAATCAGAGAGACAGCTCAATTAAGAGAAAGGGCAAGGTTAAATGATAAGGCTAATTTCCTATACAGATCAACTCCTTCAAGACAGGGAGAGATAGCTGTTTCACATCATAAACAGAAACAAACACAGGGAGTCAGAAAAATGAGGAAACAGAGGAAAATGTTCTGAATGAAGGAGCAAAATAAAACCCCAGCAAAATAACCTTCATGAAACAGAGATAAGTGAGTTACCTGGTAAAGAGATCAAAGAAATGGTCATAAGATGCTCACTGAACTCAGGGAAGAAATGGACGAATCACCAAGAACTTCAACAAAGATAGAATGTGTAAAAAAGTACCAAACAGAATTCACAAAGCTGAAGAATACAATAACAGAACTGAACAATGCACTGAGGAGAACCAACAGCAGACTAGATGACTCAGAAGAATGGATCAGTGACCTGGAAGACAGGGTTGTGGAAGCCACCCAAAGAGAACAGCAAAAAGAAAAGAACAATTTTAAATGATGATAGCTTAAGGGAACTGTGGGATGAGTACTAACACTCACAATATCGTCACAATATGGATATCCCAGAAGGAGAAGAGAGAGCAAAAGTGCTGAAAACTTATTTGAAAAAATTAATGGCTGAAAATTTCTCTAACATGGAGAAAGAAACAAATATCTAGGTCCAGGAGGCATGGAGATTTCCAAACAAGATGAACCCAAAGAGATCTAAATGAAGACATATTATAATTTAAAAAGTTAGTAAAGAACGAATCTTGAAAGCAGCAAGAGAAAAACAACTAGTTACATACAAAGGGAGCTCCTATAAGACTATGAGCTGACTTTCAGCGCAAACTTTGCAAACTGGAAAGGAGTGGCATAATATAGCCAACGTGTTAAAAGGACAGAAAGTTTGAACTAAAGATACTCTACCCAGCAAGGCTGTCATTCAGATGGAAAGATAAAGACTTCCAGAGAATCAAAAAGTGAAAGAGCTCGTTACCACTGAATCAGCTTACAAGAATTATTAAAAGGATTTCTTTAAATTAAAAGGAAAAGGTCGGGCGCCTGGGTGGCTCAGTGGGTTAAGCCGCTGCCTTCGGCTCAGGTCATGATCTCAGGGTCCTGGGATCGAGTCCCATATCGGGCTCTCCGCTCAGCGGGGAGCCTGCTTCCTCCTCTCTCTCTCTGCCTGCCTCTCTGCCTACTTGTGATCTCTCTCTATAAAATAAATAAATAAAATCTTTAAAAAAAAAAAAAAAAAAAAGGAAAAGGTCATAACTAGAAATTTAAATATATAATATATAATTATAAATATCTGATATATATAATTATATATTATATACAAACATAAATGTAAAGGAAAGCCATAAATCTCACTGGTAAATGCAGATAAATAGTAAAAATAGGCATCAGCCACTTAACAAGCTAGTAGGAAGATTAAAAGGCAAAAGTAGTAAAACCAACTACAACTCTAATAATTAGCTAAAGAATACACACACAAAAAAATGGAAAATATGATGTCAAAACATAAAACACTGAAGGAGGAGTAAAAATGTAGTGCTTCTAGAATACGGCTGAACTTAAGTGACCATCAACCTAAAAAGGATACCTATACATATAGAAGTTATTACATACAAACCTCATGGTAACCAGAAACCAGAAGCATATAATAGAACACAAAAATAATGAAGCAGGATTCCAAGCATAACACTAAAGAAAGTCATTCAACCATAGGGAAGAGGAAGAGAAGAAAAAAGGAACAGAGAAGAATACCAAGATGACCAGAAAACAATCAACAAAGTGTCAATAAGTACATGCCTACTAATAACTACTCTAAATGTAAATTGGACTAAATGCTCCAATCAAAAGACACAGGGTCGGGGCGCCTGCGTGGCTCAGTGGGTTAAGCCTCTGCCTTCGGCTCAGGTCATGATCTCAGGGTCCTGGGATCGAGCCCCGCATCAGGCTCTCTGCTCAGCAGGGAGCCTGCTTCCTCCTCTCTCTCTGCCTGCCTCTCTGCCTGCTTGTGATCTCTCTCTCTGTCAAATAAAAAAAAAAAAAAAAAAAAAAAGACACAGGGTGGCTGAACTGATTAAACAACAACAACAACAAGACCCATCCTTATGCTGCTTAAAGGAGACTCACTTCAGCACTAAAGACACACACAGACCAAAAGTAAAGGGATGGGAAAGGACACTCCATGTAATAAACAAGTAAATACAAGGGGAAAAAGTTGGGGTAGTAATATAAAACACAAAATAGACTTTAAAACAAAGACAGTAACAAAAGATGAAGACAGACATTATTTAATGAAAAAGAGGGCAGTATAACAAGAGGATATAATAATTGTAAGTATTTATTCACCCAAGACAGGAGCATCTAAATATATAAAACAAATAGAAAGAGTACAGAGGGAGAAACAGGCATCAACACAGTAATAGTAGGGGACTTTAATACTCCACTTACATCAATAGATAGATCTTCAAGACAAAACGATCAATAAGGAGACATCTTTTTTTTTTAAGATTTATTTATTTATTTGAGAGAGGGAGAGAGAGAGGGAGAGAGAGCACAGGCACATAGAGGGAGAGGGAGAAGCAGACTCCCTGCTGAGCAGGGAGCCGACGCAAGGCTCCATCCCAGGACCCCAGGATCATGACCTGAGCTGAACGGAGATACTTAACCGACTGAGCCACCCAGGTGCCCCAGGAGACATAAGTCTTAAACAACATACTAGAATACATAGACTTAATAGATATATAGAGAATATTCCATTTCAAAATAACATGACACACATTTTCTCAGGAGGATACAGAACATTCTCCAGGAGAGATCACAGGTTAGGCCACACACAAAACAAACAAAAAAACCACCTCTTTAAGACTGAAATTATCAAGCATCATTTCTGACCACAGTGGTATGAAACTAGGAATCAATTACAAAAAGAAAATTGGGGGAAAAAAACCACAAATATGTGAAGATTAAACAATACGCTACTAAACAACTAATGGGTCAACAAAGAAATTAAAAAGGAAATAAAAAAACACCTTGAGACAAATGAAAGTAGAAACACAATATTTTAAAATCTATGTGATGTAGCAACAGCAGTTCTAAGAAGGAAGTTCCTAGTGACACAGGCTTACCTTAACCAAGAAAAATCCCAAATAAACAATCTAACTTTACACCTAAAAGAACTAGAAATAAAGAAAAGAAAGAAAAAAAAAGTCTAAAGTTAGTAGAAGGAAAAGGATAATAAAGATCAGAACAGAAATATATGAAATAGACTAAAAAAAATTAGAAAAAAATCAATGAAACTAAAAGCAAATTCTTTGAAAAGAGAAACAAAATTGGCCAGACACATCAAAAGAAAAAGAGCCCAAATAAATCAGATCAGAAATGAAAGAGAAGTTACAATTGATACCACAGAAATACAAAGAACTACAAGACTAAATTGTATAATAATATACCAACAAATGGGACAACCTGGAAGAAATAGATAATTCCTATAAACACACAATCTTCTGAGACTGAATCATGAAGAAATAGAAAATCTGAGTAGACCTTTAATCAGTAATGAGATTGAATCAGTAAAAGGAAAAACAAAAACAGAAAACAAAACAAAAAAAACCCACAACTTTCAACAAACAGAAGTCTAGGACCAGATAGCTTCACTGGTGAATTCTACCAAACATTCAGCATTAACACCTATTCTCAAATTATTCCCAAAAAATTGATGAGTAGGGACTACTTCCAAATTCATTTTACAAGGCCATCATTACCCTGATACCAAAACCAAAGACACCACAAAAAAAGCAAATTACAGGCCGTTATCCCTGATGAACACAGGTACAAAATTCAACAATATATTAGCAAACCAAATTTTTAAAAAATTAAAAGGTTCATACACCATGATGAAGTGAAATTTATTCCAGGGACATAAGGATAGTTCAACATTTGCAAGTCAATTGTGATTCATTATATTAACAGAATGAAATATAAAAATCACATGGTCATTTCAACAGATGTAAAAAAAAAACATCTGGAAAAATTTAACACCTATTTATAACCAAAACTGTCAACAAAATTGGTACAGATACAGAGGAAATGTACCTCAACATAATAAAGGTCATATACAATGAACTCACAGTTAACATTACACTCAGCAATGAAAAGCTGAAAGCTTTACCTCTAAGATCAGGAACAAGACAAGGATGCTCACTCTCACAACTTATATTCAACATGACATTGGAAGTCCTAGCCACAGCAGTCAGGAAAGAAAAAGAAATAAAAGGCATCCAAATTAGAAAGGAAAAAGTAAAACTATTATTACTTGCAGATGACATAATACCATAAGTAAAAAAAACCCTAAAGACTCCACACAAAAACCCTGTTAGAACTAATAAAGGAATTCAGTAAGGTTGCAATATGCAAAATTAATATGCAGAAACCTGTTGCATTGGTTTTTAGTAATAATGAAACCTCAGAAAGAGACAGTAAGAAAACTCCTATTCAGAATTGCATCAAAAAGAACAAAATACTGCATTGGCCCCAGAGATAACTTCTATTTCTGTCTCTATTTTATGCTTATCACTAACAAACTACCTTCTATGTGGGTTGTTTAGTTTTGCTTTGTTTTTTAGTGGGGTTTAGGCTTGTTCTGTTTGTTCCCCCCCAGGAATCAGGTCGCATATCTAGGTTTTATCTGCCAACTTCCTACAGGTTGGGAGGCCTGTGAGCCATAGAGCAGTACATAGATAGATGCAGCCTGATATGCTTGGTTCTATCTGTCCTGTAACAGGAGTTTCTCAGCTGTGAAGTTGGAATTAAGGCTTCTTGAAAAAGACTGACCCTATGATTTTCTGAGAAAGAGTAATGTACATTCTCACAAGGCTGTTGTGTAACTGGAGGACTGTCTGGAGGCCTGTTCTCATTGTGAAGAACCAAGTATTATTGCCAAACTTTAGAAAATTTCTAATATGTATCCTTCCTATCAGGAGAAAGAAAACAAAAATCTTAAAAAAATTTATATATATATATATAAATTTAAAAAGCTTAGAAATAAATTTGGCAAGGAAGTGAAAGACATGTACTCTGAGAACTATAAAGTACTGATAAAAGAAATTGAAGAAAACACAAATAAATGTAAAGATATAGCATGCTCATGGACAGAAAGAATTAATATTATTAAGAAGTCCATACTACCCAAGGCAATTTACAGATTGAATAAAATCTTTATCAATATAACAATGGTATTTTTCAAAGAACTAGAACAAAAAAATCCTGAAATGTGTAGGGAACCATAAAAGACCCTGAATAGCCAAAGCAGTCTTGAGAAGAACAAAAATGGAGGTCTGATTTTAAACTATACTACAAAGCTGTAGGAATCAAAACAGTATGGTACTGGCACAAAAACAGATATGTGACTCAATGGAAAAGAATAGAGAGCCCAGAGATAACCCGTGCATATACGGTCATTTAATCTACGAGGAAGCAGGCAAGAATGTGCATTGGGAAAAAGAAACCTCTTCGATAAACAGTGTAGGGAAAATTGGACAGCTACCTATAAAAGAATGAAACTGGACCACTATCTTACACCATATATAAAAATTAACTCCAAATGAATTAAAGACTTAAATATGAGACTTAAAGCCATAAAACTCCTAGCAGAAAGCATAGGTGTAAGCTCCTTGACATCAGTTTTAGCAATATGTTTTTGAACTTGATCCCACATGCAAGGGCAGGAACTTTAACAATGTAGTACAAGGGGTGCCTGGGTGGCTCAGTGGGTTGGGCCACTGCCTTTGGCTCAGGTCATGATCTCAGGGTCCTGGGATCGAGTTCCGCATCGGGCTCTCTGCTCAGCAGGGAGCCTGCTTCCTCCTCTCTCTCTCTGCCTACTTGTAATCTCTCTCTGTCAAATAAATAAATAAAATCTTAAAAAAAACAACAACAATGCAGTACAAGGAACAGGAGCTATGGTTTAAATAAATCTCCACTTTAATCTCAGTTATGTGATTTGTAAGCACAGTAACCTTGGACACATTTTGTAACCCAAGCCTCAATTCCCTCAACTGCAAATGGGAAAAACAGTGTCAAACACAAAGCTTGACATGAAAAGTAAACTAGCTTCTTTATTCAAAAATAATAGATGTGGGCATTCAAGAACTCTTAGACTCTTCCCTTGCCCCCAACACCCCCCTAAACACAAAATTACAAATGGCCCCTGACTTACAAAGGTTCAATTTATGATTTTTCAACTACACAATGGTGCAAAAGTGATTATGCGTTCAGTAGAAACTGCATTTCAGATTTTGAATTCTGATCTTTTCCCAGGCTAGTGATATGAGGTATGATACCCTCATGCCCGTGCGATGATAGACAGTGGCAGGGAGCCCCAGCTCCTGGTCAACCATGTGATCAAAAGAGTAAAACATAAACACTTAACAACCATTCTCTACCTACACAATCATTCTATTTTTCACTTTCAGGACAGTATTCAATAAATTACATGAGAGATTCTACACTTCATTTTAAAATATGTGTTAGATGATGTTGCCCAACTATAGGCTATGAAAGTATTCTTTTTTTTTTAAGATTTTATTTATTTATTTGACAGAGAGAGATCACAAGTAGACGGAGAGGCAGGCAGAGAGAGAGATAGAAGGAAACAGGTTCCTCGCTGAGCAGACAGCCCGATGCGCGACTCGATCCCAGGACCCTGAGATCATGACCTGAGCCGAAGGCAGCAGATTAACCCACTGAGTCACCCAGGCACCCTCTTTTTTTTTTTTTTTTAAGATTGTATTTATTTATTTGAAAAAGAGTGACAGAAAGCACAGCAGAAGAGAGAGAGGGAGAAGGAGGTTTGCACCGAGCCGAAAGCCCAATGCAAGGCTCAATCTCAGGACCCTGAGATCATGACCAGATCTGAAGGCAGATGTTTGATGACTGAGCCACCCAGGTGCCCCCAGTGAAAATATTCTATACATTTAAGGTAGGGTAGTCTAAAGCTATGGTGTTCAGTAGGTTAGGCATATTAAATCCATTTTCTACTTACAATATTTTCAATTTAGGATTTATCAGGTTTATCACAATTTATCAGAACATAATCTGTAAACCAAGGAAGATGTGTATATAATTTAGCCTACTCATCTATTCATGCTGGCCTTTGAGACCACATAGTCTAGTTCTATGTAAACTCTTACAACTCATGTTATAGCATTCCTGTAAATGCATCTTAATATCATTCCACTTACTCCTTTCTATGAAGCCAATGTTCTACCCTCATTCAGTTTCAGATACCTCATCAATTTTTTGATGATTCTTTGCATACGCTTTTGGTTCTACTAGGAATATTCTTCCTTATCCTTAACTACAAAATAAGCCCTTTAAATCCTTTAAAATCTGACTCAGTCTTAAGGATGTTTTTCTTGTCTCAGATAAACAAGTTTCATCCTTCCTCTATTCTTTCATATCCGGGACACTTCTAGAACACACATTGTGTTGTAATCTATTTTGATCTAAACACATAAATCATGAGCTACATTTTAAGTTAGAACAGTGACTGAATTTTCATGTCTCTGAATCTCAAATTTTCCTTATGATCTTGACATATAACATGTACTCAATAAATATTCTCTGAACACATCAATACATGGATAAATAGTGTTAGTGAGACAAAGCACAATGAAGGGACCAGCTGGGATTTCAGTCTGAAAGACCTAATTTCCAGGCTGAGACTTGCAAATTTCTAGCTGCATGAGGTCTTTGCCAAGTCACCTCATTTCTCTGTTTTAGTTTCCTCAACTGAAGGAAATAATGTCTTCCTGCCTGAATTGTTGGAATTAAATGACACTAAATACATGGAAGTAGTTTGTTAACTTTAAAATAGTCTGTACATTTACATTACATTACTTCTTTTGTTAAGGATTAGTAAAAGAAATTTTTATTTGAATAATTTGTTAAAATGATTTCCCAAAGCAAGCAGTGTCCATTTTGCAATACGCCTTGAATGTATAAGAAGTTTTACCCATGGACTCTGATCATGGGAGAGAGGGTAAGTGGGTTAGGAACAGCCTTGAAGGGAGGATAATTTTTGACCTTTCTGTAAAACACCTTTAATAAAGTGAATAAAGATTTGGGACCAGAAAAGGCAAAACAGAAGATGGGATATTCAAAGATGAGGAAAAGTGTCTTGTTTTGTCTTCCTGGCAAAGATTTCAAGTGAACACTTGTTTACAAATATATTTTGTTTTTAATTATGTGACACACACACACACATAATTTTATAGATATTATTTTATTATATTTTTAGGTAGAAAAACTTTTAGTTATATATTCTTTTTTCCATTTCCCTAAGTCTCCAGGCCTCAATTCTCTCACCTCTAAAATGAAAGAAATAATATGAATCTCATATCACTTTGAGATTAAATGAAATAACACATAAATGTGCCTAGCATACGATAAAGACTACAGCAAACATTTTGTTATTTCCGGAAAAAATATTTTTCGATAATCTACTCATTAAGTGGGGGTATTTCTCTGTATCAGAACTAAATGCGATCTCTCATTCTTAGCCATCTTTGTTTTTCTCACTGGGAGTAAAAAATAAAACTTAAGAGAAAACAATTCCAAAGTCTCTCATACGCAAGAAAGCAAGTCTTTGAAGTTACCTCACGGGACTCCAGAGATCTGAAATGAAAGTGGAGATAAACAAAGAAAGCTCAAAAAGAATGAGAGACAGAAAGCTATGGACAATACTGACAGACCATGGAAATTGGAGGAAAAAAGAGACAGAATTTATGATTGAAGCACACTGAATAATTCTGGTTTTGTTTTTGTCCCAAGGCTATAGATAGTTTGTCCTAAAGGAATAATGCATGATTTTCATTGTTCAAATGGTTAAGAATGTTTGGGTGACAGAGGAATGGGTTATTAGTTGAAGTAGAGACTTCATACCATCCCAAGTGGGTTTTAGGTGTGAAATGGTTTAATTAGAAGTATTCTGGTTACAGAAATAATTCAGTTTGACTTTTTTGCAATAAAATAGCCCCTTGGGGAAAAAAAGTCACTTTTTAAAATTGTTTAATTTTTTAAGGCAGAAGCAATTACAAATGACAAAAAACATATGATAAAAGATTTCACCTTACTAGCTATCAAACAATACTAATTAAGATGGTGTTTAACTGTTTTTTTTCACCTATCAGGGTGACAAAAATTACAATAAGTGACTCTACCTAATATTAGTAAAGAACAGGGAAGGTAAATACTTTTAAACACAGCTGTTAAGACTATACATGGAGATCAAGGCAAGAAGCATCAAAATCTGGATGGAGTGAGGCAGAATTCTGCAGTTGCTATCTAGGTATATTCTATTCTTTTTTAAGGAATTTATCTTAAGAAAATAAATTATGTCATAATCACTTAATAGCATAAAAACAATATTGCATAAGAATATCTGATGAATAGAGAAATGTTTATAATTCCATGTTTTAAAAATAGTTTTTCACTGTATGTAAAACATTTATGTACATGCACTCCTATCAACATTGTTCTGGTTATGGATAGAAATGAACCAGTTGATAAGAACCTATTTTTGAGTGATGGGAATACCCGTGATTTTTCTCCACTTTGCTTGCTCCCTTTTCCTCCAACACTTCCTACTATGAAAATGAGTAACTTTTGTAATCATGAAAACACTCTGTTTTTCATAATGAAAGTATGTTTTCTTTTTCAACCTAGTCTTTACATCCTACTTCCAAATCAGCTTTTATTATTTTTACTTTAACATGATCATATAGCTTATTTCTGTAGATTTCAGATCCCTATTCTAGATCCGAAAACAGGGTTGGGTTGAGAGCATCCCAAGTAAATTTTTTTCATAAACTAAGAACCAAAGCCCGTTTTTTTGTCATTCAAATAAGGAAGGGATTGTACACTGGGGCGGTGGGTGGGGCGGAGCTATCAATTTTTGCAGAGGTTGTTGGGTTTTGAAGATTTTAATGGGGACCGTAGAAAGAAGCACACACAAAAAAGTAAGAACAAGAGTCTGCAGTGTGTCAATGAAAGGACAAGGGATGCAAAACGACAACATAATGAAATGTGACATGTCTCTGCAATGACATGTCAAGCTTGTACAATTCAAAGGCCAGGGTTTGTCTAAACCCTTGGCAAAAGCATGGTTTCAGTTAGTTGCTTGTAAGGGACCTACAACATTAAAAATAATGTTTATTAACAAAATGGTTTCACTATGGGAAAATCTTCCTGTGACATATATTACCAATGGAAAAGAATGGTTTGAATTGCAATTCTATAAATGAAGTAGACCCCCTCCTAAGGACTGCATTCCAATAAGGAAGCTTCAAAGTAAAAGAAGACACCATCATTTCTGTCTTTTCAGCGCCTATATTCAAATGTTCTTTCAGTCTGATAACTACATCTGTTTATTGTCCTATCTGTTTTACTTGGAGGGCAAGAAATCCTAGAAGCGTTGCTTTTCTGATTATTTGCCTTACATCGCGGTACTCTAAAATCAAACACTATTGTGCCAATTCTAGTATTAGTTCTTCAGGTTTTTGTTTGTTTTTGCTTTAACATTTAAAAAGACTACATGAGAGATGAAGCAGTGCTTTCTTTTTTCACTTGTACATGAATGTTACAGCTTTTTTTTATAGTTGCTTTATAAGAAAATGCCAGAACTCCATCAAATGATAAATAGATACACAGTTTTCCCATTCTCCTTACCATCGATATTCACAGAAGTTTCATTGTTTCCCAAAATATAACACTTTGTTGAAACCACCAAAGTTAGTGACTTTTTCATTCACTTTTTGTTTTCTACAGATATCTTGTAATATGGGCTCTGGATGTTAAAGCAAATACTGCACATTTTCAAAAATCCATATGAGAATTATCCGTGTTTAAGTTCTTGGAAACATCCTTCCCACTTTTGATTTGTTTAATGTGGTCTTAAAAGTATATGTAACAGACCACAAGGAACATGTTTCTTAAGAGCACCTACATTAAATACTCAGAAGTGAGTAGGTAATGCTGTGCAGATGTTGTCATGGTAAATACTCATGATAACATACTTGAAAATGGCCAGAACTCAAGTTTCGATCTAGGCCAGTCGGACTTAAATTACAGGCTGTTATTTTTCAAAATGTTTTCCTTTATTTTAGTCTTAATGAATAAATGTTTTCAGATCTGATACAATAATGTTTGAATTCTGTTGAAACCACAATTTTCTTCTACTCCACACCCACCACAAATGGTATGAAGGCAGAACGAGGCTGAAGGCAGAACAAGGCTGTTGTGCTGCTCTACTGATCTCCCTTCAGTACACTGACGTGGTTTAGGTTATTTTTCTCACAGTTTCAAGTTGGTCTGCTAGAGAAATCTCATAAAAGTAGTCTGGAACTGTTTCCTAAAAGAGAAGGTCTTTTCTCTTTAAATGGTTTTGGAACAAGTTATTTATTGGGAAAACAGAATAGAATACTAACTAAATGCAGAGTTGCATTTAATTCATGACAGACTTCCTCTTTCACAGAAAAAAAAAAAAAAAACATATTTTTTTAAAATCACTGGACAATAAAGCCACCAACATTCTACCTTCCTGAATCTTTTATAGCTGAAATGGAATTACTAGACTCACGTTTGTGCTTCATTAATACTGTCAAGCAAAAGGAGATGAAAAAAATTTCAAGACGTCTGTTGCTTAAATACTGACATTCTATTATAGCTTGAAATTCATATTTGCAGTTATCAGCTAAAGGGTTCCTTGGGGATTTTAAATGCAGCTAATACTCATCCCCGAAGTATAAAACTAGAAGTTCTTATGGTCAGGCTCTAAGGTATCTGCTGGATGGAAGATCTCAAAGCTCCTGGATTATTCTCCTAGCCTTTGCTCAGTCTCAAGATAGAGTAAATAGCCTTGCTTAAACTTACTACAGACTTTGTATCCTCGATTAAGTCTCATAATGGGCAAGGACCTCAGCTGTTTTGACTCTTAAATGGGATTCATGTGTCTTTATACATTTCAAGGCATATAGTTTATTGATTTACTGCTTTGAATTGTTGCTGTTTTACATTGCTTATGAAATATAATCTGGTACGATATATATTTCTTCTTCTTACCTGATATAGTGCTCAGCACACAGCAAGTATTCAGCAAATGTTTGCTATTGTTGATGGTGTTCTGTACCTTACTCTTACCTTCATTTCAGGTGTAGTGTTAGAGTTGACACACATTAACCTGCCTTATCTAAAATGAACGCTTTTCTCTTGCCTTTAGTGATAGCATGCTGTTAACAGCATGTTCTGTTACCTAATATAATATGTGAAGTTTAATCACCAAAAGTAGCTACTTCAGAATACACCTAGAGGAATGACCTGATTAATGGGACTTATTCCCAAAGCGAAAGTTATACCATCAACAAATTCTAAAATGCAGAATATGAGTTTACGTGAGCAACAAGCTTCAGAATACAAGTTCTCATTCTGTTATTTATTTTGTTCAATCACCTGTGAGGAGAGCCTTAATCTGTGATTGTTTATGACAAAACATATTATAGTATGTTTAGGTCCTTCAACTTTAGCACTTGTAGCAGTCAGTCACTTTGTCCTGGGCAATCAGTGCTTGTGAAAAGCAGCTGAAATATTTCCTTTCACATGAATGCAAAAGTCCTCCCAAAGAATCCCCTCTGGGAATGTGCACAATAATATCAGAACATGGGCTAGCTTGAAGTCACAAATGCTGACAGTTCCTGCCTTTGGGGACAAAGAGACAGTGGAGACTTCCTGACAAATGCTGTACTTGACTTACTTCCCCCTTATCTGTTCACAGAACAAGTGTCACACAAGGGATTACGGAAGTCAATGTCGATTTCCCTATTCAAATACTCTAGGTATTAGGCTGAGTTCCAAGACGGAAAGAACCAATCACCTACTAATGCTCCATGGCCTGTCAGGCCCAGAGCAGCTCAACCCTATAGTTAAAAGTGGTATATAACATCAAGGCATTGGTTTCTAGTGCAAAATAAAATTGATGTATTCAGAAAACAACCAGTAGGCAAGATTGCTGAATCGATGCAGGAAGAAGAAATTTCTACAGATATGTTACTTAGTAATCATTTTGGAATGCATCTAGAAAGTTGCTTTGTTTCATTTGGGTTTCTATAGAAAAACTAAAACAGATATAATAAAGTAGAATGTAGGACTCCACAGACTCCTCTAAGCAGCCTGGTAGCCCAGACATCCAAGGTAGTCAATTCCATTCTCCTGGCCCATTGCTACTAGAAATGTGCACCAGAAACTGCAGAAACCTATATCAGCATGGGAATTGTTATTGTTGATCGAATGCCAGCAAATAATACCATGGTTTCTTTCTGATGGCCAGCAATTTCACAGGGTTTTAAGTATTGCAGGGATAAAGGCTTTTCTTTTTAATGAAACTCATCCATTCTGTAAGACTTACGTTGTACAAATTTCCCTGAGAAAAATTAGATGGAAGTATGGTAACTTACACTTCTTTCCCAAGTGTATTTGGAAATGCAACAGATTTAGAAACCAAGGAAATACTTACCATATGTTGGGCAGGAGGGGGAAGGATGAAATGAAATTGGATGTTTTTCATATGGGAATCTAGTTTTGCTTGAGTTAGTGTAAAAAAACATGGAAAAGCCAGTACATTTGTCTATTTCATTTAAAATATCTTTTTATTTTACATAAACCTGCTCTTAAACTTGTACTGAGCAGTCCTATAAATTTTCACATTTTATTATATCAAACCAACACATATAAAAACTCCTCTATGGGAATGAGCATCTGAAAAACAGTGTATGTGGGCCTGGCCTTCCAATATGTGTTACTAATTAGAACCAAACAAATAATGGCTTCAGAATTTTTTTAAACACAGGTGTAATGCAAAATCAAAAGCACTCCAGGCAGAAGATTACTCTAATCACAAGATTACTACATTTCTTTGATTTCTGCCCATGTGAGAACTCCTGCAGTGGTGAAGGTCTTGATAATATGAATGCCCACATAGCTAATTCACAGAACCTTGGTGTGGAACTCCCTAATTCAAGAACCCCAAGGAAATACTGGCTTCCCTGGTGAAAAAGCCATAAAATGACTGTTTATTTAAATGAGTTAATCTCTACCTCTTTAAAAGTATCTATGGGATTCTCATTGTGAAGTCTGTGCTTTCTTCAAGGTATTGGCTCTTTCACAAAACAAAAATCCACTCGTTTTGAGTAGGTGCCTAATAGTTCCAGAGCATTACACTTTTAATTACCTTTATTTAAATAACAAGCAATTTTATTAAATAGTTAAAGGCACAGCTTCTCAAATGCTTTCCCATTTCTAAACCTTTTCTTATTCCAATGAATTGGCTTGAGACATGTAACTTGGATGAAAATATTTCAGTCTGTAAACTCCTTACTAATGGTTAACACACTGCCCATTTGATGCCTCGCCTGACACTCAGATAAGACATTATCTGACTTCATTACCACTACACTCACCTATTTTATCAGATAAGTTGAGCTTCAGTAATTCAGACAATGATTAGATGAAGAACAAAACAGCCCCCAGCAATTAAGAAGCATATTTAAAAGCACTTTAGACCAAATGTACCTCTTGCAGGACCTTTTTTTTCTTCATTCTCTTTAGAGCATTTTCAAGACTCGGACTATAATTGAAAGAAAATTTAATCCTGCATTAACCATATAATCATTTTGCAAACTAGGTTCTGGAACTCCTCTTTATTAAAGTGGGTTAGTCCAGAATTTGTGGATTAATGATTTCAGACCCTATTTAAAATCTTGTAGACTTAGCATACTGCACAAAGTCTCTATTTTCCTTATGGTTAAATCACCGGAATACTAATTCTCGGCATTTAGCAGCTTCCTTTTAAAAGCACAAAGTGTTACAAGAACTCTAGCAAAAGAGAGTGAAAACTGTATTGCAAAGCGAAGGAAATATATTCCTGTTTCCTATTCAGCCATCAGATAATACAGAAACAAACCCATAGCTATTAGGCAGGCTTCTTGACCATGAGGTAAATCAAGCAAGCTCTCCTAAAGCTGCAAGGATAAGGGTGCAAGGAAATAGGTGCTGTATTTAAGATAGTGTTTATTTGAGTAATAATGCCAACATAGTATTTTATTCTTAATTAAAAGAATTGTTCTAGGGTGCCTGGGTGGCTCAGTGGGTTAAGCCGCTGCCTTCGGCTCAGGTCATGATCTCAGGGTCCTGGGTTCGAGTCCCACATCGGGCTCTCTGCTCAGCAGGGAGCCTGCTTCCTCCTCTTTCTCTGCCTGCCTCTCTGCCTACTTGTGTTCTCTGTCAAATAAATAAATAAAATCTTAAAAAAAATAAAAAAATAAATAAAAGAATTGTTCTATATTTTGTTGTATAAAAATGAGTAAAAAATAATAATAGCAGTAACATATTTGCAGTTATTTGCATTTTTAAAAAGCTCCTTTGCATGCTTTCTCTCATTAAAAATTTCTAATAAGTTTCCAAAGTGTCAGTAGATGTTTTGCATATATACAGTGATAAATATCCAAGGAAAATTGCTGTCTTAAAGAAAAGAAAAAAAAAAATACATTGGTTCACGAAACATACTAAAAAAAGAAATTGGCTTCAAGCATTTGAATTCAGGGATTGGAGATGAAGTGTTACCAATGCCCCTTCCTGCTAACTCTTTTCCTCTCAAGGATCTCTTCCTTCTCAAAAGGGATCACTCCAAACAGGGGCAAGATGGCCACTGGCAACTGAAATCAAATTTTTCCCCTTGCTCAGAGTCACAGAAAAAGGGAGTTTTCTTGATGGTTAGATTCAGCAAAAGTCCTAGGATGGCATGAATTGGGTTAGCCTGCCACAAAGGTCTGTTCTTGTGTCAGTGGCTGGTGCCCTCCCTGATTGCTCAACCCATGTGTCTCCTTTGAGAGAATCCCATCAACTTCTCTCAAACCATCTCAACTAAAACAAATAAACAAAGCAAGCAAACAAAGAAGCACCTGAACTGATGAATTTACTGTGGGACAGGTGATGACAGGGGTGGGGCAGAAGTTGGAAGGAAGCAGGTGTGGTTCTCCAAGAAAGGGGGTCCAGGGCAGACAGGCTTTTATACCCACTGCTGGTATTCTACGCTTCTCTTTTACAGACGAGAGAGCTGAGAGCAAAAGAGATTAGGTATTTTCACTGTGTTTTCAAACTCCTTAAAATAATTTAAAACTGTGAGTTATCTTACTGAAAGAATACTCAGTTGCTTCATTTTATCAGTGAGAAAAGTAAGGCCTTCACAGAGAGGTAGTTTGAAAGTTATAAAACAAAAACACGAGCTCAGGTTTCTTGATGTCTACTTGTGTGCTCTTCCCGTCATTCCAGACTATTACTCATATTTCTCTTTTTTAGAATTAATAACCCACAATTGTATAGGTACTGAGCCAATATTTGCCAATACTCTCTACTTTCAGTGTGCTATAGTTCTGGGCTTTATAAGAGATTATAGAACTTTCCCAAAAGTGTGAGACTGTTTGTCCCTGAGCTGATATTTTGAGTGTGAATATTTTTTTTTCATGATCAGTAATTAAAGGATAAGATCTTTATGTGCTGAATAACATATGATAGCTTTAACTGTTCTTGTGAGATTCTTTATATCTAGAACAGAAGTGAATTATGTCAGAAGAAAAACTGAAGTTTTGTTTTTTTTTTTCAGCCAAAATCATCTAATAGTAAGTATCTATTAACACTGTGAGATTTTTCAGGTCTTTCTCCTCTGGGCGGAGCACCAACTCTGCTATCCTGCCATCTACCAGGAATCTGTATCAAGAGGGTGCTTAACAACAAGATTATATCCTCTTGTGGGATTTAGAGCATAGTTCTTGAAAGGAACCTCTTCCTATATTTCAGATCCAAAGATGCTTCTGATCCTAAAACCATTCATTTCTACCTCTCTTCAATCATGAATCATGGCCTTACTCACATGAAAACATCCCGCTGCCTCAGGAACACTTCGGCTTGCAGAGGGGCTGGGCTGAACCTAATCTGCATTCTCCATTGACAGCTCTACTGATTCAGAAGGAAGCTCCTGGTCATATTTGGAGATATTATTTTGTTGAAGCACTACCCTAAGAATATATCCTTGATAACTAAACCAAGTTCATGGCACACTAGAAAAGAATAGAACAACTTTTAACTTTTAACTTTCTTGTAGCTAGAAGTCCTTGTGGAGAGGATCTGACTTTGTTGGGAAAATTCTCTGGTGTGTCTTTGGGAGCAGATGGGTAAAAGGAGATAAGAGAAGAGATGGAGTGGTATGTGCAGCCATTCATGAAGGGGAGAATTCATTCCTTTTTTGAGATTCCCCAAATCATCTAGAAAATCAGCATTATGGAATGCTCTGTGATGTTATGTGTGTATATGTATGTGTGTGTGTGTATGCATGTATGCACAGTGAGGTGGATGTGCTGTGATGGAAAATAGCATACACAAAATCAAGAGGAAGAATGTAAAGAAAAAATTGTTGAGGATGTAAACTCTTTGAAAACCACAGAAATTCTGAGAAGGCCAGAGGCCCCTCACAGGTGGGTAAGCTGGGATTCTGACCAGGTGTAGCCAGAGAGGATCCTAACCTTCCTACCTCATAATTCTCTGATTCTCTAAAGGGACTATGTATTTGGCCCACACATCTACAGTCTGAACATCTGCAACCCCCTATCCTATAAGGTCCATGCTCTATTAGAAAGAAACTTTTGTAAAGCTCTTGAAACTGTTGGGCTATCTCTCATGGTAAGTAACAAAACCTGAAACAATGATGTTTAAAGAACAGATCACTTTCATGTAAGAGGAAATCAGATTCATGGGGTTAGTGCTGACTGATTCAGCAGCATAGCAATCTTCTCACTGGCTTCATTCTGACTCTCATTTTTTCAAAGATTTATAATAGATGCCAAAAGAAATAGAGGCTGCATGTTTCCTCATTCACAACCATGGGGGAGAGAAAAACCTTTCAAATTCACTCTGAAAAGAAAGAAAGAAAGAACTTTCCCAGGGGCCTTTCATAAAGCGTACTACATGGCTTATTGGCCAGAAATGGTCATGTACCCATTACTAAACCAATTTTCTAGGCCTACTCACTTCTAGATTGGGGGTCAATTCCCCCAACTACAGTCAAGCTAGTTAATGGGGATATTAACACAACCACACCATCTCCAGTACTGAGTATTATACTAGATAACAGAGAAAACAGTCATACCCATAGCTTTCTGCCCAAGAAATTTCCAAATAACTACAGGACAGGATTTCAACTGCTAAGACAAATAAGGAAACCTAACCACAAACCTGATTATTTTTTCAGTTCCAAATACTCTAAAGAATCCTACTCCTAGTGAATAGGAATGAGAAAGTGATTCTGAAATATTCCTTTAAAAAATTCATTTATTTATTTGAGAGGAGAAAGAGAGAGAGAAAGCATGAGATGGGCTAGGGCCAAGGGAGAAACAGACTCCCTGCTGAGCAGGGAGACTGATGTGGGACTTGATCCTGGGACTCTGGGATCGTGACCTGAGTCAAAGGCAGATGCTTCGCTGACTGAGCCACATCAGTGACCCTGAAATATTATTAGAAATACTCTATGCATTAGCAATTTTTTGAGTTTTATAAATATATCTTTTAGTTTCTTTGCACCTTGATAAAACAAAGGGCTTCTCTGAATTGTTCACCTATAAAAATGACAAAGCTTAAACTTGAAACTTTGATATAAACAAGGAAATCAGGAATGTTCTTGTATATACCATCTTTCCTGCAGAAAAATGGTCCACAATGTAAAGGGAAGTCAAGATGAGTATTTTCCCTCTCACACATTTAGACTGCAATGCTTTTATAAAAGACCTCATCAGAAAGGATTATATAAATTTCTCTGAATATTTTCACAGACCAAAGAGGGAGTCTACTCAATGAAAGTGCTGGGTAATGGTTTGATCTCCAACAGAGAACACCTTCTCTGATGACCGTTGGCTGCACCCATGTGTTATGAGTTTGTTTATTTTTTAATTGCTCCACAGTTGTTCCAGAGTGTGAGAAGTCGAGTTCCATTGAGCTGGCACTTCTAGTTTTAATTTATGCATGAGTATGTACATTGTTTTTCTCCTGCAGTTCTCAAAGAATTTTATGGGCCATTACTGAGTGACTAAAATGGGTGCAGATTTTGCAAGCCTCTGCCAGAAGATGTTTATTACTGTCATCATTCTTAGGAAAATCATGTTCCAGCAGGTTCAGGCAGTGTGCAAAACGTGGCACATGTGTGAATTGGCCATTTCACACCGCTCTTACAATATTGTCAGTAATAATAAAACCAAGGGAAAGACCTTGGGGAGGGGGATAAGCTACACATTAATTTGGTCATGAAGCTTTGATATGTGATCTTTGTTAGACCCAGAGATGCAAAGTACAGCTTGTTTGTAACCTTCTCACCAAGGGCTAAGGCAGTCGCTTTCTTTTAAAGGTTCCCACTTCTGAGGTTCCTATCTCATGAAGCCTACATCTGATATCCTTGGAAGCTTCTGGATGATTCTCTCTATTTGTTTTGTTAATTTTGAAACACAACTTTCATGTGGCATCTAACACTGTAGTGATAAGAAAAGCAAAATTCATTGAAGATATTTCAAGTTATAGCATATCACTAGCTGCTAAAGCTTGCCACAAATTCTTTCATGTTCACCTGTTCTCCTGGAATCCCTACCTTTTGAGAGACATGTTTTACCTTCTCTTGGGATGACTGTTTTGGGGGGTTGTGGACAGAGCTCATTTGGGAATTTGGGAAAAAATTCAGCTGAATATCTTCAGAAACAATATTTTTGGGATATTATACTATATTGCTCCTATTTCTTCTCACGTTTAATCTTTCAGTGTCATTCCCTTTTTGATTTCTCAGAATGGTTCACATGATAAAGCCATTTTTATATATCTCAGAAACAGTTTCCATTTTTATATTAAATTATTTTATATAATGTATTTATTGTGATAAGAATGGGGGATACATGTTTAATATTACCCCACAAAGTTTGAGTCTTATTTCAAAAGGTCTTAATTTAAAACTCTCCTTGAAGTTCATGCCATTCATATAAGCATGAAACATATATGTTAACCTCAGTACCATGATTTGGGTTGAGGTTCCTAAGGAGGCCATATAAACAGTACTTCTCCCTTCTCAGTTCTACAAATCAAGGCAGAGTGGGGAAAGAGTGGTAGATGGGGCTTAAATATAACCTTTATTATTAGTAAAAGCTAAGTAAAAGAGAAATCCTTAAAATGAAAGTCAAATGGACTTGCTAAGTTTTTAGTTGAGTTAGAGACTTTATCCATGCAGTCAGACAGCTTGGACCAAGAGACCCCCTGCCTGCCCTTGGAGGTGTAAGAGGAAGCTTCTTCCAAAAAACCCAAAACAACAACAACAACAACAAAAACCCATCCCCACAAACACACCAAAAAACCCCACAATAGTACGGAATTGGTTAAACTCTTCCCAAATTCAATAAGAAAATCAGTAAAGAGGCAGAAAGAGACCTGCAAGACTTCAGGATAGGTCTTCCTCTTTAAAACCAATAGTGTTAAACTGATTTTCCTCCCTAGTACATTCACATAATCTTGGAGGCATCTGAAAACTACAGTCAGTCTTTGTCTTATCTTTATTTATTTGTTTCCCATAGAAGTTATTGTCTTCATTTTCTGTGTGTGTACATTTTTTAAAAATCAGTCAGGTATTGAAGTTAACACAGGATTTCAAGTACTGTGTTTTAGAGAACATATTATATTGAAAACGACTCGTTATTTATCTGAAATTCAATTTTAACTGGGTGTCATGTATTTTTACTTGGTAAAATTGGCAATTCTAATTTCAAGGGATTTTACTTTGGTTGAAAAATATTAGAATTTATCATTTTTTGCTATCCTCATAAATTTCAACATGTTTTATCCTCAAGATTAATTGTTTTCCCCAGCTGCTAAAAAGCCATGATTGTAGGACCTAAAACCATAAACCTCCAAGAAGAAAACATAGGCAGTAAGCTCTTTGACATAGGTCTTAAAATTTTTTTTGGACCAGTCTCCTCAGCCAAAGGCAACAAAAGCTAAAATAAAAAAATGGAATTACCTCAAAACTAAAAAGCTTTTGCACAACAAAGGAAAATATCAACAGAACAGAAAGACAGTCTACTGAGTGGGAAAAGATATTTACAAATCATATATCCAAAAAGAGGTTAAATACAAAATATATAAAGAACTCACATTACTTAATATAAAAAAAAAATCTGACTGAAATTGGGCAAAGAATCTGAATGGACATTTTTCCAAAGAAGACCTCCAGATGGCCAACAGGCACATAACAATATGCTCAGCATCGCTAATCATCAGAGAAATGCAAATCAAAACCATAATGAGATGTCACCTCACACCTGTCACACTGGTTATTATCAAAAAGTCAAAGAATAAGAAATGTTGGTGAGGATGTGGAGAAAAGGGAAACCTCAAGCACTGTTAGTGGGAATATAAATTGGTGCAGCTACTAAGGAAATCAGTGTGGAGTTTGCTTAAAAAATTAAAAATAGAACTATCATACAATCTACCAATTCCACTTCTGGCCATTTATCCAAAGAAAACAAAAACACCAGCTCAAAGAGATACATGCACCCCAATGTTCACTGCAGAATTATTTAATATAGTTAAGATATGGAAGCAACCTAAGTATTTATCAATAGATCAATAGATAAGGATGTGGTATACATATACAATGGAATATTACTTACCCATAAGAAAGAATGGAATCTTCCCAGTTTAACGACAAAGTAGATGTACCTTGAAATTATAATGCTAAGTAAAAAAAGTCACACAGAGAAAGACAAATACCACATGACTTCACTTATATGTGAACTCAAAAACACAAAACAAATGAATGAAGAAAACAATTCACAGGTCCAGAAAATAAACAAACCATTTGTTACCAAAGCAGGGGAGTTGGGGAGATAGGCAAAATAGGTGAAGGGAATCAATGGGTACAAAATTCCAGTTATAAAACAAATAAGTCATGAAGATATAATGTACAGAATATGGAACACAGTCATTAATATTATAATAACTTTGTATGGTGGCAAAAGGTAACTAGACTTATGGGTATCATTTCATAAGTTATAAAACATCAAATCACTATGAAGTACACTTGAAACTAATAGGATATTGCATATCAATTATACTTCAGTTCTAAAAGTGCCACAGATTTGGAAGTTAGAGGTCATTACTATACCCTAAGCTCTAGGGGTGATTCTTGACAAGTCTAATTCTGTTGAGGTAACCCCATGTCACTTAAGATAGTGCTTGATTCCCATACCTAAAATTTTGCTCCAATCAGCATATAGCATTTCTTGGTTCACCAGGAATTTTTTTGGATGAACTTATGATCAATTTCAGGGGTCAGATTGATTCAAGATTCAAGAATTATGACATAAGCACCTAGGAAAGAAGATTTTTAAATTTCTCAGAGAATTACTTATAGTCAGCTTTTTTGTCTTTTTAAAAAAAAGATTTTATTATTATTTTCGAGAGAAAGAGCAAACACAAGCACAAGCAGGGAGAGGGCCAGGGAAAAAACAGACTTGTCGTTGAGGAGGGAGCCTGATGTGAGACTTGGTCCCAGGACCTCAGGATCATGACCTGAACTGAAGGCAGACACCTAACTGACTGAGCCATCCAAGTGTCCCACTTTCTAAAAGATGTAATATAAAGGTGTGAAGCCTGGAATTGTCAGTCATTTTGACACCTTGGATATATGTATCCCCATGTTGATTGCAGCATTATTACAACAACCAAGACATGGGAGCAACCTAAGTCCATTGATACATATAAAATGTTATTTAGCCATGAAAAGAAGAAAATCTTGCCATTTGTAGCAACATGGATGGACCTTGATGGTATTATGCTAAGAGGAATCAGATAAAGAAAGACAAATACTGTATGCTTTCATTTTTATGTGGAATCAAAAGAAAAAAAAAACCCCAAAAGCTGAACTCACAGATACAGAGTATAGATAGTTGTTTGCCAGAGGCAGGGAATGGAGGTTGGGTGAAAGTGGCAAAGGAGGTCAAAAGGTATAAACTTTCACTTGTAAGATAAATAAATCATGGGGATATAGTGTACAGCATAGTGACTATAGTTCATAATTATTATGTATTTGAAAATTGCTAAAAGACTTGATCTTAAAATTTCTCATCCAAGAAAAAAATTTTCTCTGTATGGTTATGGGACAGATTTATTGTGGTAATCATTTCATAACACATAAGATATGAAATTACTAAGTTGTACACCTGAAACTAACATAATGTTAATATCAATTATATCTCAGTAAAAATTTATAAAAATACAAGTACTGATCAAGTTTAGGAAACAGCAAAATTACTAATAACAGGGATGAAAGAGTGAACCTCACTACAGATCCTGTAGACATTGGAAAGATAACAAGGAAATATCTCCATAAATCTCCATGCTAACTTTGATGAAACACACAAAGTCATTAACAGATACAAATTTTTAAAATTTGAGACAAAAGGAAATAAAGCCCTGAATCAATATGAACAAATGCATAAAGTCTTTCCCATAAGCAATGGTATAAGACTCAATGGCTTAAGAATTGATTTCAACCAATGATAATTATATGCAATCTCTTCCTGAAAATAGAAGGGACAATTCCAATTTATTTTATGGAGCAAGTACATGCTGATACTAAAACCAGAAAAAGGCATTATAAGAAAACTGCAGATGACCATTCCTCATGAACACAGACACAAAAATCCTTAACAAAATATTGAATTTGAATTTGGAAAAATATAAAATGATAATTTCATTGATGTATGTGTGTGTATGTATGTATGTATGAATGATGTATATATCAGAAATTAAACAGTTGATTTAATATTTTAAAAATAATCAATGCTGGGACACGTGGGTGGCTCTTTGTTGAGCATCAGACTCTTGATTTCAGCCCAGGTCATGATCTCATGGGTCATGAGACCCAGCTCTACATTGGGCTCTGGACTTAGTGGGGAGCCTACTTGAAATTCTCTCCTTCTGCCCCTCCCCCAACTTGTGCACTCATGCTCTTTCACTCAAATGAATAAATCAATCTTTAAAAATATATAAATAAATAATCAATGGTATTTGACCATATAAATAGAATGAAGACAAAATTCAACATTCATTTAAGTTCAAATTTATCAGCACATGAGACTTAGAAAAAACTTTATCCAATTTGGTAAAAGACATGTGTGAAAAACCTCCAGAAAGCATCCCATATAACAGTGAAAATCTGAATGCTTTCACGAAAGACTGAAAACAAGGCAAGATAACCGTTTTCTTTACTTGTACTCAACATTGTACTGGAGGTTCTACACAGTGTAAGAAGTGAAGAAAAAAGTAATATAAAGATTTGAAAAAAAATTAATAAAATTGTCCTCAGATGACATGATTATGTATGTAAGATATTCTAAGGAATCAAGAACAACAAAACTGCTATAAAAAATAGTGAGTTTAACAAAGTCATAGGATATAAAATCAATATTAAAAAATCAAGTGAAGGGGCGCCGAGGTGGTTCAGTGGGTTAAGCCTCTGCCTTCAGCTCAGGTCATGATCTCACAATCCTGGGATGGAGCCTCGCATCAGGCTCTCTGTTCAGCGGACAACCTGCTTCTCCCTCTCTCTCTACCTGCCTCTCTGCTTACTTGTGATTTCTCTCTCTGTCAAATAAATAAATAAAATCTTAAAAAAAAATTCAAGTGTATTTGTATCCTACAAAAGAACACTTAGAAAATAAAATTTCAAATAAAACATACTATTTGTAATGGCATATAAAAACACAAAATATTTAGGGATAAATTTAACAAAATATATTCAAAATATATAGTGAATAATTTAAACATTACTAGGACAAGTAAAAGGAACCTAGTTATGGAAGACTCATCATGGTTAAAATGTAAATTCTCCCCAAATTAGTCTACAGATTTCAATACACGCCCAATAAAATCCATCAGTCTTCTTCTTTTCTTAACATTGACAAACCAATTCTAAAATTTGTATGAAAATGCAAAGAACTAATAACAGAACAATTTTCCAAAAGTGGATTATATGCCCGATTTTAATACTTAAAAGCTGCAGTAATCAAGATGTTATAGTATTAATGGTGTAAAGAGAAATGTATATATCAGTGGAACAGAATGGGGAGCGCAGAAATACACAAACATGCTCATAGTCAGTAGATTTTTAAAAACTGTTTGAAAAACTGAAATCGTGAGAAGATAACATTTTCAACAAATAGATATCTCTATGGGAAAAAAAAATGAACCATAAACCTTACCTCATAACATATATGCAAATTAACTCAAAGCTTAAAATATTACATTTTAAAATTTCCAGAAGATAATATAGAAGAAAAATCATTATAATTTTATTTAAGCAAATGTTTCCAGGTGGAATGCAAAAAAAAAAAAAATTAGGTAGATGATAGACAGACAGGCTATCATTAAAAAAATGAAAAGGTGACTCACAAACTAGATGAACATATTCACGTTGCATATCTAACAAGGAACTTCTATCCAAAATATAAAAATAATTCTTCCAAATCAAGAAGAAAATTAGAATCTCAAGTTTTTTTTTTTAAAAAACGGGCAAAAGATTCGGATAGATATTTCACCAAAGAAGATACATGAATGACTAACAAACACAAGAAAAGATGCTCAATGCTTCTAACCCTCAGGGAAATGAAAAGTAAAACCATGAGATATTGCAATAGCAACTAGAATGTCTAAAATTTAAAATGTTGGAACTATAGGTGTTGACTAGGATACAGAGCAACTAGAAGTTCCATATACTACTAATTAGGAGTATAAAATTGAATACACATTTTGGCAATTTGACAGTTTCTTACCAAAAAAACTAAGCAATTCTACTTCTAAGTATTTACCTAAGAAGTATAAAATGCCTTGCACATGAATGCTCAAAGATTTTATTCTCAATAGACAAAAACATGTAAACAATGCAAGCGATTGGATAAGCACAGTATACTTGTATCACGGAATATTTTTCTGCAATTAAAAACGGATAGTACGATGATACCACAGCTACATGAATGAAAGAACTAAAGAAATTGTGTGCTGTATTATTTCATATACACAACATTCTAGATCAGGCAAAATTAGTCTATAGGGACATAAAGCATACCAGTGATGTGTGGAGTAATCAGTAGGAAAACTAACCGTAAAGGAGCACAAAGAAAGGTTTGAGTAATAAAAATGTTCTATATCTTGATTGTGGTGATGATTACACTGATGCAGTTAAAGCTTATTTAACTGTTATTCTAAGTAAACTATACAAAAATTATAACAAAAAAAAGTAAAGAAGAAACATGATTAAAAAGGCCTGTATCATTCAAAAACCATACAAAAAGAAAAAAAAGCAGTATGATTTGGGATTAGTCCCTTTTTCTCTATACGTCTTCATTTTTTCTGTGTTAATGAAGAAGTGTTAAACTAGAAAGGCTTTAAGTACTGCATTACACATTTCTAAGGAAAATCTTCGTTTCTTCTATTTCTTTTTCCTTCAGAGGAGAAAGCTTAATACAGAAGACAGAGGTTTGTCTTGGATCCAGGGAAACCAGGATAAATATTGGGATCCTCATACATATTAGTTGTCTGAGCAGGAATCAACATCTCATGGTTACAATTTATTCATCTCCAAAGTTAGGATAAAAATCTATATTTGATACACCGATTGTGAAAAAACAAATGATTCAAAAATGTATGAATGTCTTTGACTCTTACTAGCTGCCTTTCACCAGAGAAAATTTCAAGATCCAAAACTAAGAACAAAGTTAAATAGAATTCCTCCAGAAATCAAGTATGTAGCCTTATCAACTGAATCCTCCAAGGAGGACATTTGAGTTTCTATAAGAGATCCTGTCTTCTACTAACTGCCTTTGCAGATGCTCTGAGCACACCACCTGTCATGCTGTTCAGGGTGAGAAGACAAGCATTAAGGAATGGCACAATAGTGGGAATAAGATAGGCCATCCTAGGGGAGCCTTCACTCTGCACTGGTTTCTCACGCTGAGTACCCTTAGACAGCTGAGCCACATGAATCTTTTCTTACTCTCTGACTCAACTGGTAGACTCCCAAGTGAGCTATAAAAGTTATTTAGTGCACTTTCTTGGGTATCTCAAACGTATAGTTAAGTTCAAGAAATTCACATTAAAAAAAAAAAATCCTACTTTGATTTTGCTTTCGTTCATTTTTTTTTTAATTAAAAATAACAAACAAAAATTCCCAGTTACTAGCCCTGAAATAACAGGTAGAATACTTTGGTATATTGAGAGCCTACATTACTCAGCCTTATGGGAAGGAAAATATGACATTTTCTTAAAAATACAATATTTTCTTTATGGACAAAGACAAAGTTTTACCAGATCACAATGGGACAAAGAGTTTAAATGAAATGTCAATGACATACCAAACCAGATGAGAAAAATGTAGATACCTCTAAACTCAACCACCACCTACGGGCATAGAACATTTCACAACCTATGTATCAACCAGCCACTGCCAATGGGGTAGTTTAATCAACTCCTCTAGGGCTAATTTAAAAGGGGTAAACATGAGCGAAGCTTTTATTAATGCTTCCCTTCATCACAAAAGCAATTTCCCACTGTCATTTGAGCTTTTTATGATGGCCCACTACCAGCAGAAGCCATTTCAGTTTACCTCTGACTGTGCACCAAGCAGAAAAGAAAACAAATCAAATAATTAAAACGGTCAAAATATACCATTTGAAAATCGCTCAGTCCTTTAAAACATTTATAAAAGTACCCCCCTCTTTTTTTTTTTCTGAACAGAGCAAATTGTGAAAGAGGAACAGAGCAATGGCTTTCTTCTCTTCTCCAAATGTGTCAGGGAATTCTAAATATTTTCTTTTCTAAGAATGTGAAATGATCTTCTAGCATGGTTACTAACCAGCTGTTGCCTATCTTCATCTTCCTATTTCTAGGCAATATCTCTAGTCATAATCTTGTGTGCCAATGCTTTTGAGAATAGAATGCTTTCTGTCTGATTAAAAAATTCATACTGGTCTCTCATGCTGAGAAATGAAGATTATTCCTATTCAGGCATAAGAGGACTCTGGCAGAAATAGGGTTAATTTTCTTTCCCCTGAGCCAGTAGCTCCCACACCTGTCAACCATCAAGGTCAGGCTTGCCAGGAACCTGGGAGTGAATAGGCATGGGCGCAGCTGTAGCAAATTAGTGTATCCTGAGGAGGTCCAGCATAAAAGATGTGAACTCTTGCATATGTCTCTATGGGGTTTTGACTGATCCAAAAACTATGTTGCTATGGGGAATCAAGAGTGGTAGGAGCCTCAGAGACTTTACTACAGTCTTCCCCTAATAATACATGATATGTAAAACAGTATGTGTGCCTTTGTTGGTGTGGTGTGTGTACGTGTGTGTATGTATGTGTGTGTCTATGTATTTTTATAAGGTTGTGATTATAGCAAGTAGCAACACTGATTACAATTTTTTAAACCATAAGAAATTATTTAGAAAAAGATATAATAATGATTAAAATGGTCTTTTGGCTATCTCCATCACTAGGTATGGAAACCACATAATTATTGATGAAACAATATTTAATGATTTTCATCAATGCTCTTTCTCAAAAGTACATAGGTATCACAATGCAGCAATCATATGTGCAGATGTTTTAAAGAATGTGACTAAAAAGGAATAATTTGGGAAAAGAAAGGCACTTGGCCCAACTGTAACATATCTTAGTGTCTGTAGATGCCAATTTCCTTGTTATTTGGAAGTCTAAATTCTGACTTTGTTTGTTGTCTTATTTTTCAATGTGAAAATATCCAAAGAGTTATGTCATAATTGAGTCTCTTGTATTCTTCCATGGTTATAAGATGTTCTAGGACTTTGAGCCCTGCCCATTTTGGGGTTTGTGTATAACACAAAAAGAGTAGAATTGTAGGAAAGATAGAAAGGTTATATGGTGAGAAAAATATAAAGCGTGAAGGGAACATAGAGAGATGCTTAAATAGTACTTTACATTCCTGCACTGATTCAATTTCTCTAGTGGAATGTGAAGTCAATATTTCAAGCAATAATAGAATGAAAACATTACAGAATGCTGTGTGTTCTCTTTGCACTTAGCAGGAACTACAAGAAAAGTGGGGGCAGAAGGATACATCTTAGTGATTCCACAAAGCTGGTGCATATTCTCAATAGAGGAGCAAAAAAATCAAATACATCTAATTGCTTGTAAAAGTTAGGCCCATTGACTACAGTTTAATTACAGTCTACTGCCAAATCCTACATTAGCATAAAAAGTACAACCCTAAAGAATAAAATAAAATGACATTTTGGCTGAGCAAAAGTTCCAGAGTCCTACAGGGTCATGATTTAAGGCTTCACACCCTGTAAGGATCATTAATAGCAAAGACACAATGAAATAGATTTTGAAAAAAGATGGTCTCCCAGGGCTCTCTATTTAGATGTGAAGTTTTTGAGGAGGAAGAGGGCAATTGATGCAATAAGCATCACATTTAGCCCAGCACAGCCACTCAAACAGAGTAAACAAAAACAACAGCAAAAACCAAAACCAAAAACTATCTAAACTATTATTCAACAATTTAAGAAATTTGCAGAGATAACTGATTTAGAGACTTCTCAATTTATCAAAATACGTCAAGCATCTTAAGAAAAGGAGTTGCTTTAATCACAGTGCCTATTTTTTTTTTAAGATTTTATTTATTTATTTGTCAGAGAGAGAAAGAGAGAGAGAGAGCACGGACAAGCAGGCATAGAGGCAGGCAGAGTGGCAGAGAAAGAAGCAGGCTCCCTGTCGAGCAAGGAGCCGGATGCGGGACTTGATCCCAAGATCCTGGGATCATGACCCAAGCTGAAGGCAGCGGCTTAACAGACCCAGGTGTCCTCACAGGGTCCAATGTCCCCACAGTGTCCAATAGCCACAGTGGCTATTATTGGACATTGCACAACCAACCTATTTGGTAAGGACCGAAAGAGTGTGCAAAGTCCTGCTGAGCAGATCTCACTCTCCAATGGAAAAGAGAGGCAGGGTCCTAACGGACTCTGCAACACCAAACTGACAAGCAGAATACAAAGTTCATGCCCTTACTTTCTTCCCTTTCCATTGAAACTGATTCATGATTGCCACCGCCCAACTCTACCTTTGACTTTTCTTGAAGGATGGACGAAGTACTTAAGAAGGATGAAGTAACTTGTTTCTTCCCCAAGACTGCCAACACATGCTCACTGCAGCATTTTGTGGTATGTGTGTCTTTAGTCACCTCAGGATTTTCACCTGAGGAGCAACTTATTTCCTATGTGCTTGTGGAAAGGCCCTGAGGATTTTATTATTATTATTATTATTATTATTATTATTACCAGTTGAGTTCCATATAAACTATTGACATAAGTATGCTCCACTTAATACTATTTCTTTCCCTTTATGGAATACCCCAATTTAGTAGTATAAACCCATAACTGAATAAAGGAAATGAATCTCCATATTGGAATTTTGATCTCAAAAATAATTTAATTCAATAAACTGTTCAAAGGTAAGAATTTATTTGATTGATTAATAATGGTCTTTAGCCAGTGGTAACCAAAGGATATCTGTAATAATCTCCTACAGAACAAAACAAATGTTGACAACATCAACAATTTAATTATCTAATGATGACCAGTGCTGCCACATAAGGTAAGTGTAGGTGTGGTCACTCTTTCTAGTAGTTATCACAGTTGTGATATTATCCCTTCTGGTGGAGGACTAGAGTCAGCAGTCATGAACGAGGCCCTCATTTATCTGCTCAGTGCTGATACTAGTTTTAGGTAAGAGAAACTAGGAATTACTAGTGTACACCAGGTAATTAAAATCCATTCAGGTAACTTATAAATGCAAAAAAAAAGTAACATTGTCTTTTTTTAACCTACAATTATTTGTATATTTTTCTCAAGCTTAGATTCTTTTTAATGGGAGCAGAAGGAGCTAAGATGGATGGGATGTGATTTGATATTTTATTCTATTTTTTTTAAAGATTTTGTTTCTTTTAGAGAGAGAGAGAGAGAGCAAATGGGCAGGGAGGGGCTCAGGGAGAGAGAATCTCAAACAGACTCCCTGCTGAGCATGGAGCCCAACTTGGGGCTTGATCCCAGGACCCAGAGATCATGACCTGAGCTAAAAATCAAGAGTCAGATACTCAATTGATTGAGTAACTCAACTGCTCCTTGATGGGCTTTAAAAACATCAATTAATGATTATCTTTTCTATTTTAAAATTGTCTTTCTGGTGTTATCTCTACCAAGATGGTATCTGGACATACCATGGGGCAACAAAAAAAAGGAAAAAAAATCCCTCAAATTGGGGAGCAGGCTTCTCTAGGATGTCTCTTGTCCCACTTGGCTGCTGTTCATCTTTCTGTTATCCATTCTTGATATTGTGGTGATGAAAGTCATGCTTACATCTCATTTTTTTCCTCTGCACAGTCAGGGCCTAGAGGTCCCTTTGCTTCTACAGATTCCACTACTCTGATGTGGCCATACCCTAGACTTTTCTATCACTGCTGCTCTGCTGAATCTCAGCCATATGTTCCTTTGAGCCCTTCCTTAAGAAATACTCTCCCTAACTAATCAGTGACTTCCTGTTCTCAAGTAAGGACACAGTGGCTTTGAAACACTTCACTCTTTATGCCCAAAATGCATACAGGTAAGGGTGAGAGTATGGTAGAGTATAGTCTGTGGATATTTGGCCCTCTCCCCTCAGCTCTGTATGTCCCTCTTGGTGTGAGACATTCAGCAAAATGGCCTCCTCCTTAGCTCCAAAAAATTGTGGGGCTCCTTTATTTTCAGCATTGCTCACATATACATATATCCTCTGAGGTTCTTCTATCACTACCCAATCTTCATCTTGAGGTTTATCTTCAGGTGAACTAGATTGGGGGTGGAACAGAAAACTAGAGACACAGCATCTGATCTTGTGCTCTTTTCTCCTTCTTTCTCATCCTATCCACTCTATAGACTCAGATGTGTCCTCTCTATAATATCCCAAGATTCTTTCTATATAGTAAAATAAAAATCCAGGTTTCCAATTTTTTTAATGTAAGAAATATTGGAATATATAAATTCTTTTGTCTTTCTTCTAAGCCTAGATTACAAAACTACTGTTTTATTGGGATACCAAATCTCCCATTCACCATACACTTGACATCTTTGTTCCAGGTTTCATGACTCTTCCCTGGATCATGGAAATGCTTTAATGCCTGGGTAGTTAAGTAAGCTATAATTTAAAAGAAATACAAAATATATGATCTTATCTTTTAAGAATATTACACTCATTTTCTAGCTCAAAAATAATGTAAAGTGAAATATAAAGATTCTGGCATATTTCACAAACCAAAGGAGAACCTTCATCTTAGCCTAGAATTGCCTGGTGCCAGGGTTCAAAACACCATGAGAAACCTCATCTATATTTTCTACCTTACCCTCCATGTCTTTTTATGGCTTTTATATTTTCATCTGTTTTACCAGTTTTTTTTTTTTTTTTTTCTGGACCAGCGTTCTCTATATCCTTGTCTAAAAAATGGAAAACACTATTAAGCTTTCCAGTTTTTATATTTCTTTTTCAAGAATCCAGTTTTAATGGGTCTTGGAACACCATTGCCTATTTCTCTTTCCAATTCATTAACCAGAAAACTTTAATTTCTCTAATTTGGATCATCACCCTATCTTTCACTTATCTTTTGGTCAAGGGAACAAAATGGTATAGCATAAGTATAGAATCATTCTCCATATGCGTCATGGGAGTGAGATTTCTTTTCCATGCCTATCTCTAGATAGATAGATAGATAGATAGATAATAGAGATATTCTTCCTAGTATTTCTATTGATTTATTATTTATATTTACTTATGAAATAAGCATGACACTTTCTTGTTCAGCTCTAGAGTATACATGGTGAATTATTATCTGAGTAAAACTTCTTTTTTTTAATTTGAGGGCTTAAACCTTTTATACTCACCCTCCTTCTGAGCTTTCCCAGGTAATGTCTCAAGATATTTTAACAAATTACCTGTAATTAAAAAAAAAAAAAAGAAAATTTCTTGGTATTATTAATCTGTTCCAGGGTAAAGGTCATAGTTTTCAGGATTTACTTTTTATTCCTGCTTCCCAGGACTTTGAAATTTTTCAAAATCAGTGACCTATCTAGGATATTTTTCCCAATGCATACTGTTTTAACTAATATATCTACCTTGCATTTTGCGATCTTATATATTAAGCTATATCTTCAATAATAATATTTATTATGAAAATGAATTTCTGCTTTAGCTTGCTGACATGATGAATGATATTGGGCTCCTAATATCAAGCCATCTTTGCATTCCAGTTATAAGCCTTGTATGCGCTATGTTTGTTTTTAAAATACTGATAGATTCTAATTTGTAATTAGAATCTAATTTCATTTTGGATTATTCACTAATATTCAAAAATGACCTTGAGGGCTTTTGGTATTGCTTTTATAAATACTATCTAACTTTGACAGATGTTGATAGCAATGTTCTGCTGATTTCAAAAAGATATTGCAAGCATTAGAGTCTTAGTTCTTTGCAATAACTTAGAGTTTAGATTAAAAAAAAATGGGATTAGCAATACTGATTGCTTTAAGTGTTAAAATAATTTGGACTTAATTCCTAGTGAAGGCTGTTCATGGCAGTTCTGTGGTCTCAGCATTTTCCCAGTTGTGGTCCAAAATCCATCTGAAGTGGAGGCAGCAAATTTCAAAGTTCTTGCTGGTGTGAATAGAAACTGGTGGTGGTTGGAGCAGGTGATGTTGGGGAAGCTGCACTGACAATCCAGCTCATCCAGAACCACTTTGTAGATGAATATGATCCCACCAGGGAGGATTTTTAGTGAACACAGGTGGTTATAGATGGTGAAACCTGTCTGTTGGATATACTGTATACAACTGGTCAAGAAGAGTACAGTGCCATGAGAGACCAATACAAGAGGACAGGTAAAGACTTCCTCTGTGTATTTTCCATCAATAATAACAAATCATTTGCAGTAATTAATCTCTACAGGGAACAGATTAAGCAAGTAAAAGACTCAGAGGGTGTACCTATGGTGTTAGGAGGAAACAAGTGTGATTTGTCAACAAGGATAGTTGAAAGAAAACAAGCTCATGAACTGGCCAAGAGTTATGGGATTCTACTCACTGAAAACTCAACCAAGACTAGAAGGTTGTTGAAGATGCCTTTTTGTACACTGGTGAGAGAAATATGTAAGTATCAAATGAAGAAACTCAATAGAAATAAAGATGGGACTCAAGGTTGTACGGGGTTACTATGCATGGTAATACAACAAATGCTTTTAAAGTTACGGCTGCAGCATCCAAATCGGCAAAGAAGAAGTCAAATTATCACTCTTCGCAGATGATATGATACTATATGTGGAAAACCCAAAAGACTCCACTCCAAAACTGCTAGAACTTATACAGGAATTCAGTAAAGTGTCAGGATATAAAATCAATGCACAGAAATCAGTTGCATTTCTCTACACCAACAGCAAGACAGAAGAAAGAGATATTAAGGAGTCAATCCCATTTACAATTGCATCCAAAACCATAAGATACCTAGGAATAAACCTAACCAAAGAGACACAGAATCTATACTCAGAAAACTATAAAGTACTCATGAAAGAAATTGAGGAAGACACAAAGAAATGGAAAAATGTTCCATGCTCCTGGATTGGAAGAATAAATATTGTGAAAATGTCTATGCTACCTAAAGCAATCTACACATTTAATGCAATTCCTATCAAAGTACCATCCATCTTTTTCAAAGAAATGGAACAAATAATGCTAAAATTTATATGGAACCAGAAAAGACCTCGAATAGCCAAAGGGATATTGACAAAGAAAGCCAACGTTGGTGGCATCACAATTCCGGATTTCAAGCTCTATTACAAAGCTGTCATCATCAAGACAGCATGGTACTGGCACAAAAACAGACACATAGATCAATGGAACAGAATAGAGAGCCCAGAAATAGACCCTCAAATCTATGGTCAACTCATCTTCGACAAAGCAGGAAAGAATGTCCAATGGAAAAAAGACAGCCTCTTCAATAAATGGTGCTGGGAAAATTGGACAGCCACATGCAGAAAAATGAAATTGGACCATTTCCTTACACCACACACAAAAATAGACTCAAAATGGATGAAGGACCTCAATGTGCGAAAGGAATCCATCAAAATCCTTGAGGAGAACACAGGCAGCAACCTCTTCGACCTCTGCCGCAGCAACATCTTCCTAGGAACAACGCCAAAGGCAAGGGAAGCAAGGGAAAAAATGAACTATTGGGATTTCATCAAGATCAAAAGCTTTTGCACAGCAAAGGAAACAGTTAACAAAATCAAAAGACAACTGACAGAATGGGAGAAGATATTTGCAAACGACATATCAGATAAAGGACTAGTGTCCAGAATCTATAAAGAACTTAGCAAACTCAACACCCAAAGAACAAATAATCCAATCAAGAAATGGGCAGAGGACATGAACAGACATTTCTGCAAAGAAGACATCCATATGGCCAACAGACACATGAAAAAGTGCTCCATATCACTCGGCATCAGGGAAATACAAATCAAAACCACAATGAGATATCACCTCACACCAGTCAGAATGGCTAAAATCAACAAGTCAGGAAATGACAGATGCTGGCGAGGATGCGGAGAAAGGGGAACCCTCCTACACTGTTGGTGGGAATGCAAGCTGGTGCAGCCACTCTGGAAAACAGCATGGAGGTTCCTCAAAATGTTGAAAATAGAACTGCCCTATGACCCAGCAATTGCACTATTGGGTATTTACCCTAAAGATACAAATGTAGTGATCCAAAGGGGCACATGCACCCGAATGTTTATAGCAGCAATGTCTACAATAGCCAAACTATGGAAAGAACCTAGATGTCCATCAACAGATGAATGGATCAAGAAGATGTGGTATATATACACAATGGAATACTATGCAGCCATCAAAAGAAATGAAATCTTGCCATTTGCGACAACATGGATGGAACTAGAGCGTATCATGCTTAGCGAAATAAGTCAAGCAGAGAAAGACAACTATCATATGATCTCCCTGATATGAGGAAGTGGTGATGCAACATGGGGGCTTAAGTGGGTAGGAGAAGAATCAATGAAACAAGATGGGATTGGGAGGGAGACAAACCATAAGTGACTCTTAATCTCACAAAACAAACTGAGGGTTGCTGGGGGGAGGGGGTTTGGGAGAAGGGGGTGGGATTATGGACATTGGGGAGGGTATGTGCTTTGGTGAGTGCTGTGAAGTGTGTAAACCTGGTGATTCACAGACCTGTACCCCTGGGGATAAAAATATATGTTTATAAAAAATAAAAAATTAAAAAAAAATAATAAAAAATAAAGTTACGGCTACAAAAAAGAGCCACTGTCTAGCTGCACCAAGACCCTGGTCTTGAATTCCCTGGAGGAGAAGCATTCCTGTTGCAATCTTCAGTCTCACAAAGAAGCTCCTGCTACTTCTCCAACTTCCAGTATATCAGTACAATATTCTCTATTTGAGAAGTTCCCTGAATAACTACCTCCTCATTTGGGAGGAATGAACACTATTTTCCACCCTGGGTTCTCCCTCAATACATACAAATAAACTTCTGCCATCCCAAGTTTTTCATCTGAAAAGTAATTCATGCTCTGAAACAGAGAACACAACATGAAATTCTGTAGGAAAAAAATGTCTTGAGCTCTAAAGTAGCAACTGCTGTTGCCTTTTTTTTCTTGTTTAATGTTGAACATGGAACGATGTTGGGTTTTGAAGAAATGTCACAAATTACTGTTTTGCTAAGAATATAGTTAAGTTGCCATTTGGTTTATTTATAGTGTTATTGGCTATGTTCTATAAATTGGCATCTGCTTTGCATTCATAAATAATAATAATAATAATTTGGACTTAAATCTTTACCTTCTTTACCTTCATTTTGGGGACATTTCCTTTGTCCACTTTCCCAATTTCTTCTACAGTGACATTTGTTTCTTTATTTAGGTTTTGATAGTTTCTTACTTTTTAACAATCAATTTTTTGCTAGAAAATTACATATTTCATTTAGGTTGTCATATTCACTTCTATAGAATTGAATAAATATTCTCATTTAAAAATATCTTCTATGTTTTTCACTTTTGAATTTGGTAAAAATCATAATAAAGAAAACTTGAATAATATTACTTATTTATTTAAGGGATGAGATATTAAGGACATTATAAGCAAATGCATTTCACGAGTTGATGAAAGCATAATCTGTCATAGGATAAAAAATTTGGTCCAATGAAGTAACATGGATTTATTATCGAAGTTCAGTTTTTTTTACTTACTTGTTGCTGAGTCTCATGTAATTTAACTTCTCTGAGTCCCACATTTTAAAAATCCTTAGGAAAGAATGCCTGCCTTAAAATATCTTGTCAGGACGGGGCGCCTGGGTGGCTCAGTGGGTTAAAGCCTCGGCCTCCAGCTCAGGTCATGATCTCAGGGTCCTGGGATCGAGCCCTACATTAGGCTCTCTGCTCAGAAGGGAGCCTGTTTCCCCCTCTCTCTCTCTGCCTGCCTCTCTGCCTACTTGTGAACTCTCTGCCAAATAAACAAATAAAATGTTAAAAAAAAATTAAAAAAAAAATATCTTGTCAGGATCATTGAAATAATCAATATAATTAGAGCAATAATAGTAGAGTTATACTCTCACAGAGTTAATGCTCAGTAAGTTTCATTTTCACTTAAGATAGAGTTTGGCACTAGATAGAGTTTATTTTAGAAATCTAAGGATGAGTCAATATTTTGCGTGTAAATAAAATTAAATAACAAAAATTAAGTAATCACCAAATGGATAACATCAATACCAATACCTCATCTTAACAACAACAAAAAAATTGTATAAATGATACAGAGAACAATACTGAATTTATTTTCCACAATATGTTTCTAAAAGACTAGTGATATAAAAATAAGTCACATATTTTAAAACATTAAATTCTAATTAGATAAGATATTAATTGGGTTAAATATTAATTATATCAACTAAGTGAAATAAGTTAGATTAAATTAATTAATTAAAACAAAACCTTAACTGATTAAATACATTTTTTTCTTCCACAATAATCTGTGTAAAGTGCAACATCCTTTTCTCGGAAGCTGGATCCTGAGTTAAATCAGAACCTCAGATTCCTAGCTCCATGCAAGGAGACTCTTTCTAACTGTTATTTCCAATGGAAGGAAAAACCAAAAGTTCTACTGATCTACATATCTATTTTTGTGTCAGTCTCATACTGTTTTCGTTACTGTAGCTTTGTGGTGTATTTTGATATCTGGGATTGTGATACCTTCAACTTTGTTCTTTTTTTCTTAAGGTTGTTATAGTAATCAAAACA
The DNA here is from genome assembly GCF_964662115.1 of Mustela nivalis. NCBI lineage: Eukaryota > Metazoa > Chordata > Mammalia > Carnivora > Mustelidae > Mustela > Mustela nivalis. The sequence goes on along the minus strand of NC_139029.1, from coordinate 67,676,548 downwards.
GTATGATACTGGAAGAAAAATAAACATATAGGAAGGATAGACAGCCTAGAAATAAACGCATACCTATATGGTCAATTGAGTTACAACAAAGTAGGCAAGAATATAATGAGGGGAAAAGACAATCTTTTCAGTAAATGATGTTGGAAAAACTGGACAGCTATATACAAAAGAATGAAAGCTGGAGCACTTTCCTACACCATACACAAAAATAAATTCAAAATGGATGAAAGACTTAAATGTGAAATCATAAAACTCCTAAAAGAAAATATAGGTAGTAATCTCTTGGACATAGCCCTCAGCAAGATATTTATGGAAGTTTCTTCATAATAGAAAGAAAATGGGAAGCAAAAATTAACTATTGGGAGGCTCAGTCATGACCCCAGAGTCCTGGGATCAAGCCTGCAAGATGCTCCCTGCTTAGTGGGGGGCCTGCTTCTCCCTCTCCCTCTGCCTCTCCCTCTGTTCATACTCTCTCTCCCCAACTCTCTCCATCTGTCAATATGTAAACAAGGGAAAATAAATAAATAAATAAATTTTCAAAGAAATGAAACCATCAAAAAAACAAAAAGGCAAACTAGTGAATGAGAGAAGTTATTCGCAAAAGATATATCCAATAAAGGGTTAAATCCAAAATATTTAAAGAACTAATACAACTCAACATCAAGAGAAGATGAAGAAGAAGAACAACAAGAACAACAACAGCAATAAAATATTAAATATTGGACAGAAGACAGGAATAGATATTTTTCTAAAGAAGGCATAGAGATAGCCAATAGACACACTAGGTATCAGGGAAATGCAAAGCAAAACCACAATGAGATACCACTTACACCAGTCAGAATGGCTATTACCAAAAAAATAAGATATAACAAGTCTTAATGAGGATGCAGAGAGAAAGGAATCTTCATGCACTGTTGATAGGAATTTAAATTGGTTCAATCATTGTGGAAATAGTACAGAGGTCCTCAAAAATTTTAAAATAGAAAAACTGGGTATTTACCCTAAAGATACAGATGTAGTGAAAAGAAGGGCCATCTGTACCCCAATGTTTATAGCAGCAATGGCCACGGTCGCCAAACTGTGGAAAGAACCAAGATGCCCTTCAACGGAAGAATGGATAAGAAAGATGTGGTCCATATACACTATGGAGTATTATGCCTCCATCAGAAAGGATGAATACCCAACTTTTGTAGCAACATGGATGGGACTGGAAGAGATTATGCTGAGTGAAATAAGTCAAGCAGAGAGAGTCAATTATCATATGGTTTCACTTATTTGTGGAGCATAACAAATAGTATGGAGGACAAGGGGAGTTAGAGAGGAAAGGGAGTTGGGGGAAATTGGAAGGGAAGGTGAACCATGAGAGACTATGGACTCTGAAAAACAATCTGAGGGTTTTGAAGGGGCGGGGGTGGGAGGTTGGGGGAACCAGCTGGTGGGTATTAGAGAGGGCACGGATTACGTGGAGCACTGCGTGTGGTGCAAAAACTGTTATGCTGAAAATAAATATATATATATATATATATATATATATATATATATATATACTATATGATCTAGCAATTCTCTCGCGGGATATTTACCAAAAGAAAACAAAAACACTAATTTGAAAAGATAATACACCTCTATGTTTATTGTAACATTATTTACAATAGTCAAATTATGGATGCAACTCATGTCCATTGATAGATGAACGAATAAAGAAGAGGTGAGCTATACATATAATATATACATATTTATATATATTTACATTTATATATATTACTGAACCATAAAAAAAGAATGAAATCTTGCCATTTGCAACAACATGGATAGACCTAGAAGGTATTATGTTAGTTAAAATAAGTCAGACTGAGATAGACTAAGGCCATATGATTTCATTAATATGTAGACTCTAAAAAACAAAACAAATGAACCAAAAAAAAAAAAAGACTCTTAAATATGAAGAACAAACTGGTAGTTACCAGAGGGGAGGTGGGTGGGGAGATGGGCAAAAAGATGAAGGGGATTAAGAGGAACAAACTTCCAGATATAAAAGAAACAAGGCATGGGACTAAAAGTATAGCACAGGGAATACAGTCAGTAATGTTTGGAATAACCTTGGATGGTGACAAATGGCAACCACACTATGATAAGCACTGAATAATGTATAAAATTTTCAAATGAATATATTATACACCTGAAACTAATATAATATCATGTCAATTATACTTCAATAAAAACGTTTGTTCAGAATTAAGAGAGTCCTGTTATTCTGTTCTCTTGATTCTCTCTAGCTGTATGTTATGCCTGCTAAAAAAAAAAAAAATAGGATATCTGGATTTGCAAGGCAACCTCCAGTTTTTAAAAATACCCCAAGTTAACCAATGTATGACAAAAAATCACCCAGCTCAAGCAGTACAATTGTGTAATGTAAGATATAGACTGTAGTAGGTTATGTGGTAGAAACCAAGGACCAACAGCATTGCTTGTGAAACAGCAGTTTATCACGTTTCATGTATGGGAGTTTTGTATTATACTCAACTAAAAAGCTAGCATCAATAAAATCTGTACTGTGTGTCTTTTAATTTTGCCATGACATATTTCTCACAAATTTCACATATATGCATGTACATGTACACACATTGATGTGTATTTTTACCAAGTGCACACCCATGTTGCTCTAGTAGCAGGGTCAGGTTGCTTGCCAACTTCATACGGCCACTTGGACCCTAGTATTAATGCCTGATCCTTTGCCAATGTTTTCCTCTCCTCCATGGTAGATTTCCCTAGGTAGGGAGTGGGTGGATAATGTTAACCTTGCCTACCAGCTGGCCTCAATTTTATCAGACAAGTTTCAATGTTTATCTCTTGGATTTCAGAAGCTTTGGTTCCAAAAGAACCTGGATTCATTAAGTAATTTTACTCACTTTCCCAGAGAATGTTTTGTGCTATGTATCATCCATACCAACATATTTATGTACGAGTAATGGGAAGAGGGGAATCACCAGACATACATAGAAATGCTATTACTGCCCAAGTCAAAATGACTTGTTTGTCATACATTTCCATTGTGATGACCTAGATAAAACAAGTAAAATATATGTTCCAATGTGACCAGATGCCCCAATAGCTAACATTTAAATAAAATTTCCCATCACTAAAGCATATATACATTCACTTACACACACACACACACACACACACACACACACACACACACACACACACTGATTTGTTGTAAATTACACCTTCTTATTGTACTGTAAGTTCCATGAGTACAATGATTTGCACATTGCTATATTCCAATATCTAACACAGTTTCTAGTGCATTTTATATATTCAGTAAATGTTTGTTAAATCAATAAATTAAATATGTATATAATAATACAAAAAATTATTCATAGACATATTTTAAAGCAACACTCACATAAAATTTTGTTGGAACAGACTTGGTCATATCATTGATACATTATCTATGGTTGCTTTCTCATCAAAACAGCAGATTTGAGCAGTGGCAGCAAAGACAGTATGGCCCACAAAATCTAATAAATCTTCTGTTGGGCTCTTTACAGACAATGTGTGCTAACCCTTTTCCCAGAAGCATAATCTTTAAATGTATATGAATACACATAAATTAAATGAATATTGTTATTGAATACTATTTTGTAATATCTGGCAAGTACAATAATACTAGAAGCAAATAAAAATAAACAATGGAAAGATGCAGAGTAAGATCAAATTATGAGAAGATACATTTATTTGAAAAACAAAAATTAATTATAAAATTATTACAATTAGAAAATGGTTTCTTGATAGTGAACTAATCAATTAATTAATTTGAAATATATTTTTGAGTGCATATGGCTCACCAGACATTGCATTTGATAGGACATATTTTAAAAGATGCCTATAAAATTTCTTTCTTTTTTTTTTTACAAAATTCCAAAATTTGTCTTTTTATCTTCTTTCTATTATCTTCTTTAGCTTAGACTGCTAACAACTGCTCTTCAAGGACCTCTGATGGTATCCTTTTCTGGAGCATATACTTCTCAACTAATCAGGTCATTTCCCTGATATTTGGTGGTTACCCATTTCTCACATGCATAAATCCCACCATACTTACTGTGCTTTACAAAGTCCTACACAATGTTGTCTCAGTCCGAGACCCCTTCTTGGTATATAGTCCAATGGTAGGGACCATGGGCTTTAAAGTTTGGATTCAAGTCTTGATTCCATCTCTAACTAAATATATGAATTTGAACAAGTTACTTAATCCCTTCTCTGCCTTCATTTCTTCATCTATAAAATGGGAATAGTAATTTATAGCTATGTGATCAATTGCTAAAAATTAAATAATTTACATAAAGTATAGAGAAAAGTCCTTGAAAGCTAATTAGTACTCAGTAACTTAGGCTGTGATTACCTGTGCAATTTCAAATCTTCCAAATTCATATGCCACACGCCAGGATTATTTTTGCAATACTGAACAAACTAAGTCCATAAACGTGATAGCTCTTTCCTTACAATCCTCCCTTTGATATCCCCACACCTGTCCTGCTGTGGTTTGGCTATGTCCTAGTCTGACTTCAGGACTTTGTCCAGGATTATGAAGATCTGAGATTTAACTCTGTAAGTCAGCTGGTTAGCCTGCCCCAGTTTCATGGATGCTGGCAGAAGACATGAGATTCCTAGGTCAGGGACAAAGGTATTTATTACTCGCGGTAATAGCACAAACAGTTCCAGTATTTTCTCTGATTCTCAAAGCTGAATTCTCACAGGATGATGCAAAAAGGGTCTAGCGGCACATGCGGTAGATCATCTTACTGGATAGTAACCTTGAGTTTAGATAAACTGACTTTTATAATGGCCAGAAAGCACGTCTGTCTTTGCTGCCAAGAGAGAGGCTATATAGTCCAAGACCAAAAACAAACCCGCCCTTTGCTCTGGAGTGAATCACCGTTATCTCTATCTTCCAAGGCTATTTTCTGTACAAGGTTAGTTAATTGGGAACAAAGGCACTCAATGTCTCTGCTAGCAAGAGGTTTAGAAACACAAGAGTGTGATGGGACAATGATATCTTAATAGTCTCCATAGAATTCTTCTGTTTTTCCTCAAGATAGGGAGGAAGCTCCTCGAAGACAGATTCTCAATATTTTTTCACCACTTATCCCAATTCCTAGTATAACTCCTCGCACATAGTAGGCATTCAAAAATGTTTTTGAGCAAAATTGAGTCTAGTGTAAATGACATTATTTTTATTCCTACTGTTACTACCATAACCAGTTGGAGAATAAAATTTAAAAATATATCTCATTCATATGAGCAACAACTTATAAATACTTCAGCATTGTGCATACTTCATGAAAAATGTGCACTAAGTATATATAGAAATCTACAAAATGACTTCAATGAAATAAAGAAAGATTCTGGTATATAAAGCTACATGCATAAAGATGGAGCAGCACAGGCTTTGAATTGCAATGAGAAAACATGGGTTTTATTTGCATCTTTGCAACTTAAAAAGCTACATGCTCTCAGAGAAAAAGGGGAAGTCTTCATAAGTTTTTATGCACTTATTCAACGACAACTTACTGATGCCTTAAGTAGGTGTCAGGTCCTTTTTCAATACTGATTATCCGTATTAACCAACCCCCATTATTAAGAGTGTCTCCTTAGAGCAAACCCGTAATTGATACAAAAAAAGCATTTTTTAAAAATTTCTAAGCTTAGGGGCGCCTGGGTAGCTCAGGGGGTTAAGCCGCTGCTTTCGGCTCAGGTCATGATCTCAGGGTCCTGGGATCGAGTCCCACATCGGGCTCTCTGCTCAGCAGGGAGCCTGCTTCCTTCTCTCACTCTCTCTCTGCCTGCCTCTCTGCCTACTTGTGATCTCTGTCTGTCAAATAAATAAAATCTTTAAAAAAAAAAATTTCTAAGCTTAGTGACCATATAGGAAAAATGTTTTGTCTTTGTAATAATATACATGTTATTATGTATCTATTATGTATAATATAAGCAATTATATAATATATATAGCTACATATATATTATGTGGATAGTATCTTATATAATTATCATTCTACTCTTAAAAAGAAGGGGCTAGTCAGAATATAAAATTTGATATCTGTTTTCAAAGCTAATCAAAGCAGATAGTTAGAAAACTCAAAAATGGCATAAATTTGAATTATCTCAGCAAAGGCCAGAACTATACACACCATTTTTCCTTCACTGTGGATAGAGTCTCCTGGAAAAAAAAAAAAAAAAAGGAAAAAAGTGACTAATTAACAATTTTACACCACACAACTAAATGATAATGTTCAGTATTGGTGTAATAACCAGACCCCTGGACAAGACAGTCTCATTATCACTCCCAATAAAATAGCACTTCAGTATTCTGCAAGACTGCCATTACTGTCAAGGATCGTTGGGTGGTGTTTACAAATAGTTAACCAGCCTTCCTCACAGCTGTTCAAAATTGAGGGCTCATGAACACTTATGCAAGCAGAGTAAAATCTTATAAGCACAGATGAGCAGGAAGAGCAGTGGTACACCAAATGCATAACAAATAAGAATTTTAATTCATCTCATCATGAAAACAATAAGAGATGAAGAAAGAGAGGACAGAGGCCCTGGATGCCCAGAATTAGAGACTTAACTCAGATCAACAGTGCCTGTCAGACTTAATGAAGATTGTTTATAAACACAAATTTGGCATATTTTAGAGCTGAATGTAAGAAATAACTGCTGAAGAGCTATTCTAGTTGTGTGGCTGATGTTCGGGGATATTTTTAATTTAATCATTGCTTTGACAATGGGGAATCCAGGCCACAAGGCATTCAGATACTTGTATAATTAAAGTTTCTCTGGGATACTTCACATGCCATGTTTTAGAAGATGTTTAATACTCTCCTAAGATTTGGTTACTCAATTTATATTTGCTTCTGAAATATGCAGATAAAAAGCCTTAGGTGGTAGTATTTTTCTATTTAATCCATTGTAAAAAGAACCAAGTAGCAATATCTCAGTAAGTCCTACCTCCTCACTTTAAAGGAAACTGAGACAGGGATCCATTAAGGTCTTTCTCAAAGACCCAAACATGGTAAAGTAGCAGCTCAGGTTTCCTACTCCTTAGTACCATTCATTCTTCCAAAGTGAAGTCATTCTGTAAGTGAGAATCTGGGGTGTGACATTCTAGGAAATCAAATTTATCAATAGATATAACAAACAGACTCAATATGCATATGCTGCTTCTGAAAAGCAATGGATTTTGATATTTCATAAGTCCCAGTTTCTCTTCCTACTGTCATTTAATGGCAGTGGCACACACATTTTGAAGATTTAGCTAGATGAGATAGGACACTAAAATTTCATCTATATCTTTGTTTTCAGACATGTGATTTAAAATTTAGTTTACTCCCTTCCTAATAAGGAAACTTAGGTTTTTTCAAAATACAAAATTGCATTTTTATATCCTTTTAGGTAAGTGTACATTAGTTAATAACTTCTAATTTGGTAACATAAAATAGTAATTTGGGGAGTTTCAAGCAAATATATATTCATTCAAGTATTAGCTTTATTTTACAGATTTTTTTCAGTCACTGTGCTTATTTTCTCTTATTCTACTGATGGTAAAATGCTAAGAATAAATAAGATATTTTATAATTAATTTTATTTATTTTTCATTAGCCAGAAAAAAAATTCAATGAACCTCTCTATGATCCTCAAGCAAGCCTTAAGGTACATGTAAACTACATAATCATTTTCTAGTTTGCATTCTTCTTTATAGTACATGCTGGTACATAGTTAACTCTCACCCCCACGCTTTTCTTAAAGATTTTATTTATTTATTTGACAGGCAGAGATCACAAGTAGGCAGAAAGGCAGGCAGAGAGAGTAACTCTCACCCCTTTAATACACTGACTGCTGTAGTACCATCTTTAATACCCTACAATACCCTACCTACGGTCACTGTTTTAATACCTTAAGAGTCTGAGTTCATGAAAATATTACTTGCCTTCACAATGCCTACAGAACATAATCTAAATTTATAAGAAATCTCTTAAAAACGTTCATGGTTTTGCCTCACGTATTGTAGTTCTTGCTATTCTCCAGCAAAAACCATTCCATTCCACATAGGTAAGTTGCTTTATTAACTCATAAAGTTTAGATCATGCATTTCTTCAACAGACACTTATTGAAACGACATTGCTATATATAATGTAACAAGTGCAGTAACAACTAAGTTATGTAAAATAACTTTGTAATCAATTAAACAACTATAAAAATATTAGTTATTAATACAGTATGTTAAGTATGGTATATGCAAGTTATTTAATGGACACTGTGGGAAATGCATCAATATGAAATAATTGCTGCCTGAAATAATTTCAATGCCCAGTGAAAAAATTAACATTCTGAAGTGGAATCATAAATAAATAAATATTTTAAAATATAGTTAAATTAATAACTTAATTGTATTTTTCTAGTGGTATAGCCTTTCTATGCTCTACTCCCATCCCTTATTGCAGAGTTCCCAACTATATAATGCTAATCCTAATCAAAAGAAAACTGAAGTATCTGTATTTTTCCAGACAATGCAGACTTAGAACAAGGATTACTATAGTACTGCATAATGAAAAGGAATCAATTCTCCAGAATGACATAACAATGCTAAATGTATGTGCACCTAACAACAGAGCATCAAAATATATGAGATAAAAATAGAACTGCAAGAAGAAATTTTAAAAATCCACTAGGATAGCTGGAGATTTCAATGCCTCTCAGTAACTGACAGACAAACCCAAAATTAGTCAACAAAGTAGACGGAAAATCAGAGAGGCACTATTAATCAACTGGATCTAATTGATATCTATAGAATAGTTGATCTAACAACAGCAAAATACATACTCTTCTGAAGCCCACATGAAACATTCACCAACATAGAGTACATTCTGGGCCGTAGAATAGATCTTAACAAATTAAAAGGAATAGAAATCACATAAAATTTGTTTTCACACAAAATAATCAAATTAAAATCAATGACAAAAAGATGGTTGGAAAATCCCCAAATATTAATCCAGTTTTCAATAATACTTAAGAAAACTCAAGAGAAGAAAAACTCAAGAATAATTTTATTTTTTAAAGATTTTTTAAAATTTATTTTGCCATAGAGAGAAAGAACACAAGCAGGGGGGAGCTGCAGGCAGAGGGTGAGAGAGAAGCAGACCCCTGCTGAGAGGGAGCCCAATGCAGGACTTGATCTCAAGACCCTGGGATCATGTCCTGAACTGAAGGCAGATGCTTACCTGACTGAGCCACCCTGGTGCCCTTCAAGAGAAATTTTATAAAAATATTTAGAACTAAGTAAAAATGAAAGTATATAAATTTATATATATAATGTATAATGTAATATATATGATGTATAATACATAATAATAAAATAAATATAACATATAGTATATATAATATATCTAAATTTATATATATAAAGCATCTAAATTATAAAAATTTGTGTGACACAATAAAAGCAGTGTTGAGAGGGAAATTTATACATTAGATGCATACATTAGAAAAACTGAGGATCTAAAATCAGTAACTGAAGCTTTCATTTTAGTAAAAAAAGAGAAATAAGTACAATGTGTGTCTAAATCAAATAGAAGAGAAAATAATAAAAATCAGCACAGAAATATATGAAATTGACAGGAGGAAAACAATAAGGAAAATGAAGCCAAAAGCTGAATATTTGAAAACATCAATAAACTTGATGAACTCCTAGCTTGACTAACCAACAAAAAGAATGAGAAATAGAAATTACATACATACCAAACAAAAGAAAGTCATCATTACTGATCCTGTGGACATTAAAAGTATAATGAGGGAATACTATAAACACCTCTGTGTTCACAAATTTGGTAAGATAGATGAAATAGGCAATTTCCTTGAAAGACACAAAATATAAAATTCACACAAGGAAATTAACCCTATGTCTATTAAAGAAATTTTATCAGTAATTAATAACCTTCCAAAAAAGAAAGCACCAGAGCCAGAAGTTTTCACAGGTGAATTCTACCACAAATTCAAGGAATAAATAATATCCTTTTTTTCACAATTTCTTCCAGAAAATAAAAGCTGTAGAAAATCTTCCTGCACTTATTCTTATGAGTTCAGTGTTACTCTAATACCCAAACCAGATAAAAACATTATAAGACAACAAGACTACACAATAATATCTCATGAACACAGATTTAACAATTTTCAACAATATATTAGTAAATAGAAGCCATGAAGAACTATACACCACAGAAAAAGGGATCCATTCCAGGTATACAATTCTGGTCCAGCATTCAGAAATAAAACCAAATGACAGGGAAAAAGAAGAAAAACCCTATGTTCTATCAATTATCACAGAAAAAGTTAAGAAAATCCAGTACCCACTCATAATAAAAACTCTCAATAAACTAGGAAGATAGAGGATTTCTTCAGTTTGATAAAGAATATCTACAAAAAACCTAAAGCCAATATAATAGTTAATAGTGAAAACTAGACTTCTTTTGGCTGAAGACTGGAAACATAGCAAGGATATTTTCTCTCATTACTCTAATTCAACATGGTACTAGAAGTCCTAGCTTGTGCAATAAAACAAAAATAGAAAGTGACAGGCAAGGAGATTCAATAAGGAAAAAATACATAAATATTGGTAAGTTGTTAATTACTTTCATCCTGAGCTACAGATTCAACGCAATGCCAATCAAAACCCTCACATGAGTGCTGTGAAGTGTGTAAACCTGGCGATTTACAGACCTGTACCCCTGGGGATAAAAATATATGTTTATAAAAAATAATAATATTAAAATAAATAAATACATACATACATACATATAGTCCCTTCACTGAAAAAAAAAAAAAAAAAAACCTCACATGCTATTTTGTAGATATTGACAAACTGACACTAAATTTTTAAACTTTTTTAAAAGATTTTATTTATTTATTTCGACAGAAAGAGAAAGACCACACACAAGTAGGCAGAGCAGCTGGCAGAGAGAGAAGCAGGCTCTCGCTGAGCAGAGAGCCCAACATGGGGTTCGATCCCAGGTCCCTGGATCATGACATGAGCCAAAGGCAGCTGCTTAACCAACTGAGCCACCCGGGTGCTCCGATACTAAAAATGTACGTGCAAATCAGAAGACAAAGAAAAGCCAATAAAACACTGAACAAGAATAAAGTTGGGGAATTATCACTACCCAATTTCAAGATTTGCTATTAACCTACAGTGACCAAGACTATGTGGTATTGGTGGAAGAAAAGCCACACAGATTAATGAAACAGAATGCAGGACTCAGATATAGTCCATACAAAGATTACCAACTGAATTTTAACAAAGGTGCAAAGGTAATTCAACAGAGGGAGAATAATCTTTTTAATAAATGGTTCTGGAATAATTAGTCATACAAATACAAAACAAACAAAGAAACACTAGACCCAGATCTTACACATTAAAGACAAATGAATCACAGTCCTAAATGTAAATTGCAAATTAAAAACCTTATGGAAGAAACCATAGGAGAAAATCAATGTTTCCTAGTTTGGGTAATGAGTTTTTAGATAGTCATTATCAAAGTATGAGCCATGAAAGAAAAAGTTACAAGTTTGACTTTATTATAATTAAAAGCTTCTGCTCTGAAAAAGACAATATTGAGAAAATGCAGAGGTAAGCCACATAGTGGGAGAAAATATTTGAAAAACATATATTTAATGAAGGACTTGTATCTAAAACTATACAAAGAACTTTTAAAAATCAGCAAAAGGAAAACAAACCACCCAGTTCAGAAATGAACAGAAGATACGAACATATCCCTCACCAAAGAAGATACCTGGATGAAAACAAACATATAATAGGAGTCTCAACTTATTCCACAGGGTGAAATATGGGAGGCCTAGAGGATTCTTACGGTGGTCAAACTGTTCCATATGATACCATATAATGGTGAATACTGAACATCAGGTATTTGTCAAAACTCACACAACTTTATAGCATAAAATCTACAGCTGAATACCTGCAGATTTAAATAAGAAAACTATTTACAAGGTTGAAGAATTCCAAGATGGAATACATACTGTGAAGACCAAAAAAAAAAAAAAAAAAAACCTCTAAATGCATTACAAATGTGAGAGATAACCTCAGTGAATGGGGTAGGGGAATAAATTGTTGACTTAAACCATTTTAGAAATGAGTTCAGTCTGTAAGACTAAAGTCAAAAGAAAATATAACCTAGTTACTAAAGTTGTTTCATGCAGAGGTTTGAGTTAACAATTCTGAAGCCACTATACATGTACGCTGGAATCTGACAAGCAAATAACTAAATGAAGGATTGGCAGGAGCTAGGTTTCTCAGTATTGGAATGAGAGGTTTCAAATAAGCAAAGGGAGAAGGCTAGAGCAATCCTTATGGTGATGGATTAGTTGGAGACATCAGTGTAAACTTATGTTTAGCTTGCTATAAATACAAATGATTACATATGAAAATATTTATAGGTTTGTGTATATACATGAGATAGTATGCACACATACCTCCAGCTCTGCCAGCTGAGTCTGGAAGCAACACCATCACACTAATAGCAAGTACACAAATACACCTAGCACTCAGCTCTTGGGTTCTTTTTTTTAAAATTTAATTTAATTTTCTTTCAGTGCTCCAAAATTCATTGTTTATGCACCACACCCAGTGCTCCATGCAATACGTGCCTTCCTTAATACCTACCACCAGACTCACCCAAACCCCCAACCCCTCCCCTCCCAAAACTCAGGTTGTTTCTCGGAGTCCACAGTCTCTCATGTTCGTCTCCCCCTCCAATTTCCCCCAACTCCCTTCTCTCCAGCATCCCATGTCCTCTGTGTTATTCCTTATGCTCCACAAGTAAGTGAAACCGTATGATACTTGACTCTCTTTGTTTGACTTAGCTCTTGGTTTCTAATAGCATTCCTAATGAAAGGGATCAGGGCTTCTTGGAGAACGGGTTTATTCTAAGGACTGGGACAGAAAATTTATGAGTCTGTAGCATTTTATAGTGCCAGAAAACAAGCAAGTGCTAACACACACATACACATTGATAGAGTTATACTAAAAGGACATATAAGCTAACTAAAAGAGCTCCTAATGATCAAAATTGAAAGATTTTAACCATCAAAATATTGTTAGATTATAATGCAAAACATAAAATAAATACCCATGAGTACTTTTCCCAAAATTCTTATGTTGAAGCCCTGGCCCTCAATGTTACAATATTTGGAAATGGGGATGTTAGGAGATACTGGATTAGATGAAGTCATAAAGGTGGGGCCCTGGTAAAATGGGATTAGTGTTTTTATAAGAAAAAACACTGGAGAGCTCTATCCTTGCATCCACACAAAGAGGAGATCAGGGGGTTACCTAAAGCCAAGAGAAGAGTTCTTAGAATGATAGCCACATTGCCAGCATCTTGATTAGGTACAAATAGATTCAAATAAATGGCCAATAATAATAATAATAATAATAATAAATGGAAAAAATAGATAAATTTCCCACACATAAGAATTATAAACAATGTATGTAAATATGCCCCCTTGAAGAAGTAAAGCATAATTCCCTACTCCTTAAATGTATATTCTGTAAAGTGACTTCCTTATAAAGTATAGGATGGGGGAAAACTGTTCTTTTGTAAGAGAAATCTGACAAACACAACCCCAGCCAGGTGATCTAGATTAACATCAGGAGTGGTAAGTCATATTGATAGTGTCTACACTTGACATGAAGTGATGTGAATGAGAATTCACCTCCATGGTCTTCCTCCCCCAAACCCATAATCTCAGTATAACCATGAGAAAAACATCAGAGACATCCTAAGTGAAAAACATTCTACAAAATACCTGATTAGCACTTCTCAAAACTGTCAAAATCCTCAAAAATAAGAAAAACATGAGAAACTATCTCAGTAAAGTAGTCTAAGGAGACATGACAACTAAATGTAGTATGATACCCTAGGTGGGATCCTAGAACAGTAAAAAGACATCAGGTAAAAACTATGAAAATCTGAATAAAATAGGGACTTTTGTTAATAATAATAATAATATATTAATATTGATTAATATTGATTCACTAGTTGTGAGAATAAACTATAGTAGTGTAAGATATTAATAATGTAAACCTAAAACTATTGTAAGGTAAAAAAATTACTTAAAAAAATAGGTGGGAACATCATTAATAGTATTGGAATTCCTATTTATCTATGCATTCTTTCTGTAATAAGATTATAGTTCTTGAACCACTGATGTTATAACTTGCTTTGGCTGATCAAATGTGAGTGGAACCCTACAGCAAAACACCTATAGGAAGCATCATCTATTGTTAAGTATTTCTCTTGCATGAAAATAGCAATGTCCCAAATAGAAGCTCTTCTTTCAGCCTGGATCCCAGAATGAATAAATCTCATGGAACTGAGCTACAATGGACTCAATCTATATTCATCATTCGATGAGTATGAGGGATACACTTTAGTTGTTGTAAGCTACTAAGATTTTGTCATATTACAGTATAACCCAGCAAAGATGACCAATTAATAAATTTGAACACAGGAGTGTTCTACTAAAACAAGAAACACCAATATATGTGCAATTGGGTTTGGACTGTGTAATTGATGGAGTGGGTATTTACTGATGATTAGACAGATGGCAACCCATTGTGCACATACACAGTTGAACATGTTATGTAACCACTGCCTCTGATAACTTAGTAATGTTCTGTATGAGCTTTGTGGGTAAATAAGTTGGAAAACAGAAAGCTACTCATGTGCTATTTGCTGAATTTGATAAGGTACTTTAAGAAAGAGAGGCTAACTGAACATAATAAAAAAGATAAGAAAGATAAATTCAAAAAAGAATTGGTCAGTTTGCTAGCAGAGATGAACAATGTAATTTTTTTTTTAAATTTTTCTAAGTAAAATACAATGTTAGGAAATTTTAATGACAGAGGCCAATTAAAACTCAGCCTGATGGCAAAGACTAATTTGGAAGGAGCTAAAACCTGTTGGTAAAATTCAGAAGTCATTGATGTGGCACCCAGTAAATCCCTCCAATTGGATAAAATGTCTCCAAGAAAAAGAAATTCAGAGTGAGACTCTCCCACGGAATCCTGGCAAATTTAAAATATTGGCAGTTAAATCTAGAAAGAAGGGCAATTTACAAGGGAGGGGGAAAAAAAAGCAGCTAATCCATAGACACTAGAAACTGACTGTAATCAAACAGTTAAAAATATCACTGTGTTTTTGAAAGAGTTGTGCCAGCACCCTAAATTAAATCCTTTCTTTGGGACTTAAAATTCCCTTTGTGTATTTGGGTTGCCAGAGTTAGTAAATAAAAGCACAAGATGCCTAGTTAAATTTGAATTTAGAAAAACAACATTTTTTTTTTTTTTAGTACAACTATGTCCCCTACAATTCTGTAACATACTTTTACTAAAATACTTGTGGTTTATCAAAATTCAAATTTAACCAAGAGTCCATATTTTGTCTGTTAATCCTACGTGGGGATCAAAACTTCTAAAGGCATAAAATAGACTGAAAACCCTTCTGAGCTCTCAAGGAGGGCATATTCTTTAATATCTTCTTCAGATGTAGCCAAGGAATAAGATGAAAAAGTAATGTCCTTGCAGAGATCATATCCAAGAACCATCACAAACAAAAGACTGAGGAGCTATTCCCAGGAAATAACACTCCATCAAGAAATGTCCTATTTCCCTCCATTGCTATGTGATCTGCACTAGAAGTGAGGGGATTGCACCTTCAACCCACTGAGGCCAGTCTGTCCATGTGACTGACTCTGACCAATAGCGTGTGATTGGAAGTAACTTGTGCGTTGGTAAGCTGCAACTTAAAGCATCATCCCCCGATACGGGATTGTTCTTTTCCCTCTGCCATCCCAGCAAGGAACTTCTTCACTCTGCTTTCCATAATGAAGGAAACAATTGGAATGGCCCAAGACTTACCTGCAGCGAACATGTAAATAAACAAGAAATCAATATTTTGGCAGGTGTGGAAGTCAAAATCAATATTTTGATGGGTGTGGAAGTCATTAGAGGAGGAGGGGGCAAGTTACTAGATTTCAGTCTTTGGGTTGTTTGTTAATCTGACCAATACAGGTGTTAACGGGTTCTGAAAAAGCATTCATTCATCTTTCTTCTCCCTCCTTCCTTCCTTCCTCCCACCCTCCCTCCCTCTCTCTTCTCCATCTTTCCAGTCACAAAGGAGCAGTAGTTTATTATAGCTATAACAGACCTTTACAGTTAAATGGCTTATTAAATTCAGATTAAATGGTTTGCCCAAGGTCATAGAGTAAGACAAAACTTGGATTCGGTTGTTTATTTGGCTATTAACATGAGCTTGTTGCTGGTCAAGAGTCGAAGGAAATAAAACAGTCCTTGACTTCAAAAAACTAAGCGCTTGACTAGGACGGTAAGTTTTACACATATGTGTGCATGCACACAGAAACCCACAGACACTTTTCATGCTGCTTGAATCACAGCAACACAGTACTTCCCATTGTTCATTACCATATCCTGCTCCCTTGTGCGGCTGTGTCTGCCGTCGCCCATGCAAGCATGCCTTGGATGCCTCTCCTTTCACACTTAAACACCATCAGTATATTGTTTTTCTTTTCCAAAAGAAGCTCTGCCACCTGTTTTATGGTAACATATTTGTCATTTCTAATACAAAATAATGTGTTGGGTTATAGTTTTATAAATGTAACTTGGACCTGATACTACTAAGATTTTCACTAAGATGCACAAATTAATCTAATAAATATAAAGCAAAAAAATAAAGTTTTGTTCTAATCAAATCATTTTAGTTGTAAAAAAATAAACATCCTTTACTGCATATTCCAACAAGAAGCAGGGGAAGTTTTTTTTAATGGATTTGGAAGAAGTGGAATGCAGAGTCATGGAAACTAACACATCTTAAAACAGCTACATTAGCCTCACGTCTTTCTGATCCAGAAGGTCTCTTGTTTCTGAGCAACTGCTCTTTTTCTTTTTTTTTTTTTTTGTCTGCAGTTAAGGTTTTTCCTTCCCACCCATTCCGTTTATTCATAATTTTGGAGGTGGCTTTAATTCGCTATGATGCTGCTTCTGGTCAAAAATTTGCATAACTTGTTCAATCCAGAGCCCTTAGGCTTTCTGACCAGTTTCTGTGACAGAGGGAGACTGATTGACTACTGACTGGATTCCCTTAAATCGGATGCCCATTCCAATCTAATTATAACCATGGAGGTGGGGTCATCTGGTATGTTGGATATCTCTTCTAGGAGTTTGAAGAAGACAAAGTATATTAGTAGGATATAGGTATGGAAGTCAAATTAAACTAATATGTCCAACACAGAGGCATGGTTACCAAAAGCAACACACGTATCTCACACACACACACACACACACACACACACAAACACGTGCACACCTACACCCCAAACCCCAAACACATCAAGGTATTAACAATTAATCAAAAAAAATATATATATATATATACATACAAACATACCAGGACTTCATAAATTTTAAAAATTCTCCCAAGAAGACAAATTGACAAATATGTTTTGGCTTTGTTTTGCTTCATATACATTCTAATGATTTTTTTATTAATTTAAATTTCATATGAGATTCAGTTGTTGAAATTTAGGAGGTAGTTGATGCAATTAGAGGCATTTTACTTATTACTTTTGTTTTGATCTGTTGGTGATTTGAAAAATCTTTATTTCTGAGTGAATTATGAGATAACTTTATTGCTTGAATTTATCTATTTCTGTATAATTAGGATATAGTAATTTAGTTTATATCTTTTCTGTTTAATTGAGTTAACAGTGTCTGCTGAAAATACAATCCTATTAGCTGATTTGAAGGAATGTCTATAATTAACTTTCTTATTAGGACTGATTGGATAAGAGTGACTTTTATCATAGGACTCTCATCTTCTGAATTTCAGTATGAAATATTAGCAATGAATGAAAAATGTATTGAAGAGAGTTTGCATTCATTGACAAAAACCCAAGGGTTTAGTGAATACATTTAAATTAATGGTGAGCTTAAAAAGATAAAATTTATATGTATAACATTTTAAGAAATATTTTGTGTGTGAATAATGCATATTTAAGAATAAGAATTTTGGGGGGCACCTGGGTGGTTCAGTGGTTTAGGCCTCTGCCTTCGGCTGGGGTCGTGATCTCAGAGTCCTGGGATCGAGCCCCGCATCGGGCTCTCTGCTCAGCAGGGAGCCTGCTTCCCCCTCTCTCTCTGCCTGCCTCTGTGCCTCCTTGTGATCTCTATCAAAAATAATAATAATAATAATAATAATAATAAAATCTTAAAACAAATTTTAAAAAAAGAATAAGAATTTTTTAACTATTTTAACCTTTGTGACTATTTTAAAAAGTAAAAAAAAAAGTAGGAGATAGATGTTTTTACATTTTCCTTATCTATTAAAGTCAGCTGAACATATAACTTACACAAAATGAGTAAATGTAGGCAATGTGTTAGACATAGTGCCTGAAAAATAATAAGAACTAAATAAATATTATCTTTTTTTACCATCACTATAGCTATCTTCCTTTTCATCATTAGTCAGCTCTCTGGATATGTAATAGCATAAAACGGTAATTCAAGGTAACATGCTTTTCCTTGTTTCAATGATGATCATCAAGATTTTAATTTAAAAAAATCTTAATTTCCAAAATGTCTTATGAATGATCTCACAGATAAATGCAATTTTTAACCTATGCTTATATTGCACACAGTATCCACCCAATTCCAAAGTTTTTCCTTAGGTATGACTTAATGGAAATTCTCCTGTGATTTTTTACTTCCCTTTCTTCATAGGTACAAACATTTTGGAAACCCTTAGGTTGGAGAAGTTTAGTAGCAGATAAAAAGATTAAAAATGACAATCTCTTGCTAACTAAAAATATATCAGTACAGAATCATATATTTGATCATTTTCTGGTCTTGCTTGATTAAAAAGATTTTCTACTATTTTTTACTGAATTTTATATAAACAAATATACACTTTCTGTGGATAAGTGTAATGGCATCCAAATTATCTTGATTTTCCTCAGTAAGCTAGCACTGTCCATAATACACCCATGCACATGCACAAATACACAATTCCAATTTACCAAGTACCATCCAAAACATGGAAGAAGAACCATTTTAGGAACAGATCTAATTGAAATGTAAAGACATACAAAAAAAAAAAAATCTACATCTCTCACAGAAGAAAAAAGTTAGAAATCTTCATTTTTCAGAGACATGAAATACTCAGAATTTTTATTACCACAATCAAAATGACCACCCCAAGTTTCTTTGCAAAACAGTCACAGATCTAATCCCTATGGTACAAACTGGAGAATATGCCTTCTGTAACCTTACCTGAATTTAACAATAACAAGCTTACAGTGGCAAGTTTCAGGCAGAGGATATCAGAGGATATGCACAACAAAATTTCAGTCAAAGAAATGGACGTAGAGAAAAGTGAAATGCCAGAAGATGATACTCAAAGTAAATGTAATGAATATTACCTGATAGAAAGAAGTCAGATTGCATGTTGGTCACCAACATTAAATATGTAAACGTGCATACGATAAGAAAAGGTGCAAATTCACATGTATATTAAAAATTTTAAATTGAAATTAATGTCAAAAATTTAGAAATACCATATTTAATTTTAATTTCCAAGGAAATGGATTTAAAGCTATTCAAACAAAATGGCTTTCATAGAAAAGGGAGGTATAAGCCGCACAAAAGATTAAATTGCAGTCAAGTAAATCCATTCATGAGGCTAATATTCAAAACCACTGTAAATGTTGTAGCTTCTATCTTTGTTTCAGTCCTCAGCTCTTTCATTATTTTAACACCTATGCTAGAAAAAATTCTCAATTATTATAAAATTACAAGCAAATCAAAATGCTGGAGACAAGACAGACAACTTTGTGAGAAACTTGAAAATAATGATGTTCTCCTAAAGAAAAACTGTTTTTATGGACTTTGTTTTTCATTTTCTTTCTTATAAATCTCTAAGGTTTCCATCGAAATTTATATCATGTCAGAAGTGAAAAACAAAATGGAATAGCTATTTTTTCCACTTCATAACCTTCATGAGTAAAACATTCATCTTTCTTGCTAAAGAAAGGGAAGAAAAAAGACACTACCATCATAATAATTTTTAACTTTTTCTTCCTGATATTTTGCATCAGAGAAGACAATAGATGGACTGTAACAGGAAAGGTTAAGGGCTTCAGATATTTTTATATGTAATGAAAATAATCATTTATTCAAGTTTTGTCACCCAACTTTTGGTAAACACAAAGTATTTTAAGGCAGAGCACTGATAAATCATAGTTGAAAAGAGTCTGCTTTGGTTTGCTAAGTTTTCAATCTTGTTCCAAATGAATGAAAATCATACAAAACATTTACAATATTTTTTCTTAGTCATAGATCTGGAGTTAAAGTATACCAGAAAATATTTGTAGTTGGATGTTGATATGTAATACTAGACCACTGTAAATAAGCATATAAATAACACTATTTAAATGGCAAAGATATTCCATTAGCCAATTGGTTTGAGTCATTTAAATACCTTACACTGTGCTTGCCTCTTAGTAATTATACCAATTAGATTGGAGAAACATTTATCAGGGTGCCAATTAAGTGAATTCTACACTTCCTGGGACTTTAAAAAAAAAATCTAAATTAGACATACTAACAACTGCTATGTTTATGGGTACTTCAGTTCACTCCTGATCATGTAACATGGAAGTAAATTAACCAGTGCTTCTTACTCCATTTCCTAAGGATATAGTTAGCTGGGGGCATACTTTATTCATACAGTTCACTCTGCTCTTTGAATTTCAAAGTAAAAAACTTTAACCAAAAAATATTAGTGTGGAATCGTACTTTTAATTTTGTTTAAAAACTGATTTCAATGAACATTTTCCTTTTAGCTGATACTTGAATTTAAAGGTTAATTACTTTAATGATTCCTGGTTTGGTAGACATGTAATTATGGTTGGTTGCAAATGTGTGATTTTTTTAGTGATACATTTTTCAGAAGATGCAGAAGATTGAGTTAAGAATTAACTGACATTTGGTAACAATGGAACAGAACTTTTTAAATGCTTATGATAAAAGTATTGCTAAAATCCTTTTAGCTATTAAAGTCTTTATAACTATTTTTTTTAATTATGAAAGTGAAAGAACATTTCTAAAGGCTTTTCTAACATTTAATAAAGAAGGGAGATGTTATTAACTGTTTTAATCATTCTATGAAGAGAAGGACAAAAATTCTACCTAGTTACTCTCTGAGTAGTTCTACCTGGTCAACCATTCATTAGGCAGGTACAGCAAAAAAATGTGCATGGTCTTTAAAAACTCACCTCTCCATTTATGCTTGTAGAACTAACATTTATAATGTTTTAATTATATAATAATAAAAACATGAGAGATAAACAGTTCTGAGAACAGTTTTGCTAAAAAACAAACAAACAAACAAAACTCCACCCATTTTTTCTGTGGCTATTATCCATGTACAAAAATGTTTTCATTAAGTCATATAAAATGTTGAGGTTGGGCAGAGAAATCCTCAAAACTGTTTTAAGTGAAAAATTTGCTTTGATGTTAAGTCATCAGTTAAGTGATTATCTCACACATCAACTAGCTCTTTTTATGACTGTATAGATCAACACTAGGGGGACCAATGCCATGCAGTTTTTGAGAGTATTATATTTCCAATATGTATTCTGATAGTGTAAAGGAGTTCTTACACATTTATATAATAAATAAAATAGTATTCACAGGGTGGGGAGAAGTGAGAAGAAGAATTAAGATCTTGATTGAATTTGCAGAGACCTATATGATGAGCAGATACGAGAGATGCCCTTTTAGTAGATAAGTGTCATACTAATTGAGAACACATGTTTTATAAATCAAGCTGGAAGATCATGTATCATAACTGGAATAACTGTAACGCATGAGCAAAAATAATCAAATAAATAATTTTGTATCTTGAAGTTAAGGTGTCAGTGAATCAATTCTGAATTACATACAGGCAAATTAGTTTACTTGCAAAATAAGTCAGAGAGAACTATGCTTAATTACAGTCCTTGTAAACATTTGTTTTTACACCTCTTTACTCACATGAGTTGTACTACCAAGAAAACACTTTGAAATTAATATACTCGATATCCATAAAGAAAGAAGAGTTACACTAGTTTTTGATGAATTCAATACAATATAACATATACATGAAGATCTACTATGTGTAAAATACCATCCTGAAGACTTGAGGAAGTGTAAATATGAACATAAAGTACTTCTTATCCATGCAGTTTAAGTCCCAAGAATTAGGATTGAAAAACTTGGCAGGCAAATGAATTATATTATAGAATAAGATGAGTACCAAAGTACAAATGGTTCAAGGGAGTTTACCAAAAGCAATGATCATCTTAGACTCTTAGGACAAATCAAGAAAAATGTCCAAAGGAGTGGTCTCTGCTGTGCATAGCCTACAGCAATTTGGAACATGATGAGGAAAGCATATGGTTCAGACTTGTTGACATGTAGTCAAAGTGGAGAAAGAAGTGGAAAACAAGGCAGGAAAGACTGAAGTTAACTTGGAGAACCCTGAATACCATGTTGAGAAACCATAGCCAGAAAAAGTGACATTTCCTTTTCCATCATGGAATAGATTACAGTAGACAGTTATCATGATGAGGGAGACTATGGACAACACGATGCAGTCTTTAAATCATCAGTCACTCACTGAAGATCAATCACTTGTCAGTACTATTATAATTCTGAAATTTGTGTCCTCCATGGCAGCTACATAAATGAAAAGTAAGGTCCTGGCCTTCAAGTAGTGCAAAAATGAGTGATTAAGACAAACAAGTGAGAAGCCTGTTAAAGTGTCATATAAACAGTGGTAGGATATGATCAGGAAATACAAATGGTGTTTTGGTTATTTATTGCTGCATAAGAAACCAGCAAACAGTGATATCGTGAGATAAATTATTACCCCATCCAAATTCAAGTGTTGAATTACTAATCCCCAGAACCTCAGAATGTGACTGTCTGGAGACAAAGCCTCAAACCAGGCAATTCAGTTAAATTAAGTAATTTAACTTAGTGCAATTAAGTCATATGGGTGGGCTCTAATGCAGCAAAACAAGAGTCCTTATGAAAAGAGATTAGGACACAGATCAAAAGACTATGTAAAGACACCGAGACAAAGACAGAGGCCTTGGAAGAAACCAACCCTGACAACAACTTGATCTTGGATCTCTAGTCTCCAAAACTGGGAGAAAATGAATTCCTATCATTTAAGCTACTTTGTCTGTGATACTTGCTTACAACAGCCACAGGAAAGTAGCAAAAGTGGCCCAAGGCAGTAATTCATTTAATTTTCTCTTGAATCTAGGGCTTGATTAGATCAACTAGCAAGTTCTACCTTGTGACTTCTCAGGTGGTTTAGTCATATGGCCCCCTCATTCTTCCCCATCTTCCCCCCTTCTCTCTTTCTTTCTCCCATCTTTTCCTCTCCCTGTGGTCTTTCTATATGGTACTCTTAACAGTACCCAGATTTCTTACATGGCAAAGAAGATTCCCATAGCACGTGTCCTAAGAGATACTACAGTCACATGGTCTTTACTAACCTTGCCTAAGAAGTCACACAGTTTCACTTCACTAAGATATATTTGTATAGGCAGCATGTGCAGATGTGTTTTAAAATTACTGCTATCTGGGGGCATCTGGGAGGTTCAGCTGGTTGAGCATCCGACAACTGATTTCAGCTCAGGTTATCATCCCACGGTTTTGGGATGGAGCCCTCCATTGGTTCTGCACTCAGCATGGAGTCTGAGGATTTCTCTCCTTTTCCATCTGCTCCTCCCCCTGTTCAGACTCTCTCTCACTCTCTAAAATAAATAAATAAATCTTAAGAACAAACAAATCCTGCTGTCCACCCTCTGGCTAAAAAACTGCTCACATTCTTCCCACATGCAAAATACACTCACGCCTTCCCCAAACCCCACAAAGGTCTTATCTGTTATAGCATCAGGTTTGGGCTTGAGGCCCAGGATTTCATCATTCACATCTACTCTGGTGTGGATGAGGTCTGTGATATAGTTCCTCAGCTACACAGTTCCTTGAAAACTGTTCTACTCAATCTGAAGGCATATGAAGTAAAGAAAAGAGTTTACCTGCACCTTCCACTCTACATCTAACATATGACAGTGGGGAGACAAGGATAGAATAATTGCAACCAATCAGAAAGGGGAAAAGCAAGGAACACATATCAGTTCTAGGGCCTCAGCCAATTCTGTAACCCAGCTTGGCAAATGTTGCCACTTTCTTGATAAGTTCTCTGTCCTACGTGGGGCTAACTCTCCATAACTCTTGGGTTTGCCATCTGAGCTCTTTGTTCCACTTTCTGAATTCTCTTTACTCTTCCATAATATGTAGCCTTGTTTGCAGCCCAGGTGTCTTCTCAGCCTGCTTCTTGATTAAGTTTGGGGATCCTGATGTGTCTTCTCCAATTTTTTTTTTTTTTTAATGTTTATGCACTTACAATTTAAACTGGCAGTGTTGGGGCACTGGGTGGCTTGGTGGGTTGGGCCTCTGGCCCTGTCTTGGTTCGTAATCTCAGGGTCCTGGGATCGAGTCCCACATGGGGCTCTATGCTCAGTGGGGAGATGACTTCCTCTTCTCTCTGACTGCCTCTCTGCCTACTTGTGATCCCCCCCCCATTAAATAAATAAATAAATAAATAAATAAATAAATAAAATCTTTAAAAAACAAAAAACTGACAGTGTTACTCCAAGTATAAATCTCTAAATTATTGTGTTTTCACCACTACACAAAAACCACATTCAAAGTATTAAATAGGGATGCCTGGATGGCTCAGTCAGTTAAGCATCTGCCTTTGGCTGAGGTCATGATGCCAGGGTCCTGGGATAGAGTCCTTCCCACACAAGGTTCCTTGCTCAGTTGGGGAGTCTGCTTCTCCCTCTGCCTACTATTCCTCCTGCTTGTGCTCTCTCTTTCCTTCTCTTACAAATAAGTAAAATCTTAAATATATATATATATATATATATATATATATATATATATATATATATATATAAAATGGGTTGGCTCATCTGAAAGCTGGAATATCTGCTTCTAAGATGGGCCATTCACATAGCTGTCAAGGTGGTTGGTACTCCATCAGCTAGAAATCTCAGCCTTGACTCGAGGGTTGGGAATCTTGGTTTCTCTCAACATGGACCAGTCCATGTGGCCTAGGTTTCCTTGGCTCATTTTCAAGTGTGATCATTTTGAGAAGGAGAAAGAAAACCAAATGGATGCTCTATCAATCTTTATCACCTAGTCTTGGAAGTTTCATAGGTTTGCTTCTGCCACACCATATTAGTTGAGACAGAGACGCCCACCCAGGTTTCATAGGGGGAGAAAAAACATAGATTTGACTTCTTTCTTTCTTTTTTTAAAGATGTATTTATTTATTTATTTGAGAGAGAGAGAGCAGGAGGAAAGGACAGACTGGGAGAGAGAGTGAGATTCTTAAGCAGATTCTGCAGTGAGCGTGGAGCCTGACTTGGGGCTCTATCTCACCACCCCAAGATCATGACCTGAGCTAAAACCGAGTCAGATGCTTAGCCAACTGCACCACCTTGATGTCCCTAGATTCAACTTCTTGATGAAGGATTGGCAAAGTTCTAGAAGAGCATCTAGGTCCAGAAATATTGTTGTGACCACTTTGGGAAAATATATTTTTTCACAGCAAGATTTAAGGAGTCTATCTCCCAAAATGAAAGCATGAGTTCATAAATTCTTGAGAGGAAGAGATACTTTAGGGTTTTTAAAATTTTTTTTTTAGCTATATAGTAGATTATAAATAAATTGTTAATCAATGTCAATCATTTTGAGGAGATTTTTTGGCTTCATTTCATTTAATGTTAACAACAATGCAAAGTGGTAGGCATTATCATTCTATTTGATTGATGAAGTAACTGAGCCTTAGAAATACTATTTGATTTACTTTTAATTACAGAAGTTCACACTACTACAGTAGTATCAAATGCTGGTAGTACTAATCCTATACAAATAGGGTTATAAATGTGTTCTGGCACAAAGATAAATAACTCCAAGAATTAAGTGCTTGAGGTGGTAAAAGGGATATGATCCAGTATACTATTGGAGAGTTTGACCATATTAACAGGAAAAGTTTATCAGTTTTAACAGGATGAAAGACAAAATTTATGGACACAGATAAACATAATTGGGTAGATTTGGTTGTGATGAGAGGAAGTATCTCATTTTACGATTGCTTTCATTTTCTCAGTGAAATAAGAAGAAACACCATCAGCCTGAGGCATGGCGTTGGAAGTTTGACCACTGAGCCATTATGAAACAATCAAGTTTGAGAAGAGAGTATGAAACAGGGGGAGCACAGTTATGTAGTCACCACTTAGGATCCACTTGGGATTTATGGTCATGAATTATTCTGAGATTACTCAGCAGAGTTGGGTGTTTCTCTCCAACCACAGTCCACTATTGGTTTTAGAAACAAGTAGAAGGAGAATTTAGATTTAACCAGGGTTTAAGTTTTCCAGATAAGCATAAAGAAAGGAAAGAAGGAAAAATACATTGGGGATATGTGTAAAAAATAATTTTAATTATTGGCCTCATAATCTAAGTGGGTAGTGAAACGTGAGACATGATGGATAGGGAAAAAAAGTGGAGGTCCCCGTGTAGTAGAATAAGGTGTGAAACAAAGTAAAATAAATCTCCATGGTCATACTGCTTACCAAAGAGATCAATGGGTATTTGTAATGTCAGTGATAGTAACTTGTTGCTTCCCTTACCATCACTTTGCCTCTATTTCCAAATGAAAGAATACATATATATTTGGTCTGAGGGCTTTCTCTTTCTCTGTGGGCCAGAAGTATGAGGAATTATTCCTATGAGCAGACCTCAACCAAAGACTAATAGTAGATGGTATATAAATATTCCAAATTCCTTTCCCCTTGGGTGAGATAAATCTGAGGCATGTGTTCTGCACCATTTCCCAGATTCCCCCGGTTGGATTAAGCTTCAGTTACCCAGGTGGGAATTACTTAATAATATACATTTAATTGGCTCTACTCCTTCCATGTCTTACTTCCTCACTGTCCTGGTGTTTCCTGGAATCATCTCTCAAATAAACTAATTATACTCAAACCCTTGTCTCAAGATCTCCTTCTGGGGTACCTCACTAAGAAAACCCCTGATATACAGGAAATCTTTTTCAAACACCTCCTCTGAGCCTCTAGAGCTCCTATCATAATACTTACAAAGTATATTTTGTCTTCTTACTTGTCTTTCACCTCATTAGACTGTTTGCTTCAAAACAGAAAAGTCTCTATCTCTGTACAGTCTTCTCATACAGTTCCTGTTGCCTAATAAGATAAGCCTACATATTTAGAAAATATAATTGAATGCTCAATAAAAGCTGATGTTTTTGCTAACCAATGATTTGAAATATCTTTTTAATCCATAATCCAAAATTATATTGGTTCAGGTGTCATGAATGTTAATTCTACCATGATTTTGCCATTATAGTTGATAATCCACGATAGTTAGAGTGTCAAATATGAAATTTTGGCTAGCCAAAAATATATCGCTATTTTTAGATTGTTACATTTGAGAGCATTGAAAAATATATCATCTCTTCAGATATAATTTAACAAAATTACAGTGCTGTGAGATTGAGCATTTATCATTTCTCCCCTAAGCTTTTTATTCCATGAAGTACTTTAGTTTCAGCAACAAAGAAATAACCATAGGAAAATTTTTATTTTTTTAACCTCATAAATACTTAATATATAGGGGCTGAATAAATATATATAGATATATAATATATAAATTCCATATAGAAATATATAGAATAAATATTTTTGTGAGAAAAAATATTATTTTAAAATAAATTACTGTTGAGACTAAAGTGATTTTTCTTTTTTTTTTTTTTTTTATAAAAGATTTTATTTATTTATTTGACAGACAGATCTCAAGTAGGTGGAGAGGCAGGCAGGGAGACAGAGAGGAGGAAGCAGTCTCCCCGCTGAGCAGAGAACCCAATGATGTGATGGGGGGACTCGATCCCAGGACCCTGGGTCCATGACCCAGAGCCGAAGGCAAAGGCCTTAACCCACTGAGCCACCCAGGCACCCCAAGACTAAAGTGATTTTTATCTGGGAAATAAAAGCATAGTA
The DNA here is from genome assembly GCF_964662115.1 of Mustela nivalis. Lineage (NCBI taxonomy): Eukaryota > Metazoa > Chordata > Mammalia > Carnivora > Mustelidae > Mustela > Mustela nivalis. The sequence goes on along the minus strand of NC_139029.1, from coordinate 67,648,255 downwards.
ATTAAATCTCCTTACTTTTTTTTTTTTTTTTTTTGATTTGTGATTTGACTATCACTTAAGTAACTGGTATTTATATACCTGTTTGCTACTACTAATTACTTTATAAAAGTTCAATTACTGTAATGACTAAATATCACAATCATTGTGTAACTCTACTAAGGGCCACAGTAGCTGTTATAGGGCTACATTTGTGAGGAAGCTTATTTGCATTTGCAAAACTCAACAACTGCTCAAGTATCTGCTTTCTAGCAATTAGGCAGCTGCTACTTAAAATCAATAGTGGCAAACTCTGGATGTATTAGGTGTGGAAAATAAGTGTGTTGTGTGGCATTCTAGTACTTTACAGTGTATTAATGAAGCCACTCGGTTTCAGGCTGTCCTATCACCACAGCTTGGCATCCTTTCCGCCTCAGCTGGCTATGATATTACTTCATCTGTTTTCTTTTCATCCTTTGTCTAATTCAGAGCCTTTTGGTGTTGAATAGTTTTGAATTCCCCCTGTCAAGAGTTCATTCACTGTCTTTATAACATATAGCTAAGCAGTCTGACCTAGATGAAATATATTAGATAATTTCTTGCCAAAAGCTATGTGTGAGATATTTAGGAGTTCGATTCAAATTTTCTAAATAGTTGGGGCATTAATTTCATGGAGGGCACAAGGTGTGTATGGCGAAAACTGGCAGGCAAGCAGATGTTAACAAACCGGAAAGATAACTTCAATTATACCGGCTTTTATACAAGTAAAATAATCTGTTTTGAGTGGTGAGTAATATCTTACTATGTGCTAATAAATGAAATATGTAAAAAAACACTCGGATCAAATCTTCTATATATATTACCTTTGAGATTTTATGGTTCATACTTAATGCCAATTTTTGCCTTGTTATGGTGTTTATGTAAGATTTCTAATTTGGAAATGTGCTTTCGAAGTATACTAGGAAAAACTGGCAGAAAAACATAAATTCTGAAGTTCAATTAAATGCTAATGGAACACTACTCTGAGGTTTTCAAAGGCACCTGCTGCTTCATGCCAGTGAACCTCCCCTCCCCTCTATCCACTGCTTCTCACCCACCCCAGGAAATTCCGCTTTTTTTTTTTTTCTAGTCCTTGCACAAACCTTGCTTCTGTCTCTCAGGCAAAGTGAGATAGTCCATCCATCCTCTTTGATCCCACTGTATTTTGCCCAAAGAAGGTAGGATTATACTGCAGTAGAATTACTTCTGTTCTAAGGGCTTAATAGAACAGTAAATGCTCAGTCTTAAACTTGGCTACCTTTGATAAGTATATCGGAAGAACTGATTTTGTCCTTCCTCACCAAATCTACTTTCCATAGTTATATTGAGTAAACAAGTATCTCTAAGTACAATGCTTTGTAGATGTATCTCAGAAATTCTCCTATTTTGTTTCACTTTAATTCAGGATGCAATACTACTATGTTGTTCTATAGCCTTTGGGCTGTGTTCTCTTAGGACACTCCTGTAACTCTTTTTCTCTATAACCTAAAGATCCATCGCTTTTCTCCTGGATCTTCACCCCTTTCCCTAAGAAGCTACCTTAAAAGTAGTAAGAGCTATAATGAGAGGAGAACAGCAATTTTTCTGCTCTAAACCGTGGATGTAGTCGCGATTGAAGTAATTTGGACTGACCCTATTTCAAATCCACAGTCTTAATGCACAGTACAGCCTAATGAGATGTTATCTGCTGATAGGAAAACCTTTAAGGATATCCAAAATGTATAGACCCACCCTAGGTATTTGATTACTTCGATACTTATAGTTTCCCTCTCTAATTCAAATCAAAAGAACATCAATAACTTTCAAAAAGATACTTGTTTGCTTCTCATTGTGCAATAAATTACATTATAGTGGCAATAGTAAAAATAAATATTTACTGAGTCCTATAGTTGCCTTGGCATTAGAGCGTTTAATGCTATACAGACATCATTCACTCAAAATACGCTAATTCTTCACATCATTTTATTTTAAGTGTGGGGACGTATGCTTATCTTGGAACAATGACTATAGCCACTGAAAAAATTATTCTTTATTGCTCAAACGCCATAAATCTGTGAAACACATAGATTTGAGCAACTAAAGTGTATTGTTTATTGTCCTTTAGAGATTAACAGACTTGAGTTAAGTTGGACTAAGAAGGTTTCTGAGTTCAAAGACTAAAACCCTTCCACTAACCATGTCATAATAATTAAACCCAAACACTTAAATTTGTGTCATATGTAAAAATAACTCAGACAATCATAGAAATGAGAAATAACTTTTAGGCATTTGTTAACCAAATTGTCTCCATTCCCTACATTTATCAATAGTTATAATTTGGAAAAGCTCTAATTTAGAAATGTGTCCCTTTTTGTAATCAGCTCTTCCATGGTGAAGAAAGAAAGGGCACAGACTGGTTTGCTAAGGTCCTTGAGTGCTGAATGCTGTCCCTCAAAAATGTAAATCTGACCTTACCTTAAGTTGTGAAAAGCACCAGACATAAAACAATGACTCCCACTAGAAGATAATTTGGAGCCTGCAGGTACTGGGGACTTGGTTTTTGAATGGTTAGAATAACAAAGAAGGAAGGCAGAATTATCACTCTAGCTGGAGGTGTGTTTATTCAGTTTATCTGAAGTCGTAGCCAGTCTCCTCACAGACTTTAAAGAAAATCTCCTCAAAAGTTTAAAATATTCCTATACCATAAAGCAATTACCTTTACTGGTGTGTGTGCGTGTGTGTGTGTGTGTGTACATCTGATCTTATTGAAATGTAGGTATGTGTTTAGCTCCACTTACCAGACTCTAGCACCTGCCTCTTTACTCAACTTTTCCTTTATCTCCATCCTTAGCAGGATCAGGTTTCTTTCAAATCTATGAGCCTGGCTTGCAAGATAATGTTAGTTTGGGGGAGCGTCACATAATTGAGACACCAAGTTGGAGATAAAAGTTAAACATTTAGCTAGAGATAGGTTGAAAAATAGGAAACTGAAGAATTGTAGTGATTATTTCAGGGTCAATTTAAATTGTCTGAATTTAAACCTTGAACTGACTATTAAGGATTGTGAGGATAGATTGATTAATTGATTCATTCATTCATTCATTCATCCATTCAACATTTGCTGAATGTTAGGCATTGTGCTTGTTGTTGACAACAGAAAGATGAGTAAGCTAGAATTCTATTTCTGGAGGTTGAGAGTCAAGAATTAGTGGAGGTCGTTGGATGGGGATGGAGAGGAGAAAATACCCAAACACTTCATTGTACTTTTGTAGTTATATGTGCATGACAGTTTTAACACTTTTTAAAAATTTAAACACTTCTAAAAGATGTGGTCTTGCTAGACTAACATATACCTTGAAAATATATAGGTTAGAGATGGGAATTTCTTGATAGAGGGAAGAGGATTGAAGGGATGAAGTCATGGAGGTTTTACCTAATCTACTGTATCTAAGAGTAACTGCAGAAAATCACTATGGCTGAAGCATGGGAAGTTATAATACTACATAACATTAGATAACCAAGTGTATTCAGACTCATCACAGAAGAGGTTTAACCACAGCACTACACCTCCATGTACAAGTGTTTGGGCTTTTCCTGATAAAGGAGGATCTTTGTAGAATTTAAGATGCCTCCCCTGTTTCTTCATCTTCTAAATGTTTTGGACCATTGAAAGGAACTGGAGAATAAACATGCCAACTAGTAAGAAAGATAAAGTCTTGGGGCACAAGTGCCATCTTTGTAAATGTAACAGCTGTTAATGCTAGGGCACATAGGGCAAAAGGGAGAAGCCAATGTGGAAGTATGCACAAAAATAAGATATTGGCTTAGATTCCATCAATGTTATGGCTCCTGTTCAATACTTCTTATCATTCTTGTCCCTGGACTGGCACCCAAAATGACCCCTGAGTTCTCTCGACGCTAACCTCCCACTACTCTCAACCACTCTTCATACCACATCTCCAGGGTACCAATATTCTAGAAGATCACTTCTCCTCCTCATTCTCCCACACTGCCCTTGGCATTGGTGATATTCTTCCCCTTATCTCTCCTGGAGTAGGGGCTGGATTTCACTATAAATTCTGATTCCTTCAGATTTTCCTAATTTGATTTTTAATCTCTAATTACTGACTACATTCTTTCATTTTATTTGTCTTACCATCACAGGAATGTGAATGCTGGGTAAATTACTTGGATAAATTACCCTTAGGTAAAACTAAGGATAAATTACTTGGCGGGGCGCCTGGGTGGTTCAGAGGGTTAAAGCCTCTGCCTTTGGCTCAGGTCATGATCTCAGGGTCCTGAGATTGAGCCCTGTATCGGGCTGTCTGCTCGGCGGGAAGCCTGCTTCCTCCTCTCTCCCTGCCTGCTTCTCTGTCTACTTGTGATCTCTGTCCTTCAAATAAATAAATAAATCTTTGAAAAGAAAAATTACTTGGCAAGCTGAAGTAAAGCATAATGATTAATATGGAAGACATTATATAGCTCTTCTAGTAATGGAACATATTTATCCTGAGGATAATGATGAACCACTAAAAATTAAAAGCAAGAGGAGAAAAACAAAAAGCAATGATTCACTTCTTAGAAAGATCCTTTTGCCTAAAGTGTAAAGGGTGGATGGTGGTAAACACAAATTAGAGACTAGGAAATGTGGGGAAAGCATTGCTCAGGCCAAGGAGAGAAAGACAAGGTCCAAACTGCGGGCAATAGCTGAAAGGATGAACAGGAGGCTTACACTAAAGAGATGTTAACGGGACTTGGAGACTATACATTTTTTGAAAAATAGAAGGAAACAACAATAACACACAGACAAGAATTAAGTTGGTTGCCCTCAGATGTAAGCAACTGGCTGATAGTGTCATTGTCAGACATGGAATATAGGGGAAAAAATAGCTTATTTGAGCAAAAATTATTATTATGAATTAGGTTTGGACAAATAGAGCTTGTTTAGGGGAAGATATAAATATACATATCCATGTATATGTTTACATATATACATATACATGAATCTGTATACATATCCATGGACATGTATATTTATATCTATAGCCCAGTAGAGGAAATTAATATTTGGACATCATCTACATTCATATGGTATCAGTGCTCTGGGTACGAATGAGAGGAAGAAGGGAAAGCTTCTAGATTAAACAGAAAGCCAGCGACAGAACTTTTCCTCTTTCTTCTCTTACCTCCTCTACAGAATTATGAGTGTCATTATTTAAATCAACTTTTCCTATGTTCTTTAGTTTATTCCACTGAAATTTAGGAAGAATTGATCTTCTTCTGGATCAAGATAGCACATGATCCAGTGCTATCTATGATATAATTCTTCCCAATAACTGAACACTAGCCAGATAGCTCAAAAAGAAAAATGTGATCAAATGAAATATGGGGTTTTACCTGAATTCAAACTTTCATATATCTATTCAGGTGGTCAAATATAAATTCCCAATGTTATCAGTGGAGCTTGATCAAAATAGAATATCTCTGCCTGCCTGCTTTGCCTATAATTTTATTCCCACTTGCAGTAACAAATTCCCAGGAATAATGTCAGTGAAAGATGCATAGTGTATATTTGAAGAAAACTATCAAATAGAGAATTAAAGAATTAAGAAATTAAATAAAAATACCAAGCTTTAGATAAAAATTATATATTTAAAGATACTTCTCATTCATAATTACTTTGTTTACTGTAATTTCATTAAAAGTAAAAAAGAAGTAATCTTAGGAAAGTTGACATTATAATTTAAAATTTTGTATGTTAAAAACATGTATAAAATTAAAGGAATAGGCAAGACCTGTCAGATATTATATATTTACAAAATCACAATATTTAAATGATCATAACACAGTTAGATAGACATAGATAAGTAACACAGAACTTACACATGAGTATTAGAGTTTATCTTCTATGAAGAATGTTATATGTCATAGAAACATAAACCAGTGAGCAAAGGAAGGATGATGTAATAAAACTGTTTTGATAATAAGTTTGCTACTTGTGAGTTCACATACTCATTTCATACACTAGCCAAAAAAATCAAGATCACCTTGGGGAGAAATAAATATAGTGATTCACTAAACCTATTAAGCTAGTAAGATGTTTATAAATATAAACATGACATCATAATAAAACTAAATTTGAGGTACCTGTAACTACAACCTTATTTGAAAAAGAATACAAAGTGAAATAATAGAATTTTAAAACCATAATAAGAGAGTATTAGTGTTATTATTCACAAATTAGTTTAAGGTGTACTTTAATCTCACTAGATAAGCAGCCAATTGATATGACCTGATGTTTAACAAAAGAGGGCATACATATGGGAAATGTTCTACCATATCAGTGTTCAAAAGGCAAATAAAATCAAGTACAAATTTTAATTCTAGGGAAATTAAACACATATGCAAACATATATGTATAGAATGATAAATTTGTGGCCAAATATGGTATAATAAAAAATTATCTCAGAAATAGTTCAGGACAGTGGTGAAAATTTTAAATACTTATGCAATTTGATCTGATAATTTCACACCTGGAAGTCTATTTTAAGAAATTATTCATAAATTCTCAATTAAAACAAAATTAAAAAATTGACATAAACACTGATGACAGAATTATTCTTAATAATAAGAAGTATAGTCTTTTGTGGTAGTTTAGTTTAGTTAACTTTAGTAGTGGTAGTTAACTTTAGTTGTGGTAGGCAACTTGACTGAGCCATGGGTTGACCAGATATTTGGTTAAACATTATTAGTGGGTGCATCTGTGAAAGTGTTTCAAGATGAGATTAGCATTTGAATCAGTAAACTGAGTAAAACAGATTGTCCTTCCCTGTCTGAGTAAACATCATCCAATCTGTTGAGGGCCTGACTAGAACTAAACTGGAGAAAAAGGAAGAATTATTTTCTCTTCCCCTGACTATTTGGGACATCAGTCTTCTCCTGCACTTAGATTGAGATATACACCATCAGTACTCTTGGTTCTTAGATTATAACTTACACCATCAGTTCTCCTGATTCTGAGGCCTTGGTCTTGAACTATTCCATCAGCTCTCTTGGGTCTCCAGCTTGCCAACTATAGGTTGTGGGACTTCTCAGCTTCCATAATCATTTGAGCCAATTCCTTATATTAATTATCTACCTATCTATCATCTATTTATCTATAACTATCATCTATCATATTGGTTCTGCTTCTCTGGAATAACCTGATTAATACACAACCTAAATGTTTACGATAGGATTATGATTAAGTAATGCATAGTATATATATATATATACTCAATGAGCTCTTATGAAAGCATTAAATATTATTTAAGAGGTATTAGCTCCTGGAAAAAGTCTATTTCATTTTTATAAGTGAAAAGGAAATATTTAAGGTTGCATATTCACTATAAACAGAATATATATAAATACAAAAAACAAATAGAAGTGACTATAAAAAACACTTGGGTTATTATCAGGTAGTAAAAATATGGGTAGTTTCTTTCAAAGTTAAAAAAAAAATGTTTCCAGATTTCCCAGTATAAGTGTGTATTAATTTTAAAATGGAAAGATTAACTTTACTTTAGCTGGATTTATTAACCAGCTAAAAATGCCAAGTAAACTTAATAAAGACATTATGCATTTTTATGCCCTGAAGAGAACACTGGAATACACAGTGGGACTCACACATGCCCTCTACTAAACTCACTGAAAAATAGAAAGCATTGGGGTGCCTGGGTGGCTCAGTCAGTGAAAAGGTTGACTCTTGATTTGGGCTCAGGTCATGATCTCAAGGTTCTGGAATCTGCGTCCCATTGGTAACCCCTAGGCTCAGCAGGGAGCCTGCTTGACGATTTCTCTCCCTCTCCCTCCATCCCTCCCCTGCATGTGCTCTTTCTCTCTCTAAAATAAAAAAATCTTAAAAAGAAAGAGAGAGAGAGATAAAGAAAAATAGAAAGTACTAGCCTATTTGCCTGCTAATGCTTCCACAAGTTCTGATGTCCTTAAGCTTCATTTAAATGCAGCCACTTAAGCAGGATGGGGGAACATTTAAAGCTCACATGACAAGAAATCACTTCTCTTGGCATAAAGTGTCTCCCAGGCAAAAAACACCCCCAAAAGGGACTCCTATGGCTCATTATACACATTTCTTACTAGAATGTGCCCCAATTTGCTCCTTTAGTGAGAAATGGTGACATCCCTCCAAACAAACACTCACATTCACATTCACACATAATTTTTCTCTCAAGCAAATAGAGGTATGAAACATCACTAAGAAAAAATTTAGAGAGTAAAGATGTTAGGATAAAAATGAAGTTGAAAAAGCTATGGGTATTTTTTGAGCACCACTCTGATCAGAAAAAGAAAAATCAACATATAATATTCACTTATAAAATTTATATTACAAAGTTAATGCTTATCGTTCCAGGAAATGCCAATAATTTGTTTTTATTGCATATTTATTATAAGCAACCTCCAATTACTAAACTTTCTAACAAACATAGAACATAAAAATATGATTTTAATATATGAATATGTAATTCAATTTTATGAATGTAGGTCTATATCAAATTTTTCATAAAAATTATAGTTATATAATACAAAATACAAACCAGTTTGCTCTTCCAGCTCTGTTACATTTGGAAAACTACATATGCTTTTCCTCTAATGCTGGCACCAGGCCTCTGTTGTGCCAGAATCCTATCATTCCCATCCCACTCCCCTCCTTCAACCCTGTCTTAGGAAGGACATTACATTGGTGCCATCCTCTAGCTCATCTCCCATTGATGTACTAAATGGAGCGTCCTCTGGACTTTCTTTGGAAAATAGGTTAGACAATGAATAAATTCATTCCAGCATGCCTAAATATTTGGACCTCTTCCACACTATTTAAACAAGGCAGCTACAGTAATTTACTGAACTTTAAACTAGCTATTAGTCTAGAAGCAATGAGGAGAGAGGTAGAGGGAAATCTTAAAGAAGGCCCTTATCATCTTGGGAGGCATCCATCTCAGTAGGGGCCTATGTAAGGTCTCCAGGCAAGAGTAGGCTACTATTGTCTAGGAAGAGACACAGGCCACTTCTGCAGTCCTGGAGGGTTCCAGAATATGTGCAGATCCAAGATTCTCAAGCATATCCGCACGCTGGGGTTTCCATCCCAGTTGGCTGGGGCCCATTCCTTTTGTACCTTTGTACCCATTCCTCTGGCTCTTTTTAAAGAGGAGACATGTCAGTACTGGGAATCGTGCCTTCCCTGTAATTCAGCTACTTTCACAATTAGATCCTGGGTCTTGTTTGCCGGATGTGCCCTCCAGTTGAAGGAAATGAGGATCAGTTCTAATACCACTGAAGATATGCTTTGGCCTTTCCTCTGTGCAGAAGCTGTCATTTTTATTTAGCACATCAATGGAGTTTTTAAATAACTGAATAATCTCACAGCCTTTATAATTGCCAATGCTGTGGTGTATCTCAAATGTCAGAGATATCGCATGTGTCAGTGCATTCTTCGCCCATCTCAATTCACCACTGGTGAGAGACTTATCAATGGCTATGCTACAGAATACCAGGGATTATCACCATTTCACCTATCACCATAATTCAGTATTTTTTTATTATCTGGCCAGCCAATGAGCCAACCATATACTCCCATCTGGGGATGTGTTTCATAGAACCATTTCTAACTCCCCTAGTGGGTTCGCCTTAGAATCAGATCTTGAGAAGAAGGACAGTGCACTTTTCATTTGAGAGGTACAAGAAAAACAAAAAGAGTATAAAGATAATGTAGAAAAGGAAAAGCAACTTGTCAGGCTGTTATTAAGCATTATCCCCAGGGAATCTCTGGGGAAAAGGTACAGAACACATACTTCAAAATTATTCTGACCACAGGTGAAGGAGCTAGAATATTCCTATTCTTGAACCCATCGGTAAAGGGCTGCTTTCAGGGAAATGTTAGGTCCCAGACATTTTTTGGTCATCTGTGCATTGGCAGAGAAGGCTCTGGCAAAAGAGGGCAGCCTTCCAACCATGACGGCGAGGTTAATGATGAAAAGTCAGACTGGGACTTGAAGAAATAAGATATTCAAAAGGATACAGGCAGAGGATTGGCAATAATAAAAAATAAGTTTGATGTATTATATAAAAATAGTAAGCTAAACATAGTATTAAATTTCTGGATAAAAGATGTATTTTTTGGTAAATAAAGAAATCAGACAATTCTGCTACATTACTTCAAATATCACTAACAGACCACGATCTATCAAATGGAAATACAGTAATGTAACAAAACACTGACGCCAGTTGTGGCAAGAATTTATTTATTTAAAACTATTTATTAAATACTCTTCTAAGAGCTACATATATACAGATGCACAACACAATCTCTACTATCAGATATATAATAGGTGATCAATTAGTGTAAACTCATTATTATTGATATAAATTATAATTATATTTTTGATATTATTTTGATATTATTGATATAAATACTTAATGTGAAGCTATTGTAAAGAAATCCTTTCAGATTAATGCCTTTTCTCTCCCTCATGGGTTAATACTTAACCAGCAATAATTAAACCAGTTATGATACTTAAATGCAGCAACTAGGAAAACTTCAGTGTGGAAATTCACCAAAAGCTAAATTCACAATTCACAAAACTAAATCACTGCAATGTTACTAGTGGTATTTAAATCAGTACAAAACATCTGTATTCAATCTTTTAATAATTTAATAAAGTATTTATCAGGCACATACTATGTGTTAGGCACCAATCCAGACACTGAGGATATAACAGTGAAAAAACTAGATAAAAATCCTTGCCTTTCTAAACTTTATACAACTTGCATTTGTAACTGTAGTTTCATGGTGATTTTACCTGAGTGTTCAAGCATCTGATTACTTCATTTTCTCTTTTAGGGTTGTTCTGAAGGAACATTTACATAATGATTTTATTATATTTTGCCTTTATTCCTTTGTCCTAAATTTAAGGCATGCATTTTTTTAGAAAAAAAAATATGTGTATAGGTATTATCTTTGAATTAAATTCAGGATAGTAGAAGGAACATTTCATGATGTTACAAAAGGAGGCATTAAGTCTGATTGAGTTGATAACAACTTCATTAAAGTACATAACATTCTTATAGTCAGGAAAATGATAAGATCTTTGGGATCTATTATATGGATGGCAGCCTGAGAGTTTCTGAAGATTTTAGTGAGTATCTTTGTAACGTCAAAAAGATATAATGTCCACTAAAAATAAATAAGCTTTACTTTTAAAGTCACTTTATCACCAGAGAGAAAAATACAGTATAAACATCTATGAAGTTTTTCAACTAGAAAATATCTATTCTCTCAGTTACACTTCTGAAATACCAATTCTCCATAGCTATATAGCAGGGAAAGTATCCAACACCGCATTTCCAATTCTCTCACTCTCCTTCCTCAGTTACGAAGACGGTCTGGCACTTCCAAGTCTCTCTCTATGGCCCAGTTTCCTTACATACATCAAGATCTGCACACCCATTTCTCAAGTGAAGATATCCATCTGTGTATCCTACAGTCCTCACAAATCCTATCCCAATCCAATTGCATTCCCAAATTGACTCTATCTTTTCTCTCTCTGTGAATGGCATGAGGACATCCACCAGGTGAACAGTGAGAAACTGAATAATCATTCAAGCTATCTTCCTCTCACTCAAGCTCAATACAGCTATGTCCCAATCCCCTCTGAAACTCTCAGTATATTCCTACTGACATTAACTTATTTCAGAGAGACATCATTTCTAGCCTAGATGAATAGAAAATCCTCATAAGCTGTCTATCTGCCTTAGTACCATCTGGTTTTGTACCATTTTTTTCTATCCATTGTCCTCTCTATAGTACCAGATAATCATTCTAGAGAGAAAACCTGATTATGTCCACTTCAAGGTCTTGTCATTATCATCACATCACTCTCTGTATAAAGTTAAAAATGTAAAATAGTATCAGATTTAATTATCCAGCCTCTATTTTCTCTAACATTAATTCTCTACTTACAAACTCCTACTCATCATTCAGTTTTCTTTTAAGGTGTCACTTCTATCATGTAATCCTCCCTGATCAGTTCTAGGATAGATTCCTTTTCTATGTGCTCCCCAAAAATGCTGCCCTAGTGTCTTCATAGTGCTCATATAATACACAGCAACTAATAGTCTGTGTCTAGTTTTCTGTCTTACATACCTCTGTCTCCTAATCACAAATACAATTCTGGTTATACAGGTGCCCAAATATGTTAATCTAATTAATAAATAAAAATTATTGGGGAACTTAGCTGGCTCAGTTGGTTAAGCATCCGACTCTTGGTTTTGGCTCAGGTCATGATCTCAGGGTTGTGAGACTAAACCCCGCACTGGGCTCTGCACTCAGTGTGAAGTCTCCTTGAGGTTCTCTATCTCCTTGTGCCCTTCCCCCTGCTTGCACAGGCTCTCTTTCTCAAATAAATCAAATATTTAAATAAATACATAAATAAATAAAAATTATTTAGTAGTCAAATATATTCAATAGAAATATTTCATATTATAGAAAAGGTAAAATTTTTATTAAAAAATTTATTTATTGATAAATTTTAGGTTTTCAGAAAAAATTCAACAAGGTGTATAAAGAGTTCCCATCTAACCCCTCATCCCCATCCCTCTTTCTTCAACTATTAACATCTTACATTTGTGTGGTGTATTTGTTATAACTGATTAACTAATATTGATATATTATTATCAATTAAAATACATAGTTCACATTATGATTTATTTAACTTTATATTTTTCTTTGTTTCTGGTGCTCCAGAATAAATCAGAAAATGGCATTATGTATTTTATAAATGTAAAATAAAATTTCTAAGGATTTGAGTCAAAACATGGGCAAATACTAAAGTGGATCTAATATACTTTATTCATTAAACAAATATTTATGAAGTACAACATATATGTAAACTACTGTGCTATTCTGAGAACACAAAGCTGAATAAGATGTGGTCCGTTTGCTTACTGAACTCCCAGTTATAAAAGAGAAGATGAATGAGGAACCTAGTGATCAGGTTGCAGGACAGTAGGTGCTATGGTGAGGTACCTAGAGTGCCACTTCAGTAAAGGAGAAGAATTTTAAAAACTAGGATTTGAGTAGAGAACGTGGTTAAGAAAGTTTACCAGAGGATATGGCAGTTGGACCTTAATGTTGAAATTTGATAGGATTTAGGGTGCCTGGGTGGCTCAGTTGATTAAGCATATGCCTTCAGCTCAGGTCATCATCTCAGGGTCCTGGGATCCAGTTTTACGTCAGGCTCCCTGCTGAGCAGGGAGTCTGCTTGTACCTCTCCCTCTTCTTCTGCCCCTCTTCACTACTTGTGCTCACTCTGTCACTCTCTCTACTCTCTCTCAAATAAATAAATTAAAAATCTTTAAAAAGAAGAAATTTGATAGGATTTATCAGAAAAAAAAATAAAAGAAGAAAAAGCATCCCAATTTGAAAAAGAGCATATGGGAATTCATGAAGCCTCAAACCATAGAACATGTTTTGGTGGCTAAAGAAAAGGGGAACAGATGTTACAAAAAAAGAAAGAGAAGAATAAACTGGTTAATGAAGGGCCTTTGTTTCTAAGCTAAGGTGTTCAATTTTTATCTTCAAAAATAGGAAGCCAGAATACTAAATGGGAAAATGAGATTACCAGTTCTGTTTTATTAAAAAGATCATTCTGTATTGCTGGAGTAAAATATGTTTAAAATATGAATTCATATAAATGTATGTATATGATCAAAATGTTAAAGTAGTAGAATAAATATAAGATGTATAATCCTCAAATCACTAGAGAACAAAAGACTAAAGAAATTGACTAATTTAGCAAAAGCAGAGAACTGGGGGGGTGGAAAAATACTGTGAAAGCTTAAGAGTATAAAATACACAGTAGAATAGAAGTATGCCCAACTAAAGATAAATGTGTTAAACCTCACTACTTGAAATCTTTTAGACTGCAAAACAATAGGCAACTAAAATATATGAAGACCTAAAACTAAAAAATGCCAACAAAATAAAAATAGTATAGGAAAAATTAAAAATAAAATCAATAGTGGCAATGTCACTGTTATGCAAATGATCATTATCATTCCCATTATTATAATCATCATATAAGTCCTTTATTTATCATATTGTCAGATTATTTAAGGATCAAAAGTATAGTATAATATGCGTATTTAATCATCAAAAACATTTATGAGTCAAATATATATCACTGTTTTGTAGTCAATCATACAATCTATTCAAGATCATGTTCTATGTGCACTTGAGAAGAACATGTATTCTGCTACTGTTGGATGGAATATTCTATAATTGTCTGTTATGTTCATCTGATCTAATATGTAATTAAAGTCAAATGTAATTTCCTTATCTATGTTCTGTGTGGTTGATGTATCCATTGGTGAAAGTAGAGTATTTCAGGGCCCTATTATTATTGTATTCCTATCAAATTCTCCCTTTATGTCTGTTAATATTTGCTTCATATATTTAGATGCCCCTACATTGGGCACATAAATATTTACAAATGTTATAACCTCTTGCTGGATTAACCCCTTTATCATTATGTAACACTGCTCTTTGTCTCTTACCATAGTCTTTGTTTCAAAGTCTACTTTTTTGGATGTAAGTACAGTTACCCCAGCTTTCTTCTGGCTTCCATTTGCATGAAATATCTTTTTTCATCTCCTCACTTTCAGTCTACATGTACCCTAAAATCTGAAGTGAGTCCCTTGTACATTTTAATATTGGGTATTGCTTTTCATCCATTCATCTACTCTTATGACATTTGATTAGAGAATTTAGTCCACTTACCTTTAAGGTATTTATTGATGGGTATGAACTTACTATTGCATTTTGTTATTTTTTTTTTCTGGATATTTAGCAATTTTTTTGTTGTTTTTTTCCTCTCTTTATCTCTTCCTTTGTGTTTGATCATTTCTATAGTAGTATCTTTAGATTTCTTTGTCTTTATCTTTTGTGTATCTAATATAGGTTTTTGCTTCAAACCTATCATTAAGGCACACATAAAATATATTTATTAAAATATATTTTTAGCTGATAAAAACTTGCTTAAACACATACTAAAGATCTACATTTTTAGTCTCTCCCATAATATTTTGTTTTATTGTCACCATTTACAACTTTTTATCTTGTGTACCATTAGCAAATTTTTGCATAATTGTTTTTATGACTTTTGCCTTTTAATCTTCCTCCTTTGTAAGTAATTTATCCACCACTATTGCAACATTAGATTATTCAGAATTTACTATATGTTTACTCTTGCTAGTGAGATACATACTTTCACATGTTTTCCCATTACTAATTAGCATCCTTTCATTTCTGCTTGAAAAAAAAAAATCCCTTTAATATTTCTTGTAAAGCTGGTTTAGTGGTGACAAACTTCTTCAGCTTCTGATTGTCTGGAAAACTCTTTAACTCACCTTCAATTATGAAGGACACTTGCGAGATAGAATTTTCTTGATTGGCAAGTTTTTGTTTTGTTTTGTTTTGTTTTTCTTTCAGCACTTTGAATATATCATGCCAATCCTCTCTGGCCTATAAAGTTTCTGCTGAAAAATGTGCTAATAGTCTTTTGGGGGTTCCCTTGTATGTAACAAGTTGTTTTTCTCATGTTGCTTTTAAGATTATTTCTTTGTCTAACTATTGACAATATATGTTAATACAATGTGTCTCAGTATCAGTCTCTTTGGAGTCCATTCATTTCTAACTCTCTGGGCTTCCTGGATATGGAAGTCTGTTTTTGTTTTTGTTTTGTTTTCCTCCAGGTGAGTGAAGTTTGCAGCCATTATTAATCATTATTATTATTATTATTATTATTATTATTAACCTTCCTGCCTTTTTTGTTCTCTTTTCTCTTCTTGGGAGCCCTCTAATGCAATGCTGGTCTATTTGATAATGTCCCATAAGTCCCTTAAGCTATCTTCATACTTTTTCTTTCCTCTCCGCCTCTCAGGATTTGATGAATTCTACTGCTCTGTCTTTGAGTTTGCTGACCCTCATGCTTGTCTTAGTCTGCTGTTGAACCTCTCAAAATAATTTTTAGTTCAATTTAACTAAAGAAATTTAGTTCAATTACATTCCTCAGGCATTTGATTTCTATTTGATACTTTCTATTTCCCATCTTTTTATTGAAATTCTCATTTTGTCCTAGCCTTGGTGAATACCATTATAACCATTACTTTCAACTTTATCAAATAAATCACTTATCATTTTATTAAGATCTGTTTCTGGAGTTTTATCTTGTTCTTTTGTTTGAAACATATTCCCCTATTTCTATATATCCTGTGATTTTTTGTTTTGGTTTCTGTGCATTATATAAAATAGTCCCTCTTCCAGACTTTAAGGAGTGGTCTTGTGCATGAGATGCAACTTTATAGTACAGGATGGCCCTAGCTCTTGGTTGTCTCTCAAATCTGTGTGATTGTCTCAGCAGACTTCTTGTCTCTTAATGGCTCTTGGTAGCTGAGGGTGTGCCAAGACCTGTCAGTGTCACAAAGGGGAAGATTTCAATCAACTCTTAGAAGCACATTGATAGAAAACTCCAGGCTCAAGCAGAAGCTTTTAAAGTGTGCCAGTAGATCTCTTTCAGAAAAAGACTGGAGCTGGGTGTTTGTCTGCTCCCTCCTCGCTGAGACCTAAGGGGATATCCAATTAAGAGCTGATTGTTCAGTTGCTATAGTCCTGCAGGACCTGCAATAGCAAGCTCCTCTGGCCAAAAAAGCTAGGTGATGAAGGGGTGTGTCCCTTGGGCATTAGTTGCAAAAGCCTGTTTGTAGGCATATGTATAAACTTGTTTCAAACTGGAAGATGGCTGTTTCTGTCTGCTGCCTCTGCACTGAGCCCTGAAAAGACAACACCCCAGAGAGTCCTTGCAAGCCCATTAAAACTGATTCTTTGTTTACTCCAGTCTTGTGGGTCTTGTGGACACAAGCCCCATTAGCTTTCGGAGCTATGTGTTTTCAGATCATATTCCTTAGGTAAAGATCTTAAAGATTTGGACACTAGATGTTGAGTACAGGCCCTTCACTTCTTAGGGATAATCTGGGAGTTGTGATTTTTTCCCCCGGATTATATGTCATTATTCCACGGATGAGGTTTATGGCAAGAGTTTGTCTCAGCCTCTTCCACCTGTTTCAATGTGGATTTTTTTTCTTATTATTTTCAAACTACATCTTAGTACATTTAAGAAGACTGAAATCATATCAAGTATCTTTTGACTAAAATAATACCAAGCATCTTTTCTGACCACAGTAGTATGAAACTAAAAATCAATAATAGGAATAAAATGGAAAATTCACAAATATGTGGAGATTAAACAATGTGCTACTAAATAGCTAGTAAATCAAATAAGAGATCAAAAGATAAAAACAAAAGTGAGACAAATCAAAACAAAAACACAACACATCAAAACTTATGAGATGTAACAAAAGTAGTTTTAAGAGGAATGATCCTAGCAATAAATGACTACATTAGAAAAAAGGAAGAATTTAAATAAACAGCCTACTTAACTCTTCACCTCAAGAAACTAGATAAAGAAGGACCAAAAGAAATCCCAAAGATAGTAGAAGTAAAGAAAGTAAAACAGAAATAAGTAAAATAGAGACTAAAAATACAAAATAACAATTTTCTATCAAAAATGATGAGATTTTTTAAAAATTATACATAGATACACAAACTTTAAGCTAGACTCATCAAAAAATAGAGGACTCAAATAATTAAAAATTGTTAGTGAATAAGGTGGCATTATAACTGATACCAGAGAAATATAAAGGATCATAAGAGAATGCTGTCAATAATTATATGCCAATATTTGAAAACCTAGAAGAAATAGATAAATTCCTAGAAATATACACTTACCCAGAAAAATCAGGAAGAAATAGAAAACTTGAATAGACCAATTAAGAGTAAGATTGACTCAGGAATCAAAAATCTCCCCAAACACAAAAGTATAGGACTTTTCACTGGTGAATTCTAACAAAGAAAATTTAATACCTAACCTTCTTAAACTCTTCCAAAAAACTGAAGAGCAAATATTTCTAAATTCATTTTTTTTAAAGATTTTATTTATTGATCAGAGAGAGAGGGGGAGAGAGCTAGCACAGGCAGACAGAATGGCAGGCAGAGGCAGAGGGAGAAGCAGGCTCCCTGCTGAGCAAGGAGCCCGATGTGGGACTCGATCCCAGGACGCTGGGATCATGACCCGAGCTGAAGGCAGCTGCCCAACCAACTGAGCCACCCAGACATCCCCCAAATTCATTTTTTTTATACCAGACATTACCCTGATGCTAAAACCAGACAAGGACACTACAAGAAAATAAAACTATGATGCAAAAATCCAAAAAAAATATTACCAAATCAAATTCAAGAACACACTAAAAGATCACACACCATGATCAAATGGCATTTATTCCAGGGATGTGTATGGTTCAACATCTGCAAATCAAGCAATATGATATACAACACTAACAAAATAAGCAATAAAATCATATAGTTATCTCAATAAATGTAGGAAAACCATTTGACAAAATTTACCATCCATTCATGATATAAACTTGATGAAATGGATATTGAAGAGACATAACATAATAAAGGCCATATATGAGAAGACTACAGCCATCATCATACTCAATGGTGAAAAACTGAAACTTTTTTCCTTTAAAATCAGGAACAAGACTAAGATGCCCACTTTTTAAAATTAACATATATTATTTGTTTCAGGGGTACAGGTCTGTGATTCATCAGTCTTACACAAATCACAGCACTCACCATAGCACCTACCCTCCCCAATGCCCATCACCCAGACACCCCATCCCTCCGATCCCCCTCCCCTCCAACAATCCTCAGTTTGTTTCCTGAGATTAAGAGTCACTTATGGTTTATCTCTCTCTCTGGTTTCATCTTGTTTCATTTTTCCCTCCCTTCCCTTATGAACATGTCTTGTTTCTCAAATTCCTCCTATCAGTGATATCATATGACAACTGTCATTCTCTGATTGACTTATTTTGCTTAGCATAATACCCTCTAGTTCCATCCACATCATTGCAAATGGAAAGATTTTGGTTTTTTGATGGCTGCATAATATTCCATTGTGAATATATACCACATCCTCTTTATCCATTAATCTGTTGATAGACATCTAGGCTCTATCCATAATTTGGCTATTGTGAACATTGCTGCTATAAACATTTGGGAGCAGGTGCTCCTTCAAAACACTACATTTACATCTTTAGGGTAAATACCCACTAGTGCAATTGCTGGGTCATAAGGTAGCTCTATTTTCCATTTTTTGAGGAACCTCTATACTGTTTCCCAGAGTGGTTGATTCCCAGCTTGCCTTCCCACCAACAGTGCAGGAGGGTTTCCCTTTATCCCCGTCCTCACCAACAATTCATTTTCTGATTTGTTAATTTTAGCCATTCTGACTGGTGTGAAGTGGTATCTCATTGTGGTTTTGATTTGTATTTCCCTGATGCCCAGTGATGTTGAGCACTTTGTCTTATGTCTGTTGGCCATTTGGATGTCTGCTTTGTAGAAATGTCTGTTCGTGTCTTCTGCTCATTTCTTGATTGGATTAATTGTTCTTTGGGTTTTGAGTTTCATAAGTTCTTAATAGATTTTGGATACTAGTCCTTTATCTGATATGTCATTTGCAAATATCTTTTCCCATTCTGTCAGTTGGCTTTTGGTTTTGTTGACTGTTTCACTGTGCAAAAGCTTTTGGTCTGATGAAGTCACAATAGTTCATTTTGGCTATTGTTTCCTTGGCCTTTGGTGATGTTTCTAGGAAGAAGTTGCTGAGGCTGAGGTCAAAGAGGTTGCTGGCCTGTGTTCTCCTAAAGGATTTTGGTGGATACCCGTCTCACATTGAGGTCTTTCATCCATTTTGAGTCTGTTTTTTTTGTGTGTGGTGTCAGGAAAAGGTCCAGTTTCCATCTTCTGCATGTGGCTATCCAATTTTCCCAACACCACTGTTGAAGAGATTGTCTTTTTTCTACTGGAAATTCTTTCCTGCTTTGTTGAAGATTAGTTGACCATAGAATTGAAGGTCCACTTCTGGGCTTTCTATTCTGTTCCATTGATCTTTGTGTCTGTTTTTGTGCCAGTCCCACACTGTCTTGACGATGACAGCTTTGTAATAGAGCTTAAAGTATGGAATTGTGATGCTGTCAGCTTTGGTTTTCTTTTATAACATTCCTCTCGCTATTCAGGGTATTTTCTGGTTCCACATAAATTTTAGAATTATTTGTTCCATTTCTTTGAAAAAAGTTGGTGGTATTTTGATAGGGACTGCACTAAATGTGCAGATTGATTTTCACTATATTTGTTCTTCCAATCCATGAGCCTGGAATGTTTTTTCCATTTCTTTGTGTCTTCCTCATTTTCTTTCATGAGTACTTTATAGTTTTCTGAGTACAGATTCTTTGCCTCTTTGATTAGGTTTATTCCTAGATATCTTATGGCTTTGGGTGCAATTGTGAATGGGATTGGCCCCTTAATTTCTCTTTCTTCTGTCTTGCTATTGGAGTATAGAAATGCAACTGATTTCTGGGCATTGATTTTATATCTTGATCCTTAACTGAATTCCTGAATGAGTTCTAGCAGTTTTGGAGTGGAGTCTTTTGGGTTTTCCACATAAAGTATCATATCATCTGCAAAGAATGAGAGATTGACTTCTTTTTTGCTGATTCAGATGCTTTTTATTTCTTTTTGTTGTCTGATTGCTAAGGGTAGGACTTCTAGTACTATGTTGAATAACAGTGGTGACAGTGGACATCTCTGCCATGTTCCTGACCTTAGGGGAAAAGCTCGTAGTTTTCCCCATTGAGAAGTGGGATTTTCATAGATGATTTTTATAATATTGAGGTATATGCCCTCTATCCCTACACTGTGATTAATCTATGGATGTTGAACCAAACTTGCAGCCCAGGAATAAATCCCACTTGGTCATGGTAAATAATCCTTTTAATATACTGTTGGATCCTACTGCCTAGTATTTTGGTGAGAATTTTTGCATCCATGTTCATCAGGGATATTGGTCTTAATTCTCCTTTTTGATGGGATCTTTGTCTGGTTTGGGGATCAAGGTAATGCTGGCTTCATAAAATGAGTTTGGAAGTTTTCCTTCCATTTCTAATGTTTGGGACAGTTTCAGGAGAGTAGGTATTAATTCTTCTATAGATGTTTGGTAGAATTCCCCTGGGAAGCCATCTGGCCCCGGGCTTTTGCTTGTTGGGAGATTTTTGATTACTGCTTCAATTTCCTTACTGATTATGGGTCTGTTCAGGTTTCCCATTTTTCCTGGTTCAGCTTTCACCTTTGGTAGTTTATACCTCTCTAGGGAATGCATCCATCTCTTTCAGATTGTCAAATTTGCTGGCATATAGTTGCTCATAATATGTTATTATAATTGTTTGTATTTCTTTGGTGTTGGTTGTGATCTCTCCTCTTTCATTCATGATTTTATTTATTTAGGTCCTTTCTCTTTTCTTTTTGATAAGTCTGGCCATGGCTTTATCCATCTGATTAATTCTTTCAAAGAACCATCTCCTACTTTTGTTCATCTGTTCTACTGTTCTTTTGGTTTTTGTTTCATTGATTTCTGCTCTGATCTTTATTATTTCTCCTCTCCTCCTGGGTTTAGGCTTTATTTGCTGTTCTTTCTCCAGCTCCTTTAGGTGTAGGGTTAGGTTAGGTTGTGTATTTGAGACCTTTCTTCTTCTTGAGAAATGCTCATATTGCTATATTCATTCTCCTTAGGACTGCCTTTGCTGCATCCCAAAGATTTTGAACAGTTGTGTTTTTATTTTCATTTGTTTCCATGATTTTTTTTTATTCTTCTTTAATTTCCTGAGGACCCATTCATTCTTTAGTAGGATGCTCTTTAGCCTCCATGTATTTGAGTTCTTTTCATCTTTCCTCTTGTGGTTGAGTTCTAGTTTCAGAGCATTGTGGTCTGGAAATATGCAGGGAATGATCCTAATCTTTTGGTATCAATTGAGACCTGATTTGTGACCCAGGATGTGATCTATTCTGGAGAATGTTCCATGTGCACTAGAGAAGAATGTGTAATCAAGACATAGAAACAACTCAAGTGTCCATTGTCAGATAAATGAATAAATGAATAAATAATTGTATTATATGTTCTATAAATTCTATATAATATACATAAATATTATTAAACCATAATAAAGAAGGTAATCTTGCCATTTGCAACAACATGGATGGAACTTGATGGCTTTATGCTAAGTCAGGAAGAGAAGGACAAATAATGTATGATCTTACATATGAAATCTAAAACAAAAATAACTCAGAGTTAACATAGAACAGATTAGGGGTTGCCATAGATGGGAGGTGAGGATGGGATAAGTGGGTGAATGTGGCCAAATGTTACAAACCTCTAGTTATAAGAGAAGCTAAGTTCTGGGGATAGAATGCACAGTATGGTGCACAGATAGAATGCACAGTATTGTCACCAATAAAAAAATAAAATAGTATTTCACTCACCTATAATAAGAAAAGCATTAAAAATAAAAAAGAGAAATGGGAAAACATGATTTTTTTAAACTTTCTCTATGATGATCAAATAATCCAAAGTCAAATAAGGAAATTGAGAAACTGAATATAACTAATATTGTAGCTCTTAGGCAGAAAATATATACACTTTTTAAATATTCATAAGGCATATATAAATATTGATCATATCTTGAGCCTCAAAAAAATTCCCAAATGGAAAAGAATAAATCATACCACTTCTCTTTATATTATTTCAGTGAAATAAAAATTAACTTTAATAATAAAATCATTACTTAAGAAATACATTAAACCACAAAAGAATAAAAAATAATAATAACTAACTCTTGAGACAGAGGATATCAACTTCTCAACTCAGAATACACCAAAAAAACAGAAGATACAGACAAATATATACTCCAGAGAAATTATACCTGCAAAGTAGGAAAAATAATAAGTGAACAAAATATTCTACTTACAGGAATGAGGTAGTCAAACTTCCATGTGATCCCCTGGTAAATAAGTCTTTTTTCCAGTTATTCAGTCAAATATCTATTTAGATGCTGCTGTGATTTTGCAAATGTAATTAAGGTCTCAGACCAGTGGACCTTAATATAGGAAAATATTCTGGTGTGTCTAGCTTAATCACATGGCCTCTTTAAATTGATCTAGAAGAGAGAAAATAGGTAAAGTTCCAAAGCATGGGGCAGGATTTAACAAGCTGATGCAGATCTGAAGATATAAGGCCACATAGGCAATTTCTAGAAGCTGAGTGTGCCCACTGAGTGACAGCCAGAAGGACACAGGGACCAGTCCTAGAATAGCAAAAAACTGAATTGTGCACATAGCAAGAATGAGCTTAGAAGCATATTTTTTTCCTCAGAGCCTCTAGAATACTCAGTCTGACCTACATGACAATTTTTGCCTCATGGTGCCCTGAACAGAGAACAGCAATATCATACTAAACTTCTGATGTTCAGTGAGCTAATAAATGGGTATTGTTTTAAGTTGCAAAGTCTGTTCTAATTTCTTTTGCAGCAATAAACACTAATATGGTAATAGTAAAAGTAAATTGAAATAACCCCTAAGAATCAGTAGAAAAGAAGCTTTAAAGATGACAATATAGGAGCCCCTGGGTGGCTCAAATGGCTAAGCAACTGCCTTTAGCTCAGGTCACGATCTGGGGGTCCTGGGACTGAGTCCTGCATTGTGCTTTCTCCTCAGCAGGTAGTCTGCTTCTCTTTCCCCGTCTGTGCTCTCTCTCAAAGAAATTGATAAAAATGGATAAAATGGATAAAAATCCTTTTTAAAAAATGACAACATAATTTAATAAATAAGAAAAGTTAGAAATGAAGACATGTCTAAAGCTAGTTATTTGAAAATGATAATGAAACAGATATACCTCTAAAGGATACTCACAGGAAATTCTGAGACTATCAATTCACAACATTAGGTATGAAAAGAGATAGAACCTCAGACAAAGAAAAATTTTTTTCATATTAATTATGTAAATTAAATCATGCTCATGAAATTTAAACACTCAATGACATAGTACATTTTTATTATTGTTAAATTATTTTTTAAGATTATATTTAATGGGGCACCTGGGTGGCTCAGTGGGTTGGACCTCTGCCTTCGGCTCGGGTCATGATCCCGGGGTCCTGGGATCAAGCCCCACGTCGGGCTCTTTGCTCGGCGGGAAGCCTGCTTCCCTCTCTGTCTCTGCCTGCCTCTCTGCCTGCTTGTGATCTCTGTCTATCAAATAAATAAATAAAATCTTTAAAAAAAAAAGATTATATTTATTTATCAGAGAGAGTGTAAGTGCAAGCAGGGGAAGAGGGAGGCAGAGGGAGAAGTAGGCTCCCCAATAAGCAAGGAGCCCCCAGCTGAACAAGGATCCATATGGGACTCAATCCCAGGACCCCAGGATCATGACCTGAGCCGAAGGCAGACCCTTAACTGAGCCACCCAGATGTACCAAGTTAAATTATTTCTCAAATTGTTTCATGACCCAGACAGTTTCATAGATGAATTTGTATAAAATTTTAAGAAGACGCAAATTATTTGCTTTTTAATTTCTTCCAAGGCACAGAGAAATAAGAAATTACCTATTACCCAAGCTAATATAGCTACTCATTTTATGAAGTGAATATGATGCATCTACTAACTCTTAACAAATATTAAATAAGTAGAGCAAAGCAGAAAAGACACAGCAATATGTGGACAAAGTTATTTTATGAATATACATACAAAATGACAAATAGTACCCCAAATTTAACAGAATATAAAATTCATGAAGTATCATCATCAGAGAAGTTTTCTGTGGGCATTCAAGGGCTTTTCATTAATAGAAAATAGATTACCATAATTAATCATATTACATGGGCAAAGGGGAAAAACTCAATGACCTTTATGACAGATTCCAAATGATCTTTGATCAATTGAACCCAATTTCTGATAGAAAATAAATGTTCTTTTTTCTTCCTTTGACAAGGCAAAAGGGCAGTCATTTAAGACAACACCAACTGGAATTGCAACAGTGAAGTTTTAAGAGACTTCCCCATTTTGAAAATAGTAGGAATGAAAAATGAAGTAGTAGAGTAAATGGAGTTAAAAGATCTATGATTCAGGGGCACCTGGGTGGCTCAGCGGGTTAAGCCTCTGCCTTCAGCTCAGATCATGATCTCAGGGTCCTGGGATCGAGCCCTACATTGGGATCTCTGCTAGGCGGGGAGCCTGCTTCCTCCTCTCTCTCTGCCTGCCTCTCTGCCTACTTGTGATCACTCTCTTTCTCTGTTAAATAAATAAATAAAACCTTTAAAAAAAAAAGATCTATGATTCAAACAGTAGCAGGAAAGAGATAAAATAATAACCTCTTTTAGTTTGTAATAAGTGTAAGATGAATATATAATCTCTAGGGTAGTTATTACAAACAATTACAAAATGTATAACTAAAGAATTAATATAGGAACAAAATTTTAATGTTTTACTAAGTCAAAAGTCAGAAAGAAATCAGAAAAAGAAGAAACTTTGTAGGGTGAGAGACATAACACAGCTGTATCAATTATTATGTTAAGTGTAAATAGACCAAATTCATTAAGTAAAAGACTAAAATAGTCAAAGTAAAAAACAACTATGTGTTTCTTATATAAGAAACACACATTATGCATAAGAACACAAAAGAATTGAAAGAAAAGTGATAGCATGAAACACTGACCAAGAGCAAGTTGGTGTTGCTATACTAATATAAACTAAAATAGACTTCAAAATAAAAGAAGGCCATATTGAAATATAATTCAATCCAATAGGAAGATGTCCCAATACCAAACCTATAATCATCTAATATCATAGATTCATAATACAGAAAAAAATAAATCTACATTTAATATACTTCCTTCTATAACAAATAGAAGTGAGAAAAAACCACATAAGTTATGAACAATTAAAATTTTATTTTATTTTATTTTATTTTTTTAAAGATTTTATTTATTTATTTGACAGACAGAGATTACAAGTAGGCAGAGAGGCAGGCAGAGAGAGAGGAGGAAGCAGGCCTGATGCGGGGCTCCATCCCAGGACCCTGGGATCATGACCTGAGCTGAAGGCAGAGGCTTTAACCCACTGAGCCACTCAGGCGCCCCAAACAATTAAAATTTTAAACATCAACTAATTGATATGTAGAGAATATTTCACCCAACAATAAAAGAACATATATTCTTAAGTACCCATGTATAAAATTTGTCCATAAGCTAGGCCAAAAAGAAAGCCTCAACAAAATTCAAAAATTGAAATTATTCAGCTATTTTCTTTGATGAGACTGAAATTAATCTAGATATCAATAATAAAAGGAATATGAGAAAAAAACCCATCTGCATGATATCAAATAATGCATGTCTAAATATTCCAATGTACAAATGAAAAATAAAAGCAAAAATTAGATAATATTTTGAAGTGAATAATAATGACAACATAACATGACAAAATGTACGTGTTACAGAACTTCCATTTCAGTCAAGCTGATGTAGCAGCACTGAATTTACTGTCTCCTCAACAACTAGGAAATGGGGAGAAAATATGAAGAAAATATTGTCAAACACCGGACAACAGATAGTGAAGGAATGTGATTCATGAGAGAAGGATAACAAACAAAGTGAGCCCAACAATTATAGAGTTACTCAGCAACAGTTTCCAGCCTGGTGAAGCAAAGAAACCCAGATTTAAGGGCTTACTGAATTGATGAGCCAGTGAAGGGAATTGGGAAGCCACATAAGTAAGAATTTGAAGAAAAGATATAGTCCCTTATCACATTTTAACTGTTTGTTGTGGCCTATGATGATATAAGGTACAAATATGGAGATTAACATTTAGAAATTTAACCTTGTAATTTATTTTAGATATATGAGAAATTGAAAAGCAATCCCATTTGTTACATTAAAACTTTAAATACTGATTTGTATAGTGTTGGATCAAACATGCAAAAAAAGTATTTGATTTGGGTATCATTTTTTACACATAAGTTTTTATTTAGTTACAATTGAACAAAGTTGAAGATTTCGAGTATAATAGTGATTGTCTAGACTAATAATCTATATGCATATACATAATTTGCAATTTTTAAATTTCCTTTTTCTATGTAATATTTTTTCCTGTTTTATTTACTGAAATGTAATTTTATGTCTATTGAATCTAAAAATAATTTGAACTTGTGTTTTGGATATCTTTATTCATTTTAATTTTGTAGTAATTCAGGGCATCTGCATGGCTCAGTGGGTTAATTTTGTAGTAATTTTTTTAAAAGATTTATTTATTTATTTTAGAGAGTTGGGGAGGGGCAGAGGGAGAAGGAGAGAGAATCCCAAGCAGACTCCCCACTGGGCACAGAGCCCAGGGGTTCAATCTCACAACTCCAAGATCACAACCTGCGCTGAAACCAAGAATCTGATGCTCAAGTGACCACATTATCCAGGGTCCCCAGCAATTTATTTATTTATTTATTTATTTATTTTAAGATTTTATTTATTCATTTGAGAGGGAATGAGAGACCACAAGCAAGGAGTAAGGGACAAGCTGACTCCCCACTTAGCGGGGAGCCTGGGTGCTTGGCTCTATCCCAGGACTCCAGGATCATGACCTGAGCAGAAAGCAGATATCTAACCAACTGAGCCACCCAGATGCCCCAATTTCCTTTTTTTTTTTTTTTTTCAACAAAAATATTGGTACCTGAGGTACTTGAGAGTGGGATGAATCAATCAGAAACTTGGTTCTTCACCACAGACAGTTTGAAATGCACTCTCCTGGAAAGGGAAGATATTTCTCTTGACCAAACTTTCTTAGTATTGTTTTATATCTAAAAAAGTATTTTATGACTGTATGTATACTTGTATGATTCATACTTCCAGTTGAGACATTAGGATGAATTTCCAAATTAATCAGATTAAAGAATTATGAATTATGGACAAAGCTACTATTATGAAGAAGAGAATTTTTTGGATTTAATTTTCCCAGTATTAAATTCAATCATTTCCCAACCTTTGTTAGTAGATTTAAATGACATATATGGAGAAAAATAGACATATAAAACTCTAAAAAATACTGAAAGCATTTGCATATCTGGTTATATGCTTCAGACTAGTGAATGACACTACACTTGATTTTCCTATTCCCCTGGGTAGATTAATTCAGCTGATAATTCTTTTTGTTCTAGCTGATATGGGATACGTCTCTGACACATACAAAGAGCGTTGAGAAATACAATAGACACATTTTCCCCTTACTTGTTCAGACACAGAGAGAACATATTTTTTCCTGTTCGTATATTCACGTATTCAGATAACATCTTTGGTTCTTCTATCTCCACTGCATAAACATTAAGTGTTGAAATGTCTGACATAAGTCTGAATTTCATTAATAAAATCAAGTTATATTCCATTTATATCCCCATAATTACAAAAAAAAATCACCAGTATGGAACTAGGTTTTGTCTAGTTTTCCCAAATGGTCTTAGTAATGTTTTATGTCTAAATTTTAAGGAGTATTCTTGGAATTCTTCTGTCCATATGCATGTTTATAAATGTTTATAGACTGAAGGGATGCATGGTTAGTATCTGTTCTGAAAACTTTCATGATAGTACGCTGATCTGTTCCCTAGGTAAAGTGTAGGTCCCTCATCGTTCACAGTGATCAGAAGCTCTGACAGCCTGACAAAAACACATTTGTTTTTATTTTACATTCTATGAATTCATAGGCTGTTGCCAAAGTATAGATAAGTCTTCATTCCTTCTCTCACTACTATTTTGCTTGAGCTGTATTGGAATAAAGCATAATTTTTCCCAAAGAGAGATCAGAGTACTAACATACAAACAAACCATTGCAAAATACTGTGATGATTTCCTAAAGCATAATGGCTTAGAGTCTTGTTCAGGAGCCAGACTTCGTAAGCTAAGGTTGAATCCTGACTCTGCTACTTGCTTATTAGGTGACATTGGGCTAGAAATATTACCACTACTGCTATTACTACTACCACATCTACTACTACTACTACTACTACTACCATCACCACTGCTACTACTACTACTACCACCACCACCACTACCACTACTACTACTACCACCATTACTAATGCTACTATTAATAATATTTACCATTACAGAATATTGGGAGTTTATATAAGATAAGATAGATAAATGTCTTAGTGCCTGGTACCCAGTAAGCACTCAATAAATGCTAACTTTTTATGCCAAATGGGATAAAGAAAGGAATGATCACATCTGCTCAACTGGAGTACATTGTGAGAGATGAGCATTTAGAAAGGCTTCATGGAATCAGAGACCCTTGATTTATTTCTTTTGTTCATTCAAGAACTACAAACTGAGAGAATAATCTGTGCCACATGTTCTTCTAAGCACTAGGGATAAAGCAGCAGATAGATAAAGTTGTTTTGCTCTGAGCATATATTACAGTCCAGGAGATAAACAATAAAAAGTAAAAAAAAAAAAAAAAAAAAAAAAACCTAAAAAATTTAATTTCACTAAGTAGAAAGGGCTATGAAGAAAATAAACAGGCTAAAGGCCTGATGAGGCTGTCAACTATTTTGACAGAACCATAAGAAAGACCTCTCTGGGGATATGATACTGATCAGGAACTTATATGATTACAATTTGTCAAGTTCTAGAGAGAGATTTTTCAAGGTAGAAAAACAGAATTTGGAAAGTTTAAGAAACAGCACAGAGCAGATTTGGAGGCATAGGGGAGGGTTCAGATGACACTACTAAGTGCTGGTAAAGACTGGATTTTGTTTTGTGTTAGAAGAAATTCCCAGGAGGGAGGTAGAAACAGTTACGTGATACCATGAAAAGATCCATTTGGCTACTGTGTGGAAAAGATGACAAGAGAGAAAGCAAAAGCAGAGAAATCACTTAGGTCAGGTATTCCAGTAGTCTAGAACAGAGGAGATGACGGTTTGCGTTTAAATACAAAGATGAGATTTGCTCAGAAGATGGGTGCTCAAGGTGAGGAATGCAAAAGTCTTCCAGAATATTAACAGAAAGTACAAATGCATGGATACTAGAAATAGCATGATTATTCTGGAAAATTATAAGTAAAAATCGTGCACACTTTAACTAGTTCTCTTCTACGTATCTTATAATACAGTCTGTATAGGAAAATGGTTTGCTGCTGTTTTTAATCTATGAAAATATTACCAGAATTTTGATCTATGAAAATATTTGTCTTACAGCTCTCTATGTCTAGACTTGATATCATATTCAGTTTCTTAGTGGAAACACTAATCAACTATGAGATTGGTGAGGATTTTTACAATGTTGTTTAGTTAGAAGCAATAAAATTGGAAGGAAACTTCACATGCTTTGGGGAAGATAGTTTAGCCCCCTGAAGGTTCTCCTTCTTTGCCTTGCAAAATATTTATGTAAATAAGTCATCTTTCCAAAAAGCTTGATCAATAATTTATTTTAGGAATGGGAATATAGAAAATAAAAGTAGCCAGGAATAAGATGTTGTCATCAAAAGAGATGCCTAATTATAGCACAAAATCACATTTATTTGTAGGACTCTTCGTTGTATTTAGAAGATAAATGTTTCCCGCCCGCCCCGCCCCCCCCCCCCCGGCTTTTGAAGTTCTGCTTTAAAATTAAAAATGTAGGAAAAATCAGCAATAAAGACATATGCATTTCACACCATTCTTCAAGCAAATAAATTTAACACCTCCCACTGTTATGAAATGTAGAAATATTTTCCCAATGTGAAGAAAATATTAAATATGTTTTAAAATATGTCACAATATGTGACCCTCTGATAATCAGCAGGATTCAATTTGGCAAGGTCTATGTTCATAAACATGTTACCTACACTGATTAAATAATTCATATTTTTACATTAAATTTCCAAAAAGAAGAAAAATTTCCAAAATGAGAGTAACTCACTGAATACATATTATTATTTTTCCCATTTGAAATACTTCATTAGTAAAAAAAAATTTTTTTAAAGGTTTTATTTATTTAACACAGAGAGAAAGAGAGATCACAAGTAGGCAGAGAGGGAGGCAGACAGAGGGGGAAGCAGGCTCCCTGTTGAGCAGAGAGCCCGATGTGGGGCTCAACCCAGGACCCTGAGATCATGACCAAAGGCAGAGGTTTTAACCCACTGAGCCACCCAGGTGCCCCATTAGTAAAGCATTTTTAAGAAAACTTTTTGTGATGCCTTTTTTGAAAATAACATTTAGAAACTATGTTTCTTAAAATAAAAACACTTGGTCTTTCATAAGCAACTTTTCTTTGTTTAAAAAGAAACAACTTTTATATTTTGTTTTAAAAATTACATTTCATTGAGTGTGGTACATAAACAAGGAATGCTGAAACACTGAAAAGAAATAAAATAAAATAAAATGGAAAAAAATACATTTCTCCTGTCATTTAGAACCTACATTTACACAGATTAATCTTGACCAAAAATTAAACCACTTGCACTTATTCTGAGGGCTGACTTTTATTACTAGACCCAGATGGAATAATTTAGATATTGACATAATAAAACAGGGTTTATAAATAACTCCACATGATTTACAAAAGGTGAAGTATTTCAACTTACTAAGTCAATTATAAAAAAGCCAGAACTTCATTTTTTTATTGTCCTTTCCTTTTATGATAGAGGCAAATTGATTAATATAAAACAAGTAGAGAAAGATATTTAATAATTTAAAAAATACTTTTTAGGGATATATCTAAGGGTCATTCAGTATAATCTACTCTAGCTTCTAAATTTATATCTTTATTTCTCAAAATGAAAGTTGAGGTGTTATCAGCATTGTTCTATAATATTAATATATTCAATCAATATCCATTAAAAGATTTCCACTTGCTTGACACTTTGGTAAACATTCACAAAGCAAGCTTAAGTATAAACATATAAGATCTCTTGTCTCATGGAGGAAAACAGATGCCCATCAATGAACGATGAAAAAACAATTATACAACTGCAACCCTAACAATGGCTACATCGTCAGTTTCAGGGGTAAACACTGTTAAGGGAAGATTTGACCTACCCAGAAAGTCCAATAAGACCTCCTTAAAATAAATAAATAAATAAATAAATAAATAAATAAATAAATAATAAAAGCTTAGCTGAGAGATGAGTAGAAGCAAACTCAACTAAGAGGGAAAGAAAAAAAACATTCTTGGTAGAGATAATTACATATGCAAAATCCTCAAGATAGGAGTGGGCATAGGTAATCAAGGAATTGAAAGAAATCCAAGGTGGTGGCTGCAAGGGAATCTGAGGAAGACAGGGTGAGACAACCTGGAGAGGTTGACAGAGTTCATATTCTTTCCAATCATAAGTCATTTTATCCCTCTATTCTGAGGTTCTCTAATGAAAGGTCATCCATTTAAGAGAAACGGAAAGCTGCTGAAGGGTTTTAAACAGCAAGTGCAGATTATATGAACACATCAACATTTCAAATGTATTCTCCTGCTATAGAGTGGAGAATAGACAACAAGTCTCGTGCCATCTTAACCTCACTGCCTTCCCAAATTTACAGTTTTCTGGAGGCCTCTCCGCTCTAAGAAGCACTGAGAATTTCAGTAACATCTCGTTAAATATAAAAGATTTACTTCTACTGAAAGATTGAGGTATTATTGGAGACTCATTGCCATCAAGACACATTCCTCAATGCCTGTAGTTCAGGTCGTAGAAGCTTCACTTCTGTCATCTCCTCCACAGTCTGACCTAAGACATCATTTCAAAGCTCAATGTATTTTTACCAAATATATGGTATATATACAAGTATATATACTTGCCCTCTACTATAATTCAAGTGTCCATATCCTCCTACTTTCTTTATGAACACCCTTTATTTTCTACTATTTATAAAGCATTTAGGTCCATATAAGCACATGGCTTTCACTCCTAATTATGCTTTTCATTGTGCCTTTCATCATACATAGGATGCTGCTACATTTAACAGAAGTTATTTTATTGGCCTTATGCTTATGTCTGTGCTACATTGTTGGTCCCAAACCATAAGCTCCTAGAGAGAAGGGAATGTGAAACATGGAGAATTTTTTGTGGAGTAAAATTAAGTTTTTAAAATGATTTTTAGGATGACGAGCTATTTAAATATGGGTAATATCATGTATATTATTGCCTATATATTTTTAGAAGGACAAAATTATGCCACCACTAATTATATATCTCAACTGTATAATTTTCTTCTTGATATTATCTGTGCATTTTTACTATCCTTTTTTCTCCAGTAGGGATTTATTGTTCCAGGTTTTCATGGTTTTTTTTCTATAATAACAACGGCCTCTTCAAAGGTGTAATCCTTCTAGACTTTCAAAATGTTCTCTCTATTGGGGTTCTCTTTCACAGCATTGATTCCCATAAAAGACCATGTGTATTGAGCCTGAAAGGTCCTTATGATCCCCTGCTCTAGAGACTGAATTACAGACACTGTGGTTGGGGGCAAATAGACCACTTCAACACCACTGGTGTTAAACTCATGGGGTTCTGGGTGGTCAGGGGCATTGTCTAAGATAAAACACATTTTTTAAAAAATAAAAAAGATAAATTTTAGGAGGAGTCAAGATGGCGGAGAAATAGCAGGCCGAGACTACTTCAGCTAGCCGGAGATCAGCTAGATAGCTTATCTAAAGATTGCAAACACCTGCAAATCCATCAGCAGATCGAAGAGAAGAAGAACAGCAATTCGGGAAACAGAAAAACCACTTTCTGAAAGGTAGGACCGGCGGAGAAGTGAATCCAAAGCGACGGGAAGATAGACCCCGGGGGGAGGGGCCGGCTCCCGGCAAGCAGCGGAGCAACCGCGCACAAAATCAGGACTTTTAATAGTTTGTTCCGCTGAGGGACATCGCCCCAGAGGCTAAACCGGGGCGAAGCCCACGCGGGGTCAGCGTGGCCTCAGGTCCCGCAGGGTCACAGAAGGATCGGGGGTGTCTGAGTGTCGCAGAGCTTGCGGGTATTGGAACGGGAAAGCCGGCTGCAGAGACAGAGCCGACAGTAAGCTCGCAGCTCGGTGTTACCTTGAACCGGTCGCAGGCTCGGTGAGCTCGGAGCGCGGCCGGAGGTCAGGCAGACGGGAGTGACTGGGCGCTGTTCTCTGAGGGCGCACGGAGGAATGCGGCCCAGGGCTCTCGGCTCCTCCGGGCCGGAGACCAGGAGGCCGCCATTTGTATTCCCGTCCTCCGGAACTCTACGGAAAGCGCTCAGGGAACAAAAGCTCCTGAAAGCAAACCCGAGCGGATTACTCACCCCGGCCCGGGTAAGGGCTGTGTAATTCCGCCTGGGGCAAAGACACTTGAGAATCACTACAACAGGCCCCTCCCCCAGAAGATCAACAAGAAATCCAGCGAGACCAAGTTCACCTACCAAGGAATGCGGTTTCAATACCAAGGAGAGCAGCAGAATTCCAGAGGAGGAGAAAGCGAAGCACTGAACTCATGGCTTTTTTCCTGTGATTTTTTTTAGTCTTGCAGTTAATTTAATTTTTTCTTTTTCATTTTTTTTTTTTTCTTCTCGCCTTCGGGTAAAATTTTTTTTTTTTTTAACTGTTACCTTTTTCTTTTTTAACGATTTTTTAGTAGTTTATCTAATATATATATTTTTTCCTTTTTTAAATTTTTCTCAGGTGTTTTCTTTTCTTTTTTAATTTTTTTCTTTTCTTTTTTTTTTTTTTCTTTTCTTTGTTCTTTTTTTTTCCTTTCTTCCTTTTTGAACCTCTTTTTATCCTCTTTCTCCCCACTCACGATTTTGGATCTCTTCTAATTTGGTTAAAGCATAATTTCCTGGGATTGTTGCCACCCTTTTAGTATTTTACTTGCCCCTTCATTTACTCTTATCTGGCCAAAATGACAAGACGTAAAAATTCAACACAAAAAAAAGAACAAGAGGCAGTACCGAAGGCTAGGGACCTAATCAATACAGACATCGGTAATATGTCAGATCTAGAGTTCAGAATGACAATTCTCAAGGTTCTAGCTGGGCTCGAAAAAGGCATGGAAGATATTAGAGAAACCCTCTCGAGAGATATAAAAGCCCTTTCTGGAGAAATAAAAGAACTAAAATCTAACCAAGTTGAAATAAAAAAAGTTATTAATGAGGTGCAATCAAAAATGGAGGCTCTAACTGCTAGGATAAATGAGGCAGAAGAAAGAATTAGTGATATAGAAGACCAAATGACAGAGAATAAAGAAGCTGAGCAAAAGAGGGACAAACAGATACTGGACCACGAGGGGAGAATTCGAGAGATAAGTGACACCATAAGACGAAACAACATTAGAATAATTGGGATTCCAGAAGAAGAAGAAAGAGAGAGGGGAGCAGAAGGTATACTGGAGAGAATTATTGGGGAGAATTTCCCCAATATGGCAAAGGGAACGAGCATCAAAATTCAGGAGGTTCAGAGAACGCCCCTCAAAATCAATAAGAATAGGCCCACACCCCGTCACCTAATAGTAAAATTTACAAGTCTCAGTGACAAAGAGAAAATCCTGAAAGCAGCCCGGGAAAAGAAGTCTGTAACATACAATTGTAAAAATATTAGATTGGCAGCTGACTTATCCACAGAGACCTGGCAGGCCAGAAAGAGCTGGCATGATATTTTTAGAGCACTAAAAGAGAAAAACATGCAGCCCAGAATACTATATCCAGCTAGGCTATCATTGAAAATAGAAGGAGAGATTAAAAGCTTCCAGGACAAACAACAACTGAAAGAATTTGCAAATACCAAACCAGCTCTACAGGAAATATTGAAAGGGGTCCTCTAAGCAAAGAGAGAGCCTACAAGTGGTAGATCAGAAAGGAACAGAGACCATATACAGTAACAGTCACCTTACAGGCAATACAATGGCACTAAATTCATATCTCTCAATAGTTACCCTGAATGTGAATGGGCTAAATGCCCCTGTCAAAAGACACAGGGTATCAGAATGGATAAAAAAACAAAACCCATCTATATGTTGCCTCCAAGAAACTCATTTTAAGCCCGAAGACACCTCCAGATTTAAAGTGAGGGGGTGGAAAAGAATTTACCATGCTAATGGACATCAGAAGAAAGCAGGAGTGGCAATCCTTATATCAGATCAATTAGATTTTAAGCCAAAGACTATAATAAGAGATGAGGAAGGACACTATATCATACTCAAAGGGTCTGTCCAACAAGAAGATTTAACAATTTTAAATATCTATGCCCCCAACGTGGGAGCAGCCAACTATAT
The DNA here is from genome assembly GCF_964662115.1 of Mustela nivalis. Lineage (NCBI taxonomy): Eukaryota > Metazoa > Chordata > Mammalia > Carnivora > Mustelidae > Mustela > Mustela nivalis. Next base: position 67,611,967 of record NC_139029.1, on the reverse strand, counting down.
AAACCAATTAATAACAAAATCAAAGAAACACATCAACAATAATGCAATAATAGTAGGGGACTTTAACACTCCCCTCACTGAAATGGACAGGTCATCCAAGCAAAAGATCAGCAAGGAAATAAAGGCCTTAAACGACACACTGGACCAGATGGACATCACAGGTATATTCAGAACATTTCATCCCAAAGCAACAGAATACACATTCTTCTCTAGTGCACATGGAACATTCTCCAGAATAGATCACATCCTCGGTCCTAAATCAGGACTCAACCGGTATCAAAAGATTGGGATCATTCCCTGCATATTTTCAGACCACAATGCTCTAAAGCTAGAACTCAACCACAAAAGGAAGTTTGGAAAGAACCCAAATACATGGAGACTAAACAGTATCCTTCTAAAGAATGAATGGGTCAACCGGGAAATTAAAGAAGAATTGAAAAAAATCATGGAAACAAATGATAATGAAAATACAACGGTTCAAAATCTGTGGGACACAACAAAGGCAGTCCTGAGAGGAAAATATATAGCAGTACAAGCCTTTCTCAAGAAACAAGAAAGGTCTCAGGTACACAACCTAACCCTACACCTAAAGGAGCTGGAGAAAGAACAAGAAAGAAACCCTAAGCCCAGCAGGAGAAGAGAAATCATAAAGATCAGAGCAGAAATCAATGAAATAGAAACCAAAAAAACAATAGAAAAAATCAACGAAACTAGGAGCTGGTTCTTTGAAAGAATTAATAAAATTGATAAACCCCTGGCCAGACTTATCAAAAAGAAAAGAGAAAGGACCCAAATAAATAAAATCATGAATGAAAGAGGAGAGATCACAACTAACACCAAAGAAATACAAACTATTATAAGAACATACTATGAGCAAATCTACGGCAATAAATTTGACAATCTGGAAGAAATGGATGCATTCCTAGAAACATATAAACTACCACAACTGAACCAGGAAGAAATAGAAAGCCTGAACAGACCCATAACCAGTAAGGAGATTGAAACAGTCATTAAAAATCTCCAAACAAACAAAAGCCCAGGGCCAGACGGCTTCCCGGGGGAATTCTACCAAACATTTAAAGAAGAACTAATTCCTATTCTCCTGAAACTGTTCCAAAAAATAGAAATGGAAGGAAAACTTCCAAACTCATTTTATGAGGCCAGCATCACCTTGATCCCAAAACCAGGCAAGGATCCCACCAAAAAAGAGAGCTATAGACCAATATCCTTGATGAACACAGATGCGAAAATACTCAACAAAATACTAGCCAATAGGATTCAACAGTACATTAAAAAGATTATTCACCACGACCAAGTGGGATTTATTCCAGGGCTGCAAGGTTGGTTCAACATCCGCAAATCAGTCAATGTGATACAACACATCAATAAAAGTAAGAACAAGAACCATATGATACTCTCAATAGATGCTGAAAAAGCATTTGACAAAGTACAGCATCCCTTCCTGATCAAAACTCTTCAAAGTGTAGGGATAAAGGGCACATACCTCAATATCATCAAAGCCATCTATGAAAAACCCACCGCAAATATCATTCTCAATGGAGAAAAACTGAAAGCTTTTCCGCTAAGGTCAGGAACACGGCAGGGATGTCCATTATCACCACTGCTATTCAACATAGTACTAGAGGTCCTAGCCTTAGCAATCAGACAACAAAAGGAAAATAAAGGCATCCAAATCGGCAAAGAAGAAGTCAAATTATCACTCTTCGCAGATGATATGATACTATATGTGGAAAACCCAAAAGACTCCACTCCAAAACTGCTAGAACTTATACAGGAATTCAGTAAAGTGTCAGGATATAAAATCAATGCACAGAAATCAGTTGCATTTCTCTACACCAACAGCAAGATAGAAGAAAGGGAAATTAAGGAGTCAATCCCGTTTACAATTTCACCCAAAACCATAAGATACCTAGGAATAAACCTAACCAAAGAGACACAGAATCTATACTCAGAAAACTATAAAGTACTTATGAAAGAAATTGAGGAAGACACAAAGAAATGGAAAAATGTTCCATGCTCCTGGATTGGAAGAATAAATATTGTGAAAATGTCTATGTTACCTAAAGCAATCTACACATTTAATGCAATTCCTATCAAAGTACCATACATCTTTTTCAAAGAAATGGAACAAATAATTCTAAAATTTATATGGAACCAGAAAAGACCTCGAATAGCTAAAGGGATATTGAAAAAGAAAGCCAACGTTGGTGGCATCACAATCCCGGACTTCAAGCTCTATTACAAAGCTGTCATCATCAAGACAGCATGGTACTGGCACAAAAACAGACCCATAGATCAATGGAACAGAATAGAGAGCCCAGAAATAGACTCTCAACTCTACGGTCAACTAATCTTCGACAAAGCAGGAAAGAATGTCCAATGGAAAAAAGACAGCCTCTTCAATAAATGGTGCTGGGAAAATTGGACAGCCACATGCAGAAAAATGAAATTGGACCATTTCCTTACACCACACACAAAAATAGACTCAAAATGGATGAAGGACCTCAATGTGAGAAAGGAATCCATCAAAATCCTTGAGGAGAACATAGGCAGCAACCTCTTCGACCTCAGCCGCAGCAACATCTTCCTAGGAACAACGCCAAAGGCAAGGGAAGCAAGGGCAAAAATGAACTATTGGGATTTCATCAAGATCAAAAGCTTTTGCACAGCAAAGGAAACAGTTAACAAAATCAAAAGACAACTGACAGAATGGGAGAAGATATTTGCAAACGACATATCAGATAAAGGACTAGTGTCCAGAATCTATAAAGAACTTAGCAAACTCAACACCCAAAGAACAAATAATCCAATCAAGAAATGGGCAGAGGACATGAACAGACATTTCTGCAAAGAAGACATCCAGATGGCCAACAGACACATGAAAAAGTGCTCCATATCACTCGGCATCAGGGAAATACAAATCAAAACCACAATGAGATATCACCTCACACCAGTCAGAATGGCTAAAATCAACAAGTCAGGAAATGACAGATGCTGGCGAGGATGCGGAGAAAGGGGAACCCTCCTACACTGTTGGTGGGAATGCAAGCTGGTGCAACCTCTCTGGAAAACAGCATGGAGGTTCCTCAAAATGTTGAAAATAGAACTGCCCTATGACCCAGCAATTGCACTCTTGGGTATTTACCCTAAAGATACAAACGTAGTGATCCAAAGGGGCACGTGTACTCGAATGTTTATAGCAGCAATGTCCACAATAGCCAAACTATGGAAAGAACCTAGATGTCCATCAACAGATGAATGGATCAAGAAGATGTGGTATATATACACAATGGAATACTATGCAGCCATCAAAGGAAATGAAATCTTGCCATTTGCAACAACATGGATGGAACTAGAGCGTATCATGCTTAGCGAAATAAGTCAAGCGGAGAAAGACAACTATCATATGATCTCCCTGATATGAGGAAGTGGTGATGCAACATGGGGGCTTAAGTGGGTACGAGAAGAATAAATGAAACAAGATGGGATTGGGAGGGAGACAAACCATAAGTGACTCTTAATCTCACAAAACAAACTGAGGGTTGCTGGGGGGAGGGGGTTTGGGAGAAGGGGGTGGTATTATGGACATTGGGGAGGGTATGTGTTTTGGTTAGTGCTGTGAAGTGTGTAAACCTGGTGATTCACAGACCTGTACCCCTGGGGATAAAAATATATGTTTATATAAAAAATAAAAAATTATATTAAAAAAAATAATAATAATAAAAAAAAGATAAATTTTAAAAGGCAGTGCCCTGGGATACCTGGGTGGCTCAATGGCTTGAGTGTCCAACTCTTGGTTCCAGCTTAGGTCATGATCTCACGGTAGTGGGACTGAGTTCCGTGTTGGGCTCCATGCTCAATGGAAAGTCTGCTTGAGATTCTCTCACCCTCAGCCCCTCCTCCTGCTCATGCTCTCTCTCTCTCTCTCTAAAATAAATAAATAAATAAATAAACAAACAAACGAATGAATGAATGAATGAATGAATGAATGAATGAAATGGTAGTCCCCTACTGGCAAGGTTCTTCCTCATTTCAGGAAAAAAAGCATCAATGGAACCGATCCAGAAAAAGGGTTCTCCATGTTCAGACCACTATTTTCTTCTTGATTTATCATGTTTGTCCAGGCCCAGATTAAAGATAAACTTCTCTCTTTCAATAGATAATTATCTTATTTGTGATCAACAACTTTAAGGCCCATATCAGCTGGTATAGTTTAATTATGTGGCAAGACCAAACAGCTTCCAAATTTTGGATCTAGTTCCTATTTAATGTAGCTGGGTCAGAGGTCTTTGGTTCAAATAACCAAGTTAATGAATGTTCTAACATTTTTTGACAATCCCATTTCAGCCCAGTCTTAAAGGTTTGCTATGGCAATAGAGGAGAATTAAATAATTGAGCACAAGTAACTAAATGCTTTTTTCTAGGAGACATCCCCACTCACATTTTATTATCCAGAACTAATCACATGGACATACCCAACTTCAAGTGGGTAGGAAAACACATTTCTCTGTATATCAAGAAATGGGAAAAAACAATTCCATTGATTAACAATAATAGTGTCTACCATTTTGTACGCTCTGATGACATTTACCTCATAGTTGGGATACAATAATTACCTCTTTACTCTATTTAAAAAATTATTTGGCGACAGAAATTATGTTCAATTTTATAAAGACAGCAATTCCTTCTCTATAAAACCTCCATATACTATAATTCTGTAATTTTTGTCTTTTTGATAACTAATATCATTAGTGCTTTCACTTCAATCAATCCTTATAGGGAAAAAGCCTTCAAATTAGTTACCTTTTGTAAGTAATGATATTAATATTCTCACATTATAGCTGAGAACAGTTATGTTTTGAAAAACTAATCAGTTTTACCAAGAGCTTATAGCGTAGGCTTGAACCCAAGTCTATTAAATGCTTAATTACTAAATAATATAGGTTTTTAGTTTAAATTTTAAGCCATTTTCTAAAGTTCAGATCAGGTTTCCTCTCTTTTATAAGGTTTCCCAAACTTTTAAACCCCAATGATGAATCTTTTCCCTCAGCTTTTCAAATGCTTGTCTATGTACGCATTTTACGTATGCCAGCATATTTGCATTAAATTTTATTAAACTGAACTCAACCCAATGGGGGGGGTGAATATGTTAATTAAATTAATTATAAATTAAGTTTGTGCCTCTGTTTCAAGCCTTCATCTCTTTGCTGACTTATTGTACAAAGGCTGTCATTCTTGTTCGTAGTAAAGATTCAGTTCTCTCCAGGATTACTTACAGCAAGACCACCAGCTAAAGACTTCTATACATGACCCCGCCGTGTGCACAGGCACAAACATTAGGATATAGATATTAATCACAATGTACTCTGTACCCTAACAGCATCTAAGTTCCAAGTGAGGTCTCAACATGAACACTAGGAAAATGGAACTGCAACATTGACTTGAGCTACTAGAACCGCTTTCCAAGGATACTCTCCCCAATTCCACTTTGGTCCACAGCCCCCATGCACCATGCATCCACGCATGCACCATGCACATGCTAGTATCTCTCTTCCAAGAATACTCTCCCTAACTCCACTTTGGTCCACAGTCACTTATGTACCTGTTATCACCAGGATTCATCCACTGCTGGATTCATAAATTTAAATATTTCACTCTCTGAACACAACATTCTACATCCAGATCTCTTGCAGTTACTCTCTCAGCCCAAGGTTGCCCACGTAAGTGATTGAAATGTCCAGATCCCATCCTCTCTCCTCTCCCCTATCTATTAGTACCTTCCAATCTCCACTTTCTTCCCATCTGCCTTGGGAAGAAACCATCTCCCATGGTCCACTGTTTCTACCTGCATTAATTACATGTATATCTCATAGGAAATGTTAACTCAACAGGTTCACAACTGAAATCATCTTTACTACCAAGACTCACTCCTCTTCCTGCATTCTAGCAAACTGCATCACTATTCATTCTGTTCTCCTGGCCAGAAACTAAATGTCATCCCTAAATATTTCCTCTCCCTCACTTCACACAGGGAGTTCTTTACCCAGTTGATTCTATCTCCTAAATATCTTTCAAATCCATCTTTTCCTTCCTCCTGCTACTACCCCAGCTGAGCCCCGGATCATAACCTATGTGGATTGCTGCAACAGATTTTTAAGTGGTTTCCCTATTTTCAGTCTTGTCTTGCTCCAGGCAATTCTCCAGACTGCAGAAAGATTGACCTTTCAAAAATACAAATCTGATGATGTTGAATTCCTATGCAAAACCCTACATGACTTCCCATTGCCTTTCCAATAAATTTGAAATTCTTTAGCATGGCTTGTGAGTGAGCCCTTTCAAGATTTTGCACAGCTTATTTTTAGGTTTGTGTCCTAATCCATAGCACCCACTTAATTTCCAGGCTTTAGTCCTATTAGACTTTCAGTCTCTCCAAATTACCACAATTAAAAAAAAAAAAAAAATCCAGGGCCATACCATCTTCAGTTGTTTTTTGGGATGATAACATTTCCTTTTTCCTGTCCTTTCCACCTTCAGGTCCCTAATTATTTCTCCTCCTTAAGATCCTAGCATAGTTTTGTTTCCTCTTCTGTAGGTCCTTAAGTCTGATTTAGAGGTTCCCCTCATATGCTTAATGAACACTAAATCTCCCCCAAGGCCTTCACATGGAATTATATTTGCTGGTTTTCTTCATGCCCCTCTACACAACACAGCTGGAAATGGTCCCAGCTGACTTGCCATGCATCTATTCCAATAAATTTTCCATTAAACCACCTTCATCTATTTTTGTATTTCTAGATGAAATTCCTTGTGCTACCTCCAAACCCATTTTCTGAAATAATGTTTAAAAAATGCTTTAAAATTTTAGATCCCATAGGAAATATATTATATAAATTTGGAAAGTACATATAAAGCTCATCTTTGAAGTATACTACTTCTGCAAAAATATTGGAAAGACAGAATCACAAAATAAGGTAGAGTTCTCTCTTTCTCCAATTAAAGGTATCCAATTATGTTGTAAAATTGCAAGTGCTGGGACGCTGGGTGGCTCAGTTGGTTAAGCAGCTGCCTTCGGCTCAGGTCATGATCCCAGCATCCTGGGATCGAGTCCCACATCGGGCTCCTTGCTCGGCGGGGAGCCTGCCTCTCCCTCTGCCTCTGCCTGCCACTCTGTCTGCCTGTGCTCGCTCTCTCTCTCTCTCTCTCTCCCTCTCTCTCACTGACAAATAAATAAATAAAATCTTAAAAAAAATAAAGATATAAAATACTCATTTTGATCAGAAGGGGTTAATAGGATATTTTTATACTAAGTTATAAAGTCACTTAGAAGGACGATATTTTAAGTTTTGGTTTTATTGTCAGTGACATCCACTTCAATTTTGCTTAGCTTACAAATTGAAACAAAAAAAAAAAAGTTGTTTTTTTTTTCCTAATTGTTCACATTGCAAAGTTTAGAATATGAAAAATCAAGCTGTGTTCTCACTGGTTCAGTATCACCTCAAGTAATAAAGTTTCTGCAATTAGCACTTTACTGACAGTTTGGTTGATGATGCATGAGGCAGAATGGAAGCCAGCTCACTCTTCCATAGCTGTAATATTCTAGCATAGCTAAGGGAAGTGTAAATTTTGAAAGAAAAGCCAGCGGACATGTCTTGAAGACACCCAGGGAGCTAATGTGCTGAATAAGAGGGTGACTTTTTTTATGTAGTTAACTTTTTTAAATACATCTAAACCACAACTGCAACTCATGGTTATCAGACTTTTATTCTTAGCAAATGGAACTTGAGTCTTTTGGGTTCTTATAACTTGGTAAATCTTTACAACATATATTTAATAATTTGTAATTAAATATTACCTATAATTGTTTCCAAATTAACCTGGATCAACCTAACTACAATTAAAATACTTGCCAAAGTCTGGATCACCTTTATGAAACAGGGCCATTGCAAAACAAATTTCCACCCTTTCTTGGAAACAAAAAAAAAATGAATAATAATAATCTATCTTTACAAAACAATCACAGCAGAATATGCACTTAAATGTAAACTAGAAACCTCTGTGAAAAGTAAGTGAAAATTGACTATTTTTATTTATCTTCCTTATCTACTCTTAAAGCTACATACCTCATCATAAGAACTATATGCGGAATTCACTCCAAAACATATGGCAGAATCCCTCTCCAACTTATTCTTACTCCAGATTAAAACTGTCCTTGTTTATCTGTCCACAGGACTTTTTTTTTTTTTTTAAGATTTTATTTATTTATTTGACAGACAGAGATCACAAGTAGGCAGACAGGCAGGAAGAGAGAGGGGGAAGCAAGCTCCCTGCTGAGCAGAGAGCCCGATGACAGGGCTCAATCCCAGGACTCTGAGATCATGACCTGAGCAGAAGGCAGAGGCTTTAACCCACTGAGCCACCCAGGTGCCCCTGTCCACAGGACTTTATAATAACAATTACCTTGTTGATAGTACAGCTGGTTCTAGAATTACATATGACTCTCAAACTGTCCTCTCTTTTTAAATTAGATAACAGTTACCGAACTAGCTTTCACCCTACAAAGTGGACTTTCATGCAAAGTGGAGCCATGGTGAATTTGAAGTATCACCTGAAGGCACTGCCTGCCAGTCAATGGTTCAATTGGCTCCTTTAAAGATTCATTTATGTTAAAATACAAAGGCCCACTGTTGCATAGTAATCTAGAGAGCATATAGACCCTATGCAATTTAGAATTATATTACTACTCACAAAAAGAAAAAAAAGAAATTCTTCAAAATTAAGAAGACTTTTGAGGAAGAAGGGGGACATATTATCATGATGAAGAACTTGGGGCAGTGCTCAGCATACCAGTCACAAGAAAGTCACTTTAAGTTGATTTGGCAAGCTTTAGTACTTTGCTGTTCTAAGGTTTTTCAAACACGATTACCAGTATGTTTTCTCCTTTTTAGCCAGAGATGTAAGTCAGACTTAAAAAGCTGTGAAAAGTATTTGAAAAATGACTATTTTTACCCAATCTTTACTGATTTATTTTTAATATACATACATTATCACAAGAAGACTGTTTTAAAATTCACTTCGAGATATTTACTCTAATAATTTAGCTCACGTCTCTGTCTTTGTCTAGTTATCATCACTGTCTTTTCAAGAGGGCCTACTAATATACTTATCAGTGCTATGTGCTACTGGCCAACACCTATATTGTAGTAGGAAGACACATTTGAAACTTCGATTTCTGTAAAATAAGTCTGTGTGCTACTTTATCAATTTTTGAAGGTTCAAATTGCAAATAAAATCATTTGACTTAGAAGCCCCCCCCTATCTCTACTAAATTTTTCATAGGGATATCTCAGAAGGAATTATAAACAGAAGTTAGTTTTGATAACATTTTCCAAGACTTAGGTTTGGAGGTTTTTGTTTTTGTTTTTACATTATTTATGTATACAGGTATAACATGTTTTGTTTTGTTTTGTTTTTAACATGCTTTAAAATAAGACAATTTTGGGGAAAAAATTTATTGAAAGCAAGGGAATTTCTCTATATCAATACACAATACTGAATAATACTGAAGCAAAGACTGGTGAGTGAAAAGTTTTCTATCTATTATATTTAAGCTACAAAAGTATTCCTATAATACTTTTATTTTCTAAGTTAATTAAAAATTGCTCTATAGTAGTATTGCTTATCATCTGGGTCACTCAACTTACAGGTATTTTTTTGCATTACTCAATTGCATTATGGAGGCTGGGTTCTGCACAGATCATTCTAATGGTTATATATAAAGCACTTGAAGTCTATTATTTTATAATAAGCAATACCTCAATGAATAATGAATTGGACTCATCTTTCTTATACGACTCGAAAGGTCAAACCACACCACCTGAATATTTTTATCTTCTATGAATATTTCCATTTAAGAGTTTATTTAAAAGAATTTTTAAATCTTCTCATTATGTCTTAACAGCATGATATCATACTCCATTTTTTGATTTCTCCATTTGATATGGAATAAAATTGCATCATATGGACAAAGCATATTCACTTAAACTCTTCAATTTAGAAACTTTCCAGAATCAAACTGAGTCAATCTTTGCTTTAAAAGTCCCTCACAAAAAGAATCCTACATAAATTACTGTGTGTTTAAAGGTTTCTGATTTTAATCTAATAACTGAAATATCAAAACTACATTTTAATTCAGGCATTTGTGCATCACTAACAGGTGTTCTCATCAGATTTAGGAACCCTGCAGCAAGATTTATCAGTGTCAAAATGCTAAAACCCTAAATTTAGTGCAAGAATCCCTTTCAAATGGCATTTATATTTTGATATCTTAACCTACTTTGAATCCCTGAGCATCTTGTCTATTTTATTAGTAGATTTTGCTGATTTTTTTAACTTTCAAAGGCTCTTTAAATTATCTTAAAGTCATATATTTACCAGGAGAAAGCAGGTGTCTTTTTAGAGTGTAGATGCTTAAGTCGCTCATAAAATTAATTTCCTCAGGTTGGAAGAAGGTTTTTAAACTCTAATTTGAAAACCCTAATCTGGCATTCTGAAAACACTGTATCAGCATTCAGATATAATAAAAATGGAAACATAACAGCATAATAAATTTAATTTGCTCCAGTATAGCACAAGTGTAGGGCATTTTTGCATAATAAACTAGAGAGTTTTTAGAGTCAACCACAGAGCAATGGTGTCTCTGTTTGGGGCGACCAATTGCCACAATATCCCTTGATGATTCTATCTTGCTCATGAATTCCATTTCATTTCCTGCTAACACCTGAATATTGTGGCCTATGCTCTAGACAGACAAAGGTACTTAACATTTGATGTATGAACTCTATAAATGTTTTTATTTATTTTAAAAATCGTTTATAAATTACACAAATAAACTTAAAATTGAGATTGTCCCAGAAACTGGAATGTATTTTTTTTCTGTACCCATAGCATTGGAGGTTTTCTTACTTTTATGTAATTAGAATGCAATATCGTATGTTGAACAATAAAATTATACTGTACATAATTTAATCTTTGGTGACTCAAAAGGCACTCTAAGCTATTACAGTTTCTCAGAGTCAACATTGGGTACTTTATAATTTTTCATTGCACTGGTAAAACATGGAGATATTGATTAAGAGAGACTTCCATGTGAGACAATGCTTTATAAACCGCTTTTACTGTATCTTTTCTTAACAGGGGAATGGTCAGAACACAGATAAACTCCAGACATCTCACTTTAATATTTCCAAAAACAAACTCAACACTTCACCCTTAAATCTCTTCCCTCTCCTTCGTTTTGATCCAAGTTTATATCTCCACATACCTGGACTCCAAACCTCAAAATATCAGTGTCATCCTTATCTGCTTTTCTTTTCTTACTCTCTAAACCCAAATGGTTACCCAAACCCACACCTGCTACCACTTAAAAGACACCTGCACTCTCTTTTTGATCGGATTGCCCACTGTCTCTCATCCAAGTTTCCTTCGACTAGAAATAATAAGAGTTGAAAGTACTGCATGCATAATACTGGCAGACTTTAGGCTAAATCCTGAACATTCATTACTTCTTTAAATCTTTAAATTAACTACAAATGTTATTCTCACTTAAGAGATGAATCTTATCAAGATAAACTTGGTAATTGCCGAATTTCAGAGAACTAGGTATTGAGTCAGAACTGGAAATCAGAACTTCTATACTCTACTGCAGCAAGCATCAAACTGTGACCTTCTCATTCAGAATAAGATCCTGACTTTCAGCATGGTATCTAAACTCTTTCATGGAAATTCTCCGTTCTCATCTTAACTGCCATTCTCCACTCCATGTGTCTGGTCTGTAGTAGAACTTCTCTCCAAATCCAGAAAATAACACCATCTTACAGTGCTTGTATTATTGCGCAAGCTTTTCTTTACATTTCCTTTTGCCAAACTTCTACTCATTTCTCAACACTCAGTTAAAATGTGAATTCCAACACTTACCTCCAGACTTCAGAAGGCATAATTTAAGAGCTTACGAGAGAGAGGCATACAGCATAGTACCTTGCAAGCCAGATTTTCTGGGTTTGAAGCCTTGCTATAGTACTAACCAGTGTTTTCACTTTGGGAAAGTGGAATGTATATATATATGTATATATATACACATACATGTATAAAGGTTCCTCACATATAAAATAACAGCCTATATAGCACCAACCTCATAGGGTTGTCATTAGGATTCAATAAATTAATATATGTGAAAATTATAAAATAACACCTGATGAACTGTAAGCAATGTTTAAAGGTTTGCTGTTACCATTTATTAATTTCCACACTTCATTCCCAAAGTAGTTGGAAGGACATACAAAATTTACATGTGGTACAATAAGAAAAAAATAACACAGGGTACCTGGGTGGCTCAGTGGGTTAAGCCTCTGCCTTCCACTCAGGTCATGATCTCAGGGTCCTGGGATGGAGCCCCACATCAGGCTCTCTGCTCAGCAGGGAGCCTGCTTCCCCCTCTCTCTCTTACTGCCTCTCTGCCTACTTGTGATCTCTGTCAAATAAATAAGTTAAATAAATAAATAAAATCTTAAAAAAACGAAAAAATAACATGTCAACTAAATAAATAAATAAAATCTTTTAAAATAAATAAGTAAATAAATAAAATCTTTTAAAAAATAACATGAATTATGAATTCAATAAAAATTATAAACATATGGGAAAAGAAAATATAAAATTGCATTTCTGTGTTCTTTTGGATAAATTTTTTCAAGTATAGATAAAATTAAGAAACCATGAAAGAAAAGAATAATGCAGTCAACTATATATAAATTTTAATTTTTTTATACTAAAACAAAATGATAATGCAAGTGACAAACCAGAAGTGTATATTTGCAACATATATCATAGATAAGGATTTGAAATCCATATCAAATGAAAAGTTCCAAGTAAATATAATTCTAAAACAAATAAAATAATGAACAAAAATAATCAAACATAAATAATATGCAAATAACCAGCAAACATTTAAAATACATATTTAAGTGATAATATTGCCCCTTAAGTGAGGTACATTTATAAAGATCATTACTAATTTTATTTTAGGAAGAGTTATAAAAGTGGTCCATCTTATTGTGTAAATTGGAGTTTTATGGGAAGATATGTAGAGTCTATTCAAACTTCCTGGGAATGGATATATCTTTTGTATGTCTTAACACACACACACACACACACACACACACACACACACACACACACTTACTATTCATACATTTAAATCAGGATCCTGGCTGCTGCTCCAACCTCTTGTAACTCCCTATTATTCTTCCCCCCATCTCCTATTGTACACCTGTCATACTGTCTATCTTGCTGTCACTTAAATACACACAATGCTTTATTTTCTCAGGGTCTTTATAATTGCTATTACTTTGTCTGAATTCTGTTCCTTCAGTTATTTGCAAAACTTACTTCATTTCATTCAGGTACTTTACTCAACTGCTCAAAGATATCTTCCCTAAATACCTCATAGAAAATAATACTCCTTTTATTCTTTATCTCCCTCTTCTGGTTCATTGTTATTTGTGGCCCTTATTAGTAACTGGATATTAATGTTTCCCAGTTGTTTATTTGTTCTCTGTTGCCTTTATTTGAATGTAAGTTTCATAAAGTAAAGACAGTGTTTTGGTTTTGGTCAGAGCTGAATCCTTAGCACCTGTAACAATGTATGATACATAGTAGGTGCTCAATGAATATCTGTTAATCCAGTGACCAAATACCCAGGCTTTCTTGCTTCCACTGACTGGAATCAAGAAAGAGTTCCAAAGACCCATATCCCTCCTAACCCATGCTGTATAACCATCATGTTCCTTGAATCCACCAGAATTAATTTCTTTTGTCTTTCATCTTTACATAGTTTCCAAGGTATCTCTCTCTTCCTAAACCCAAACCCCGTAATTCTCTGTACGCCCCACAGTCATACCCCTTCTTATACCTTTCCATCTTCAGATAGTCTTCCATTGTGTTCTCTGGAATTCACAGTTGATCCTTAGAAAAATTCCTTACATCTACAATCACTTTTCTATTGTTTAATTTGCTCTTTATCTAATGAAAACTTGGCTCCCTACCAAAGGTGCTGGTTTCCCTGCAAATCTGTCAGATGACAGCTCTTTTTACTCCCACAACTTTTCCCTTATTGGAGCTGGTATTGGCGTAGGTGCATTTTATTATTCCTCATTGCCTCTTTCAATGCAGTCTCTTTGTCCTCTTCCCCAAATTTCCTATTTTTGAATCTCATGTCATCTAGTCCTATCATCCAACATTTCTCATTGTTAATTTGCCTTACATTCCTAGACATATCTACCCTATTTGGTTCTTGACTTTCAGCTTCTGGCTCATTTGCTCTTTTACACAGGCTTTGTTTTCAATTGTAATTTCAATATTTCAGGTAAGTCATTGTGACACCCTAAATTCTCTGATCCTTGAATTCCATTTTCTAGTGATTTTGTACTCTGTTACATTCATTATCATAAAGTACAACCCCTCCATAATTTCAGCTACGTATGTCCCTCTACGATCACCATCTATCTTTTTCTTAAGTAATCTGCGCACCCAACCTGGGGCTCGAACTCATGACCCCAAGATCAATAGTTGCATGCTCCACCAACTGGGCCAGCAAGGTGCCCCTCTGATCATGATCTTTCTAATTTACTTTCTCCAGTTTCAAACACCAAATACTCTGCTCCCACTGGAAAATCTAATCAATTGATTCAACTAACTTTTTACTGTCTCTCACCCCTTTGATGTTCTCATCTCCCCCCTCTACCTTATCCAACTTAAATTCCATGGGTAATCCTTATAATCATTTCCTGACATATACCCTTAACTGTCTGCCTGAGTTTTATTATTTTTACTTGTTTGGTGAGACCACAATTTGGTTAAATCCCGATCACCGTTCTCTATGCCTACAACTCTAACTAAACTTAAAGGGAAAAATACACAACATCCTTATGCATCTCATTTTAAAATCGTAACCACAAATCTAATGGGATCTCTTAATCTAGTCAGGCAATCATGCAATTTCCAATTAATTAATTCCTCCACTCTCCTGTTTCGATTTCACATTTTCTCTTCCTTCTGTATATTTACAGTACCTCCTCCCCTCTCTTTACTCCCAGCTGGTAACTGTACATCCAATTTCATGAATAAAACAGCAAATGATAAAGAGAACATTGGGAGTGCCTGGTGGTTCAGTCAGTATCGTCTGCCTCTTGATTAAGGCTCAGGTCATGATCACTGGGTTGTTGGATCCAGCCCCGCCTTGGGCTCCATGCTCAGCCTGGAGTTAGCTTGGGAGTCTTTCTCTCCCTCTCCCTCTGCCCCTTCCCCAACTTGAGCTTGCTAAATAAACAAATTAAAAAAAAAAACTTTAAAAAAAGGGAGAGAACATCACTGAGTCCCACATCTACTCACTTACCATATATGAACCCACATTCTCTGCTTCTCACCTTGTTACCAGGGGAGCATTCTCTGTACCAAAATCAAAAGCCAATCCCTCCACATAACTTCTAGATTCCAGAGCTTCTATTTACCCAAAAACCTTTTCCAGCAATGCCCCTTGTCTGTTGCAACATCATTTCCCCATCTCTACCAGATCGTTGTCATCAGCATACAAACAATCTACTAGCTGTCCTCACTCTGGCCACAGTTTTCCTCTTCCATTTCTACTACTCTCCCCTGTGCTCCATTATCTTTTTCTTAAATTACTGTAACGGGCTCCTCTCTGGTTTCCCTGCACCCACCTGTATTGTCCTCAGTATGATCTATTCTCAACATACAAGTCAACAAACAGCAGTCAGGTCATGTGCCTCCTCTTCTAACACCCTCCTTGGATCCCCATGTCACTTGAAGTAAACTCTCAAGTCCTCCTACGTCTTGCAAGATCTGGGCTGGAAGTGATCTACCAATGGTTATCTTCCCCACCTCATTCAAGTCTTAGTTCACGCATCACTTTTTCAATAAGTTCTGCCCTAATTTTATTTAGAGTGGTAATCCACACCATTCTAAGCTACTTTTCCTGCTCTGCTTTTGCTTTTTTCCATAGATTGGTCACTTTGTAACACATTGTACAATTTACTTTTTACTATTTATATTTTTAAATTACCTGTCTCCACCATTAACTTTTAAGCTGCAGAAGGGCAGCTTAACTTTCTTGCTCACTGATGAATCTCACACACACATACACACACACACACAGACACACACACGAAGGAAAAGAAAAGGAAACCAAAAATATCCTAAAATAATTATCAACCAAATAATCACCATCAACTAACACTTTCTAACTGAGGGGTGCCTGGGTGGCTCAGATTGTTAAGAATTTGTCTTCCACTCAAGTCATGATCTGGGGGTCCTGGGATTAAGTGGGCACCCGGCTCAGCAGGGAGTCTGCTTCTCCCTCTCCCCCTGCTTCTGATCCTGTGCACGATCTTTCTCCCTGTCAAATACATAAGTAAAATCTTAAAGAATATACTTTTTAATTGAGGGGTAACTGGGTGGCTCGGTCAGTCAAGTGTCTGCCTTTGACTCAGGTCATGATCTTAGGGACCTAGGATTGAGCCCCGTATCTGGCTTCCCTAAGTAGGAAGTAGGAAGTCTTCTCTCTTTCTGCTCCTCTCCACCCCAGTTCGTGCTCCCTCAGTCTCTCTCATGCTCTCTCTCATGAGTGCTTTCTCAAATAAATAAATAAAATATTTAAGAAATACTTTTGAATTGAAAAAAAATGTGATTTTGCTGACATATGTATAAGGATATCTGGTGTACCCTTGTTTGAAAAGGAAAAAGCTGGAAAATAGCCATAGTGGAATGATTAAGGGAGGGTTTATTTATTATATGAATATAATGTCATTAAAAAAGATGACATGGAAAAAATTCCCAGACATACAAATTATAAAAATAAAATAAAACATAGAATAAAACCCTGTTAACTAGATCTAGAAAGATAGATCTAGAAATACCAAATAGGTCTAGATAGACCTATTCAGATCTAGAAAGCCCAAAGTAGTTTATAACCATGAATACAATTAGGGAGAATAGAAATTTGATAAGGTAAAGAGAGAAGGATGAACGTGGAATTTTTTTTTTAATATTTTATTTATTTATCAGAGAGAGAGAGAGAGAGGGAAGAGAGCGAGCACAGGTAGACAGAACGGCAGGCAGAGGCAGAGGGAGAAGCAGGCTCCCTGCTGAGCAAGGAGCCCGATGTGGGACTCGATCCCAGGACGCTGGGATCATGACCTGAGCCGAAGGCAGCTGCTTAACCAACTGAGCCAACCCAGGCGTCCCTGAACGTGGAATTTTTAATTCATTTTAAATTGGTTGAATTTTTAGACTGATACTTATCTGAATTTCAATATTTATAAAATTTATAGTTTTCAGGGGTGCCTGAGTAGCCCAGTCGGTTAAGCATCTGACTCTTAGTTTCAGCTCAGGATGTAATCTTGGAGTCTTGGGATCAAACCCCACATAAGTTTCTGTTCAGTGTGGAGTCTGCTTGGGACTCTCTCTTCCTCTCCTCTCCCCCTCCCATCAAATAAATAAATATTTAAAAAACCATAGTGTTCATAAATTTAAAAAATGAGAAAATTAGGTGGATAATGAGAAAGGAATAGCAAGATGAAATCAAGGGTGAAATTAATACCTAAATATGCATGTAAGTTTCTCCATATTTTCAAATACAGGTCATAAATTTTACTCTGATCTTTTCTGCCAACAATGACCAGTTAAGTCAAAGTGTCAACATGATTAAAAACAAACTATTAGGAGCTATACCCCATTGCTGAGAACAGTACCTGAAGGAAAATTATATTCTGAATTTCTGCTGAGTGATGTGTGAGCAGCAACTTCAAAATCTTTATAAAAACTTCAATGCATTTCCTAGAGCTTTTTCTTTTTAAATGGAAACTGCTGAAGTACAGCTCAGTAATACCAGTCTTGTAAGTCTTGAGGGCTTATAGGAGGAGGCTGGCCATGGATCACCAAATAATGTGATCAAGAAACATGGCTCTGGGGCACCTGGGTGGCTCAGTGGGTTAAAGCCTCTGCCTTCGGCTCAGGTCATGGTCCCAGGGTCCTGGGATCAAGCCCCGCATCAGGCTCTCTGCTCGGCGGGGAGCCTGCTTCCTCCTCTCTCTCTCTCTCTCTGCCTACCTGTGATCTCTGTCAAACAAATAAATAAAAAATCTTAAAAAAAAAAAAAAAAAAAGAAACATGGCTCTGATTTCATCTTGTTTATTCCAAGAGCTACATTTAAACAGGATGGAGAGGGAAATTGGGAAATGTTGGTCAAAGGGACAAAGTTCCAGTTACATAAGATGAATAATTCTGGGGGCACCTGGGTGGCTCAGTGGGTTAAGCCTCTGCCTTCGGCTCAGGTCAGGATCCCAGGGGCCTGGGATCGAGTCCCACATCGGGCTCTCTGCTCAGCAGGGAGCCTGCTTCTCCTCATCTCTCTCTCTGTCTCTCTGCCTATTTGTGATCTCTCTCTCTGTCAAATAAATAAATAAATTCTTTAAAAAAAAAAAAAAAAGATGAATAATTCTGGAGAGCGAGTGTACAGCATTGCACCTACAGTTAATGACACTCTATTGTATGCTTGAAATTTGCTGCAAGGGTAGGTCTTAAGTGTTCCCATCACATAAACATACACAAATAAAAAGAGCCATGTTTAGAGGGCCTTAACCTATGGTTCACTATTTTGTATTCTACAAAAGTAGATTCCTTGGTCAAATATTTGAAAAAAAAATCTATATCAAACCAAGTTAAATATGTTTCTTTACATTAGGGATTTTCTAGAGCCTTTAATATGCAAATATGCATTATAAATCTTTCAGAGTGGGATAGAAAATATTGTGTTTGTCAAGCAAAATTAAGTTTGGGACTCTATTTTTGAAAGAGCGTCTCCTAGGGATTTGGTTCCATGCAGCACACTTTGGTAAAGCAATATGAACAGATGGTCCCTCATGTTAAGTGAGTCTCTACAAATAGAGTTTGGTTGTCATTGTTCTTTGTTTGTTTGTTTTCTTTCAATGAGGCTATTGAGTGATAGACCTTCTCTTGATCCTACATTTGATTTTTAGCTCTATTATTATATTTTCTATTTTTGCTGAATTGGACTTTTCTGCTAGTTTCTCTACCACTTACGAAGTTCCTTAAGAATAGTTTTTGTGGGGGTGCCTGAGTGGCTCAGTGGGTTAAGCCTCTGCCTTCAGCTCAGATCATGGTCCCAGGGTCCTGGGATCAAGCCCCGTATTAAGCTCTTTGCTCAGCAGGGAGCCTGTTTCCCTTCTTTCTCTGCCTACTTGTGATCTCTCTCTCTCTCTCTGTCAAATAAATAAATAAAACCTTAAAAAAAAAAAGAACAGTTTTTGTGGAACATCTGGGTGGCAGTTGGTTAAAGATCTGCCTTCAGCTCACGTCATGATCCCAGGATCCTGGGATCCAGTCCTGCATCACGCTCCTTGCTCAAGGGGGTTCTGCTTCTCCCTCTGCCTGCCACTCCCCTTGCTTGTGCACACACTCTCTCTCTCTGATGAAAAAAAGTAAAACCTTAAAAACAAACAAACAAAAAAAGGAAAGGTTTTTGTTATTCAGTACTAACATTGCCAGTGCCTAGCACAGTGTTTACTGAATATCTATTGAAAGAAAAACCTAAAAAGATATGTTCTCAAGAAGAGCAACAATCCATGGAACATTTATAGGTCTAAGGGATTTTCCGTAATCCAAGGATTTCTATGTATAGAGAGTCACTATGCACTTTTTTTTTTTCCTGAAACTATACCAACCCAATGAGTCTGATTCTAAATTCACTTAATAATAGTTGGGAAAAAATTAATAAATACAGTTTACTTACAACAAAATCTTTTACAATATGAAATCTGACAAAATTAAAATATTTCATGGTAAAAAAAAAAAAGTTGAAAAACTAGTCCAACTCTCTTACTTTACAGAAGAGGAAATTGAGATCCGTGGGGTAAAAGAGATTTGCCCAGTATCCCAGGAATGCTTTAGAGTAGAATAGGTATTAAAATTCACACTTCGGGACTTTCATGCAGTTGGATCTTTTCTTTTTTTTTTTCTCTTTTTCTAGATCTGTCTGTTTAGTTGTCATTGCATTTCTCTTTCTCCTTCCCTCATCATTCTTCTTTCATTTGCATAACATGTGACATTCTCTTGCACATATCAAGGACTCTTGCCATCTCAGAGCCGGGAGGCCCCGTGAGTTGGCAGTTGGGGAAGCTGCATTTCTGCTCATTTATTGATGGAAGCACTGCTTCTTACAGAGCTGATTCACAGTGACGGGGCAGACTGGCTGCAAACTGGTAGGAGGACTTGGCAACAGCTCTGGGGCCAAACCGAGGCCACAGGCCATATGTCTGGCTCCTCTGTCATAAACAGACGACCAAGTGTACACATTCCCAGGTGCAATGTCACTGGGACCTTATTTGCAAACATATAAACGAATGACATTCAATTATGTTCAGAGGCGATGTTGTCAAAACCACCAAGGAAACAATTTACTGCTCTTACACAGTCTGATTTGGAGTGCATGAGCAAGTTTTCACTGCTTAGTTGTGCAAGATGCATTTGAAGAGGTTCTTTGGCAGCCTGCTGTATAAGCATGATACACACACTTAGATAACAGACATTGATATGATGCTGCTGAGGGTTATTACAGAATTGGCTCAGGTGAAAAAGAGTGTGTGTGTATAAAGCAGCTCATTTCATTGTAATCAGTAGCCAATTAATTAAAGGAAGGAAAACAAGGCTTCTACAACTAGGGAAGTTATCTGCTAACACCAATTGGTGAAAATTTGATGAAAGACATAAAATTTTGGTGCCCTTGTAATTCCATTCTTGCTAAAACACACCATATTTTCTATGGTATAAAAAGAAAATTCCTACTTTACATAAAACATAGTTATAAAAAAAGCAATAATGTTTTTAACTTCATAAGAGGCCTCATAATATCCATATAATATTCTTGGAACAAATGCCATAAAGCTTGAAGGGCTCATTCCTGGGTTTCCTTATTGACACTGTTACTATTGCTGATAGGAAACACCCAGAAAATTCAATCAGGGAGGTGAACTAGAGCTTCACACAACAAATAATGATGATGATGACGATGATGATGACAATGATGATGGTTATCTTTTATATTAACACTGTGTTTTCAGGTATCCATAAACATGAACCATGTCCTTTAATTTGTGTGTATTAAATGAATACAGACTCAGCACAGTGGGGAGGCAGCTCCAAGGGAGCCTATCATCATTGGAATCCATTTTTATAGTTTTCATTTCACAGATTATAAAACTGAGATTCAGAGATGTTAAATGAGTTATCCAAGATCATACCCCAATAGTACTAGGATCCAAAGCAGATATGAGGTGAGTCTTTAAAATCCCAGGTGACACTCTCTCTCCTGTCAAGATCAAAAGGCCTGTTTCGTAGCTGCCACTGTTGTAAGGGCCAGAAAAAGAAATAGAAAAGGAGAGGCAAGAGGTAGCTGAATCATAGAAGTGTATCCCTGAAAGATGGGCAGTGCTCAGATGACAGAAGAAAAAGGAAGGGAATTCTCACTGAAGCAACAGCTCAGATAAGAGTTGGAGAATGAACACTGATTGACTGATTTAATTAATATTAAGTACTAATGGATGCCAACTGGTATTCTAGATACTGTGACCCAATTTTGAGCAAAAAAAAAAAGAAAGAAAGAAAGAAAGAAAAAAAAAAAAAGATGAGATTCCCCAACCTCATGGTGCCTACAATGTAGATGAAGACAGACAGACCATAAATAAATAAGCATATTTTTTTTTTTAAAGATTTTATTTATTTATTTGACAGAGAGAAATCACAAGTAGGCAGAGAGGCAGGCAGAGAGAGAGAGAGGAGGAAGCAGGCTCCCTGCTGAGCAGAGAGCCCGATGCGGGACTCGATCCCAGGACCCTGAGATCATGACCTGAGCCGAAGGCAGCGGCTTAACCACTGAGCCACCCAGGCGCCCAATAAGCATATTTTTTAAATCAAATGTTAATGTCTATAAAATGAATGCATAGAGAGTGGTAGAGGCAAGGAGTGGTCAGGGCAGGACCCTCCTGGTGATGACCTTTGAGGAGATACCAAAATAAGGAATATTTATCCCTGCAAGTGTCTGTGAAGCATCTTCCACTGATGAAACCAATCACACAGCTGGGGGTCCATTGGGAAGAGCCGTATAATGATGGGGTTCAGGGAAGGTTGCCCCAAATATGCCACCTTGACTTGTTGATTATTTTGAATTAAAGTTGCTTAAGAAATGGCCTGTGCAAGAACACTGCGACTCTCCTCTCTCTCTGAAAGCAGGAAATAAATTTCCACCTGGAGGGTAGAATGCATCCTTATCCCCAGACTAGGGAGTTCAGGGCTGAGAAGGCTGTGTAAACAAACCTTGTTACTTCTTCATTAACTTGCTAACCTAAGCCCAACTTCTTTGTCTTGTCAATTCTTCAAAAATTTATTATTCCTTTATCTAAAAGGCATACTTCGGTCACTTCTTTAGGTCTCATATTTTTGTAAGCTTCCATATGTATGAAATTAAGTTTGTTTTTGTTCTGTTCGCCTGTCTTATGTCAATTAAATTACTAGACCAGCTAAAGAACCTAAACTGGAAGAACGAAAAGGTTTCCTCCCCTAGATAGGCTATGCTTAAAAATATTTTTTTGTTTCCTCAATGTAGTAAGAAGCCATTAAGACATTCAGATTTACTTTTCAAAAAGGAAATTTAGCTTTCCTCACAAAAGTTCAGAGGGTGTTATGAATGGAAGTGGGGAGAGAAGAAGCTGTCAGCATCACCTAAGGGAGGCCCATGCATTGTGACAGCAGTGACGAGCCTGGTGCTAAACAGTTTGGGTATATTTCAAAATTACACATATAGATTCAGAATATATATTCTGAAGGAAAGACTAATGAAATTAATTTTTGGTGGTTTGGTGGTTTGGCTAAAGTGACAGATCAGGAGTACCTCCTTAATTTTTGGCTTGAGAATTTGGAGAGATAAAATGAAGAAGACTATGAACCAGTCATATGTAGTCAAGTACATAAGACAGAATGGCTGTGTGGCCGCGCATCACTACTAATAGGATATATATGTTGATGAAGCTAGCTCTATCCGGGGCTGTGTGTTTAATGCCGTTGGCCTATTCTAGACTGCCACTGAACTCTCCAGGAGTGGGCCATGATGAAGTGTGGGCAGAACGGAGAGAAAGGACATCTACAATCTAGCCAGAGCCTCGCAAGCAATAACCCTGTCTCTTTGGCATTCATTGTTATTGTCCACAAATGAGAGGTGTAGCCAGATGAATAATGTTAAAATTATTCCAGGCTCTGGACTGCTTTTAGGAACCTAATGGTTACTAATGACTCTCCAGGAAAAAAAAAACCAAAAACAAAAACAAAACCTGCACATCCTAAGGACTTGGCCATTAAACATTATCAAAGTTTCCTCCAGTCTGAGATGCATGATTCCATAGGATATCAAAATAAGCCCCAAATCATAACGAAGCAACACATGCCCACTGCAGGTTGGTAGAGAGTCTGCAGCCCAATTGGCTCAAGCATGTGAAGTGGTCAAAGCCCACATCTTTGTAGCTGTCATGTCAGGGACAAGCAGTTTCTTGTTCACTGCATACTGGCAGAGAGAATCAAAATCACAGGTGAGTTTTTCACTGCCTCTGGAGATGACACGTGTCCCTTCTGATCCTATATTTTTAGCCAGATTTAATCACAGGACACCTGGCCCCTAATGGGGGCTAGGGCCTAATGGCCCCTAACACAAACGGGATAGAAGACAGAGGCAAGCACGTTTGGGAGGTATTATATTCCTTTGTATATGCTTTCTCCTTACCCAGATGTTTTCCTAGCTCATATAGAAACTTTTGGTTAAATAAGTACAAACTGACTCTAAATAACGCAATACTATGAAACAGCCAGAATATTTGTAAAGATCTCCAAGGCGTGAAATCATGTGAAAAAGCCAAGGGCAGGACCGTGTGGATAGTATGCGGCCACACAGTGAAGAAAGAGAAAATGAGAATATATGTTTGCATTTGTTTGCATGGGCGTAGAAGATCTCTAAACGATAAACTGAAGAAGCTAGCAGGAATGATTACCTGTTCTGGCGATAAGGATCACGGTGGGAAAGGTAGGAGAGAGTGAAGCCTTTCCCTGGCCATCTTTTTGTACTATTTTGATTTTTGACCCGACAATATTGCCAAGTCAAACTATTAAAAGTTGATAGAAAGTGGGAATAAAAAACCATGTTCTCACCCTACATCCCATTCTCTTTATTTTCAGTGGTGGAGGGTATGAAGACATGAATGGCTAATACCAGAGTACTTTTTAAAGAATGACAGCATCTAACAGAGTAAGATCTTAATGCATCACCAAAAAGCTCAAGCATGGCTTCATTACAGTGCAATGTGCATCGTGTTGTGTGTTATTGCTTACTTAACAAATCTCACTCCATCGCATGGATTAACCAAGATAAAGTAGCTAAATATCACCTGAGAGTTCCTGTCTGTAGATAAGGCTTCCATTTGTCAGGATAAGAAGTAAAACAAAGCAATAGATGGGTAGCTTTCCTGCTCATTTTATTGCAGTGCTAATATATAAACCTATAAGAATTTTTGAGCTATAGTTTGATGTGGTTTTAATCTTACAAAATTACAGACCTGCATGAACAAATTTTCCCAAGAGAAAATAATTTCTCTTGATAATTTAATTTTGTATACTATTCCAATTTGATATGCATAAAGCTCATGATCATGGTACTATTTTTATTATTAATGGCTTAAAGCTTTCAAAGTAAAAACAATATAAAAATGGGGCACCTGGGTGGCTCAGTGGGTTAAGGCCTCTGCCTTTGGCTCAGGTCATGATCTCAGGGTCCTGTGATCGAGCCCTGAGTTGGGAATCTCTGCTCAGCGGGAAGCCTGATTCCTCCTCTCTCTCTGCCTCTCTGCCTACTTGTGATCTGTTTGTCAAATAAATAACCAAAATCTTTAAAAATAAAGTAATTGTAGTAAAGAGTATAAGGTGTTGAATTAGACAGATATGGATTAAACCCCTACCTCCACTAGTTGTGTTCCTAGGAGCTTTTCACTTACTCATTCAGAGTTTTCATTTCTCTGTTTGTGGACTGGGAATAACATTAACTTCTCTATGTGGCTGTTGGGAGAATTAGGTTAGGTGTTTAAAATACCTAGCAAAACACTTGACATAAGAAAGCATGCTCTCTACCTGGTTGTTACTATTAATATCACACACTGGCCAACTAATCACAATTTATCAAAATATATTTGAAATTAATGTTATAAGCAAATTCAGAAATGAGGCCGGTATTATTTCTTTTTCCCAAAGTTATGGTGAGACTTTCAGGGTAGATAACAAATTCCTTTACCCCATAATAATCTGTGAAGTTAGAAGAAGTTGCAAGATTCGCAGGTCATGCTAGAGCAGCATATGATACAGTCAAGAGCGTGGACTGGAGATTCAAGAAAAACAGTGACATCTGGAAAATGTGGATGGTTGTTCAGATAAATTGAGATATTTTTGGAAATACACTTATTGCATTGTAAGGCCTTATTAAATAAAAGTTCTCCTTAGCATTTTTTGATAAAGTAAGAGGATAGATAATTGAGACCCTTAAGTCCAACCATGATTCTAAAAGAGACTGTCATTTAGAAAACATCCATATTTGGGGGAAGTTAGTAGGGAGTAAAAATACTGAAAAATGGGCCATTAGAGTTCAATTTTACCATATTATTAAACTTTAGTATTTTATTTTCTAAAATCTTTTCTCAAAGTTTTGAGCTCTTTATTATTTCAAAGATGTTTCTTCTTTATTTTTAAGCCTTATGTCTCTCAAGGGAAATTTAATTTGTATGTTTCTGATTCTTTACACTTAACTCATCCAAAAGTTATTTGTAAGAATTCTTTCATGTCCAGAAAGTCTTATCGTTTTCTTATAATATAGTCAAGATTTTTCCCTTTAGAAAATGGAAATCATGTCTTGCTTAAAGTAAATAAACTAAAACACCCAGTTTGGGGAAGGGTATAAAATCCTCCCCTCTCTCTGATTTCCTTTCTCTTATAAGCTTTCTCTGTGAGTCTCTTGGCTTCCAGCAAGGATCATTCTAATTCAGGAAGGAATTGGGGAGTTTAACCTTCCTTAAGTCAGTAAACTCAATAAATATTTTTTGTTACGTCTGATGTATGGAGAAATATGCAAGTTTCTGTGGGTGATAGCAATGAAAATGATACAGAAAAATAAAATACAGTGCATATTCTCATGGAGTTTATATTCCAGTGGTAGAGATAGGTATATATTAAAGAAATTACAATATTTGGCTGAATAAAACACTCTGAAAGAGGTAAAAGCAAAGTTTTGTATAAATAGTACAAGAACTATGAGTTGAATCTGAGGAACTGAGAAAAGATTTTCACATAATAGGTGAAAGTAAAGCCAGCCTTATTAGAATTTCAGAAATTATGAGACTTTCAGTAAATGAAGAAGTTGGGAGAGGTTGTCCTCTCTCAGAACCACCTGGGCATGACATAGGAGGTAAAGCCAAAACATGCAGCACTTAAAAACACAAACAGGGAAAGGACCTAATATCCTTGAGGAGTACAAGTAATACAAATGCAGCTTGGGCTTCAGAAAGATAAAGGAAGAATAAGGAAGAGATGAGGGAGTTGGAAGGTTCAGAGACCAAGTCTACTTGTGACTACTTCAATAGTTAGAACAAGGGTCAAGGAGGATTAGGAGGAAAGAAAAAATGAGGCACAAAGAAGGAAAACTCAATTATGACTCCTGGATTTTTAGTTAGGGTGTGCATTAGTTAGAGTACAGGCCAAACTGACTCCAAAAAAAGCAACCTTAAAAAGTAAATAAATAAAAGGAAAGAAAAGAAAACTAAAATCAGGGCAGTTCAAACCAGAGTTAATTTTATTTTCTTCTTAAGTAATAGGACAGGACTAGGGGCATGATCCAGGCCTGAGAGGTGACTACTCTACAAGGTCATGCACATGGTTGTTGGAATAGTGAAAGCTGGCTCTTAACCACCCCCCCCCAATCCAGTCTTTGGGAAAAGGAAGTTGAAAGCAAGCAACTTCCTGTCAGAGGAATGTCCCTGAAACTATACGCAATGCATCCATTCGTAGTCTATTAATCGTATGACTCCAAGAAAAGTTTCTACTCAGAATCTAAAACTTGGCAGAGTTCAGAGTTCAAGAGATCGTTTCCCTACATCTTATCCTTATATCATGAGTAGTGTTTGAAATTATTTATATATATATATAAATAATTTATATATAAATTTTATATATAATATAATATAATATATAATTATATATAATATATAATATAAATATTATGAAAATGGATATTTCATATATTTCATTCAAATATATTATATTTCATTCAGAAATATGAAAATATATAATATAAATAATATAATATATAATTATATATATATATTATATATATATAAAAAGAAGTAGGCTATAGATCCCATGGATTGCAAGGTGAAGCAGGGACTAAAAGGTTGGGAAGAACATGAGATAAAAGCCCAGATATAGCATTTAATTTTCTTGATTTGAAACCAGTGACTTGGTCCTATATGAAGGCTCTGAAGCTAAACAATCACCCAGTCCAGGTTTCCAATGCTAGGCTGGACCAGTAGATGCAAGGAGTCAGACGCATCCTACATAAACATCAGGTTCACTCATCTTACTTACCAACACTGATTTTAAGAATTGTGTAACTAGATGAATGGGTAAAGAAGATGTGGTATATATATATATCTATATAGATAGATATATACACACACACACACATACATACATACATACATACATACATACATACAGGAATACTATGCAGCCATCGAAAGAAATGAAATCTTGCCATTTGCACTGATGTGGATGGAACTAGAGGGTATGATGCTGAGTGAAATAAGTCAATTAGAGAAAGACAATGGTCATATAATCTCCCTGATATGAGGAATTTGAAAGGCCGAGTAGCAGGTTTGGGGGTAGGGAAGGAAAAAAAAAATGAAACAAGATAGGATCAGGAGGGAGACAAATCATAAGAGACTCTTAATCTCACAAAACAAACTGAGGGTTTCCAGGAAATGGGGAGGTAGGGAGAGGATGGTTGGGTTATGGACATTGGGGAGGGTATGTCATATGGTGAGTGCTATGAAATGTGTAAGTCTGATGATTCACAGACCGGTACCCCTGGGGCAAATAATACATCATAGGTTAATACAAATCATTAAAAAAAAAATGTGTGACTACTGGCTTAATGGTTGTTACCTGCATAATATCATAAGCTCCAGGGGGTAAGGACTTTATTTTTTGGTCCAATACTGAATTATCCCAGTATCTAGGAAAGTACCTGATATATTTTAGGAGCTAAATATATATACACATTTTTAATTTATATCTTCAAAGATGTCAAACCTATGGAAAAAGTGAGAGTAGTACAATAAATGTGAATTTCCACTAATTGTTAACATTTTCCATTTTTGCATATTTTCCTCTCTCTTTATCCTGAATCCACTGCAAGTAAATTGCAGATGTTATTAACATTATAGTTAATTAATACAGGAAGAAAGGAAAGAAGGGAAGGAAGGAACAAAGACATATCTGCTAGCTATCCTCTTAATTCCTTTACTTTTAAATTTAACAAATCTTTGTATTTTACCTTTAGTCTCAGGATAACTTAGCCAAAGTCATTTCTTGTTTGTTTCATAGATATATTTTACAAGAGAAACTGAAGTCATTTACATGATGATATTCCTTGAAAATTCTAGAAAAATATATGTTTCAGGATCACTTAAAAAGGTATTAGAAACAAATTAATCTAAAATTAAATTTTTGTGTTTAAATGGATTCAAGTTACCCAAAGAATAATTGTTTGTTAAACAAGAAAACAGGAAAAAAGGGCCAAAATTGTGATGATCTAGCTTTTCTTCACTTTGAGCTTAGATATAGTCTTTACAGGGTATTTTTGCTTTACTTCAAGAAGGGTAGTTTAAAAATTGAGGTATTAATAAACAGAGCTAAGAAAAAAAATTTATCTTCAGAAGTTTCGGCAGATCCTCAAGAATTTCTCTCTGCTATAGGAATAGGCTAATAACATTTTTATAGCATTCACAGATGATCCTAGAGGAAGTGATAAAACACCAGTAAATTCAAGACAACACTATAATTAGACTTTAAAAAGTAGGTAGTGGGGGGAAAAAATCAAAAGACTTATACAAGCACAAAACTGATGTTAGGAAAATAAATCTATAGTTGATTTCTTCAAAGGTATAAAGAACACTGACATTCATAAAGGACTAACTTCCCAAGGACCCAGATCTAGTAAATGGTAAGATAGAGATAAAAGCTTAAATTCATCTGACTACCTTTTTCACTACCCTAACATATAGCTTTCCATACACCTAGGAAAATACTTAAAGAGCAGAAGGGGAAGTCCTGTGTTGGGAAGGCTTAAATACTCTTCCCTCAGATTAAATGGAACTACTATATTGTATGTGAATATTCAATATCAGAATGTTGGCCAACAGATTTGTTGATGGACCACTGTAGTGGAAAGCAAATACTTGCCTTATTTACATTCAGGGTTCGGATGTTTCATATATATCCATATCTATATCTATATCTATATATAGATACATGTTTTAGCTTTTTACTTATTCGACTTTATCCTCATAGTAATCCTACAAAGGAAGTAAAGTAACTACTAGCATCACCATTTCAAGACAAAGTAGCTGAGGAACATCAAGATTAAATGACTCATCCAATGTCACACAGTTTGTTAAGGATGCTGAGAAGACCATCCACACCCACTGGCTACCCCTTTTATTAAGTACTTTGTTATCTAGGGATTCAGAATTTTCAAGATCTGACCTATCAGCATTAATGGAGAGATGAAGTAAGTTCAACTAAAATGACAAAAAACTACCTTTCTTGGGTGGTAGCAAGAGCAGAGAGGGTGCCATGAAGGCCTCGGGAACACTGTCAGAGTACAAAATGGGAGGGTACTGCCTGTCGTCAACCCAAGTGCCACAGTCCACCCCGGATCACATGCAATCCTTGTACCTAATCATGATGTCACCAAGTCCTGTTTCTGGTACCTTGCTTTTCACTTTTAGATCTGAGGAAGTCTTCAGGGGAAATTGTCTACTTTGGACATTTGTTCAAAAAAATCCCCCTTGTAGTGAAGAACTTTGGCATCTGACTGCTCTATGACCCTGAAGGAGCACCCAAAACACGTACCGGGAATAACAGGACCTAACCACTGCAGATGTGTGCCCAGAACACAGACCCGGGCACACCAGATCCAAATCATGAAGGTGGAGGAGACTGCAGCCAGAAAGTGCTGCCCTCTGGCAGTTAAGCAGTCTCAATTCCAAGATCAAGTTCCTGCTGCCCTGCTGGGTCCTGTGTTGCCAGCACAAGGGACACTTCACCACCAAGAGACCCAACACCTTCCTTTAGATGTAGAGCCTTCCTGTCCCCAGGTCTGACTAAATAAACTCCTTGGGAAAACCAAAAAATATAAAAATAAAATAAAATACAGTGCAATCAATACTGTACAATAAAATAAAAATGAAATAAACATCAGAGAGAGTGAAGGAGTGTCTACAATCACTCAGGGTTATTACAAAGATCTTAATTGCTATCTTGGATAAACTTTCTTAGTATTCTTAGAGTCTCCTTAAAAACCTGGTGGAACACACAGTCGATATTCTCAGAAAATAAAATCAAATAAATAAATAAATAAATAAATAAAATAAAACAAAACTGAAAAAAGGACCATGAAATAAAAAGTTGGGGCAGATATAGATGGGCACTAACCTATAATGCATTCACTATAGGTTAAGAAACCCTGGTCTGGGAATATGGAATTCAACCTATGTACTAGCTTTGGAACATAGTAAGAACTGAAAGACTAATAGATGACAGAGTGTTACAGATGAATTCACAATGAGTCACGAAGAAAAAGGAGACCAATGGCAAGGATGTAGACGAACCTGGGCCAGAAATATGATATTCCTTCAGCAGCATGACTTAGATAACAACCTGTCACTCCCTTGGTTCCCCATTTCTTATGGAGACTATATGTGGGCTATTTTACTTATGTGAATATCTGAAATAAATATTCAAGAGAAAAGCAATAAAAATAAATAACACAACATAGAGATAAACAAAGAAATCTTTAAAGTACTTTAGATCTCCCCAAAATGAAAAAAGATAAAAATATATAGAGATCTATAGACTATAAAGAAAAGATAATTTTATCATAGTTAATGCAGTTAAAACCAGAAATAGAAGTCATACATGTGCATGACTTTTTATGAAAATTAGCATGTATATTCACAATTATGTATGTGTATGTGTGTGCATGAATGCATAATATACCATTTATCTATCTTTCTAGTTCTTAATAAAATTTCTTTGACAATCTCATTGCTAATAGATTCAGGTAAAGTCTCTCAAGGGAAGTGGTGGAAAATATAGCTCTTTTTGTAGAATGATAAAATAGACCAGATATTTCGTGAGTAGATTGGTGTATACAATTTCCAAGAAAACTCCAAGACAGTAAAATATAGAGATTAAAAAAATAAAAAACAACTTGCTAAAAAAGTGATGGAACTCTAGAAGCATATCTAACTCATAGAATATATTTCCATATATTCAATTACTATAAATATGCCTAAAATGTTAGCTATTAATTAAATTGGAGCTATAAAATAAAAGGCTAGTCATTTTAGAATTTTGCCAGAGTATCTCAGTAAACATGAATATAGTTCTAACCCATCATGAGATGAAGAACAGGCTGCCTAGCAACCATTTTAACTAGTTCCCCAGAGGTTCTTAAGAGAAAAATGGGTGTTTGGAGGAGGAGCATTTGTTTTTGTTTTTGTCCTCTATCAAAGTTTCAGGATCATTTCTAACTAGCTTCTCTAGTCATTTTTCTTCTTGTCTTTATCATCTGAAAGAAATAATGAAAACGAGGAGGGAAAGAAGGAAGGAAGGGAAAGAGGGAGAGAGGGAGGAATAAAAGGAAGAAGATACAGATCAACATGGGCCATGTGAGGCATCCACTCAGGAATTCAAATATAAGAATGGAAATCAAAGTCAGGTTCTTCTGTTTATTTTATATGGCCATATATACCTTTTTGTGGAATGCTCACAAATCAAATTCAAAGTAACGACATTGGCTTGGGAAACTACAAGTTCATTGAAATGTGTGACAGGAAAGAATATGTGTTGGTGGCATTGCTTGACCTGGGATTCAAGGGCAACTTTGAAACTCTATGCCTACTTCATGAAGCCATAGATCACAAGGAAGATGTTCTCATAAAGAAAATGTGGCAGGTTAGGTCATTCTCCTTCTTCCAGACTTCCTGGTTAAGTAACAGCACACTCATAAAACATTCACAGCATATTTTCAGAGGATATCCTATCATGTAAGCCCCTGACAGGGGAGGGGAGAGGAGGTGTTTGATGCTGATTCCCGAAACAGCAGCTTTAAGTATATCTTTTGAGAAACAGAAGGAGAGATAGAGAGAGACAAAGAGAGAAAATGGCCCAGGTTTACTGTGTATCTCTCATATAGTCTTTATGAGTCGGGAAGGAAGAACAAAGACAGATTTCACATTAAATTCCAGAGTTAATGATGTGTTATTGAAAATGCAGGAAGCAAAAATGACAAGTTAAAATGTTATAATCTCAAGCAAAACAGAAGTGATGGATCTGGAATATGATGGGTAAGTTATATAAACGAGATGCTTAGGAACATAAATTACCTATCTTCTTACTATATGCAATTGTTTGTATAGCTTTTGACTCCATTTTAATACTATTGCCAGTTGGGTTTAGAAAACATCATTTTGCAAACCTACAATGCAAAAGTGTTTCAAATAAAAATTGGTTTTTATAATCATTGCGAGTAATATAGAAACAATGTTCCTTCTAGAACTTATTCTGAGCCTTGGCTTCATTTGCAGTTCTATCACTGACCCCATAAGAAACACAGAATTTATTTGCTGTTTAGTACTTTCCTGAAAAACAAAAGAGAGAGTGGGTCCCACAGCTTTGAATTACCTGAGGAAATTGCCGTAATTTGCCACTTCACAATGCAAGGCTAGATTTCATATGTTAGATTCTGACCTCAATAATGAGTTTAAGTGCCAAGACTATATCTTAACTATGCGGAGGCATGAAACTTACATGAAACTCCATTTGTTTCGATTATAATGAAGACTTATTTTGATACATTAGTCTATGTATTTCAGCATCTTATCATCTACCAGGACATTATCAAAACAAAACCTTTTTTGAGGTAGGGAGTCTTTTCCCATTTTCATATTTTTTATACTCTAGTTCTTCATGTTTCCTAATGGTAAATAATGCATGAGAAAACCTGCAGTACCTTGACTAGAATTTTTCTTTAAATATTAAATATTGCTTTTGAAAATGTTTGAACTATGAATAGTTGTGCACAATAATTTTCCGGTTGGAAATAAAGCCTGATATTTATCCATTTTCCCTTTGATGTCCTAGCATACTGATGCTATGTAAAGTGGTTGACTACTAAATTCCTCCCAAAAGTTACAAAACTTACAATATCATGAAAAAACAAAGATGCAGATAATCTTTGAAGGAGTGGTTTAGTAGAAGGTTGTTATTTTTTTGGCAGTGGCTTTGGTTTCTTACTGATGTAGTTTTCACAACTAAAGATAGGTTCGATTTTATTTTTTTTCAATAAATGTCATGACAACCCTAAATTAAGTCCACTAATGTATAAAGGAAGTGATTCCATGGATAATACGAGAGAGCACTTCATTTAAATTGCTATAAACCTTCCAAAGGACAGTTTAAATTGCTCCTACGTAAGGTAAGTATCTTATTTGAAAGAGTCTATAGCTTTACTCATCCAGATTTCCTGCAAAGACTGAGAAAAATCCTCAGTTTATACAGTTGAGGACTTTATAATGAGGGGGGAAAATTACAGTTGTTTATAAGTAAGCTAAAATAGGTGCAATCACAGTTGTCATTGAGGTAAGACATGGGGTGTTTCCTAAAAATGTTCCAAATCATCCAGAATACTCAGTACAACTTCTTTCCTCCTTTATTTAAGGAAAGGTCTTCTCTGAAAATCTCACCACTGAGGACATCTTTATATTATTTTAAAGACATCTGATATATAGCATAGGAAGAGTGGAAATAGAGTAAAATTAATATATGTGCATGCTGGAGCCAAACTATTAAACTTACCAACCATATGACCTGGGAAAAGTTATTCAATCTTTCTGTGCCTTATTCTCCTCATCTTTAAATGAGGATGAGAGCAGTGCCCATGTCCAGGACTGCTAAGCAATAAATGAATTAACATACATCAAGAATCAACAGTGTCTGTCCGAAATATATTATATTATGATATGACAGCATGGCAAACATTATATTATGCTAATAAAATAATTTACCAGTCTTATAATTTATTGCTCTGGGGTACACCAAATATAGATATTAATAGGTGAAGGTGGGGAAAAGCCATCATTCAGTATCTTTCATTCCTTTAGCAAATACTTATTGATGACGCACATTTGAGTTCTGAGGTAATTAGGAGGATCAACTCCTTAAAACGATTGATGTTATTAAAGAGCTCAGAGGTATAGTGAAAGGAACTTAACACTGTTGCCCATTTCTCAGACCAATCGTTTAGGATGTGTGCATCTGCTAGACAGAATTAAATTTCTTTTGTGAGGAACTATCTTTTGTGTGGAAGTAGACACATCTTTAAAAGCATTTTATAACCAGTCAAACCATAGCCAGCTGCCCCCCCTTAGTGATTTAGCCAATTAGAAAGTCTCAGTCTCTATGAAGGTATAATCTGATATAATATTTTAATTGCCTAGTATAAGTAACACACTCACTAGGAAGTTGCATATTCTATCTTAAGTGCTTTTGAAAAGTTCAGCCTAACAAGAACCCATTTGTGTTGACCTCTGTACTAAGGGCTAGTTATCCAGAGATGAGCAAGGCTAGTTCCTCCTGGCAAGACACAGTCTACAGAGGGAGACAGGTGAATGTAAAACTAACTTTAATACAAAATCCACTGCTATACTTTTATAAGATAGTGTTTTGGATTGCACAAAAAGCTGTGAAAATTGAATCGAGTTGGTTTAAGCAAAGCGTTAGGTCTTAAAAACTGGAGAAGTTTACCGTGTGCTGGGCAGATAAGCATTCTAACGGAATATTCAAAATACTTCTTAGCCATCCTAAAATGTTTAGGGCCTAGTAAGATATACTCAGTCATATCCCTTACTTTCCACGACCAGTGATCTCAGAACGGCTGACAGGGAATCTGGCAAATCCGATTTCCCACATGTACAAATTTCACCGCTAATTACGATGTCACAAAGGGTCCGGACTCATTGCAAAGACAAGAGCGTTCCTGACAGAAATCACAAAGTGCGGTCCAAAGACAGGGACTGAACAATCCGGCTTACCGGTCAGAGGCGGCCATCTGGAGAAACTGCAAGGCTTCCTTGACCTTGCGATGCGCAACAGACTCCTCCATGCCTGGGTTGCGTGCAGAGAAGGAGAAACAGAGGACAAGAGGAGAAACGGAGTCACGAGCCCCTCAAAGGTGCTGCTGCAGGAGCCTACCAGGAAAACCTGTCCTTGGGACGGGAAAGGCGAACTCCAGCTGCCCCCAAGAGCGGGAAAGGAACTGATCAGAAAGGAACAAGGGAAGAGGCAGCAAGGGCAACCAGGGCTGCGGCGCAAGGGAGGAGCTCAAGAGCAGGCTCAGCACAGGTCTCATTAGAGCATCCGCCCCTCGCCCTCCTGGGCCTGCCCCTGCTTCACAGAGGTGCTGGCGTCCACCAAACCCAAGAGAGACCACAAGGGACCCACCGGACCACAGAAGGAAGGTCACATAACTTGCAGCAGCAAGAGAAAACACGGCGGAGGGAAACTCCTTGAAAGGAGTGGAGCAGTGAGGGCTTTTAGGAGGGTTTAGAATTTTGCTGAATACTGGCGATTCACAGACCTGTACCCCTGGGGCTAATAATACATTCTATGTTTATTTAAAAAAAAATTTTTTTTTTTTAAAAAGAATTTTGCTAAATGATTTAATGAAGGATTTGGGAAATGGAACCAGCTCTGAAGGTTCCGTCAAGAGGATGGGCTGTTCCATAGTTGGGCACCCCAGTCATCTGTTCAGAAAGTGAGACGAGCTAAACTGGCTGGGGCTGTTACCAGTGAGAGAGCTTCTCAGAAACAGTTTCTGTGTGACCTTAGGTATGTCCCATTGGAAACACTGTTTTCTGTTGCTCTTCCCAGTTGTGCTGGAGACATTGTTGCTGTTTCTTCCACATTAACAGGAGGAGGGTTCCATTACTAATTGTACTGGTTGTCATTTTCTCAAGTGCGGAGATCCTTGGAAGGGAAAGGGCTCCGAGATATTAAAATGAGGAAAGGGACTACAGATGAGAGTTCAGGTCCCGAAAAAATATATATATATATATATATATATTTTTTTTTTTTTCCTCTTGTCTTTATATATATATAGTACTGGTGGTCTGGCTGGTGAGACCAGTCATGTAGATTTCATATCACCGGTGTGAGCAGAGTTGAGGTGGAGAGCACAATCCGGGAAAGTTTAGAGTATGAAAAAAATATATTTTTAATCTTTCAAAGAAATGTCCACTAACTATATGACACTCTGCAAAAGGCAAAAACTATGAGGCCAGCCAAAACATCAGTGGTTGCCAAGAGTTAGAGGGGAGGGAGGGATGAATAGATGGAGCACAGAGGATTTTTTAGGGCAGTAAAAGTACTTTGTACAATATAGGATAGATATAGTAGGGGAGACAGAACTTCACCTTTGCCCTCTTTGGGTTTTTTCTTCCCGGCCTGAGATTTAAACTAACATAAAACAGGTTAACGTGAGAAAAGCATATGGATTTATGCAAATGTACATGGCATGGGAGTCCTGGTAAGATGATGAAGACTTAAAGAAGTGGCAAAACTACATGCCTTTATTATTGGGCTGCACAAAGAGAGGCAATTATGGAATAGTAACTCAACTATATGGGAAGCTAAGGGAGATAAGGCCTGTTTTAACAAGGTTTGTTTTTACAGAATTCTTTTGGCTTTGATTGCCCCATTGAAGATGGTTTATTTTCTCCTAGCACAGAGAGGCTGTCTTTCTCATGGGAATTTGTATCTCTTATTTTCAAGAAGAAAAGAGAGATTAGAATGTCTTTTTTACATCTGCTGTTTTTCAAGTGTCTTTAACTTAAAATAATCCCCAGGCCTAACTGGCATAGTTTGGATGGCATATTCTATCACTCTTCAAAATTGTAATGACAGACACATGTCATTATACATTTGCCCAAATCCATGGAATGTTTAACCCTGACAGGGAACCCTAAGGATAACCATGGATTCTGAGTGATTATGATTATGTGGGTCCTTAATTATAAGAAATGTATTACTCTGGTTGAGGATGGTGATTATGGGGGTGGCATGCATGTGTATAGGTAGAACATTTATGGGAAATCTCTGTACTTTCTATTCAATTTTACTGTAAACTTAAAACCACTCAAAAAAATAAGCCTATTAATTAAATATATGTGTATAATAACTTCTTAACCTCTCACCCAGACCGTTGCAGTAATCTCTTTGTTTTACCCATTGGTTTTCCCCATCTTCTTCATTCTCACTGCTTTCTAGATTTTCTGTTCTAAAATAGGAATGTCAAGTCACTTAAACCCTTAAAGGTTGGCTTGCCATTACTTTTAAGACAAGCTCTGAATTCTTCACTGTATCAGTTATCCATTGTTGCATGACAATGTTGCCACAAAATTATTACCTTAAAACAACACACATTTATTATGTAACCGTTGCTGAGATGGCTTAGCTGTGTCCTTGATTCAGTGTTGTCTCATAAGTCTGCAAGCTGGGGCTGCTACCTCAAGATTTGAACCTTGAAGGGGGAAAGGCCTATTTCCAGGCTCACCTAGCTATTGGTATCCTTCAGTTCCTGCAGGCTGTTACCCAGACATCATTTTCAGTTCCTGGTTGATTGCTGGCTAGGGGCTGCCTCAGTTCTCAATATGACCCTTTGCTTCCTCAAAGCCAGCAAGGGAATCTTCCAAAAAGTTGGACATTACAATCTTATATAACATAATTTTTTTTAAAGAATTTATTTATTTGACAGAGAAAGATCACAAGTAGTCAGAGAGGCAGGCAGAGAGAGAGAGAGAGAGGAGGAAGCAGGCTCCCTGCTGAGCAGAGAGCCCGATGTGGGTCTTGACCCCAGGACTCTGAGATCATGACCTGAGCCAAAGACAGTGGCTTAACCCACTGAGCCACCCAGGCGCCCTTATGTAACATAATTTTATACACCCCATCACCTTTGCCAATCCTGTTGGTTAGATGCAAGTACTAGGCCCTGTTTACACTCAAGGGAAAGGGATTTCACAAGAGCCTGAGTACCAGAAGGCAGTCTTAGAGTCTGTCTGCCACAGACTCATAAAGTCATCCAAGGTCCTTAAAATCTACTCTTAAATCTCTTCCTTCTCTCTACCCCAGCCAGTACATATTTTAGTCACACTGGATTGTTTATTTTCCTAGGAATTATATTGGAGCACACAAAAATCCATGGAATGTTTACCACCAAGAGGAAACCCTTTGATTGCCTCCATGTTTTTCTCCTGTTGTTTTCTGTGCCCGAATTACACTTCTATATCTCATTTGACAAAATCTTACCAAAGAACTTGTGTAAGTTTCAACTCTAAGTGGAATTTGAATGGTCCTATGAGGCTGCATTAACAGTTCCTCCTTCTGTATTCCTAAACCCCTGTCTCTCTCTTTCCTGGTGTCTATCTGTCTTTGTCTGCAACCACTTCCATCCTGATTTCATTATGGCATAGTTTCCAGTGTCACTGCATTTTAAGTGTACTAAAAGTAGATAGTGTTCTATCAATCTTGAACTGTCAGCGCCTAGCACAGATCTGCTACTCCTAAGGACTTAAACATTTGCTCATGAAGTAAACAAATATTGTGTTAATTTTAAATGTTTGTGAAAATAAGTTATTACATACTCTGGCTGGCCAAACTACAGGCAGGGCAACGTGATAATTTAGTGCTTTTCCTTTAAAAAAATTATACCTTTGCATTTCAAACACAACTTTATCTCCTTCCCAAAGTTCTATAAATGAGCTGAATCACTCAAACAAAGATAAATAAAATAAAACAAAATTTGTTAAGTACTGTAATCAAGCATCAGCTACTTTTCGGTATGACATACTTTTTTACATTTCATATTTACTGAGGTATAGTAAAGTAAGTTGTGTGGAAACCTGTTCATCCCTATGCACTAAGAAATTATGAAAAATCATTTGCTATTATTTCACTATTATATTTAATATTTCAAATCTGTGTTATCAACATTTCACATTAATTTCTTCTCATGGCATATGTATACTTCAAAGCTTGAAAAATATAAATAGCAGATCAAGGATTTTTTAATTCAGTCTCTTCAATTGAAACTTCTTTGTATTTGAACTACAACTGTTCTAGCTTTACATTAAGTGATAAGCTAGGTAATAAAGATAGCAATATATTTTCTGTTTTGGGGGAATGAAGAAAATCACATAAGGACAAGTTCCCAAGTAATTGAAATTAATATTCTTTATTGTGAAACTGTTTTTATTTTTATCATTGGGAAGAAAGCATTTCTCAATTGGACTATCCACAGTCTGGTCTCCTGGACCAGAAGGATATATATTTTAGAAATTTGAATTTCTAAAATAAATATCAATCATAGCACAGTGGTGTGATATAACTATATCTTTAAAGCCTGTTATAGGGAATCTAACCTACAGACTTTAATTACTATGATTTTCTTATTTATACTTGCTTTATAAATTTCTTTTTAAAATTTGCTTCCTATCTATCGACCCACCTGCCCCTGGGATTGCTCCCTCCTCTACGTCTTCTTAGGAATTTGGATACATGTATCTATTGAGAGTAAATATAACTACGATACTGAAATATATTTAACACTGATTTTAATAGTATTAGTAATAATAGCAAACATTCAGTTCTTCCTCTATGCCAAATACTGTTCTGAATATAAATATTATTTTAAATATGTATTAACTAAATCATCCTCAGAAAGACTGGTGTACGGTAAAAGAGTAGAGAAGTAATATTTCAATAAATGGATGACCTACCTTGTCTAAAATAAACTCTGGGGTAAGAGAGAGTGTAGTTAGATGCAGAAACAAGTCCAGAAGAGCTGGAGTGGAAAGTGTTTGGGGAGAAATAGCTAAAAGTAGGAATTAAAATGTAGGCAGGTCATTTCTTTTCAATATTCCAGTCAAATCTCACAATCAAGAAGCATTCTGTGATACTAATGAGCACAAATAAAACATCCTTGCATTTTTGTTCCTTAAAAACATTGTTCCCACTTTATATTATGTTTGGTTATTTCTGTAATTCTCCTTCATTAGTTTGGCATTTCCTCAAGGATGGAAAAATATCTTTCTTTTATTCTTTCTCCTCCCTTCCTTCCTTTTCCCCTTTCTTTCTTTCTTTCTTTCTTTCTGATACACACCATCAATTTCAGTCTTTTATGTTCTCAATGTGCAATCAGTGTTGCTGAATTTATGTCTGCTCTGATATGTCACCGTTTGCTGGAAGTATGGGAGTATGGAATAAGGACTTTCTTGTTTCTTTCCATGTTTCATTTGAGTCTGATTATCTTACCTCTTTCCTGCATACATATTTACTTCTTTCTCCACTTCATGCACCTATTCCCCACAACTTCCCACATTAGTCATATTTTTCATCAGAAAATCTTGCAAACTCCTTCAATTCAATAATAAAAGCTAGTTATAAAAATTACTCAGCCCAAGAATGCATTGACATTGGATTCTCCTCCAAAGTGAATCTTGTCGGTTTTCTTCTTTAGACATTAATGTGTATTTTCACTTTAAACTTGATAGCATGCTGCAATTTCCTTTGGTTGGGTTGCATATTTGCAAAATTAAATGTAAAGCAAATGTAGCTTTGTAAAAATCACCTCTCCCATAAAACAAAATAATGTGAGAAGGGAAGAAACAATGTAACAATTAGAAGCAAACTGTCTTAGCAAGGTGATGAATTCTTTGTACAGTAGAAATGTATAATCATCAAAGAGTTTTATCTCCGTCTGAAGGCTATATCACATAGGCATGTGTAAATGCCAACACACCTGCCTGAACATTGAGAAAAACACAAAGGCTCCATCATTCATTCTTATACTGGGCTCAGTTTTTACCCTGAGGTGCTATAGGCACTCATGTAGCACCGCATATTTTAAGACATTCAACACCTTGCATGAGTGTTCCTGCGCCAGAGCAGATTATTCCAAATAATAGCCTGGAGCGGTGCCTGTACACTTCAGAGGACTGCCTAACCCATTGTTTGTTTCAGAAGAGAGGCAGGTCCCTGAGAATAGATATTGCCAATCACATTTCAATGTTGTACCAAATCCTCAAAGGAAACCAGAAGGTTGAGAGAAAGGTAAGCATTTTCCTGCTAGAACTGCATTAAGCATTCTAACCTAGAAAAGGGAAAACCAGCAATAAATTAATAATCCATAGACAAGAAAAAGAGCATATTGATAATCCAAGAAATTGGAGGTAAGAAAAATATTTCTGCAAATCTAATTTCTGGTTGAAAGAAGAAAACAATGGCAGAAAGAAAAGGAGAAGAGAGAATGTTTTCCTCCAAGACAGTATAATGGAAGATCTCAACAAGAAATTTCCTCCCTTCAATTATTTTAGTTTTGCTTCAACTAAAAGCAATCAAAGAGTTGTTTAATATTCATATTTTTTCTTGTGATGAGATTTGAAGAACACAGTGGATGATGTTTTGAGGAGTATGGGACTGTTAATAACGGTACAGTTGAACCAAAGCATCTTAGCGGTTTGGCCTTCCACATCTGAAAACATTTATCAACTTCACCAGACTAAAACTGCATGACTAGTGTGATTCTAAACCAGCATCATTCCTCCTTTATACACAAACAACAGTGAAAATACGTAACATTCATTTCCAGAGAACCTAGGAAATAAACAACCTACTGACTTCTAAAAGCACATAGGGTTCCTAAAAGCAACTAAAGGACCAAAATGCATGTGGGAATATTAAAAATAAAGAAGCTTAGAAAATAGCAAAAGAAAATGGTGGTGGCAGATTTCAGAATGTCCTGGTAAAACTCTGCTTCCTTTCAAGGTTAAGGACTCCTCTGAACTTCTAGCCATGTTCCTTGCTTGAAATAAAAAGTGAAGAAGCTAGTGTGAGCAGAGTTTGTAACAAAAACCTTCCTGGAATTGGTTTGGATTGAAGAAAGAGGCATCAGGAGTCATACAGTAGAGCCGTATTTGTGATAGCTGTCTCTCTCCGGATTGCAGAGAAGAGAACCTCTGGGTTCTCTTCTACCTGCTAAAGAAGGTAGCTGAAAGGCTATCCTGCTTTCTTTTACAAGAATGAACTCCAAATCATTCAGTTAGAATTAGTGAAAGACAAATGGTAAATGGCAAAAACTGATACAAAGATACTGTAAGAAAAATAGCAGAAAATAGAGGCAACACATACAACCAAATATATCAGTCATCTGTGAGAGCCTTCAGAAATAGTACAGTGCTACAGTTTTTAGTATGACAGACATTAGGTTATGCTGTTTCTGTAACCTGTTCTTGAGAAAATGACTGAGGTTCACATTTTAACCAAGCAAAAAATTCTATAACGGGAAGTACTATATAGCAAATGAATAGTGAAAATCGAATATACTTAAATGAAGAACTAGTATTAAAACAAATTTGGATAATAACTGATAATTGATAACTGATAATAATTCAACAGAAAAACAACTTGTATACAAATAGGGAGGACAATGAAGAAGGTAGAAATAGAATAAATTCCCGAGTTGTCTCTTATGTAATAACTTGAATTTTCATTTTTTGTTAGAATATAATTTGCAAAGAGAAAAAACAAGTCACACCATTCTGCATTTTTGACAAATGCATGAAGGTGTGTAAAGAGCACTGTATCGAAATATGGAACAGTTCCCACATACACACATACACACATATTCCCCCTTCTGTGGTAACCGTTCCTTCCAACTCCACTGTGCTTTTTCCAGAATGTCATTAAATGGAATCATGTAGTGGGTAGTGTTTTGAATCTGGCTATTTTCATTTAGCATAAGCCATTTGAGATCCATCCAAGTTATTTTGTATGTCAATGACAAATTCTTTTTTGTTGCTAAATAGTATTCCTTTATATGAGTCTATCCCAGTTTAGGGTAATTCATTT
Organism: Mustela nivalis; assembly: GCF_964662115.1. Lineage (NCBI taxonomy): Eukaryota > Metazoa > Chordata > Mammalia > Carnivora > Mustelidae > Mustela > Mustela nivalis. The sequence continues at coordinate 67,568,476 of NC_139029.1, read as the reverse complement.
ATTATCCTAACTGAGGAAACTTTAATTTGTTTCCAGTTATTGGCAATAATACTAAACTGCTATAAAACAGTACAGGTTTGTGTTTGAACACATTTATTTTAATTTCACTTAAATAAATAGCTACAAGTGAAATTTCTGGGTCATATGATATATTTATAACAAATGTCACACTTCCCCCAAAGTGTCTGAAACGTTTTTATTGTCACCAGAAATGAATGAGTTTCCAAAGCTCCACACTCTCAACACTTGGTGCTTCAGATTTATTTATTAGTTTTTTGTTTTATTTTAAATCACTCTAGAATGTATGCAGTAATATTCCATTTTGTTATAGTTTGCATTTCCCCAATTCCTAGTGGTATTGAACATTTTTCATGTTAATTTGCCATCTGTGTGCTTCTTTAAAGTATTTGTTAAAGTCATTTGTCCATTTTTTAGATTGGGCTGTTTCTTTACTGCGATTTTAGAGTACTTAATATAATATGAATACGAGTCTCTTAATAAAAAAAAACAAATTGCCAATATTTTTTTCCCAGTCTGTGGTTTGTCTTTTTCAAGAATAGAGGTTACTACTTTTAAGGAGGTCATTTTATCAATTTTTTTTCTTTATAAAGAATTGTGGGGTTTTGTGTGGTCAAACAAAAATCTTTGTTTAACTCAAGGTTGCATAAACATTGTCCTATTTTTCTTCTAGATGTTTCATAATTGGAGGTTTTAGAGTTAGGTGCACAATCCATTTTGAGTTATTTATTATACTAGATAAGGAGTGAGTTATTGATTGAAGTTTATTTATGCATATGGATGTCCAAAAATTTCAGTGTCTTTGTTGAACTATGTCTGCACTTTTTTTTTGCAAATCAATTGACTTCATATGATTGAGTGTATTTCTGTATTCCCTATTCTATTTATCTATAGGTATATCCTTTCCAATACCACACTGTCTTGGTTACTGTAGCTTTATAAAAAACTATTATATTAGATAATATGAATCTTTCCACTTTGTTCTTCTAGTTTGAAACCATATTGTTTCTTTTGTCTTTCACATAAATTTAATATTGGTTTCCAGTTTCTGAGGAATACATGCTGGGTTTTTACTATAATTCTATTGAATTTGTAGATTGGTTGTGGGAAATTTGACATCTTAATATGTACATAATTTTAATTTTTTAAGATTTAGGGACACCTGGGTGTCTCAGTTATTAAGCAACTACCTTCAGCTTGAGTCATGGTCCGAGGGTCCTGGGATTGAGCCCTGCATTGGGCTCCCTGCTCAGCGGGGGCCCTGCTTCTCCCTCTCCAACTCCCCCTGCTTAAGTTCCCTCTCTCACTGTCTCTCTCTCTGTCAGATAAATAAATAAAATCTTTAAAAAAAAATTTGTTAATAGTTGTTTTGTGGCCTTTGATATACTCTTGTCTTGAATGTTCTTTTTGTGCACGAAAGTAATGTATACTCTGTAGTGTGTTTTGTAAATGTCAATTAGGTCAATTGGTTGATAATGGACTTTTTTATTTTTAATAATTTTTTGTTTTCTTAATATATCAATTCCCAAGAGAGGAGTGTTGAGGTCTCCAGCTGTAAGTGTAGATCTGTTTATGTTTGCTTTCAATTCTATCAGTTTTTGCTTCATATATCCTGAAGAATTGTTATAGGTGGATATATGTTAAGGATTATTATCTCTTCTTGGTGTATTAATCTGCTTATCATTACCTAATAATGATACTGTCTAATATTAATATAGCTACTCCAGATTGTTTCCCATCCTTTTATATTTAACCTATTTGTCTTACTTTCAAAGTCAATTTTGTGTAGACAGCTTATAGTTGAATCTTGCTTTTTATTCAATCTGATAATCTTTATCTTTTAATGGCTTTGTGTAGATCATTTATAGATCCTTTATCTTTAATATGATTATCCATATGGTTGAATTAGTATCTATCATTTTGCTAACTGTTGTCTATTAATTTTTCATTTATTTGTTTTTCTCCTTTCTCGTCTTCTTTTATATTAGTTGACTATTTTGGAGTTTTATTTAATGTACACCATTGATATGTTATGTATACTTCCTTTTTTAAAAATTAGGGTTTTGCAATATATGTTTAATTAATTAATCTCCCTGCCCTTAAAGAATATTATTCTGCTTTATGTGTGGCTGAAGATCTTACAGATACATACTTCCAATCCATTCCTTTCATCTTTTTGGCTAATATCATGCAATGTAGTTTTATGTCTGCCATAAAGATCAATTCCTTGCAACTCTTTTGCTTTAGATAGCCAGTTATCTTTTAGAGTAATTAGAAATAAGGGGGGGAAATGACATTCATATATTTGCCTTTATTATGTCATTTCTGTTACCTTTTATTTTTTTTCTTTCCTTAGTACAGGTGCCAGGATCCTGTTTCCAGAGATTTTTTTTTCTAAGTTAGTTTGTCACATTGAGCTATAATAGAACTATACTCTGTTACTATCAATTTTGTAATTTGTTTACTTAGATCCAAGTTTATAAGTAGTGTCATATTTTTTTTCTGCCAAAAGTGAGCCTTAAATATTTCTTGTTTGCTGGTCTGCTGACAACAAAATTATCTATTTTTGCGTTTCTGAAAATTTCTTAATTTTCTCTTTTTTTAAGAAAGATAACTTCTATAGCTACTGCGTTGTGGGTTAACAGTTATATTCTTTCACACTTTAATGATATAACTCCACCTTTCTCTTGCATTGCATGTTAAAGGTCTGCTGTAATTACTTTTTCTCTGTTCTTTGTATGAGATGTACTTTTTTTGTTTTTTAATCTAGCTACCTTCGGGAAATATCTCTATGCTTTTGGTTTTTGACAGTTTCAATATGATATGCTTACTTGTTTCCGTTTTTGTTATTTTGTTTTGTTTTGTTCTGCTGTTTATATCATTCGAGGTTTTCTGAATGTCTTGGATCAGTGGTTCTGTGTATTTCGTTAAATTTTTTTAAAATTTGAACATTATCACTTAAAATATTTCTTCATCATTCTCCCTTTCCTCTCTCTTTCTTCTATGGGAATGCCATTTATACTTATGTTAAATCACTTCATATTAAAAATTTCCATTAAATTATCTCTTTAAGTATCAACCCACCATTGATGTTACTTATCTAATAATACATTTTGTTCACCTTTTCCACTCAAGACTTAAATATATTGATCATAGTTGTTTTAAATTCTGTTTTATAGGACTCTTACTCTCTGCAATGGATTTTGTTTGTTCCAGCACTGTCAAAAAAGTTGAAAACCCAAAAGACTCCACCCCAAAATTGCTAGAACTCTTACAGGAATTCAGTAAACTGGCAGGAATCAGTTGCATTCCTATACACTAATAATGAGACAGGAGAAGGAGAAATTAAGGAGTCAATGCCATTATAATTGGACCCAAAACCAGAATAAACCTAGGAATAAACATAACCAAAGAGGCAAAGGATCAGAACTCAGAAAACTATTGAATAGTCATGAAAGAAATTGAGGAAGATACAAAGAAATTGAAAAACGTCCCATGCTCACAGATTTGGAGAAAAAATGAAAAACATTCCATGCTCATAGTTAAAATGTCTATGCTACCGAGAGCAATCTATACATTCAATTTCAATGCAATCCCTATCAAAACACTATCAACTTTTTTGACAGTGATGGAACAAACAAAATCCAAAATTGTATGGAACCAGAAAAGAATCCAAATAGTCAAATGTTGAAAAAGAAGACCAAAACTGGTGGTATCACAATTCTGGACTTCAAGCTCATTACAAAACTGTAATCACCAGGACAGTATGATAGTGGCACAAAAGATCAATGTGTCACATAGATCAATGGAACAGAGTAGAGAACCCAGAAATGGTCTGTCAACTTTATGGTCAACTAATTTTCAATAAAGCAGGAAATGGAATCCAATGGAAAAAAGACATGTCTTCAGCAAATAGTGTTGGGAAAATTGGACAGCCACATGCAGAAGAATGATACAGGACCATTTCCTTACATCATAAACAAAAATAGAGTCAAAATGGATGAAAGACCTAGATAAGGTACAGGAATCCATCAAAATCCTAGAGAAGAACACAGGCGGCAACTCTCTGACCTCAGCCACAGCAAATTCTTGCTAGACACATCTCCAAAGGCAAGGGAAACAAAGGCAAAAATGAACTATTGGGACTTCATCAAGATCAAAAGCTTTTGCACAGGAAAGGAAACAGTTGACAAAACCAAATGATAGCCAACAGAATGGGAAAAGATATTTGCAAATGACATTTAAGATAAAGGGCTAGTATCCAAAATCTATAAAGAACTTATCAAATTCAACACACAAAGAACAAATAATCCAAGCAAGAAATAGGCAGAAGACATGAACAGATATTTATGTTCTGAAGACATCCAAATAGCCAACAGACCCAATGCAAAAGTATTGAACATCACTCGCCATCAATGGCTCACCTCACACCAGTCAGAATGGCTGAAATTAACAAGTCAGGGAATGACAGATGTTGATGAGGATACAGATGCGGATACACTGTTGGTGGGAATGCAGGCTGGTGTAGCCACTCTGGCAAACAGTATGGAGGCTCCTCAAAAAGTTGAAAATAGAGCTACCCTACAATCCAGCAATTGCACTACTGGGTATTTACCCCAAAGATACAAGTGTAGTGGTCCAAAGGGGAAACTGCACCCCAATGTTTATAACAGCAATGTCCCCAATAGCCAACCTGTGGAAAGATCCTGGATGCCCATCAACAGATGAATGGATAAAGATGTGGTATAGGGGCACCTGGGTGGCTCAGTGGGTTAAAGCCTCTGCCTTCCGCTTAAGTCATGATCACAGGGTCCTGGAATTGAGCCCTGCCTTGGGCTTTCTGCTCAGCGGGGAGCCTGCTTCCCCCTCTCACTCTCTGCCTGCCTCTCTGCCTACTTGTGATCTCTCTCTGTCAAATAAATAAACAAAATATTTTTAAAAATAAATAAATATAAATAAATAAATAAAACTTTTTAAAAAACATATAAAATAAAATAATTAAAATTAAAAAGAATGTTTTACATATTCAAATGTATGTGGTATTACTAAAAGTGCTTCCAGAGGAAAACAAAGTCATAAAAACAAACATCAGTGAAAACAAGTGAATCTAACATTCAACTACAATTTTTGAAAATAGCAATAAAACAAAGAAAATATTAGAGAATTAATAAATATCATAGCAGGAAGTATTCTAAAGTGGCCTCCCAAGATTTTCCAACCCAAACCCTGAGACTATGAAAATGAGAGCTCTTGCTCTGATTATGTGATATTATATGTAAAAATATTTTGTTTTGTTTTGTTGATGTATTTAGGAAACTTTGGGTTAATCAAAAGAGAGATTATCTGGGTGTGCCTATCCTAATTGCAGGAGACCTTTAAAAGCAGACAGTTTCCTGTAGCAGAAGGGGAATTCAGAGAGTCAAGATATAGAAAGAATTTGATGTGCTGTTACTACCTTTGAAGACAGAGGGAACTAACCTGGATGGACTTTAGCGTGTCCTCGAGGAGCTGAGAAAGACCTCTGGCCAATAAAATGCAAGCAAACAGGGATCTCACTCCTACAACATGTTACCAGCAACCTGAGTAGGTTAAGAAGGTGATTCTGCTCAGAGCCTCCAGAAAACAGCTCAGTCCCCACCAGCGGACCACTTGACTTGTGTCTGTAAAACTCTAAGCAGAAAACCTCTCTGAGTCTGTCTGGATTTCTGACCTACAGAGCCATGAAATAATAAATGATTTTCATTGTAAGCTGCTAAGTTAGTTGTAATTTGTTACACGGCAACAGAAAAGTAATGAAAAGATAGAACAGAATTTAATGAGTTAAACAACAGAAAAGTGGATTGAATAAATAAATATTTCTTTAAAACTTTGCAATATAGGGATGCCTGGGTGGCTTAGGCTCAGTCCCTTGGGCATCTGGCTTCAGCTCAGGTCTTGACCCCAGGGTCCTGGGATGGAGTCCTGCATCAGCTCCTTCCTCTGTGGGGAGTCTGCTTCTCCCTCTGCCTGTGGCTCTTCCTGCTTGTGCATGCTCTCTCTCTCTGACAAATAAATAAAATCTTAAAAAAAAGAAGTCTGCAATATAGATAAATCATATATAAACTAAGGAAGAAACAAAAGGAGGAAGACCAATTTCACATTATTTTGCTTGGGGGGAAATAATAACAGATATGAAGGAAATCAAAAGAAATAAAAGCTATTACTTTGCAGAACAGAGAAAAGATAATATATATTCATATTTTACTGCATATGCCTAAGTAAACTCTGGAAGAAGCAGAAGAAATTATTAGCTAGCTAATTATTAAATATTAATTGAGGCAGAGTGGTGGTGGAGCTGACAACTGAGTCAATGACAGACAATTATGGGAGGGAATATACACTTTTATGACTTTGTATTTTGTTCTTAAACTATGAGGGCTTATTTCCTTCCCCCAAAAAAGTAGTAATTATAAAAGAGATAAATGGAGAAATAAATCTTAAAACATAACTTGATTGCATTCTGACTTACATGACCGTTGGTGTGATTTAATTACATATATTTCAATTGATCTTATTTAAAACAAATATAATTCTTCTTATATAATTTTCATTACATTAAAGTAAATATATGACAGATAATTGTCAAAGCCTACATACCTTCAAACACCTAGGGAGTGTTTTTTTGACAATACTTCTTTTAATTAAACAAGGTGTCCTTTGGAACAGCTAAGATAGAAACATTTAAAAGTCTCTATTCACTCCTCTGTGGAAAGTGTGGGAAATGAATAATGGACATAGGTAATTAAAATGAGAGTTTTTGAATTACCTAAGATGACATTCAGCAATACCAAGAGGACATCCTTGGGAACATGCAGAAAAATCAAAAGTGTTCTTAATAGGTATGGGAAACAGGACAAGAACAAGAAGGACTCTTTTATTTAGACATGATGATAATGGTATTCCTTCTAGATTTGGTTCCTAGGTAAGAAAGAAGAGCTTCTTGTTATGTGGAAAAGAAAATTATTCTAATAAGATTAATATTGCAGGTTAATAAAAATAAGAAAGGAATGTGACTGTCATTGCTTTTTTAACATTTTATCCTAAAATATATCATGAAGAGAAGATAGAGGAGGATGTAAATGTCTTTATAATGAATATATGCAGAGACCATATGGTAAAATTGTAGCTCCCAAATGGCATCAATTTCTAGATGGTGCTTTAATTTGGAATATTACTAATAACCTAATTTTGGATCTGTTTCAAATCCATCATTGTGTTTATCTCCAGAAGAATCAAGGGACGGCATTTTGAGAGGAAAAAAAAAAAAAAAGAATGTCAAACTTCACTCTGATGGTTATTGAGTGCATTTAAGAAAAATAAGTGATGATACAAGTTACATAATGTGCAATGATACTCGACATGAGGAAAAAAGGATACATGAAATAGGAAGAAATGATGGATGAGAGAACATACTGATACATGTTATTTTTTAAACCTCGTTTTTCTTAAAATGAGGACTGTCTTTGAGAAAAATAGTAGATCAAAGGATAATGAGACATAGTAAGTTCCTGCAGAGTACATGGGCATACAATGCACATACACACATACACACACACACACACACACACACAAACACACACGCGCACACACACATTCACACACTCTATAGGTTTTTTCTTTTTTTATATAGCCAAAGATGGACGCAGGTAATAAAAAGCCAACTCATCTCTACTTACAATAAAGCCCTAAAATAAAGAACAAACCTTATTATAAGGACATGAAACTTCCAATGAAAGTATAATTGGCTTGCTGCATTTTAAGACTGCATTACTGAGCTGCAACATTATTGTTGTAACTTTATTACAAACATTTAAAATTGAGCTTCTTCTAAAGCACTTTGGATTCTCTGTCTCTTTCTGACTGCTTCATCATTGAGCCTGTCTCATCACCACAGTCCCTGAAAACAACTCTCTTTACTGACTTCTCAAACTCTAGGTCAGTGTTTACTTTCAATTTCCAAACAGTGCCACATAGTTTCTCTGAAATTTTTGGTTGGAATCATTGCAATGTATCATATACGGACTCTAACATTTCTTAAAATTTTCTAATTGTGTTAGGTATCAGTCCTCAGCTAATGATGTAGTAAGATATCCCTCTGTCATAACTGTTCAGAAACTTGAACGTGTTCAGGAATATGACTGTTCAAAGTCTTCTGGTTTTGCTTTAAAATAAAACAGGTTTTACCAAACTTTGTATATGTGTGTGTGTGTGTGTGTGTGCGTGTGTGTGTGTATGTGTGTGTGTGTGTGTGTGTGTGAATATATATATGCTTGTTTACATTTTTTTTTCTGTAAAAATGTGTCATGATCATAGAAGAGCTTAATCATTTTTCATTTAGTTCCATGCTGATGAAAGATACCAAAGCAAAACAAGAATGTTCTGCTTGAGGAAGAAAGGTTTTTCATTCTAAGTATAAAAACTATCCTGAAACAAAATTCAAATTTGATACAAACACAAACCTTAGAGATTAACAATTTGTGATTCTACCATGCAAGTTTAAGGTAATCCATATTTTTGATTCAGACTGTCTGGTTTCAAATTTTGATCCACTGTGGGACCTTCAGCAATTTCTGAACCATAAAATGAGAAAAAAATCATACACACACACACACACACACACACACAAGCAAAAACAGAAAAACACTTCGTAAGACTGTTATGAAGATTAAAGGAGATAATATTTGGAAAGTGTTTTGCACAATGCGTGGTAAATTAATTAGCACACACTTAATGATAGTATCATCATTGTATAAACATGAGAGTCATCTAGGGAAGACCAAACCACCATGTCACCTTCAGGAAAATATTATTTTCTGTTTTTATGTGAAATGGAAAAGGCAGGGAGTGAAGGTGAAGAGAAAAAATAAGGCAAATGAAATAGCATGCACAAAAGCCCAGAGACTCTTCACAGTTAAAGGCTTTGACTATACAGTTCTATATAATCTCAACACATTATTATCCCATGGAAATATCTCAAATTAAGCTTACACAATTAAAACAAACAAGAAAAAAATCATAATCGTCCTCTCTTGCTGTTTCCCTGTGTATGCCTTACTCGTGGCTGTTACACATCTCTAAATAAATGAACCTGGATGCCACATGGATTTCCTCAGTCCCTTAGGGTTCAAGCAATGACAATATGGCTATAATCAAATACTCTCCCTATATGCCACTAAATTTCTTAGATATATTTCAGCCCTTCTCCTCCTTCAACCTACACTTTACCAAAATAACTTTAGTTTTCTTAAGATCTACCTCTTGTCATAGCGTTTGATACAGTAGACTACTCCCTCTTACTTGATTTCCATGGTCTTACCTATTTTTTTCTCCTACCTCTCTGGGCTCCCTCTCCTTCCTGATCTACCTTTGCAATCTTCTAAAATGGTGATATTCTTTTAGCTATGTGTAAGCTCTCTCTTTCTGCCTGATATGCAAGGAAAACCTTCACTTCCACATCTCTAAGACCTACATTTTCTACCTAGACTTACCTCACGAGCTCCTGACAAGTCTACCCCAAAGCCTTTTGAAATAACTGCTTAATGTTTCAAAGTATCTCAAAGTTAATGATTTCAAACTGAATTATTTCACCATCCTTTAACCTTTAAAACTGTTCCTCTTTTAAATTTCTCCAGCTCATTAAATGGTCACCACTGTCTGGCTGCTAGGGCAAGAGGCTGAGGTCAAAGCATCTGTGACTCCTTCCTATACCTTAGAACCAACATCCACTCATCAATCACTAAGCCCTATTGCTTGTATCTCATATTGCCTATATTCACTCAGCTCCATTCCTAGGACTATCATCAGAATCTATCTATAAACATTCTATCTGGATTGCTGCAAAGCCACTTGCCTTCCCCTGGCTCCACTCAAGCTGTTTCCATTCATTCCCCACCCTTATTAAAATAACTACTCTTTAAAAATGAAAACCTCTGAAGGTTTTCCCTTAGTGCAATCGCTTTTCTGCCTCCTTGTAGTTCCTAAGACGAAGACCAAAGTCATTTTTTACTTCGACCCTTGCTAATGTTTTTCCAGGGTTATCCTTTGCCACTTCCTTATGTCAGTCCTAACATTTGATTTTCTGTTTGTGTTACTGCCCTTTCTGTTGTTTCAGGGTCTTTTCATTGGTTGCTTCCCTTGTCTGTAACACTCCCACTCCTCCAGTCTCTAATCATAAGGCACCACTGTTGTCTCTCTTAGGTGTAATGTCACTTCTTTGGAGTAGAATGGGGATTTTCCTCTGACAAAGGTATGTCACACCCCTCTATCTCAACCACCTATTGGTTGCTCCCATTATTCTTTGGAGCAGAGACTACTATTTTATTTTACCAATAATAATTAATTATTATTAATTATTAATAAATAATTATTAGTGGGCGTATTTTAATTAGTAGGGCTCTCATGTTTTAGCTATATAAACATGAAAATCCAGCCTAAGACTTTATTCCCAGCCTCCCATTCAACTCAGGAGGCCATGAAATTAAGTTTTATCTATGAGTTGTGAATAGAACCGATGTATTCTGCTTTCCAGTTCTGTCCCTGTCATACCTCTGCCTTTTTCCCTCCTTTCTTTTGATAGAAAGATAACAAAATTGAAAGAAGCCAAGAGGGACTCAGAAGTGGAAGCCACATATTGTTCCACAAACCCCAAACTATCTCCCCACATTTGTATGTGGTTTCTATCACTGTATTTTCAAGTCTTGTCATAGCAACTTAGCATGCACTTAATTCATCCTTTTTTTCTTTATTATAACCTATATTACTCTGAATTGCAATTTATTTTTTAGTGTCTGTTTAATATCATACTCCATGCCTGAATCACCACAATGTCTTAGCTCCTAACAGAGTCTAGATAACGAGGAATAAATGAATCAACCAAAGGAAGTCTATAAGGTAAAGTTGGGGCCTGGTGGAAGTGGACCATAGCAGTCTCCTGATTCTTAGTCCACTGCTCTTTAAGTTTTATAACATTATTCCCCACAAATAAGCGCCCCAGCTATAGCTTGAACTCATAACATCACTAGCCCCACCACCTATTCTGATACCTAAGCACCTTGTGCTGAATGAAAGTTCCATATATTTCCTTACAGAGATTGGATGATCTGAGTAGGAGGGCCTCTTAAATCAAGGTTCAGCATGGGCCATTTCTTGCTGACATGCTACATTTCCTTTTTGCTTTGAGTGAGATTATACAGCACACTGAAATGATACCTTCAGTACTGAATGATTTGGCATTCAAGAGAATTAAAAAAGGCTTTCCTTTATGGTTAAAAGTAAATTACAAAAAAGGGATACTGGCAGGCAATTACTCTATAAGCTATAGAAATGAAAGGGATTTCACAATGTGAGTAGTTTAGATTCATATAATGTGAAGAGCTGTTGGCAAGTAGGAAATCACTCAGCAATCTAAAGGAGAGCACTGAGGCTACGAATGCAATCTCTCTCTCTCTCTCTCTCTCTCTCTCTCGCTGTCTCCTACTCCCTCTCCCTTTCTCTCTCATGCACACTCACACACACTCACATCCACATGCACTAAATGCAGATGTTCCCAGGTAAGGATGAAAAGTTGTAGCTCAAAATGCATTATATTTAAAAACAGCCGAGAATATATATAAACTGTGTACTTCGTATCTAAGAAGACAAATATTGTAGAACTAGAGCTAAAATAAGATCATCTTCATTCTGATGATGTTATGCAACAGAATTTAATATCTAGAATTAATAAATATGGTGACCTTGGAAATACCTTGTTATGGATTCAATTGTGTCCCCTCAAAATATATATATTGAAGACCTAACCCCCCACTATCTCAGACTGTGACCTTATTTGCAAATAAGTAAATTACAAAAAAAGGATACTGGCAGGCAATTACTCTATAAGCTATAGAAATGAAAGGGATTTCACAATGTGAGTAGTTTAGATTCATATAATGTGAAGAGCTGTTGGCAAGTAGGAAATCACTCAGCAGATGTTCAAGTTAAGATGAGGTCATTAGGGCGGGCCCTAATCCAGTATGACTGATGTCCTTATAAAAAGCGGAATTTGAGATACAGAGGTGCACAAGTGGAAAACACCATATGAAGATGAAGGCAGAGTTAGGATGCTGCATCTACAAGACAAGGAATGCCAAAGATTGCCAGCAAACAACCAGAAACTAAGAGACAGGCCTGGAACAGATAGATACCTCCTTGCAACCCTGGGAAAGAATCCACCCTGCCAGGACCTCGTGCTCAGATTTCCAACCTCCAGAATTGTGACACCATGAATTTCTATTGTAAAAGCCCCTCAGTTTGTGGTTCTTTTTACAACAGCCTTGCCAAACTAATACAAATCCTAATGACTTTGACTATTCCAATATCATCTTTATTTAATTTTTTAATGCCTGAAAGATCCATGGTCAGCTCAGCACAGCCTCCAAAAGCTCTACTCAGCAGTACTACCAAACAGAACATCAAGAAGAGCTCAATTTTTAAATTCTGTGCTGAAGAAAGCAGGGTCTTACCGTGTAATGGTCAGAGCCGAAGAATGATTTTGCAGAGTTGTGACATCTCATTGTGCAGGCTGAACACTGCACAACCCTAGAGGCTGCATCCCAGGCTGGTGAGGATAAACTGGTGATGGGGGTGGGGTGGGAGTGGGGGGTGGGGGTTGTGAGATTAGGTGTATACTCACCCCAGCGGGATCACCAGAGTCCTACACCCCAAGGCTGAGTACCAGGTCAAGAGGCATCAAGTTGTACCCTTGTTTATCTTACAGGAAAACAAGCAAACAAACATATTTTTCTGGCAACATGTCTTCACTAAACTGGGAAAATAAAATAGAACGACTTTTCAAAGAAAGTGAAAGATCCCATTCTTCTTGTTTGTGTCTCACTGGATCCTCAGGCCTTTCAGTTTGAGACGCCAGTTGAAGGTATTATTCTGCTAAGGTACGAGCACTCCTGGGAGGAACCATTTAGCCTTATCAGTCATTAGCACCTCCGTGGAAATGTGTTTATCAGATATACTGCAGGCCTTAGGCAGGTGGTGAGAGCAGGTTTGATAAAAAAGAGAGAAGGAAGGAAAAAGTATCCGGAAAGAGGTATCTAGAGAAGGCCAAACTGGGGTTGACGCCAGATCAGGAAGCCTGTTCTTACTGACATTCTTGTAATAACTTTATCTTAAAACTGGAAGAATCTCCTTTTCAATATATCGAAAAAGCATGTACTATTTTTGCTGGTCTCCTTAAGCCTCCTGGTTTCAAGCTTCCACCTTTGCCTGGAATACATACTCTTCAGTAAACGTTAGCGTTGATTCAGCAATATCATAATCTTTATATCTGAAATTTTATCTTTGTTTGATAGTACTGTCTATAAGTAAATTCTTTTTCAATGGGAGCTCGTGTATTTGTTCCAATGCACATGGACAGATGTGTTCAAGGAAACATACTTATTATGAAAACTGTAAGCATCTGAGTGATGAGTATATTGATCCAAATATGAAACAACAGGAAAATTAGACCCCGGAATCAAATGACCTAATAGGCTACAAACTCCTTGTGTAAGTTTGGCCTAGTTATTTAACTTCTCTCAGCCTCAGTCTATACTTTTTTAAATCACTGCCTATATCCCAATCTTAACTTGAGCATCGAGAATAGTGGATAAGAAATATTTGGTAAAATGATGAAATCTGGTACTGTAAATACAAAGCATCATTATCAAATCAGATTCAATGCAGTGAGAAAACTTCCATGCAGATAGTCTTCGTGTGTGTGTGTGCGCGTGCACACACATGGGAGATAATTCAGCATTCTGAGGTAGATTTTAATCTCTTATGTTTATGGATGTGAAAATTGAAGTTGAGAGCAAAGAAATTTGCACAAAGTTATGTGGATAATAAGGGAAGTCTCAGGCTTCAAATCCAATTCTAAACAAATTGTCAACATACCAAAACAAAAGTTCCAGATGATTCTCAGTTTCCACAGTAGCACTTGCGAAGGCTAAATAATGAAGAATATCAGAGTATATCTGCCACCCCTCAATATGCTACTTTGGCATATGGATTATTTTGAGCTGAAGGCAATTGAGAAGTAACAGATGCAGAAGGAAGCCTTCTCAGAGCTTTCCTTATCTGACTAAAAGCAGAAACTTTTAAGAGAGGAGGACTGACTTAATTCTCCTCTCCAGGGGAGTTTTACTATTGCAAAGAAAATAAAAAGTTGGCATCCAAGATGAGTCTACACAGACAAATCTTACGAAAATAAACTTTATCTTCCATTAGTTTTCCCAAACATTTATCTTCCCATAATTTACCACTCCTGGAAGCCCCAACCCCCTTTCTTTCATCTGGTCACTTCTCTATAAATTATTCTCAATTGTTAAAATGGCATATATGCTTCCAAGTTTAATTGCTCTTTGGGTTGTCTATTCTTTTCTGTGTAGAAATCATCATTTAAATTTGCACACATTTTTCTCTCATTATTATAATTTTTCTTGTTATTTTCTTGTTTGCTAGTTTAATTCTCAGTCCCTGGAAATAGAACTTAAGAGGGTAGAGGAAACAATTTTCCTCCATTACAATGGCATTGTATAAAATTTGATATAATTATGTTTTTATAAATATCATCTTGGTTCTTTTTCTATGAACAACATTTTCATTGTCTTGATTCTGACTCGAATTTGATCTTTACATACTTTTAAGAACACTGTGTCAAAAATGGACAATACACAACAAACATGTAAAAGTGTACTTAACCTCAGTGTAAGTCAAGAAAATGTAAATTAAACCATGATAAAATAATTTTCAGCCATCAGACTGACAAAAATACAAGAACATTCAAATCTCTCAAGGATGTAGGAAAACAGAACTAAATACATTTTTATTGAGGTGAGGAGACATCATTTTAGAAATTGGTCAATGTTAATTACAACAACAAAAAAATCTTCTAAACTTTGTCTAAGCAATTCCATTTTGGAGAATCAGCCCTACAGAAATAATAATAAAATCAAACTTACCTCGATACATATATAAGGAAATGTATATGAGAATGTAAAGTGTTGGTGGTTTGTGTTTTGTTTTGTTTTTTAAGATGGAACAAGCAAAACTGAAAGTCCTGAACACCTTCCAACTAGGAAAATAGTGGAAATCATATAATCTATAGATTTGTGTGATATCATACAGTTATTTAAAATGTATGGACTTGTAGAATGTCTACAAATGAGTGAAAAAGCAAAATAAAAATAATCTGTTTTTCATAATCCTCATAATCCTATTTTCATAACAAACTAAAAAATAAGAAAACACCTTTTCCACCCTATCTCAGCTTACATACATATGTATACATATGTAAATAGGGAAAAGGAAAAAAATTAATCATCAAGCACTTACAGACTGAGGTAAGGCATCAAAGGATAGGGAAATCAGATAGGGATTTCTTTCCAAAAAAGTATTTTTAACATAATAAAGCAAACACTTTATTTTGTGATTTATAATGAAACAATGAAATTTTGAATAAATCACTAGCTCAGAATTTTCATCCTTCTTTGGTGAATAAAAATTTTGAGACAGCAAAGCTAATGAACCCTTTTGGGAAATGATATAAAAACAGAAATTAGAGGTGTCTTCTTGGATGTGTCCTTATGTTAGGAAGGCTATCCAATTATAGTGAAACCACAACTTAAAAATAGTATTCTTCTCACAACCATGATGGTTAGTTTTTTTTTTTTTTTAAGATTTTATTTTCATTTATTTGACAGAGATCACAAGTAGGTAGAGAGGCAGGCAGAGAGAGAGAGAGAGACAGAGAGAGGAAGGGAAGCAGGCTCCCTGCTGAGCAGAGAGCCTGATGTGAGGCTCCATCCCAGGACCCTGGGATTATGACCTGAGCCGAAGACAGAAGCTTTAACCCACTGAGCCACCCAGGTGCCTTCATGATGGTTAGTTTTATGTGTCAACTTGACTAGGTCATAGCACCCAATTGCTTAATCAAACACTAATCTAAATGTTGTGAAGGTATTTTGTAGATGTGCTTAACATCTACAGTCAGTTGTCTTTAAGTGAAGGAAATTACTCAATAATGTGAGAGAGCTTCCTCCAATCAGCTGAAGAGCAAAAACTGAAATTTCCTATAAAAGAAATTCTGCCTCAAGATTGCAGCATTAACTCCTGCCTGAGTTTCAGTCCTGCCAACCTCCTCACAAATTTTGGACTCACCAGTCTTCGTAATCATGTGAACCAATTCCTTAGTGTGTGTGTGTGTGTGTGTGTGTGTGAGAGAGAGACAGACAGACAGACAGACAGAGAGAAAGAGAGATTATTGGTTTTGTTTCTATGGAGAACCCTGGCTGATATATTACCTAATTTTATAATGTAGCCTGCCTTTTGTGAAATTATTAGTCTGAACAAATCTTAAGCATTTATTAAAATATGTTTTAGTAATCTAAATCAGTATACATGGACCAGAGTGCTGATTACTTCCTGTAGTTTTCATGTAAAGGCTTCTATGGAAGCTAACGCTGTCTATAGTCATGACATCATCAGTAGCCCCTCAAACCATCTGCTAGACCCTCAAAGAAGAGATACACATCTGTTAACAGAAACTTTCTAGGTCTCCCCTGAAATATCAATTATGTTTTAATTAAGGTAGTAATTTCTTGTGAGGTATTTTTAAAGTGCCCCTGAATAAATAATGACCTAAAAGTGAAGAAAAGCAAACAAATGAACCAAAACAAAACAAAACTTCACAATAAGTCCATTTTAGAATTAGTAAGATAACATTCATAAGTGTCTTAAAGTAATAATTAAATAAGGGACCAATATTCTGAGGCTTTTTATGTAATTAGTTTTATCTTCCAGCAAATTAGTAAATAACACAACATAATTGTGAGTCAACTTTTCATCACGTACAGAAATTCCTCTAAGCAAAGATTGAACTAGGCAGATAAGATTTTTAAATTCTTGCAATTTCAGTGAAGATTGTAATTTTTTTTCATGTACTCAAAAAGGCCTTAAGCACATAGACCATTATAAATAGTGAATCAGAAAGATTGTTTGACATAGGGGTTATCTCCTCTTCATTTATCTCCCTAGACCCATCTCCTCATGCTAGTGCCCTCTGGCCTTATTTCCATTGGTAATAATCTGTAATTTCTGCTATTTTCTCTTTTCAATACCTCCAAGAGTCAGATTTTCTTTAGGACATATTACCTATTTATAGCCATTTAGAACATTTTACACCAATTGGCACTTTGGAGCTGTATCTGGCGGTATAACTAGCATTTACAGGGTTTCTGTAGACTTTTATTACATGGTGTGACATTAGATTGATGGACTGTCTCAATCTTATTCTCTGTCAATTGTACACTGATCCGTGACAGCATAATGGATATGTGACAGTGTTTGGAAGGGTGAGAACGACTACAATAACATTTTGGGGAGGATGGATATCAGAGCTCCTTTTAATACTCTTCTTAATTTTCTTCTCATACTAAAATTTTAAAAAGCTGCCAACATAGGATATGCCAATTTTCTTTATTAGGAAAAAAAATGGAACCTGTTTTAGACAAACAGTATTAGGTATGATGGCAAAATAGCTGTCGATCACACTGAGCAGGGCCATTAGGCATTCCCTGTAGCAAGGAGACTTCCAAGGACCTTCTCAGAAGGGAATCATGTTGTGCTGCAGTCTGGGTCAAAGGTTATTACATCGAGGAAGATAGTCTCTGTTGATGGAGGAGAAGAAGAAGGGCTTACGGCTCTTACAGCAGGGAATTACCCAGGACTTGCCTGAGGAGATAGTTGAACCTTCCCCTAAGCTGGCATTTGGAGGCTGTGCCAAGGAACATGCTTCTACAGCTAGCCAGAGAGCCTTTGAACACGCGACAATTTCAAGTTTATTTACTGTTTCAAAGTTCCACCAATGTCCTCTCTTGAGGGGTAGGAAAAAGAGAGCAAAAACATTTTCAGTTCTTTTCTCCTTTCTAAAATGTCATAAATAATACCCTCAAGCCTGTCCCTCTTGGGTTGTTCGTGAGACGGGTGCCGGGAAGCCTCAGGGTAGTGGCAGGGAGAGGATAAGTTAGTTGAGCTGTGAGTAGTAAGTGAAAGGAAGACCTGTGACTTACCCTTATCTTTGTTTCAGCAGAAATAGGAGTCATGGTTAACAGAGCTCAGACAGGTGGGAGGGCAGCCTGTGAATATGTGACATGGTGATGGATACAAGACATAGAACCTGGGGAAGTTGCTCAACTCAGCAACAAACAACCAGTCAGAGGTGCATGTGGTCTATTCTTTGTCCAGAGAAGCTCAACTGAAGGCTTAAAAGCTGTGTGAATCAGTCTCACTCACTCAAACTTTATTAGGAGCCATGTGAGGGTTTTATTTTTGGAAGGGACGGATATTCCGGAATTTTTATGCATGGCAAATGTATAATAAAAAATCTCTCTTTTATTATAGTGGGCAAATGTTAAACATGCACACGTACATACAAGCATACACACACCTGCCCAAGATATTCTCAATCTTAAAAGAAGTGAGAACAGTACATAGAACACAAAGCTAACAAAGACCCTGAATGTGCCTGTGGAGTGGGTCAGAGACCAGGAAAGGTCAGGACTCAAAATCCTGGTCCACACAGGCAAGAGAAGGCTTAACCCAAGCCATTGAATACTGAGAGTCCAGCTGTAGAAGGGTCAGAAGACTGTTGCAATCATGAGCATGGCATTCTCCTGCTCACCAGGAATTGTTTCCACTCACAAACATGTTATGTGACCTTCATCCACATAGGTAAAGTTCCCTGTGACTCCAAACCCTGTGGAAATGATCAGCATGACTCTGATTCAGGCAGATAATAGAATGCCCAACACAAAATAGCTGAAGCAATTAAGGATTTATTTCTATGGTCAAAAAAGTTCAGAGGAAATTCTGGCTTCAGAGAGGCTACTCCATAACAATGTGACCAGATCCTTTCCTGTTCTACTACTTCCCCAGAATTCTTTTCAAAATGGCTACCAGCAGCTGGTTGGACTCAGGCTTTCTCTTTACCTCCAATGAAGTTTGGGATAGAATGGGCAACATGTAGAATTCATGGCGAAAGATAGATTTTTTTTTTTTTTAAGATTTCTATCAAAAAGAAGAGAAACAGCTACTGGGGGTAATAGATAACAAATGTCCTGTCATTAGACTTCCTCCCTACCGTCTTACCTTTTAAGCTTAATCCTCCTTCATATCAATGACTAACTGGTCAGTCATTCATTTAGCCAATTAATTAGTCTGCAAACAATTATTGAGCACCTACCATATGGCTTGTGTAATATACTAGGAATACAATAATGCATTTCTGCTTTTGAGGAATTATCACTATAGTAAGAAAAGGAAATACGAAGTTTAAATTAAAATATTGTGTATAAGTGCCGATTACGGGTTATATACAAAATACTGTGGCAATATGTCTGTGCAGGAAAGTGTCAAAGAAGTTTTCACAGAAACTGGATTTAGACTTTGAGCCCAGCAGGAGCTCTGTAAGCCAGAGAGCAGTTACGGGCAGAAGGGACAGTGTGTGCACAGGAAGGAGTTGGCGTGATCAATGCAGCCTGTGTTTCTGAGGACTAGTGAATGGTACACGGTAGTTGGAGGAGAGATTGTGAAGATAGGACTCATAGATTTTAAACCAACGGAAATGCACAGAATCCTGTAACTTTCAGTCCCACCAGTTGACAGCTCTGAATCTCTACTCACCCCAGTCATCCTAGGCATGGGCAGTGACAGCAAACTGTTTGATGGTGATCCAGAATGGGGCCAACCTCATCTGGGACTGTTCAACAAATGTTTCCCAAATATCTGCTAGGTGCAAAGCCCTGAACTGCCACAAAGTGCCTCAAATGGAGCCTTCCCACCAACAGGAAGTATTCTGAATCATCTCTCTAAAACAGGTCTTCTGTCTTTAAGCCCCTATTCACTTCCTTTGCTCATTTTCTTATAAGATGGTCTTCCTTTTTTGATGACTAAAGAAAGATATTCACACTACATAGGAATTTTTGTATTCATCCAATTTTAGTCTTCAGTATGTGTCTACCTTTACATTCTTTTTCAAACCCTAGCATCCAGTTTCTAATATTTTTCTCCTCCTCTTCCCTGGTTCCCAGCTCTGAAGCCCTGCACAGAAACACTCACTCAGCACTTCCTGAGGAAAGATGCTCAGCCAACCTAATCACTGGTCATTTCTGTGTTAAATATGCTCACAATTCTGCCTGAAGGAGTCCAATATGGCGACACCCTTCCATCTTCTTTTACATCCCTGGTGCTTTGCCTCATCATTTACTGCTTCGCACTCTTGTGATCTTCCTCTTCACTGACTTCCTGCCCATTGATATTCGAAGATGCTCGGTAATTCCTCCTCCCCAAACAAAGAAGCATGAAAAAGTACATACTGATTCTAGTCTCTCTTTAAAATCCTGCATTACATGAGAGTAGTTTATCCTTGCCCTTTTCATATCTTAATCATATACTCATTTCCTAAACTATTGAAATGAACTTTCTAAACAGGTTTGGTCACATGGTTTGTGTGGGCCAGTATGAGAGGAAATTATAGGGCCCTTTGTTCACAAAGCAGGAGAAAGATTTCTTCTTCTCTAATTCAACGTATCTTCCTCAACCTGTCATAAAGCTTTTTGTCTTAATGTCACACTTTCTTAGGCACAGGGATATTCAGAGAATGAGTACAGTCCCTCCCAGGTGCCCAGGGTTCTACCTTGAGGCTCAGTACACAGGGCGTGTGGCTAACTTCAACCTTCCCCCCTCAAGGGTAAAGGGCAACAGGAACAACAGTATATCCAGGCAAAAAAGCCCAGTTAAAGGTGTCATCAGCTCTCCCCTGGTTATTGCAATAGCTTTCTACTCATTGCTCGGCACGGCCTCTCCAGAATATTTCCAACAAAATTATCAGTCATCTTTTTAAACGTGTCAAGTCATGTCATTTCTGTGCACCAAACCCTCCAGTGTCTGATTTTCCTCTCACTTCGGGTAAAAACCAAATCCCTTAGAAAGTCTGTTAAGACTGTGTAATTTGGTCCCATGTGATCTCCTGTTCCTCATCTCTTGACAATGGTCTTGGCTCACAAACCACACTGGCTTCTCTGTTGTTCCTCAGGCATCCAAACATGTTCCTACTTCATAGGGTTAGCGCTTGCTGTTTGTGCAAAAAACGAATTGTATGTATCATATAATAAAGGTCTGGGATTCAATAACCATCAGGCAAGGCTTGATCTTGGTATCAAGCAATAGGTTGAGGAACCTGGCACTTGGCGCTGCAGTCAGCTCTCCTTGGTCATCACTCCATTCTTGCCTCTCACAGGAGACATAGTCTTATCAACTTAGGAACACTACTAGGTAGAGTATCTCTTTCCAGTAGGTGCAGGACATTTGTTTGAGAGTTCACACTGAAACTTTTGGGGTTACAGGCCCATCTCAAAAAAAGAAAAAAAAAGAGTGACTGAAGTATTTGATACTTTGAGCAGAACTGAATTATGGGCTCCCACCTGGAGTCCATGGGAAAGGGAAAAACGTAAGAGACAAGTGCTTCCTGAAGGGAAAATATCTTATTTCTTAACATAAAATATATGTCAAATACAGCTATTTAATGGAATATTGTGTTACCAATAAGACCAGTCTTTTGAAGAATATTATATTTAATGATATAAAAGTCTCATGAAACAATGTTAAATTTAAAAGTAGGCTTTTAAATGAGTGAGAGTGAGTGAGTGAGAGAAGAAAGAATGCAAATTCTGGAAAAGAAAACAATGAGTTATTAAGAGAAGAATCCTGGAATGTAGAAATTATGCAAGGAATTCATTTTACTTCCTTATGTTGTTAATATTTTCTACTGTGATCATGTATTGCACAAAAACATAAATATTCTTAGATGCTTAGATAAACAGATGAGGATAAGTATAGAATGAGGTAGAGCAAAGAATTTTTAAGGATAGTTTTTGTAGTCTTGGCTTTGTGGGTGCTAATCCTGGATTCACCAATGACTATATATATAACTTTGTACAAGTGACTTGACTTCTCGTACCTTAATTTCTGTAAGGTACAAATGATAGTGCCTTCTTCATAGGATTGTGACAAGGAATAAATGATCTCTGTAAAATGCAGCATTCAGCCCCATGGTAAGTACTTAAAAATGTGGCTATCACTAAGGATTAGACCTGGGTATAGGTGGGCAAAAAAGAGAAACATATTTCAAGATTTTTTTGTGAAGATTATCCATTCTTATAGGATGATCATCTTATAATTTTTTAAATAACATTTGGGTTTGCTTTTATAACCAGTGGCTGTCTGAGGTTGATTGAACCAAGGCAGTAAGAACCCCTCAGCCATGTGAGAAAAAGAAAACCCTGTGGCTTAATTCTACTTTCCTGCCAAGAATTAATCTAGGGTCCTTATTCAAACACTAGGAATATCAGATTGCTATCATCATATCAGTCATCAGGGGATCAAGAAAGCGGTAATGTAGGTGATTTAAGCCATGGCTTTGGGCATTCTTCAGGTAATTCTGCAGAACTCATTCCAGCAAGATCCGCTCTCCACTCCCTCATCTCCCAATAACACACACACACACACACACACACACACACACACACACACACTTTTTTTAAAATTTGCTTCACAGTGAAATCTTTGTGACCCTCATGTCAACTGCTCCAGCCATTAAGCAGGTGCCTAATATTTTAAGAAAATAATTTTTAACTTGTGCCTATCAGATGAGAAAACAAGAGAGAAAAATGTCACTGTCTGCTGCCTATCAAATAATTGGAGTTCTCGTGAAGAGGCCCTAGATGACACAGCAGCGTTAAATAAAAGATAAAATGGAAACAAGACTCTTTGAATAATACTGCCTGAAAGCAATTTCCTTCTTGAACTAGGGCACTGTGGATCTGAAAGCCACAAATTTTAGAGAATCATGCAGGGCCTGAGACTTTGATTGTATAGTTAATAAAGGATAAAAAAAAAAATCTTCATCTCATGCAGCTGATGACATGCAAAACAAATTCAAGATGTTCAGTGACAGAGTTGTAAGAATTCCAAATAAAAAGTGGGACAGGAGCTAAGGCTGCTCTTTTAACTGTACACAAACTTAGACCTATAGAATTGGGTAGTTGTGTGTGTATGTTTTTGTGTGTTGTTGTTTTTTTTTAAACCACTGTATTGAAGTTTGGTGACAGAGACTTATTTTAGATATTAATTCTCAAGATGCCTATGTCATCTTTATACTGCCAGAGATTTGACAACAAAAATTAAATGCCTAAGGTCTTTTTGGTGTATCAAAAAGAAAGAAAGAAAGAAGAAAAGAAAACGTTCTTCAGCTGGGAGTGTGTTTTAGGAAGACCTCTCCTCCTTTTCTTCCACTTACTCTCTCGAGTCATTGCCTCTGTGCCAAGGAAGCCCATATATTGACTTCTAGCTCAAGCCAGTTAGCCCAAGGCTCCCTGAGAGCTTATGTTCTTTCCCAGAATTGTAAAGTTTGAACTTGAGAGAAAATAAATATATTTTACATTTTAAATGTAGTCATTCTGTTATAAGGATAGTCTTTTGCCAATACTGATGATATTAAAAGGTTAATGACAAAAATATGAGGAATGAGCTAGCCAGGGAGACTCCAGGCAGAAAGAGAATTGTCTGGCCAGAAGATATAATTCCAAAAAGATAAAAGGGGTTAAGACTCCATTTAGTCAAGTACAGCAACAGGACACCAAAGTTATAAAAATTAAGTTTGATGGATGTAAGCAAGAGAGGAACATACCATTATTTTTAAGAAATGAAAGAGGAAATTTCAGAGCTAGGGCACAGAGGGGAACAATGGGATGAATCTTGCCTTGGTGGCAAGATCTATGGCCCTTCCTGCCAGATTGTGTCTGTAGTTGTCATAATCATTTTAGAAAAAATATCTTGAAAACATTCTCTTAATGTTTATATTTTTGCTTCTTTTTGCTAAATTCTGGGAATATCCTTAGATGTGGTAAAGGTCACTGAACTTCTTTATTTCTATTTAATGAAACTCTTTTTTTATGCTAAGTTCCTATCAATGTGAATATTATTCCATGCTTTTAGCAATCACAGAGTGTTTATGTTCTGCTCATTGCATCTATTTAATGAAGAGAACTTTGCTATAGTCTTGACCTCTTTTTTCCCCCAGACTATTTTCAACCAGGGTAGGCCAATTGAACTTGAATCCGTTTCTCCTCTGTGCTTGATCAAATCGGTAATGGGGGCAGGGGTTGGGGATGGAAAGGGGAGAATAGAGGTCTGTGCTGTAAAAAATGGTAAATGAGTTTAAAAGTGCTGTCCTCACATCCCTTTTAATCTTGTCAAGTCATTGTTCTTTTTTTTTTTTTTTTCCTTAGGAATTATTTATGGGTGGAAATGGAGATTTTATTCTACTAACATAATCAGGCCATTCAGGGACAAGAATGCAAGATTCTTAGCCCTTGGGCAATGATCTTATTTGACTGATACTATCACCTGATCTGCCCTGTGGAAGTAAATAAAGAAATCTAGAATCTCTCTGCTTAATTTTCCTTATGAAGAGAAATATGACTAAATGTCTGCCAGCTGATAAGAACTAATGCTGTTAGGGGGACAGTTGGTGGTTGGGATATTTTAGTTTTATTATAAAATTACTTAGACTTCAGGGAAAATTGCTTAGATTTCCAAACCACAATGAGATACCACCTCACATGGTCAGAATGGCTAAAATTAACAATCAGAAAAGAATAGATATTGGCAAGGATGCAGAGAAACAGAAACCCTTACTGCTGGTGAGAATACAAGCTGGTATAGCCACTCTGGAAAACAGTATGGAGGTGCCTCAAAAAGTTAAAAACAGAGCTACCCTACGAACCAGCAATTGTACTACTAGGCATTTACACCAAAGATACAAATGTAGTGATCTGAAGGGGAACCTGCACCCCAATGTTTATAGCAGCCATGTTCACAATAGCCAAATTATGGAAAGAGCCCAGATGAATGGATAAAGAAGATAATGATGTAGATAGATAATGGAATATTACTCAATCATCAAAAAATGAGATCTTGCCATTGTGCAATGACATGGCTGGAACTAGAGGGTATTATGCTAAGTGAAATAAATCAAAGACAAGTATCATATGATTTCCCTCATTTGTGGAATTTAAGAAACAAAACAGAGAGCATAGAAGAAGGGAGGAAAAAATAAAACAAGACAAAACCGCAGAGAGAGGCAAACCATATGAGACTCTTAACCATAGGAAACAAACTTAAGGTTGCTGGAGATAAAGGGGGTAGGAAAATGGGGTAACTGGGTGATGGACATTAAGGAGGGCACATGATGTAATAAACATTGGGTATTATATAAGACCAGTGAATCACTGAACTCTACCTCTGAAACTAATAATACACTCTATGTAAATTAATTGTATTTAAATAAAATTAAATAAAATTTTTAAAAATTGCTTAGACTTAGTTGTAAATAGGGCTTCAGGTATATCTCCAGTTGTGTGTGTGTGTGTGTGTGTGTGTGTGTGTGTGCGCACACACACATATATTTACACAAAAACATATATTAAAATTTCATATCTTAATATATAATTAGATCAATCTTTTCATTTGAATTCGTTGTTTCAAAGTTTTATAAGGAACTTATTTTATATGACAGACTATATTTTCTGTGAATTTCTTAGGTGAGAAGAAGTTTTAGAACCCTCAGAATTTATATCTAATTTACAATTAGGAAAGAATTTCCTCTTATAAGAATGACTCAATATGAAAGATCTAGTGAGGGCTCATTGAACAGAGTACCATGCAGCAGTTACTAATCTCAGATGTTTCTGTCCACTGCACCTTAATATTGGTATTGCCAAGGAAAACACAAGTCAATCAAGCACTAGATGGGGCAAAGCTTTGTTCACACAGAGAAGAGAGAGCAAGATCAGTTTCCATAGTGGTCATTGGTACCCCTTGGCCAGTAGGTTTCTCCCTGCAGTTCACCCAGGACAACAACATATGTGTTGCAGTGGAAGGACCCCATGTTCCCCACGTGGAGGATAGATATAGCAGTGGGGTTGGCTAGGTTACATATGATGCACGTGCATAAGCAGAACAAAAAGGCACATACTAAGCATGAAATATCTTTATATTCCCACACAAGTTGATAAAGCTGGCACAAACTATGTAGACTCTTCAACACTTGGTAAAGAAGTATTCCAGGCCCAAGATCCATTCTTATGTGGCTGAGAGGGAACCAAAAGACACAACTGTGACTGCCTTTCCCAACAAGGATGAACACAGATCTTTGTCCATTAGGTATTTGGTTGCAAGGATAGTTGTCCTCCTGGTTGAAAAGTTTTGGTTATAATTGTGGGGAAATGGAACCATTTTGAAGAGACGTGTTAATACAACTTTTTAATGGTCAGAGTCATTCCTTAACTGATTGGTGGGACCATTTTCTCATCAAAATATTGACTCTTTTCTTATCCCAGGCTAGATTCATTATCGATTTCTTTTTGATGCATGGACACCAAGATGACTTTTGTAGTTTCTGTCCTGAAGGAAGGCTTAGTTATATATGACACAGATTAGAAGAGAGGCCTAAATCCATGACACTCAGAATTAGGGTCAGGAAAAAGATAGATGCTAATATATGAGGGAAAGTTAAGTAGCAAATTATTGAAGGCTTTCTACGGAATATGCTATCCAGATTCCAGTTGAATTCCAGATTTAAGCCATTAAGTAGTCATGAGAAAAGCAATCTTCAGGAAACTGTGTAAGTAGATGATAGTCAGTGGGGAGGTACAAAAAAGGAATAGGATTTCATAACCAGAGATTAAAATTTAGAAGTAGAATATTTACTCCTGGATTTGGTTGGGGTTGTTTGTTTTATTTTGCTTTTTGTTTTGTTTTGTTTTGTTTTCTATGGCTATGCAATTGGGATTTGTTCTCAAGAAAGCAAATCTAAAGCTGAATCACCAAGAAATTGGGCATTTAAGAACTGAGTAGAACCAGACATCAAGCTGATCATGTTTCGTTAGTGATTTAGAGTCTCTTAAATTATCCATTTTTGAGGGCCAGACTTGACTGTAGAACTTGAGATAAAGAAAAGCAGAGAACATATCAAAAGGCAAGGGTAAATGAACTGGTCATTCCCAGAAGGCCAAGCAAATCAGTGTGTGTGTGTGTGTGTGTGTATGTTAATTCTTATAAAAATTACCATCCTTACCAAATCTTGTTTGGTTTAGTTGAATTATATAGATAGGTCCCATATTTTTCTTAATCCTAGAAGCTCAACATACGCTGAGATTAAGAAAAGAGGAGACTGAGGTTAGGAATTCTCCCATAGCATCCTTAATCCTAAATAACCTGTTCTTGATTTAGAGAGACAGTTATCCATTGCCTAAAATCATTGATTAAGGAATTCCACAAGTAAATGACTGTCTCCACTGAGAGTCCAAATCAGCAGAAATTCCTTCTCTGAAGCTGGAGTCAAAAAGGTCTACCACAGGTCATGTGTTGAGTTCTCTGAGAAGGAGACTGAGATGAATCAAAACTTACAGAAGAAAGAAGAAGGCAGCAGAATCAAGGAAAAGGAATAGTTGAGTTATAATTTTGGCCTGATGACAATGTCTACCAATGACCAACTCCATAGAGAAACTCTGGAACAAAAACAAGCTATTAATGTTGTTCTTCACTGAGTGGACTAAAATGATGCATTTAGGTACAACTCTCATCAGTCAGTGAGCCTGAGCTGCTTTCATAAGGGAATGACCTTGAGCAAGGAAGTTCTCAGCAACTGAAGCCACCTTGCAGGTGCTGCCAATTGAGGCTGACCTACCAGCAGCAGCCCTAGCAATTGGGACAAGTGTTTCTTGAAGGCAGCAAGAACTATCTTGAAGAAGATCTGGAGACAGCATCACAACGACCACTACAAATTCCCTTTCTGTCATAATGATGCTATGTTGAAAAAACAAACAAACAAATGAAAAATAAGTAAATAAAAACAGGCCAGAAGATTGGGTCTCTGGTTATAGATAAGAATTCATTAACTAAAGTGTATCATTATTTCTACCTTACAATTAATATTAATTTCTACATACATTCTCTCCTTTATAAAATAAGGCTTTCTAGGCATTTTTCTCTAAGTAATGGTGGCAAAGTGCCTCAATCATAGAATATATCAGTTTGTGGCCAGGGACTTTTTTTCCTGTTTGTTTGTTTGTTTGTTTGTTTAATGTGGGTGTTGTCAGTTGGGAAAACTCCAAATCAAGAGAGACTCAGGACAACTTTAAGTGTTAGAGCAGCAGTGTACACATGCAAAGTGTACAGATACATAATTCAAACTTCATGGTTCAAAATCCACTTAAGATTTTAACAGTTTTAAGGAAAGCAGTTTCAAGACCCAGAGTCTAAGAAGGAAGGGTCTCTAATATTCCATATTTCTGGCTATCGCATATAAGTTCTACCCCTAAAAAATCATTCATCTTTCTTAATTTTAATGAAATATTATATTTTCTCTATAGCTTAAGGTCAGGGCTCATGTATTATCTCCCACGTAAAACACCATCGAGTACAAACATTACAAAGGATCTGTGGGTTTTCTAAGGGATCTACATCATGTTGTGTGATTGAAATATATAAAATTTCTATAAATGTGAGAGAACCATTCACTTTAAATAGACTTTTCTGAGCATGCTAGTATTCATACAGGAATTGCAGCCAAGCATCCCAGTTGGAGAATAACTTAGCAGAAATCTTCTTTAGATGAAAAACCAGTCTCCCTGACCAGTAGCATGGAATGTGAGTGTAGAAAAGTAGGTAAAGAATTTCTCTTTACAAGCTCCCTGGACTGAGCTCCTTGGCAGAGTCCTCCTGTGCCCATGGGGACCATAGGTGAGTCTATTCTGCCTAATCCTAGGATCCGTACCTGGAAGAACAGGCCAAGTTGATATCATCCAGGACAACTGACTTTTCTCTTTATTAATTCCTTATTTGGCTAAACTATAAATATTATTAAACATTTGCTTATGAAGCATCAGAGCACCATGCTGTTCAACAGATGAGGTTGGTGTGTTTTAATTGGATGCCCTCTGAACATTGCTTAGTTTAGCTCCCCTACTGTACTCCAGATTTTCCTAAATTCTGTTATTGAAATGATCTTTTTCCTTACAACTCAAGGCACAGATTTTCTGAAAATTTTTTTTTCTGTTGGTGGGGGGCAGGAGGTTGGTTTGGGGGCATGTGTGAGAATAGGAGGATTATGGGGGTGGAATGGGTTATGACACATTTTCATTTGCAGCTGCTACAACTCCCCTGCCTTAATCCAGCCCAGATCTCAGCTGAAACCTAACACCATTCTGGTGACCCTGGAACTGCACCAGTGCCTCAAATCACCAAATAAGGTAAGTCGTTTGTTATCTGAGCCATAAATATTTACATCCACTAGTGACAAATGTATAAAGAGTGTGGAGTGACTGTAATTTCAGCTGCTCTCCTCAAGCCTGTCAATAGTTTCTCTTATCTCCTGAAAGCCCTAATGACTGATGTGTGCTGGTTGAATAAGAATGTGCTCCCCAGCTTGTTACCTTCCTCTAATTGTTCATTATGACCACATTAGTCACCTCAGAAGTTTTTATTTTCCTTTTAAATTTAGGGCCAGTTACATGAAATTGTTCAGACTGGCAAATGTTCAGCGGCTTCCTGGTCTCCCTTGTTCCTTTTTATGCTCCATCCCCATTGCTGCCCTAAACCAGGAAATCATCACCCTTTTTTCTTCCTTCTTTACTAACACAATAGTGAGAAAACAATTCCTTTTTTTTTTTTTTTCCCCATTCCCTCTTGCATATAGATGACTTGGGAGGCCAAGTCTTATTGCTTAGATGTACACTGATCACTTTCTAAATCTAACAGGTGATTATAATAGGAAAGTATTTTTAAGCAAGCACAGTGAAAACTCTTTCAAATATTAACTGGCCTGAAACTGAGTTTTCAGGGCAAAGGGGTTCCTGTTTTATTCTTCTATCAAGAGCTGGACTAGTAAGAAAAATGGATAATCAGTAAGATCATGTTGTTGGTATTCTCAACCACACCATTATGCAGGGCTTGTATTTTTATATAATTACTAGAGAAAGGACTCTAAAGGTTAAGTTAGAGTGATAAAAATATATTTAATCAATTTGAAAGATGAGAGATCACAATATCTAAAAATTTGGGTAATTCAACTTTATAAGATTTGAGTCATTCTTTATAAAAGGATGAGTGGACTAGTACTAACTGCATATATGCCTTCATTGTAAGCGTAACCTTCAAGAAAAATAGCTACAGGTTTCCCAAAACACTGTGAAGGCTTGATGGCTAAAATTCAAAGGCTAAATTGTAGATCAGCCTCTGTAGGTTTCTTCCTATAGATAGAATTTGGTTTTAGCAAGAACTTGAGCAGAACCCCAGAAACAATGGAGTTGATAACTTCATATGTGGAAACTTCATATGTGGAAAGAAGATTCAGCTAACTCTTTGCAGATAATTTGAGCATAAAAAGAAAATATCAGTTAAATGAATGAATAAATGAGAACAAAAGTTGAGAAAAACAAAAAAAAGAAAGGATCTTAAGAGAGAAGGTGTTTCACCTTTAAAAATCTTCATTTAAATATATATATATATATATATATATATATATATATATATATATATATATCTTCATTAAAAAGTATGTGTCAGAGGGTTCCCCTTTCTCCACATCCTCTCCAACACATGTTGCTTCCTGTCTTGCTAATTTTGGCCATTTTAACCGGTGTAAGGTGATATCTCAATGTAGTTTTAATTTGAATCTCCCTGACAAGCTAGTGATGATGAACATTTTTCATCTGTCTGATAGCCATTTGTATGTCTTTATTGGAGAAGTGTCTGTCCATATCTTCTGCCCAGTTTTTGATATGATTGTCTGTTTTGTGTGTGTTGAGTTTGAGGAGTTCATTATAGATCCTGGATATCAACCTTTTGTCTCTTATTCCGTGGGTTGCCTCTTTGTTTTCTTGACTGTTTCCTTGGCTGTGCAGAAGCTTTTGATTTTGATGAAGTCCCAAAAGTTCATCTTCGCTTTTGTTTCCTTTGCTTTTGGAGACATATCTTGAAAGAAGTTGCTGTGGCTGATATCGAAGATTTTACTGCCTATGTTCTCCTCTAGGCCTCTTTGGAGAACAGTGTGGAGATTCCTCAAAAAATTAAAAATAGAACTTCCCTATGACCCTGCATTTGCACTCCTGGGTATTTACCCCAAAGATACAGATGTAGTGAAAAGAAGGGCCATCTGTACCCCAATGTTTATAGCAGCAATGGCCACAGTCGCCAAACTGTGGAAAGAACCAAGATGCCCTTCAATGGATGAATGGATAAGGAAGATGTGGTCCATATACACTATGGAGTATTATGCCTCCATCAGAAAGGATGAATACCCAACTTTTGTAGCAACATGGACGGGACTGGAAGAGATTATGCTGAGTGAAATAAGTCAAGCAGAGAGAGTCAATTACCATATGGTTTCACTTATTTGTGGAGCATAACAAGTAACATGGAGGACAAGGGGAGATGGAGAGGAGAAGGGAGTTGAGGGAAATTGGAAGGGGAGGTGAACCATGAGAGACTATGGACTCTGAAAAACAATCTGAGGGTTTTGTAGGGGCGGGGGGTGGGAGGTCGGAGTACCAGGTGGTGGGTTTTATAGAGGGCACGTATTGCATGGAGCACTTCGTGTGTTGCAAAAATAATGAATACTGTTATGCTGAAAATAAAAAATAAATTAAAAAAAAAGTATGTGTCAGGAACTTAGCTCTTTTCATCTGTGTGTGTGTGTGTGTGTGTGTGTGTGTGTGTGTGTGGTGTGTTTACATAGCAGTGACTGATTAGGGTAACACTGGTTTTCATGAGTCTTAATAGAATATTAAGCTAGAATGGACTGTGGCGATGGATTCACTTAGGAAGATTAACATTTGTAGCTTTAAAAATTATTTGGAATTCAGTTACCTGAATTAACAGTGCTCAAGATAATTTTCAGTAGCACATTGACTGCCATTCAGCTCAGGGGCATAACTTGACTCTAGTATGCAACTACCTTTTCACCTACTGCTCAGCCTTCTACTTTCTAAATATTCAGTGCCCTCTAAATGCTTCCTAGTTGAACAGAGTTCTTGCCTTCTCACCAGGGCTTTATATCTTCCATGCTCTCAAATTATCTTCTCCTCCCTGCCCAGCAAATCTCCCATCTCCTGAATTACTTCTTTACAGCTTGATATTCATGTGATTATTAAAATAATTGTCTCTATGACTTACAGATTTGATCTCCCCAGGATATTTGCTTTAAAAAGAGGGGTTTGCTAATCCAAATCAATTTCTAATTGTTCAAATATTTATATGAGAAGAGTTGGAAATATTTTAATTAGAAGACCTTTTGGTGCCTCTTATCTACTCATCCCTCTCTGGACAGGGCACCTACAAGAACTCCACCGAATAGTACAATATACAAATCAACATTGTTCAGTTTCATGTAGTCATATTCTCCTATGTTCTTTGGCAAGTATCTTTTCACCACAAAATTCCCAATGGTTGGAGAATTATAGTTAGACAAATGCAACAAGTCTTTAAGGAGTCATCATTCAAAATAGAAGTTACAAAGGGGAAGGCTGTTCACTGTTGGAGATAAAGTCCCATGGAGGCAGACCACCTGAGATCAAGATATATGACCTGGGGATATTTAACTGTTTATTCACCATTTCCTCATCTGTAAAATGGGAATATAGGCCGTTGCTCTGTGGATATAGGAAGTAATGCATGTGAACATGTTGAGTAAAATAAGCCTCTTAAATAAAAGCATTGTTATTATTGACCAGTAGAGGGTTTAAGTAGAATACTTCAGGTGTAATCACTTAAGGTGTAATTCTTCAGCCAAATGTTCTGATAGCATGATCAGTATTTCATTGTTTTAATTACCTTTTGGTCCTTAAAATATAATTCAGTGTTGAGATTTCCAAAATATAAATAAGCAAAGGAACAAATCATTTTTGTCCATCTTTATTCTGTTTCTCACACTTTTTTTTTTAAGTTTGGTAGCGAATATTGTGAGAAAGTACATTTAGTATGCAAAGAGACCTAATAAATTAATAAATAAATAAATAATAAAAAATAATAAAATGTCAAAGCACAGAACTCACAAGTCATAATCAGAAGCCCTTAAAACTAGGCTCGACTATAGTTTTTCAACAATAGACTTTAGAAGTATCACCAAATCTCACTAAGCCTTGGTCTTCTAATTGTTTAAAAGGAGATAATTCAGGGGCCCCTGGGTAGTCCAGTTGGTTAAGCATCTTCCTTTGGCTCAGGTCATGGTCTCTGGCCCTGAGATAGAGCCAGGTGTCGGGCTCCCTGCTGAGCAGGGAGCCTGCATATTCCTTTCCCCCTATGCTCCCCTTGTTTGTTCTCTCTTGCTGTCTCTCTCTCTCAAATAAATAAATACAATCTCTAAAAAATAAAAGGAGAAAATTCAGCCATTTATTCAAGAAATCACTTGAGCATATCCTATGGCATCAATGATGGAAATATAAAGTCTTTCCTTGCCCCTGAGGGTTCACCTGCCCTATCTATCTCATAAGAATTTTTCAAGTATCAAATTAGATGTATAAGAATGTGACTTGGCAACTCTAAAGTTGTCTATAAATAGATAAAATTAAATCTTCATCGTGCAGAGAACTACTTTTAAGAATGGCAAACAGCAAATTTTAATCTTTAATGAGCATAGAACCAAAGGCATAGGTATTCACATATTCTAATAGGGTTTCGCAAGAAGGTCTATGGAGGTTTTTAAAAAATTTTTTAAATCAACAAAAGACTTAAATGCCCCCAAAAGGGGCAAGCAAGACAAACACTTGAACTTCTTCCTCTTTTTCCTTTCTATGATCGTCTAAAAGCAAATGTTAGCAACAATAGCTGCACAGTATATTTGAGTAATAATATTACCCTGTCCTTTTTATTATTTGAATGTGCTCTAAACATAGTCATCCTAAGTGGTCACCAGCAACTTAAATAAGTCCAATTTTAGTTAATTTCTTTAAAACTTACAAGTCACGAGCTAGGCATGCATAATGACAAAATCCTCTCTAAAACTTAAATGATTCACTAATAAACTAAGTTATAACTTATGATGATATATTTTTATAGCTCCAAGTTGAAAATCAAGGACTTGGAAATATATATTAAATCTCAGATAAAAATTATAGTTAGACAAGTGAGTGAGCAAGACTTGTCTTGATGCCTTTGGTCTGAGTCACATGCTTAATGTTGAAATTAGGGCATGTGTGGGGTTGGCTGGCAGAAGTTTACATGTTGCCCCATTTGGAAAGAGGCTTATCTTTTCCAGCCAATATGCCTACTTTCACTCATTGAAAGTCCCCCAAAACTTTAATTATGTGTGTGCATGGCATATTTCTACTTTAAATTGATTCCTAACTGTCTCGTGCTTATTTCAGACAAGATTTCTACCTGCCTGCTTTAATACAATGGAAATGTGTTCTATGTGATTTGAAAAACATAAAATAAAATGAAACAAAACAGAACAACAACAAAAAGCAAAACAAAACAAAAAAGAACTGTGGTTCAGAGTGTCATGAAGAAAACATATGGCAGATCCTGAAACACCTAATCAGGTTGCAGCTAGAAGAGTTCTCAAAAATATCAGTGACACAAGAAATGTCTTTGGGAATATCTTCATTTTATATATGTTCTTTTTTTTTCATGGAGTGCTTCATTATTCATATATTATGAACTGTTCATAAGACTTGGCATAGATCCTCTCTTCCAGGCACTTTGGTCTCCAGTGACCTGTTAAAATGGTCTTAGCACGTTCACAGGGCTTTTCATTGCAGTCCAGCCTGTTTGTAAAAATGATCCATCAATATCGTGTTCAGATGATAGTCTATGTAGAACCTGCCTTTGCTTAAGCAGCCTGTCTAATGCTGAGAGCATAGAATTCTATCCAGGAATGACATCTTGAATAAGTTTGGGTTGGGGCATATTGCATTCTTCTTCAAGATGATTTTTTTTTCCTTCTCTTCAGACATTTCCTTGCTTTTACAAGGCTATAAAAATAGGAACACATTTTTCTTTCCTTTGAAATTATGTTGGCCCCAGTTTTTCTCTTCTCTGGGGTACAAGATAATTAGATCTGCATGCAAAGAAGGAAATGTTTACAAAGCCATGATTTTGATGTCATATGCTGTATTCAGCCCCAGTACCTATGACAGCCCATCCAACCTCTGCTTGTTGACATCAGCTGAATTATCTGGGCAGACATTTATGGAGGCTATCATTTATAGGACTTTATGGTTGTCTTCCAAAATAATATGCAAAGGATTTCTCCAAAGGTAGTTTCACAGTTGTTACCCATCTTCTGACTGATTCCTGTATTTGCAGGAGAAGACATGACTAATTAGACTGAATTAAAAATAGCCCAGAAAGCTGTCAGTGACGGATATGCATTACATGCACTAGCTCTAGTCCAGATGCTGGAGATATAGCATACTCTCCTGCCTTTAGCAGCCCTTAATTGAGCTTCAAGGTTTTGTGTATTTTCAAAAAAGAAGAAGAAGAAGAAGAAGAAGGACTCACTTTTTATTCTTTATAACATTACTATTCCATTAGTAATCTTTTCCTCTCCCAGGGTGGGCTGGCTGACACACAGCATGTGCCTCTTCCCTAGATGTGATGCTGTTGAAAGGGGTCCCCACCACTTCCTTTCTGCCTTCAGCACTCTTCACGGCATGCCCTAAGTCAGCTTAGATTCTTAATAGTAAAAATGCAAACAGACCCCTGAAGGTATGAGTTCATATGCCAGGGAATTGAGAGGAGGAAGAAATTCAAGAAGAGTATAAAATACTGTTTGCCTCATAGTCTATGGTATCCCAACTCTTCATTCTAGAGGACAGAAGACTGAAAACAGCTCACTTATTTTTCGAGCTTATAAAGAAGTGATACCACACTTGGATCCCTTCTTTGGGGCTTGCCTGAGAGTGTCTTACTCACCATAGCTGCATTTAACTTTATGAACCTACATGCTAAGACTTGCATTGTATACATTTAGAATCTCACCTTATTGTTAAACCTTTCAACAGCCCTGTGAAGAATATACTACCCCATTCTACAACTGTTGAAACTGAGGTTTAAAGTGATTGTTCCCCCCCAACAATGTGAGAGCTAAAACACAGAAGAAAGACTAGTCCTGTTAGGTTTCCCCCCAAAAGTCCATGATCTTAAATGCTTTATTATATTACATTCTTTGAGTCAACAAAGTGGAGGGGAAAAAAATCTCTTTTAATACCATCCTTTTGTAAATGATGACAGCAAGATCTGATAAAGTGTGCTAGTTCTTTCTCAATTATGGCAGAAGTAGAACTCCAGCATACAGGTCACCAAACTTAAGTTCACATTTTGGGCAATAAGCCCTCTGGTAATAACAGTGTATCCTTGAAGAAATAATCCTATTAACATACCCTATCTAGATTAGGCTTAGGTTTTACATCTGTTTATCATTTTATATTAGTAACTAATAGGTATTCATCATTGCCCACATATTGAGATCAGAATTCTAAAATTTAAGACTGTAAAAATCAGGGCTCCACTTCCCCTTGAAGCATGTGTCCTAATGCGCCTCTGTGTAAACACTCCTTTCTGTCATATGGCTTTACTCTTACCATCCTGAATACTCCATGTGCATTTTTCATTGTATTAGTCTCCATTTCCTCTTCCCTTATCATCGTGTCCCAAAGGCGGGAGCTGAGCTTCCTAGATGTGGGGTAAGTTGAGTGACTTATGTAAATTATAACTTCCTTAAGAAAAGGCAGCATGGTGTTGTAGTGAGATCAGGGAGTTTGAGCTCCAGAGACCTAAAGTTTGTCTCTCCATTTTGAAAAGCAGTAGTTATGCAAATTTAGTTAATTACCTCCACCTCTCAAAACCACAGTTTCCTCGTTTGAAAAATTGGGATAATAATGCCTAACCCATTGCATCATAAGGCTCAAAAGTGACATGTTAGACAAGCGTTCAATACATAGTAGGCTCTCAAAAATGTTTAGTTCCCTTCTATTTTATATTCCATACAAATACCCAAGAAATGTTTGTTGTCAGCCATAAAATTTTGACTCAAGGATTCATTAACATAGAGAGTACCCTGAGTAAACCACTTTTTCCCCAGCACTTAAAAATGCTGAGTATCCAGTTGGGGATATGGATTCAAAATGGAATAAAACAGCTTAACAGGAAGATCTCCGCTTTTCACAATTGCTCCCAGCCTTATTGAGAAAGCAGGCACACTAAACCAATCCCCCATTTCTTTAGGGAAGAATATAAATCTGGAATGTAGGATAGTCAGGAAAGAAGAGAGAGGAAGATTAGGGTGCTACCTGATGAAAGGATAAATCTCCACTCGACTTATGGCCATAGGAAATCTAGGTTACGTTATTGGGCTTCAAACCCAAATGTTTTTTTAAAGCGTCAACCACCGA
Source organism: Mustela nivalis (assembly GCF_964662115.1). Taxonomy (NCBI): domain Eukaryota; kingdom Metazoa; phylum Chordata; class Mammalia; order Carnivora; family Mustelidae; genus Mustela; species Mustela nivalis. Next base: position 67,530,878 of record NC_139029.1, on the reverse strand, counting down.
CACAGGCAGCTTCCTCAGACACACTATTTCATCAGAAGATACTAGGAATTGGATTTGGATTATATAGAATTGTTTGTATTCAACTACAATTTTTAACAACCATATAAGCTAAAAATTCAAAACTTTAGTGGGTGGTATTTGACAGAAAGCTAGGAGGAAAAATATCTAAATCACTAAGCATTGAACTCCCATATATTAAAGCTGTGGATGATATATTCTCTTACACCTGCCTCCCAGCCAACAACAATAATAACAGCAATGAACTCTTATAGCCTTCTTACAGTAAGTACCATTACCATTTTCATAGAAGAAGAAACTGAGATTGAGGGAGTGCACTGTGTTTCATGGTCTCAGAGAATGGACTAAACTGTGCCAAACACTAGAAAACAGGTTTTCTTTCTTTTCTGAATCAAAATATCATTCTAGTTATATGATGATAATATTTCTAACTGCAAGAAAGACAAAGTTATAAACTGACAATTTTTTTTTTTGCTTTCTACGTGAAGCCTATTAAAATCTCTTCTTAAAATCCTTATATAAATTTTAATAAGGAAACTTTCTCTCTGTAGGACACATAGGAGTATTCAGAATTCATTTTCTAAAAAATTCTCTCACCATTAATTTGTAAAAGTTGCTGGATGATGAAACAATACTTAGGTCAATATCAAAAGTTATGTTGTTTTGAAATGACATTAGTTAAGTGCAAAATTATTCCCTATTCAGTTGCAGTTGGTGAGGTCATCCTCAACTGTATAGTTTTTCCATAGTCAAGTTGCTCCCCTGCCCCCAAAACTTTATGATGTACATTGAGCTTCAAAGGTGATTGGAAAATTAGTTTAGTGAGATCTATGTTGACTCTTCCCAAATAGAAGGTGGCTTGCGCATCCATTAGAATAGGCTACATTATGCTGCATTAACAAACGACTACCAAAAACTCAGTGTTCGGAAACAATAGATTTTCCAGGTGGGCTACAGGAGCAGACCAGTTCAGCAGGAAGGCTCCGCTCATCATTGTCATTCAAGGGACCCTGACACGGAGATACTCCATCTCAACACACACTGTCACAACATGGCAGATCACACAGTAGCTCCTGAAGCTTGCACCTGGGGGAGACATACTTCACTTCCACTTATATGTCATTGGCCAAAGCAGGTCTCTGGTTTTCCAGGTAGTCCACCTTCCCTTGAATGATGGTTTGGTGCCATTGGCCTTGCAGTCCCTTTAACAAGGAAAGGTCAAGATATGTACTTCAAAAGAGGCTAAACACTGTTTTGCCAGCCCTTGGTGGCTGCCTTCAAGTTTTGGCAAGATGACATGCTTATTTTGCCATGCCGAGGATTCAAACTTGTTTTACCTCTTTTACCAAGCCTACGATGACAAAGAGCAACTTCTTTTATGTATTAAGAGAGAAATTTGCAGACACATTTTTTTAAAAAGATGTCTAAATAAATGTCAGTCACTTGGGACTCACGAATTCTCCCTTATTCCATCCATGGCACTTCCTGTTGACTAGCTTGCATGTAATGGGACAAGGTTGAAGGCCAGAGTGATTTTCTACATTCAAGGAAAATATGAAGATAAAATCCAGTAATGATTACTTCAAGTTTGTAACAAACAATTGCTAGAATAATTCTCTACATTTAAATACATAAAATAATTGGGGGTTTTTTGGTGTAAAAATATATACCTTATTAAAGCACAGGTACTTTGTAAGATAAAATTCAAGGTAGATTAAGAGACGTATATTGGTCAAACTGGGTGATCACAACACACACAGCTATAATGGAACATAAATAAAAAGATTTGAGGGTGTGAATATACTTAAAGAAGTACCAGTATAACATTAACATTTAATATTTATAAATTTTTAGTAACTGTACTTGTTATTCTTTTTAAAAAGGGAAATAAATATGTATAACTTGTATCTCTGGAAAAGTGTGCTTATTTTTGTTCAGACTTCATATATTAGGTTACATTGTCTTCTGGTTCCAAGGCATCCTCATGTCAGGAACCCAAACAAGGACTTTTAATTGCTAAATTTGAACACCTAAGGTAACGAAGTGAGAGTGAATGACAAAGTAGTTAGGATCCCCATGAGAAGCTTCTATTTCTGTTGTTCCCAACATAAGAATATTGAATGTCATGCAATAGTTTTGCGCTTATTCTTTAACACATGTGACTATGTGACAATAACATATTCTTATGTCTAAGGTAGCCTATCCCTTTTTGGATGCAATCCAAGACAAATTCCTGATTTTCTAATGTTTTTTTTTTTTTTTGTATAGCTTTTAGCAAGGCACTAAAAGATTGACATTTAGATGGTATTTGGCCTAAAGCAGTTAGAATGCTTCAATACTCTTAAAGCCATCATGATCACACCACAAAGGGAAATAAATTCGCCAAAGGAAATACATGCACCAAAGACAATTCTTGCAAGTTAATATTACTCCAAGACTATTGTCTCAAATCCCAATGTAGAGTTTCTATGAGGTAGACAACCATATGGTTAGACATGATTTTTCCTAGAAATACAAATCATTCTAGAACAGAACTGTCAGCTCTTTTCTTTTTCTCACTAAAGCTACACATTAATAATAAAAGGGGAAAAAATAAAGGTAGATGTCTCTGATTTGGGTGGGCCTTTGGAAGTGGCAGAGATTGAGAGTAGAAAGAACACTCTGAGGGATTGCTCACCTCACTGTTCTGATATCCTAAGAGAAGAAATGAACTATAGTAGATGTTTCTTGCCTCTCTGGTTAACCTTTAAAATGGAGTGGGATTAACCAGTTGTGAAGGTGGTGTAGGTTAACTGTGGATATAGAAGAAATGTGCTGTGGTCTTCACTTCTTAAGACAATTATATGATAAAAAGGATTAAAAGGGCTGGAAAAGAATGGTTATATATCCAGATGTATGACCAACAGTACCTTCTACATTACACACACTTAAAAACTTTGACTTGATTTACTTAAATTTAAAAAGTAATGTTGGGGTGCCTGGGTTCCTCAGTGGGTTAAAGCCTCTGCCTTCAGCTCAGGTCATGATCCCAGGGTACTGCGATAGAGACCTGCATTGGGCTCTCTGCTCAGCAGGGAGTCTGCTTCCTCCTCTTTCTCTGCCTATCTCTTTGCCTACTTGTGATCTCTGTCTGTCAAATAAACAAATAAAATCTTAAAAAAAAAAAGTAACGTTTACTCTTTTTTTTTTTTTTTTTTTTTACATTTAAATTGTTTGTAACTCTGGTTATAGTCATACTGCCAGCTAAGACGTCTTACAAGCTGGTGACCCTGGGTAAATCATCATTTCACTTTCTCTGTTGTTTTGCTTTCTCTGTTGTTTTGTTTTGTTTTGTTTCATCTGTAAAATGGGCTTAATAACAGTACTTTTTCTATAAGTTTTTCCATAAGAATGTCAACTGTCTAGAATTAGACATAGAATAAGAATAGTAGGAACTTGATTAAATATTTGTTATTAGGCATTATTAGTAAGTTTTAAAATACCTACTATCACTTGATCTAATATTAAGCATACTCAATAAAGGATAAAGATGAATTTGCTTAGGATTCCATAGAGTTAAAAGTCTTGTTTAGAAGTTTGGTTATGACTCCTTATTTATTTCTTCATTTTGATTCGAGATTGGAGGACTGATTTTTATCAGCAGGCTTTTTCCAAAACATGCTAACCTTCTTGATATAATTTCCTATACATCAATCAGTGTATCATTGGATAATGTGCTGAGGAGTATAGTAACAGCGTCTCAAGAGACAGTGCAAACTCTAAACGCTCACAGGGGATCTCATTTTGTCATGCTCTTTAAAAATAATCTCTATGCATAATTCCCTGCTGCCATCCATTCTATCAGTTTGAGTTGCAAGGGACATTCAGTGATTAAAATTTTTTAAGTTATGGTATTTTTATATTTTAATTTAAAAAAAACAGATATATATGTGATAAAGTTTATGTGCTCACCTTACTCATTTGAGCCAGCTGGTCCAACATGGGGTTTGGGGCAGACTTTAAACTACTAAGCTTAATAAATTCTTTAACTACTTTTTTGCATTTCATTAAATTACACTTGGAAGTGCTTGCTGATTAGCCACTTCACAGAGACAGTGAAGTTAAAGTTATTAAAATATCTTCAATGCCTTGGAGGAAGTATGTTATTTAGAGAAATAACAAAAACTGAATTGCTTATAATTTTGCTCAATGAATGTTGTACCTCCCCTCTACCTCCTCCGTGCAATGCTTCCCTAAGTACAAAGAATCTGGGTATTCAGGAAGATTTTGTTTCTTATTCTTGTGTATTTTTAGAAATGCTAACGGACCACATTTAAATATAATTGTAAGGGTTCTGAGAATATGTACTTAAAATTAATTTTAAAATATAGTATATAGCATATCTCTATTTTTTGGCATGTTTAGACGTGAGAGATATCATATACACATCATCATGTATTACCGATTTTCAAAAAAATTAGAACAGAAGAAAAAAATCAAGCTTTAGATTTCACATAATACAATCTCTCTTTAATGATTCATAAAGCATTTAAAGACTGAAATGCCATGTGGTCAATATTATGAACATAATTTATCTCTGTAACACTTCTTTACTACAGGTTTTTAGAGGTGCCAAATGAATAGCATACTCCAGTTAATCAACTGTAATGTTCTTCCTTTTAAGAATTCTAATTTAGAGCAGTGATTCTCAAAGTGTCCCCAGACCAACAACATCAGGATCATCAGAGAGCTTTAGGTCTTTCCCCAGACCTACTGAATAAGAAATTCTAGGGATGGGGCCCAGCAATCTGTTTATCAAGTCCTCTGGGTGATTCAGATGCAGCTCAACTTGAGAACCACTGAATTAGAGATTCACTATGGAGTAAAAGAAACATGTGCTTATGACCTTGATTCTCTGGGTTATTGACTATAAAGAAACAATGTCAGACATTGGGCAGCTCCTTTAAAGTCTGGGTCTTAAGCAGCAATAAATTTGGAAGGAGAAATTCTGTTTCTACTAGGAGCAGTAGATAGTTAAAAGTTTGAAGAGCCTCATGAGGAATGTTACCCTAGATTAAAATTTTTATGAACTTATAACCACCCAACAATCCCATCACCTCAGAGTGGCTTCAGTTTTAGGGCATTCCAGAAAGGTAGGAGTACTTATGGGGTCTTGGTAGTTACAGATTTCACCACCTGCCTTAGGAGGTTCACTTAGATTTCTCCCATTTCTTTTGCATTTCTTTTGTACTATGTGAAATCTAGATAAAGAAATCTAAGATAAAACAGTCTAAGGTCTTTTAAAATTAGAACTGAGGACAACCCAAATGACTATGAAATAAACTAAATTCCAGGTGTAGGAAAAAGAAAAGAATATTAATTGAATGTAGGGTTGCCAGATAAAATACGAGTCTGTGTTAAACCGAAATTTTATATAAACCAAAAATGATTTTTTTTTTTTAGCACAAGCATGTCCCATGCAATATTTGGAGGCATATTTATGCTAAAAATAGCATTTGTGGGATGCCTGGGTGGCTGAGTCAGTTTAGTTACCAACTCTTAATTTTCTTCAGCTCAGATCAAGATCTTAAGGTCCTGAGGTCAAGTGCCACCACCGCGGGCTCTTCACTCAGTGGGGAATCCACTTGAGTTTCTCTCTCTCTTTCACCCTCTGCCCCACCCCCTGACTCACATGCATTCCCTCTCTCTCTGTCTCTAAAATAAGTAAATAAATCTTTAAAAAAAGGCATTTGTTATTTATTTGAAATTTAAATTTAAGACAATTTTTTGTCCTTTTATTTGTTAAATCCATCAATCTTAACCTTGTGCCTACTGTTTCTAGTTAATCCCCCCAATGGTCTTTTCGTAGTGCCATGCTTATATTGCATTTAGTCAAGCTAGGTATTTGTTGTTGTGTTGCTAGTTAATTCACAGTTGTTTTTGTTTGTTTATTTTGCTTGTCAAATATATCAATAATATGCAGGGTTTTTAAATATTTACTTGGTTAAGGAAGACAAAGTATATATCTAAATATTTTACATATTTTTGTGTGAGTTATTTTCACCTAGAAAATGATCTTGTATCTTATATGAGTTTATTTGATATGAACACTAAATATGATTCTGCTTATCTTCCTAGTTTGTCAGAAAGTAGCAAACACAATTATTTTTGCAAATCTAAATTTATTTCAAATAAATTCTGGCAGTTTAATATTTCCACCATAACTGCTGAACAGTTTTTAAAAGTAAAGAGAGTCTTATATTTGAATGATTACAAGAACATCTTTCATTTATATGGTATTATAGTAGACAAAATCCTTCTATAGATACTATATCTTTGATTCTTATCATTTTGATCTGTGAGATTTGCTATAAGCAAATATGTTGAATAATCATGTTTACCAATAAGAAAATTGAGGTGGAGAAATGCTAAGCGATTTTCCTAAGATCATTCTGGGAGAACTCTGCTTTTTTATTTTTTAATATATATTTTTTAAGTTTTTATTTTAATTCCAGTCATCCAGTGCTCATCAGGACAAGTGCACTCCCTAATCCCCATCACCTGTTTTACCCATCCCCTATTCCCTTCCCCTCTGGCAACCATCAGTTGAGGTGGTTCTGGAGATACAGTTCAGATTCTGTTTATCTTGGTTTGTCTCTCTCTCTCTCTCTCTTTTTTCTCCTTTGCTCATTTGTTTTGTTTCCGAAATTCCATAAGTGAGTGAAGTTATATGGCATTTGTCTTCCTCTGAGTGACTTGTTTCATTAGCATTATACTTTTTAGCTCCATCCATGTTTTTGCAATGAGAGAACTATCTTACTATGTGTCTGGTAAAAAGATAATACTGTGTACTTCTCCTGGGATTAGCACTTTTGCATGCTTACATCATTGACTGCTCTTAGACAGTCAGTGTGGAAAAGAAGCAAATTACACTTTTCCCCTTTTATAAATAAATAAATGTAGGTTCAGAAGAATAACTTGCCCCAGATTATAAGACCATCACATAATAAATGAGAGAGCAGTGACATAAGTATAGAGCTCTATCAACCATGCCATAAGTAGAACCCTTTGAAGCATAAATAATGAATCTTTTATTTATCACTTTTGTGAAGTTTGGGGGTTGTTTTATTTTTAGAAACTATAAACCATGATTGTCCTAAATGTCTTTTTCCCTATAGTGAATTATCACAATTCATTTAAAACTTAGGAGGAAATAAAATATAGCATAGGACCTTGGTTGATAATAAATTCTCTCTATGACAACATTGAATCAGATGACAAAAGGCTAAAATTAGTCTTTAAATAAAGACCCATAGGTTCATAAGGCCAGAAGAATTAAGACTTTACTAAAAATCCATTTAAATTCTTGCTTCTGCCTAGGATGTAAAAAAGCTTGAAAGAACATTGCTGCCACCCTCACGACAAAAGAAGATAAACAATCTACAAAATCATAAGTTTTTATAGACCCATTAAGGAGTTGAAGATGTAGGACAGCTAACTAGTCTGAAATCTAAGAGGAGAAACGGTCCTTCAAGGAGATAGGGCATAGGGATTGGCTTGTCTAGAGTAAATAAGTAACATAGGAGGAAAATGGGACCATCATAAAAGGAGGTAATGATTTCATGTAAAATATTTAATCAGTTGTGAATGTCAGAGTATGAGCTAGCATAAAGGTATATAATTCCTTGCAACTGTAGACACAAGAAGAGTGGGCAACCAGTCACAGACCTTTCTTCATAGACCTTGCCATATACTCACAAGAAAGGTTGGCGGCTGTGTGGGTAAGAGAGAAGCTTCCATTAGTGGGGAAGACCTTGGAAAGGGGAACAATGTGCGCAAGAGAGACATGAGGCCAAAATGAGATCATTTTCTCTGACTTCTCCTATGAAGCAAACATTTTACACCATTAAGGGAAGGACAACAAACCCTCCTTGGGTCTGCACAAGTTAAAAAGCATTGAGACCAGGAGAAGAGACCAGGAAAAAACTCCCTACACTGATGAAAAGGCGGGAAATAATCTTGGGTCCAGACCATTAGAGATGTTCTCTCTTGTGGGAGAGTAGCAGTAGAAAACTCTCTTCCACCCAAGAGCTATTAATGATACAAGGCAGAGTTGGGCTGCCATGGGGAGGAAAAACAGTATCACTGAGAAAGCCTCACCCCAGGGATATAAAAATACAGGGCTTGACTCAGACAAAACCTGAATCAGAAATGGCAAGGAAAAAACCCTGAAAACTGCCACTAAGCTAAGCAAACATGAAGAAACAAGTAAATGTAACCTATTGCTAGAGAAGATGGAGGGACTTGGAGATCTCTCTGAGATACATGCCATACAAGAAAGTCTAATGTTGATCACAGAACAGAAACATTGAGCATCATGTTCTGGCACCGCAACCTCCAATCCAGATACAAGGAACAAAAATAGGATTTGAGGCTTAAGTGGGTAGGAGAAGAATAAATGAAACAAGATGGGATTGGGAGGGAGACAAACCATAAGTGACTCTTAATCTCACAAAACAAACTGAGGGTTGCTGGGGGGAGGGGGTTTGGGAGAAGAGGGTGGGATTATGGACATTGGGGAGGGTATGTGCTTTGGTGAGTGCTGTGAAGTGTGTAAACCTGGTGATTCACAGACCTGTACCCCTGGGGATAAAAATATATGTTTATAAAAAATAAAAATTTATAAAAAAAAAAATAGGATTTGATGCCTATAGTATGCTGAAGCTAATAACAGGAACAATAACAATAAAAACAACAACAACAACAATAAAATCTAGCTCATTTCCTAACCAGATTGACTCAGTCTGCCCACAATAAAGACTATGCAAAAGAGGCATGCTCATTTTCAGGCATAACTACTATTTATTTTAGCTTTTACTGTCCTATATGTTATATCTAGTTTTTGATTAAAAATTACATGATGTGAAAAAAAAAATAAAAAAATACACTGTCAAAAGACAATGTACAACACAATCAGACCCAGATCTGACCCCGGTTTTGGAATTATCAAACAGAATTTAAATATATGTATATATACAAACAACCTTGAAAAGATAGTCCAGAGCAAAAGACAGTCATCTCTCTGCTTGCAAGACATCTAGAAAAATGGACACCAATGGAGAATTGCCAACAACATACATTTCTCATTTCTACATTTTCTTGGCTTCTAGTGAAAATTTTTCTTTAGTGCACCATTCTGCTGGCCACTCTGACAGAAGCTAAGACCAATTCCATTCAACTATCATATAGCATTTAATTAAGGTTGTTATCTATAGGACTCTGAGCAGAAGAGTGAGTCCAACTAGCATTATTGAACTTAGGGATGACCCAGGCTCCTGGAATGAACTAGCTGTTTTTTCTTAGAAAAGCCAGGTTGGAGAGGATGTGGAGAAAGGGGAACCGTCTTACATGATTGGTGGGAATGAATGCAAGTTGGTGCAGCCATTTGGAAAACAATGTTGAGGTTCCTCAAAATGCTGAAAATGTAGGTACCCTATGACCCAGCAATTGTACTACTGGGTGTTTACCTCAAAGATACAAATGTAGTAAAAAGAAGGTCCATATGCACCCCAGTGTTCATAGCAGTGATGTCCACAATAGCCAAACTGTGGAAAGAGCTGAGATGCCCTTCAACAGATGAATGGACAAAGAAGATGGGTTTCATATATATAATGGGATATTGCTCAGCCATCAGAAATGATGAATACCCTACTTTTGTATCAACATGGATGGGACTGAAAGAGATTATGCTGAATGAGATAAGCAGAAAAGCCAATTATTATGTGGTTTCACTTGTGGACCTTAAGGAAAAGCATTGAGGACATTAGGAGAAGGAAGGGGAAAATGAAGAGGGGGGAATTAGAGGGGGAGAAGAACCATGAGAAGCTGTGGACTTTGAGAAACAAATTGAGGGTTGCAGAGGGGAGGGGGTTGGAGGGATAGTTAGGCCTGTTGATGGGTATTCAGAAGGGCACATACTGCATGGAGCACTGTGTATTATATGTAAAGAATGACTCTTGGAACATTACATCAAAAACTAATGACATACTGTATGGTGACTAACATAACATAATAAAAAATAATAAAAGAAAAGGAAAGAAAGAAAAAAAGACCAACCAGCCACGTGGCTTTATCCTTAAGTTTCTGTATTAAAGTGCTCCCTTGGCCTAAAGCATATATACTCAGGTATAGCGGGTTGTATTAGTGGTTGCACTAACTCCATATTGGTCCACAAGGAGAAAATCTGGAGAAATTCTATATCCATACAAAACCTAGACAATAGGTCAAGACTGAACTAAATGCCTTTCAGAATTGAGGTAATGTCTTTGATCACTTCCTTCAGTTTGGGGACAATTTCTTTCCCACCTTTTCTAATTGAATGACATCATCATAGAGTTAAATACCTAATGGACTGTCATAAATTATAAGTTATATATCCCTCCAGGAAGTTTTCCTAAGTAACCAAGGATAGTCTCAGTTTGGAGAGATCTTTGCAGTCATCTGCTGTATATGCAATCTACCAGGTTTCCTTCAACATTTCAAGGTCTCTTATAATCATCCCTGAGGTACAAGTCATCATGTTTTGAGGAGGAAGGCAAGCCAGGAATTAGTAGAGTCCCTGTAATAAAATGATATTCACAATATTTGTGCACCTCAAGAGGTGGTTCCTCAGGAGGAAAACACAATTGGACATTGCCTCCAAGTAACCTCCTGACTGGCTGGCTGGGAAACCTTGGGATTCCCAGATAACTGATATGACTGAAGCCAGTTCTTATTTTCTTTTTCTTTATTTCTTCTTTTTCTTTTCCTTTTTTTTTTTTTTTTTTTTTTGAGAAAGAGAGATTATTTGAGGGCAATAAGGCCAACTGTGCATCTTTAAATGCTTGACCAGCCAGTTGGCATTTATCTACCCTCCAGAATGACTGAGTAAAGGCAACAATAATGAAGATGGGGAAAATATCAGGAATTTTGATAGATGTTTTGTGTTGGAAATGTAGGGGCTGGAGCCAATCCCTAAGGTTCCTAATACTTAGTAAGTTCAGGGAACTGGTGGTTACGTTTTGTCAGAGCCATGTGTCAGGGGTGGCAGATCCAGTAGTTAATTACATTTAAGGTGCTTCCAACAGCTTGTAAAAGCCTCATCAGGGCCTTTTTCTTCATGAGTTAATCTTCAAAGGGTGATTTTGAAAGACAGAAATCATTAATATTGTTTCTTCCTCTGTAAGTCCTGGAGCCTGAGATGTTTTCTCCAGATGCCAAGTCTTTCCTCCCCTCTTTCACCCCCAAATTGGTTCCTGTTCCATTAGTCATAACTTAATCTTTTTTTGCAACCATCCTCTGTTTTACCCAGACCTTTTCTCAGAAGGAATAGGTGCATGCGGAACAGGACCTTTTTATAAAACTGACAAAAATCTATTATGTCCTCCACTATTTGGAGTATGGGCTGCTGTAAGGACTTTTGAAGAGAAATGTCATTAACAGTGTGGTCATTATCCTTATGATATAAGATTATGTCAATTCAACAGAGGAATCTGAACCAAAATTATTTGAATTATCTACACCTTCTTTTGGCCAGGTTGACACTCAGGAAATGTACTGAATAGGCTTGCATAATATTGCTATCAGGGAAAAGAAAGAAGAGTCATGCTCAGGAATGGTTAGGACAAAATATCAAATTTTCAAAATAGATCTCATAGTCCTCATTCTTTTCATCCTGACTATTACCTAGGAAGTGACCTAGGGAGATGATCCCTTTCTGGCGATAGCCACATTCAGTGACTAACCTAACTTTGTAAGGAAGAGATAAGGGAAGTTGAGTCAGAAGTATTTCTAAGTTAACTTTTGGAGATGCTCTTTCAATGTTCAAACTTACCAGATACCTACAGATGATGCAAGCATTCAAGTATGTCAGCTTTGTTGAGTGGATCATTAGACGGCAAGGGATTCAGGGAGCTCCAAACATGACACAGGTGAAGATCAAAGACCATATTAGTGTGGCCAAACCTTGATTGGACTGGAAGAGCAACACAGTGATGTGAAAAAGTGAAGGCAGCAGTGAGCCATAACTAGTAGCCCATAAAGAGGTGAAAGGTCTGACTTAGTCAGTTTGTCAGGAATGAGTGAAGACCATGCCCCCTGAGATGTAGCTTTTCTCACCATGAGAATACAGGTAAAATTTATGAGGAATCAGAAATTCTGACATGCACTGGTAATTTCCACATCAGAGACGTACAATCCTTTACTTGGCTCCATCTACGATGATGGGATATGTAGCCATACCTGGTAGTACAATAAATCTGGGCAACAATGGTGACAGCTGGGGTGTGTAGGTTTTGATTCTACTCAGTCACATTGGAGAATGGGATCTTACCATGGATATGAGGGACCCATACAGTTTGACCTGTAGCAGTGATTTATTTCTGTAGTTCTGTGAAGGGTATGTTTTATCTGTGAGTTTGGAGCTTACTATAATAACAGACCATTAGCAACAAGTCAGTAAAAATACAGCAAATTTCATTAAAGAAAATAGTGGCTAGATCTGTGACAATGGCTTTGAATTTAGTCCATGAAGTGGTGTGACCATATGCATTATTGATTCTGTACAGTTGATACTGAAGCAGCCCAAAGGACAAAATCAGGTTTCAGCCTAGCAGAACCATCAGTGAATCCTGCCCAAACTTTTAGGGAGCCTCTGTGAATTGAGAGCCCCTTGGAGCCAATGGCTTTTCTTCACATGGAGGAATGGTGTATAAAGTTTCTCACCAAGGAATAGCTATCACTTGTTCTTATAAAGCCAAGGTGCCTCTGAGGCCAGCTGTGTTTTAAATATACCATTTACAGTGCAAAGCTGGCTGGGCCTTCCCACCTTGTTAGTTGAGTCCAAGTTGATATATACTCAAATGGAAATATCAAGCAGGGGTGTCGCTAAAGTTCCATGGGTCAGGAATTCAGTTTTGACAAGAGCCCAGTAGCAAGCTAATAGTTGCTTTTCAGGAAGGGTGGTAGCTGTGTCAAGGAGACGATAAGTCCAAACCCTAAAACAACTCCCTTGAGTGAAAGTTGCCTTTCTTTGACAGAAGCCTGTAATTGGCAGAGTCATTAGTCACAGAGACTTGCAATTCGAAGGGGTCATTAGGGCAGTGGAGCCCCAAATGTACAGAGTGTGCCACAGCTCCCTGGACAGCTTCCAACACAGCCCATGGTTTGGGTCTCACTTAAACCAGGGTGCACTGTGGCTTAGCCAATATAAAGAACCATGTAGAATGCCCATAGGAGACACATACTGTCTCTAACCCCCAAGCAGTCCAGTAAGGGGTTTAAACTCATTTTGTTGGTGGGAAACTGAAATAACATTTTTTCCTTGACTGCTGAGGGGCTGACATTATGAATCTGCCCATACAGTCTCAAGAAACTTGGCTTGGTGACTCATATAATGCCTTATCATTGTTCCAGTGGGAAACACTCAATCTTCCAAGGTTGCTCGCTATGCAAACATACTTGAAAGATAGCCCATAAGAAAGGACAGTCAGTGTCTCTGCTTGCAAGAAATGCAGAAACATGAGAACCCATGGAGAATTGTCTCTCCACTGTACACTGTAAAGCTAAGCTGTGCACTAAAAAGGATGGATTTTACTTCATGTAAATTATATCTGATTTTTCAAAAAAATTCTTTTAAACTTTCATTCAAGAAATCAGAAAAGATGGGAGTATGAGGTAATCTGGAAATTGTTTCTTTTTCTCTGTTGTCAAGAGATTTATTTCCTATGTGCGTTTTTCTAAACATATAATTGGATTAGAACAACAAAAACCAAACAAACAGGAAAACCACGCATGTTCTTAAGTGAAAGGACCTCATAGTATCCTAAGCACTTGAATGCCATCAGCACTAATTTATTAAATTGAGTTCAGTCAGCTGTAGGTACCCTGAGAGAACTACTGAGATGAGTGATTACATATCCCTTGAGATTGCAATTACTGATTATTCTCAGAAAAGGCAAAATTTATGATGATGCATTTGTTGACAGTTCACAGATCTTATATTATCAAGTAGAACTAAGTCTTGAAGAATTCCATGAGAAGACGTTCCTGTAATTTATTCTTCTAAAACTCAGTATTTTGCTAGTATAAAAAATCAATTATTCTAGATTACTTCAGAGAGAGAGAATTTTGGGTTTTGGGCCTATATCAGTGATTCTCAACTCTGGCTGCATATAATTTTCTGAGGTGCTTTACAAACAATAATGCTAGACATCATGCCTATGGATTCTGATTTAATTGGTCTGGGGTGGGGCTCATGCATTAGTGTTTTTGCAAAATTCCCCTAAGTTATTCCAGGATTATGACCAGACTTGAGAACCACTCACCAATGCAATGGTATATCCTGACATGCTATCCTCTTTAGCTATTTGGTCTGTGAGAAAATTTCTAATACAAACCTTAGAGTTATTTAACTATCTGAAAAAAATAAAAGTATGCAGAACATTTTTAAAATGTTATGGCTTTTCTTTAAAAAAAATGTTATGGCTTTGACTTTAAAATTCAAAATGAAAGGTGAAACTCAAAATATCAATTCATTTCTGCATGTCTTAATTTTGGAAGTGGAGGTGGCAAATCAGAACCTTCTGGGTTACTCTTTCAAATTAAAATAGCCATGTTTCCACCAGGAAATTCTAATATTTGGAAAGGAATGTCAGTGGAAGAGGGAGAAATATGTAAGAGTTCCCTGCATGATTCTGGTCCTCACTATGGCTACCACCCCTCTATCTTTTGTGGAAAACCACTGATTTCTCTCTTTTGCTTCTAACTTGCCAAAGGAGTTAGATATGCTAAAACCGCCAGTGGTCAGCCCCAAGTCTCTACCCTCTTGTTATGTAATCAGATTAATTATTTAGTAAGCCCCAAAATATAAACCTGACAAAAGGAACACTATTGTTAAGAAAGACACCACAAATTAGAGAATTTAGGCACAGAAATAACCAAATGCTTCCCTACTCTAAAAAATATATAACTTTATTCTAGAAACAGTCACAAACTTGTGCTTAAATATAAACCGTAAAATTTATACAATGAAAAGAAGTAACCATATTGGTAAAATAAAAGTATCATATTCTGAACTCAAATTTCTCAATGAAGTTTCTAAACTTCATTGTGATGAAGTCCCAAAAAAATTCCCATTACTTTGAAACCTAAATAGTAGTAGTAGTAGTAGTAATAATAATAATAATAAAGTTTCAAAGATTCCTTTCTATGTATACTTTATACTTATGTCTTGCTTCCAGAAAGAAATAGAAGGTGATCTCTTTAGAGTCTTTTAATTGCTACTCAAACTATGCTCTATGGACCAGCAGCATCTGAACACCTCAGGACTTGATAGATACCCAGAATCTCAGGCTCCAGCCCAGGTTAACTGAATCAGGATCAGCCTTTTAACAGTATCTGCAAGCAGTTCTTATGCACATTAAAATTTAAGAAGCACTGTTCTAGCCCACTGCTTTTAAGAGGGTCATCAAGGGGCACCTGGGTGGCTCAGTGGGTTAAAGCCTCTGCCTTGGACTCAGGTCATCATCCCAAGGTCCTGGGATCAAGCCCCACATCCGGTTCTCTGCCCATGGAGAGCCTGTTTCCTCCTCTCTCTCTGCCTGCCTCTCCACCTACTTGTAATCTCTGTCTGTCAAATAAATAAATAAAAATCTTTAAAAAAAAAATCTTTAAAAAAATAGCTTGAATCTTGTAAAACCAAAAACTCTAGACTTTATGTTAACTTTATGGAAACATCCAGTAGTGCCTATAAATATCTTACATAGCCCACAAAATAATCCATTTTAAAGAATTATTTTAAAAAGACAAATATAAGAAATTTAAAAATCTCTTCAGCTCTTTTCTTAAGCCATTGAACAAGATCCTTACCAGAGAGCAAGGTGGGATTCCCATTGTCCTCCTTGAATGAAGTTAGTAGAGGACGGAGCTGGAGTTAGCTTGCTGGTGGGTGTGTTAGAGGCCACATTGTGTGTTTCTCGTTGCTACTCTTTTTATCTCTGTTTCCCATTTCTATTTCAGAAAGTGAACACTACAGGCTGCAATTTGCTAACAAGCAAAAGTGCAAACTGCTCTTGGGGGAAAAAAAAAGAACAAAACACAACCATAGCCTCCACCTGTTCTTTTCATTTCATATCAATGCTACATAATGTTATTTGTCCAGATAACAAACATCAAGGAAAAGCAGTGGGAGACAAAGCTTCAAACTTAGTTGTGTCCCCTTAAATAAATAAATGGCCTTATATTCTCCAGAATGGTAATGAAAAATCAAGCTAATTTGCAAAAGCAGCCCCGATTTAAACAATAACAGTAGTTATAATAAAATAATAACAACAATAGCAAAACATTTGTTTATTTGTTCTTACTGGTACATCTGAACATTTTCTCATATGAGTTTTCCCACTTTTGTTAGTGTCTTCTGTATACCCTTTCGTTCATACTGTGACCTCCAGGTGAGAATGCTTTCATATAATTTTTCACACCCAGTTAAGTGATGAATATTATCGTGAGAGTAAAACTCTAGACTTTATGTTAAGATTTGCACAGTAAGTATTTTGAACTGGAGACCATTATGTCATGTACATAACATTTTCACAAGCTGGCAGTCAAAGGGTTTTTTTTTTTTCTTTTCATAATACATAAAACACAGAATTAAAAATTTTCCAATTTATATAATTTGGTCTTGGTGGATAATTATGCCACTAATAAACACCATGCCTGAGAGTAGCATGTAGAAAAATGTATTTAGTAAAACCCTTGGCAAGCTGTGCCAATATGTGGACCACGTATGATGTAAAGGGCCAGGCCCTAATAAAGACCACGCTTTGGAAAGAATGCGGTGTGGATTGGCCTGATATACAGGGAAACAAGTCTGCCCTCTCAAAGTAACACCTTGTGCCAAAAATCATAATATGAGATGCTTGGCTCAATGCCACTGTAGTAGAATCTACCTATAGCCCTTGTGTTTCTGCAGCGGCTGTAAGCCAATCTCCTAATCTCCATAAATAAATGATTGAAAAATGCAAACTAGGAAAAGATGAATTAGGATAATATTTAATTAAATCACGTTTGTTTTGTTTGCTTATTTTTGCCTCCTGTGATCACCTCCCTTTTTCTTGTTTCAGAGGAGCTATTTTGCTTTATATGGGATTAGAAAAGAAAAAAACAGCCAGACTTTCATTATGCCTTAATTTAATGATTGTATTTTCCTAACTCTGTTCCAGTCTGATTGTGGTTTCATGCCCTTATCAATGGTAGGAGAAATAGAAGTTTATGAAGTGCTACTCTTTTGGGAAATGGTAAGGGGCTGGGATGATTCTTTCATTACAAAAGGAAATTTAAATAGAATTGGGATCTAGAAAGTTATTGACCTGAAGGTTACTATATAAATCAAGACTAGATTATTCAGAAGAAGGCTGGTGTCTGATTACAGACATAAAGTTTATCCTGCAATAAAAAAATTGAGGGGACAAAAGAAAGTATTTTTAATAATGCCTAACACAGCCTATACCCCCTATCATTTATTGATCAAATGAATGAATGAATAAGAATCACAGTATCATTTTGCATATGTGTTAAATTATAGCTTATATTTCAAACGTGCTGGCTAATAAAATTAAATTAGATATGATGGAAATATCATTGTCTTGTCTTATGCTAATTAATGGCAACTTTTGACACAGTGGACCATAGGCTTCTCCCAATGCCCACCTCTTTTGGAATCCACAATTCCATGGTTTCCTCATTTTTGTTAGTTTGTTTTACTTCACTAGCTGTTCTTGATACTTTTAGCAAATATTTTGTCTTTTACTCTTATCACTAAATGGTAGAAGCCTTCTGAAAAAATTCAAATTTATATACTCAGTCCATAGCTCTCTTCTAAGCTTGAATCTTGTAGAACCAAAGCCTCAATTATCTTACTAACCTGGAGTCCCATTGGCTCACAGGTATAAAAATTCACCCATATAGGAGAATAATAAAAATTGTCTCCCAGGCTTTTCTGTCTCACAAAGTAAGACCATCACATACTCAATTATTTTAGCTGAAAACCTAGGCAGAAACCTATGCTTGGTTTCTGACTTTCTTTACCACCTCCCTAATATGCAATCCATCACCAGTCACCATCACTTTTAGCTCTCTAATATATCTTAAATCTATGCTCTTTTCTCCATCCCTACTGTGAATCCTAAACCCTCATCATCTTGTGGCTGGGTTGCTGCCAAAACCCATGTTTGCATGTTGACTCTTCCACTTCTACTCTATTCGCTCCAAACAACCAGAGTGGTTATAATTTTCACTAACTTCCTTAAAGCAGTTCCATGGCTTCACATTAAAGTCAGGAAAAATAAGCTCAGCTGCTTGACCTCTGAGATCTTGCACATACTGTTTCCTCCCACCTCTCCAACCTTGGTTCATGTCACTCTCCCCGCTGCTCCCCAGGTGGCAGCCACTTTGGCCTCCTTTAGTGTTGCATGTGACAAAATATTTCCTTTTTCAAGGTCTCTCATTTCTTTTTCTCTCTATGAGGTTTCTCCCTTTACTCTTGCTTTGGCATGGCTGGCTCCTTCCTATATTTAGGTCCCAAATTTTTCCTTGCCTTCTCTGACTATTCTGTAGTACTGCCATGGCATTTTTTTTCCCTGCCATAGATTTTCAGCCATCATGGTTGCATCTGATTTGCAACCATCTGATTTGCTTTGCAATATTTATCACAATCCTTAAGTATCTCTTTCCTTTCCTCTTTTCCCCACTTAAATGTAAGCTTCCTGAGGATAAGAAGCTTGTTTGTCTTGTTTAATCTCCGATGTCTTATAGATTGCAAATGTTCAGCAAATAATCGTTACATAAATAAATGAGGCTGTGAAAGAGTACTTCTCACTAGTACTATATTTAATTTCACAAATTACTGCTCATTTTATTTCTTTAATATCTCAAAACAGTATGTGCAAGATCTCAGAGATCTCCCTTCCTCCCTCTCCCTTCCCTTTCTTTCTTTCTTTCTTTCTTTTTTAATTGTACCATGTCTAAAAATTTCATATCACGCGAATTTACAAGGAACTACTTTCTCCTCTTTGGGATAAGCAGTAGTGGTAATGGTTGGGAATTATTTTTTTAATCATATAATTTAGATTGTTTAAATATAGAAGTGCTTAAATAAAAACATTGCAGACACCCCCCTAATTTTGGGGTTCAAAGACCAACTAACTAGTAATAATTTATGGTAATATGATTATTATTATCTGTTGAGTACAAGTAGTGAAGTTAGCTCTGTAGAGAGCTATTCAGAAAAAACACAGGACTTGCTACAGAAGTAAAAGATAGTTCATGTCTTGCTTTTCTACTCCTCTGGTATCTCTGCTTTTTTTTCCTTTCCTTCACATCCTTGTAAGGCTAAAATATTCTGAACATTTTCAGTGTGCTCTTGAGCAGATGTTAGCATGCATATGCTAATTCAACATACTTCCTTCCTACTCATCCCTACATTCACAACATCTTCAGTGTTTCTAAACAAAAACACTCAAACTATCCAGATCAAAATAATTATATATATACACACACACACATATATATGTGACACACACACACACATACATATATATATGCACACATATATATATGTATGTGTGTGTGTGTGTATACACACACACACACACACACACACACACACATTTAAAAAAATCTTAGCTACAGAGAACTGCATTTTTTTTTCCTGACAAATTTTGAATTTTCTGTAGAATTGCTAAGGGTCTAAGTTTGAGTTTTCGGAGTTTTCATCAGTGTGTAGGTATCAAGAAAAGGAAAGATTTATATCTTGTAAGAAAATAAAACAATATGTGTTTTTACATAATTATTTAGTACTATTCCTTCATGTGGAGAATTATACCCAAACAAGCAACTAAAACATCATGAAGCTGTGCCCTGATAAACCAGTCTTCAAACACTTCTCAAAATGAGCTACCTTTCAGAAGGTATTTTTACCATTTTATTTTCCATGTCCTGAATTTGCATATTTGTTTATTCATTTATCTGTTAGTTCAACATTTATTAAGCACCCATTTTGTACAATAAAGCATATGCTTTGTAAAATATAAAGACTCAGGGACTCTCCTCAAAAAGCTTATATTTCATGTGAATAGACCATTCAAATTTAAACAAAGTTATTAAGAAATATAGAAATAAAATGATTTCATTTGAATCTTCAAGAAGTAATAAGATCTGATAGACATTGGCATTAAGAGACAGAGGGAATGTGATGAGCAAAGTCAGAGATGAAAAAGCAAGAGAATTGTGCTCAGAAATAAATAGAACAGTTTGCTTGGAAATCAAATGTAGAAAGAGAACAACATGAATAAGATAAAAATAAAACTATATACTGAAGGGCACCTGCGTGGTTTAGTGGGTTAAGCCTTTGCCTTCGGCTCTGGTCATGATCTCAGGGTCCTGATATCCAGCCCCATATCAGGCTCTCTGCTCAGTGGGAAGCCTGATTCCCCCTCTCTCTCTGCCTGCCGTTCTGCCTATTTGTGATCTCTATTTCTGTCAAATAAATAAGTGAAATCTTAAAAAAAAAAAAAAAACTATATACTGAGACCAACTTAAACCATTAACGCAAGCAAACCTATAAACTTTATTCTATAGGAAATAAAGAATCATTGATAATGCTTAGGTAGGAAAAAGGCTTGACTACATGTGTTTTTATAGGATTAAGATGACAAACAAGATGGATTATAGGGAAGTTATTTAGAGACAAAGAAATCAAATAAAAAACAAAGTGTATCAGACAACTGAGATGGTAATTAGGAATTCAACTGTTAAATGAATAAAAGAGAATAGATGTGATAAATATTACAGACGTGGAATGGATTTAGAAATGAATTAGACATGGATGTAAAGGAAATGGAAATTTTTGAACTTGAATGCATATGGTGATGAATTCCTATAAATGATATTTGACAAGTGAAAAGAAATACAAATATGAGGGTGAAGACAATAAAATCATTCAATGCATGTTATGTATGTAAATATATCCAGTTGAAAGGTGGTAATGTTGGACTCAAACTGGGATGGTAAATTCTAGGGGGCTAGAAAAAGAATTGTTAGTTCTTCTGAGCTCACTTTCATTTCAGGAGTGCCTGCAAGTGCTTTAATTTAAGCCTTGGTGTTCAAGGCTTACTAAAGATTATTTGGCCCAGTTACCCATGAACTAAGAAAGTGTCATTTCTCTCTCTCTCTCTCTCTCTTTTTTTTTTTTTTTTGCACTGCCCTAGCCAATAGGAAGCACTTTATGTATTTTAATTATGATAAAAAACTCTTAAGACAAGTACTAATATTACCAATATTTTACAACCAAGGAAATAAAGTCATAGAGTAACTAAGTAATTTGCTCATGATTACATAAAGCCAGTGAAAGGCAGATCTAGATTACCTACTCAAGGTCTTCAGTCTGCAGTTAAATCCCACCAGGAATCTTGAATCTCCCAAAACCAAGGTTGTCAGGAGTCATTTGAGCCATTCACACCCTGAAACTCGTCTAACAGTTCCATGGAGTGTGGGTTATTGGTTTTCACATATCTACTGAGCTGTAGCCTTCACCATCAACTTTGTTGAGTCTTCTAAGTGAGGCTCAGTCTGCTTTGTGGCACTGGGGGCCTGCCCCATTCTTTCAGTTGGAATCTCACTTATCTGGAGATAATTTTTTCTGCCTTCTTCCACAACGTATCAGACCTTGATCTTCCTAACTCCAATCAATAGTTTGAGACTTTCTTCAACCCAGTTTAATGGTGTTAGAAGCATAGTTCTACAACTCGTCTTGTTTTGCTAAGAGATTCTGCATCTCCCTCACCAGAGAAAATCTTGCTAAAAAGAACACAAGTGACAAAAAGAGCTGGGACTCATTAGAGCCTTGCCGTTGTTATAGCACAAGGCAGAATCCAAAGAAAAATGACGGAAAGACCCACAGAATAGTGTGAGGAGATAATGTCACTTAGAAGAAAGGCAATGGACATTAAAACTTGTTTTATGACCCTATGCAAGCAAATTTCTCCTCTCAGTTTACTTAAATGTAAACTGAAAATAACTATTCTACATGGTTTTTGTGAGACTTAAATGAGATAATTCTTATAAAATACCAAGTATAGTTCTTTGGGTTTGTAGAGTCTAAATAAATGCAGCCATTATCATCCTTACCATTACTTTCATTATTAGGCAGAGGTTCAGTCCATGAAAATAGAAGCTATTTATCAGTGATAAGAACTAGCATCTGGCAATTTCAAAACCATTTGGAAAGGAAAGAAACTTCCATATAGATGATAATCAGTAAATGTAAAGTTCATTTTAAGCAATTCTAAATGGAGAGATGCAGAATTTTCTGCAAATAGAAAAAAAGGAAAAAAAAAACAAAGAAAAAAGTGACATACTGGCATAGAAACTGAGAGAAGAGGAAAATAACATGTGACACAGTGAATTCCTATAGAATTTGAATAATGAAAGGCTGGGAAAAATCTACATTATATTAACAAACAAAACAACCACAAACTATTTAGTGAGAAGTGGAACTTAATATCAGAACCTCACTAGTCCATATTCTAGTAGATATGATTATACTTAGCTATTTTTATCATTTAGCTCTATGCACTTTCATTCTTTTTTAAAATTAATTAATTAACTAATTAATTAATTAATTTGACAGAGAGAGCACAAGCAAGGGAAGTGACCGGCAGGGGTAAGGTAGAAACAGACTCCCAGCAGAGAAGGAGCCTGACATGGGGCTCTATCTCAGGACTCTGGGATCATGACCTGAGCTGAAGGCAGATGCTTAATCAACTGAGCCGCCCAGGCACCCTGCACTTACATTCTTTAGTGTGGATTGTTTTATTAATTGCCATCTTGTCTCCATGAACTGCATAGGTTGTCACCTGGACAAGGTAGATGTTATTTGCTCATAAAATGTTCAGGTTCTTACCAAGCAAACTAAGTGGCTTTATCTTTGCAGAATGGGCATGCTATTAATTGTTTATCAAGTGAGCCCTTCAGAAGCCCCTCGTATTGTGTTCATAACATTGAGTCACCCAGCTGCTTCTTTAAAAAACAGTATTGATGGGGTGGCTGGATGGTTCAGTCAGTTGAGCATCTGCCTTTGGCAGCATGAGCCTTTGGCTCAGGTCATGATCCCAGGGTTTTGGGACTGAGCCCCACATTGGGCTCCCCATTTGGTGAGAAGCCAGCTTCTCCCTCTTCCTCTGCCTACCACTCCCCCTGCTTGTGCTCTCTCTCTCTCTCTCAAATGAATAAATAAAATCTTTTTTAAAAATTAAAAATCAGAATTTATAAGACCTCTTTTAACTTGTAAAAAGTTTATCAATAAGTATAGAGTAAGTTAGGCTGAGTAACAAACTACTCCAAAATTGTATTGGCTTACAACAATAAAAGAGGTTTTGTTTTCACCCATATTATATGCAGCGAAGAAGCAACTGTAGCTCAGCTCCATGTGATTTTCACTCCAGGATCCTGGCTAATAGCGTAACAGTGTCTATCGTCAAAGAAGGAAAAGGAAAAGAGATTTGGGGTAATCATGTATTGGTTCTTCTTCTTCTTCCTCTTTTTTTTTTTTTTTTTTTAATAGTTGACACACAGTGTTACATTAGGTTCAGATGTACAACATGATTCAACATGTCTATATATTATGCTATGCTCACAAGTGTAGCTACCATCTGTTACCATAAACACTATTATAGTATCATTGACTACCTTCCCCATACTATGCTTTTCATTCCATCACTGGGAGCCTGTGTCTCCCACTCCCCTGTACCCATTTGGCCCATCTCACACAGCTTCCCTCTGGTAACCATCAGTTTGTTCTCTGTAATTATAAGTCTGATTCTGCTTTTCATTAGTTTATTCATTGTTTTGTTTTTTAAATTCCACATATAACTGAAATCATATGGTTTTTGTCTTTCTCAATCTGACTTATTTCACTTACCAGGTATTGGTTCTTACATCTCAGATTTTAACATTTCATTTTGGCCAAAGCAATGTGTGTGCCCTGGCCTGACATCAACAGGAATGGGATAATACTCTCAAAGAGAGGGACAACAAACAGTTTTTTAACAATAATGCAATATATCACAGAAGGTAATGTTAGCTTTTGTCCCACTGAAGTGTATATTTTAAATTCTCTTTTGTAGTCATACATTCTCATGTTCCTATAAACTTGTAACATTTTAGTGTTCTTTTTCTTTAAGATATATAGTTGACAACCACAACCTAAAGATTATTTTTTATATTAAGCGATTTTATTTATACCACTGTTACTTTATTTTTTTAAGAAGCCCAAAAGCACAGGCATTGAAGGATATCTAATAATAGGTTTTCTTTGCATCAGAAATCATGTGTGAACCATTTATGGATCAGATTTTCATTCTATTTGAAAACTTGGTAATTTTACCACATATCTTGAGATGGGTAATGTCATAATTTAGTAGAAGACAGTGTTAATTTCAAGGAAGTGAAGAACAAATGGCATTTCTGAGCCTTGTTTTTAATAAAGATACTTAATAAAACACATACACGAGCAATTTAATAATGGCATGCAATGTTAAAATTTAGTAACAAAAGATGGTTACTTTTAGGACCTTAAATATTTTCTTATGTAAGCAGACACTTTGATTAAGTTAGGTCTAACCCATGTCTCCTAGGCATGTCTCCCAGTTTTATATGGAAACTTCTCATTCTATCAATGATAGAAGTTTCTTAAAGGCAATACCAGGAAAGAAATAGGTGAAATGTAGGGAACTATGTCACTAAAGAATAACACTAAAATAGACTTTCTTCTAACTCTTCCAGCTCTGTAGTATATATTTATTTGTAGAGTGAGGTCTTGGCAGAGGATGGTTTATGCAAGAGAGGGAAATCTATATTGGAATAAGGAATCTGTGGGTCCATTTGATAAAATTCTGTTTCCTTTCTTATTAATACCAAATACTGAATCTTTCTTATTCATATAAATGAATAGAAATTGATATAAATAGAAATTCATATAAATCAATAGAAATTGATTACAAGACAAGTGTATTACACAGCACATGCACACATACACACACACACATACACACACGCACAGCTCTGTTAAGAAAGCATAGAGCAGGGGTGCCTGGGTGGCTCAGTGGGTTAAAGCTTCTGCCTTAAGCTCAGGTCATGATCCCAGGGTCCTGGGATCAAGCCCCGTATAAGGCGCTCTGCTCAGCGGGGAGCCTGTTTCCTCCTCTCTCTCTCTGTCTGCCTTTCCACCTACTTGTGATCTCTCTCTCTGTGTCAAATAAATAAATAAAATCTTAAAAGAAAGAAAGAAAGAAAGAAAGAAAGAAAGAAAGAAAGAAAGAAAGAAAGAAAGAAAACAAGAAAGCATAGAGCAGTGCTCTTCAAACTGCCCTCCACACCAAATGTGGTCCTCCACTACTTTTTGTATGGCTACCAAATTAAGAAGGTTTTTTATATATTTAAGTGGCTGAAACAATTAAAAGAAAAAATTTTAATGTAATGTGAAAATGATATGAAACTCAAATTTCAGTATCTATAAATAAAGTTTTTTTGACACTTCTACTCTTGCTTCTTCCTGCATTGTCTGTGGCTGCTTTGACAGAGACTGACCCACAAGGCCTAAAATATTTGCTTGTGTTGTCATTTGCAGGGAAAGGTTGCTGACCTCTGACAAGGTCATTCTTAAATTAAAATTGCTAGTCATTTGCAGATAGTTTCTTTTCATTTATATTTGGACAAATATGAAAATATCAACAATCTAGTACTTTTATTTTCTAAGAAATGAAGTATTTGACTAATTGTGCCCTCTACTACTAAATGGCAAATGTTACTTAAGTTAATGGTTAGGTTAGGAATTGTGGAAAATTAACAGTATAAATGTTGTTTTCTTCTACTGAAGCAGACTCTTTGTTCTACTATTTATATTAGAAAAGTCTTCATTATTTTCTGAAACTCAACAAGTTAGTAATCATTACCTTTATACTTACAGTTACTAAATGGCACTTCTGTTGTCATTTTTCTGATAGTTCCTTGCATTTTTTGATGGCTTTTTTTGTAGCATTTTTCTACTATGAACCTCTTAGTGTTATGGTTTGATGAATGAGTTTCATAAATTCCTTCTTGAGTGTGCTATAATGAAATGTTATGTTTTGTGAATCTACATAAAGTTAGCATAAGATAAAAGGGTAGGGAAAAAAATAAAATGTTTAACTATTTACCATTTTTGCCTGCATTTCAGCATGCCATAGGTTCCAGAGGAAGATGTCATAACAATTATAGACATATATCCTTCTTTGGACAATGTATAGATAGCTGAAAAAATTTATATAATATGTGTGACATAATAAGAATATATATTTCATCTCTGCTCCTGGTTCTTGACAAAGAGCTACTAAATTTTTTGGAATTTCCTGAGTGATAGAAGCATCTTTTATTCCAATGAAGCAACTCTTCATGGGCTCCAAGGTCACTAGGAGTGACTTCACTCACAGTGAAGAGGACACTGGTCACCAGAAAGACCAGGCCATGATTCAAAACTTAGGACTTTCAGTCATACCTCCAACTTCTTGGGAGGGTAGAGATGCTAGATATTGAATTAATAGTTGATCATGCCTATGTGATAAAGCCTTCATAAGAATCTCTAAACCACGGAGTTTGGAGAGGATCCACTCTAATGAACACATGGAAGTGCTGGAATGATGGCATGCCTGTAGGATGTTGGAAGTTTTGTTTCCCTTCCCCATACCTTGCTCTATTTACTTATTCATGTGGCTGTTCATCTTTTTCCTTCATATTATCCTTTATAATAAACTGTTAAAAAGGCAGTAAGTGTTTCTCTGGGATTTGTGAGTCTTTCTAGACAATTACCAAACCTGGGGAGGGGGCTATGGGAACCCTGATTTATAGCTGATAGGTCAGAAGTGCAGGTGACAACCTGGGACATGTGATTTGAACTGGAGGGGCAGTTTAAAGGATAATTTTGCTGGGTATAGAATTCTAATTCTTTTTTTTTTTCCTTTCAACACTTCAAGTATTTCACTCCACTGTATTCTTGCTTACATTGTTTCTTTTGAGAAGTCTATTGTAATTCTTAACCTTTCTTCTCCTAGGAAAGTGTTCTTTTTTTTTTTTTTTTTCTTTTGGATCCTTTCAAGATTTTCTCTTTGATTTTGCTTTTTTGTTGTATGAATATAATTGTAGATTATTCATTGTATTATTGTATTATTATTATTATATTGTATTATTGTAATATTGTATTGTATTATTATTAATTATTAATTGTAAATGTAGATTTTTTTATATTTATTTTCCTTCTTTTATTTGAGCTTCCTGGATCAATGGCTTAGTTTATGCAGTTACTTTTGGAAAATTTTAGCCATTATTACTTCAAATATTTCTTCTCCTCTTAGTATTCTAATTACACATTAAATCATTTGAAATCATCCCACAGATTTTGAATAGTCTCTTCTGTTTTCTGTGATATTTTGTGTTTTTTTAATTTATTATTTATTTTCCTCTTTGATTTTCCCTTCAGGAAGTCTTATTAACCTATTTTTAAGCACTCTCGTTCTTTTTTAGACCACTTCTAGTCTACTGATGAGCTTATCAAAAACTTTATTTGTATTACAGTGTTTTTGATATCTAACATGTTCTTTTGATTCTTAGATGAGTTTTTTGTCTCTCTGCTTACATCATTCCTGTTATCTTTTCATTTGTCAACTTTTTCTATTAGACTTTAACATTAATTATAGTTCTTTTAAATACCTTCCTTATTAATTTCAAAACTTGTCATATCTGAGGCACTTCCTGATGCTTTGTACCTTCAGACAGTTTTTCCCCCTTGCCTTTTAGAATACATGGTAAATATTTGTTGAAAGCCAAACATATCATATTAAATAATGGGACATGAGATATATAGGCACTTAGTGTGAGGATTTATATTAATCTGGGAACAAACACAGAAGTTTATAATAGCTGTAGGTTCCAGAGGCTTCAGATTTCCCAGTGTTTTTATTTTTTAATCTCTCTCTTGACTTTGATCTTGAGTACTTCTTAGTGAAAATCTGCATCTTACAGCTTTTTCAGCCATAATCCATTATATTATACTGGCCCACTCTCGGTGTCATATGGGGCTAGTGTTCTACAATCTTATGGTTAAATGTCAGTGTTTGAAAGGTTTTGTATCTCTGGTCTGTGACTTCACAGGCATTTTTCCAGTTGAATAGCTTTTTCCTTCTTAGGTGAAACAGAAATGCTAGTCAGATAGAAGGGTAGGATGAAACAAGACAAAACCAGAGAGGGAGACAAGCCCCAGGAGATTCTCAATATCAGGAGACAAACTAAGGGTTGCTAGAGGGGAGGAAGCATGGGCGGGATGGGGTGGCTGGGTGATGGACATTGGGGAAGGTATGTGCTATGGTAAGTGTTGTGAATTGTGTAAGATTGATGAATCACAGACCTGTACTCCTGAAATAAATAATACATTGTATATTAATTTTAAAAAAGAAGAAGATGAAGAAGAAGGGTAGGGTGAACTTGCCCTACTTGAGATAAAGCTCTGGTAAAGTCTTTTTTTTTTTTAAGATTTTATTTTTTTAAGATTTTATTTATTTTATTTTATTATTACAAGTAGGCAGAGAGGCAGTCAGAGAGAGGAGGAAGCAGGCTGTCTGCTGAGCAGAGAGCCCAATGTGGGGCTCGATCCCAGGACCCTGGGATCATGACCTGAGCTGAAGGCAGAGGCTTTAACCCACTGAGCCACCCAGGTGCCCCTGGTAAAGTCTTTTTGCTTCAGAATAGACCTTTGATATGAAGAAATCTCTAATTGTATTTCACAAAAGATTAATCTTTCCCTGCCAGAGGCAAGAAGGTGTCTCTCTTGAAACTTTACTTTGAGAATCTTGAGGGTGAACCCCTTCCCAACACAAGAGTCACCAACAGTTTCTCTCTCAAGCTAGTCCACACTCATGCTCCAGCTAATTGTCATAATTACCATTTAAATATGCATACCAATTTATGGCTCTAGTTGCTTCTGCTGCAGTTGGTTCTTGCCTGTTTGTTTGTTTTCCTGACTTTATGTCTCTCCAGATTTTGTGTCAGTTTGCCTTGGACCCTCAGTTCTCTGATGAGTCCAAGAAAATTGATGAGTGAATTCTCACTTCATCTTTTTTTGTTGTTGTAAGGAAGGAAGTGGCAACTTCCACACTCTTTACACATCAGTGATGAGAACAGAAGTATCCCATTTTTGCTTGTTTGTTTACATAGCTCTTTCTTTTTTAAGATCTCAAGCTCAAATAGCACATATTTAAAATTGTCTTTCTGAGAATAAATGAAACAAGATGGGATTGGGAGGGAGACAAACCTTAAGGGACTCAATCTCACAAAACAAACTGAGGATTGCCAGGGGGAGGCAGGTAGGAAAAGGGTCGTGGGGTTATGGACATTGGAAAAGGTATATGCTATGGTGAGTGCTGTGAAGTGTGTTAAACCTGGCTATTCACAGACCTGTACCCCTGGGGCTAATAATACATTATATGTTTATAAAAAAATTAAAAATTTTAAAAAATTGTCTTTCTGTCTAAAATAGATACCTTCTACGATTACTTGCTACAGAGTAGTGCATACATTTGCTTAACAATTAAAAATGTTATCATTTTTAGGTTTGGTTTAATTGATAGGAGTAGTCTGATCCTCACATTAATACCTGAAATTACAAAGTCCCAGAAAAGCCACTACCAGAATTGAGATTTATAAGATTAAGAAATAAGCATTTATGGTTTAAAGCTGCTAACATATTTCAAAAGAGATAATGTTTATATGGTTAACGTGTATGAACTATGCTTCTCAGAAACACCAGGCAGCTTCTAATTGGTTATATGATTAGCATATGGTTTTTACTTAAATAGCTGTCAAGAACATATAATCAGTTTTTACAAAATGGAGAGTACCCAGCAATTAATGGCTGGGGGATGATAGGAAAGAGACTAGACCTTGGCAGAATTTGGCTAACATGGAGACTACATGAGGTTAGATGTCAGAGGTAGAGAAGAGAAAAGGTAAGAGACGTTGTGCCTGAATACGGTTGACCAAGACCAACAACCCATAGAACACCCGTGTCTTTGTGCTCTACAATCCTCACATAAGAAAATGTAAGGGTTTTTAAAAGTAGAATCTTGTTTGTAGGTAGGATGAATAATAAAAGATTAGCTGTACACCCCAGATAACTACTCCTACTCCCGTAATTATGGAGGTAATCAAAGATTAATATTCCTTTCATGAAAAATGGAGATGGAAAGAACATGTTGGTGTAAATCTTATGTATAAACCAACAGGAGTTCAACAGTCTTAAAAAGCAATTTAAACTGAGCACTTCCCAGCTTTGATTTACATTATATAGGCAGCCTGACTATAAAGTTGGCAGTTCTCTTATTACAAATGTAACTCTACCATGCTTCAATGAAACATTTTCCTACTTCTAAACCTAAACCTCTTCTTAAAAATAAATTAACATTTTGGTTTTCAATACTGTATTTTAGATGCAGTTTTATGTTACTTTAGAAACAATAGAACCTTTCATTTGTCCTCAAACATGATGGACAGTGTAATTTATGTTTATTAAATTTTGTATAATCATTAATATAAGCTGCAGCAGCCAAGAACCTTTATTTGGATTATTGGCAATGACTTGAAACACTGTAGATAGGATAACAGAAATAAGGCTTTCCCTTGGTGACCCCGTTTTTTTAAAAAAGATCTTATTTATTTATTTATTTATTTGACAGAGATCACAAGCAGGCAGAGAGAGTGAGGGTGAAGGGGAAGCAGGCTCCCCGCTGAGCAGAGAGCCTGATGTGGGGCATGACCAGAGCCGAAGGCAGAAGCTTAAACCACTGAGCCACCCATGCACCCCCCTTGGTGACCCTTTTGAAATCAAAGTACCTGTGCTCACAGTCTGAAACTTGCCACTTCAAAAGACAACAGAGACAATTAGAGTCAAATTACCTAAGTACTGTGTTTTTTTTCTCTACCTCTTTTGGAACAGATTTTGATAACAAATACAGCACAGTCATTAGGAACATGGATTTTGGTGTCAGCTGGAATCAGGTTTGAGTCCCTGACTCTGCTACTTCCTAACTGGTTTTATGGAAGTCTTATCCTTTTTAAGTCTCAATGTCCGTTTCCTTAAGATAGATACTAGTAGTACTTACCCCACAGGAATGTTTTAAGTACAGAAAAAGATAACGTCATTAATGTGTTAGCATTGGGAATAGAGGAGAGGAAACATTCAAAACATATTAAGATTATTTTAATAATATTCTTTTAACCGGAATCCCTCAGATGTGTAAGTTTCTTGCACTCTGGGGAAATGGTCATATAAAACCGAATTAATTCAATAATACAAGAAAAGTTTGCCAAGCAAACTGACTCTTTAAATTTTCATCTGTGACACTTTATCATATGTGTGTGTGTGTGTGTATGTGCGTGTGTGTGCATGCACGTACGTGTGGGTTTCCTTTTTGGCAGAATAGCCTCCATCTCTGCTACCGTGGATACTCTGTTCATAGGATCAGTGTGCAAGTACCAGCATAGCTAAGGACAGCAGCTGGCTGACACCTACTGGTTGAATCATTTTATCCAGTGGTTGTCCAGCACTACTCTTCTGGAGTAGGCACTTCCTACTGTGTACACTGATGCAAGACACAAACATATACACTACTTAGTGCCCATTCCTGTAGGTCTCCATCTCTGAATCTCTGTTCCCTTCCTCTATCCCCTGCCAACACAATTCTGACAATCTTGCTTACTGTGGTCCATCTTTGTCTCTAAACTTCAAAGAGCCGCTAGAGGCCTTTGTGAGGATACTGGATTCTGAATCACAAAAGATTGTTTTATTTTTAATAAATCTCCCCTTTCTTGCCTTATATTTGGAACCCTTCCCAAGGCAAAACTCTAAGTACATTCTCATAAGTAATCTCTTATTTTCTGCCACTACATCTTGTAAAGGTTCTTCAGATTTTTGGTGAACAGTCCATACCAAGGATGGATCTTACCCACTTATGCCAGGGGAAGACTTGATCCAAGTTACTGATCTGGAATTATTTGGAGAGAGGCAAGTAGAGGAGGGCTAACATCCTCTCTCAGGCACTGACCTCACATGAAACCTTTAAATGGTCTCCAGACAAGGGAACAATGCTTTCCTCTGGCAATGATGAAATTTCTTAAGCTAATTTACCCATTAAATGCCTCATCCAAGGTCCTGATGTCTCACTACTTTTCTATCATGGCCCTGACTTTGGCATAGAAGACTCTCGGGGGCTATGAATTTAGATTCATTTGAGATTACACCTCTCCTGTGATCAAATGATGGACCTAAATGCCAGCCTGTTCTGCACATCAGCTGCAGGAGAGGATCTCAAACACTGCCATGAAAGTGTTCTGCCTTTACAGATCTGGATTGATAGCTGGCTGACCTATGGCTGCCATTCTTTTTTTTTTTTAAGGCTTTTATGTCAGTTATAAAAAGTCAATCTGCTCCACAGTTCCCATATTTATTCTCAGTTCTTTCAAGTTCTAGAGCATTAGCTCTTAAACTTTGCACTGCATTAAAATTTCTTGGAGAGCTTTTTAAAACACAGATTTTTGGACCTCAATCCCTGAGTTTTTTATTCAATAAGTCTGGGAAGGGGCAAGACCCCATATGATGCTAGGGCTAGGGTCTGGGGACCACACTCTGGGAACCAGTGTGCTAGAGCCATTAAGTGCCAAGCTTTCTCTTCCTTGTTTCTTTTCCTAATATACCATAAATAAGAATGTATGTAACTGTGATGCTACATCATGACTGAATTATGACATCCAATTTTCCATCAAAAGTGGAATTCCTATTTCTCTCATCAGCAAGCAATTAGATTCCACAGTCTACTCCTGAAAATCTGCTTTCTGATGTGTCTATTGTAACTAAAATTTTCAGTTTGGATTCCTCCACAAGCAGGCCCTGAAACAAAGATTTGGGTGCAAGTAGTTTATTTGGGAGGTTTATGGGTCTGTCCTGTCAGGACACAGGACTCACACAGAAATTTAAGCATAGAAGCCTTTATATAAAGAGGTATTAACTATAAAATGAGATTGGAGTGACAGAGATTAGCTGGTAACTAGCAAAGAGAACTCTAAAGAATAAAAACAATAGCAGATATAAGGAATAGCCTCTATCCCCAATACTAACACAGACTGCCAAAGGAAGAACCTATGGTAGAGGGGCTCCACCATTCTACCACACACACACACACACACACACACACACACACACACACACACACACACACACACTCTTCTTTCCAGGACTAACAACCAGACCCTTTTTGAAGGGGATGCACCTTGCTTCCATGAGTTCACGGAGGCTGTGAAGAAGCCTAAGTGGTGTTAAGAAGAGCCATCCCCAGGGAAATGTTGTACCAGTGCCACTTCACTGCCAAGCTACTCTATGGGCTGCATGGAAAATTATTCATAGGGATGCTGTGCTTGAGGCACTTTGCTACAAAACTCTCAGAGAGTTGTGCCAAAAGAAGCTGTTCTTAGAGTGTTGACTGCCAGGTGCTACGGAAGCTTCAAGTGCTCTGTAGCTTACCTATTGGAACATACTGGAATCTGGAATCTGGGAGAAAACTCCCTTCCTCTCCGCTGTGTCTCTCCAGCACCCTCTGCTGAAACTGTTTAATATTATGACAACTGACAGGGGAGATATTCTAAAGGGGTCATCTCTATTGTCACAGAGTACGAGATAAAAGGTAGATTTGGAACAAATGAATTGATCACTGGCATAGGAAGCAAAATGTGGAGGTGAGGAAATTAGATGGGGAAAAGAGAAAATTCATAAAACTTCATTTATGAGCAGGTTACTCTTTTAGGAAACTGGAGTCCATACCTAGTGGGCATCATCTGATAGGATTTCCAGAACACATGTCAGAGAAGAAGCCTGGGGTTCTTGCTCACAAAAAGAAGAAGCAGTTGGGGTTCTTGCTCACAAATTCCCTTTTCTCATTAATCAGAATCACTCCTACAGGTGCTTCTTGCCTTATACTTCTGGTCCATCCATGCAAACGAAGGTTAGGTCTGTAGCCCGAGAACAATCCCAGGCAGAGATATATAGTTAGCAGTAGGCTCACATGGAAACCCTGTGAGGTCACTACTTGGAAAGCCCAAGCAGACATAGGCAGGCATGGCATCAACAGCATTAACCCCATCATCATAAAACCCTAAAACAAACAAACAAACAAACAAACAAACAAAACCCAGAAACTACTTCACTCCAAACCAGAATAAAGTAGAAAACAAAAGAAGCATATATCCAAAATTCAGTTTAAATAAAACTATGTAGGCATTTCAGATGGTCTGTATCAATTCCACAACTCCTGCCCAAGCTCTAAGACCTTCTCATAATGATAATGGTTAACACGTGTCAAATACTTACCATGTTCTAGGCAATGTGCCCACTAATTTGTTTACCTCATTTCTCACTCACAGTGAAAGAAAAAGTTAGATACTACTATTGTTATCACATTACAGCTAAGGAAATGTTGGTCTAAAGTTTAAATTAGTTGGTTAAGTCTCCAAAGACAGTAATTTCTGACTCTTACCTCTGGTCCTTAGATTCCTGATGCCACATTCCTGACCACTGGGCTGTGCTCCATGTGCGTTTGCTCTGTACACTGTACTCACTCAGAAAATGTTAATCAATGATGATGGTCTTCAAAATGAGAATTCTGGAATTCAGTCGTCTAAGAAATATTAAGTGACATTCTCAGATACCATAAAACTGCCAGATTTGTCTCCTTGCTTCTCATCTCTTAGAATTTAAAATATTCTGTATACTCAGTTTGAATACTGAATACTCTGCATTCTCAATATTTTGAAAATACTTGCTTTTTTTTTTAAATCTCTTCTCTCCGATACAGATCAATGTATTCTGACTCAATAGTGTGAATCTATTCCGGTCCAAAATATTTATTTTATCTCCTAAACCATACAATGCTCTTTTATTTTTAGCTAGTTACATATTTCCTTACATTATTGTTTTATTTTTATGTTAATGTTATATTTTATGTTATGCATCTTTTAATCGATAAGCTAATAAACTCTTTAGGGTTTATTTAGAGAATTCTCTATTATGAATCATTCATATTTGCTACTTTATCACTGTTGAGTCCATATTAATTCAGTAAGTGTTGTTTGAATAGGCACTATTAAAAGTAGGAATAGCAACAACAAGACATGGACTTTTTGGTCTTAAAGAGAGAATTAACAAGAAAATCCCATTATCCAAATTCAAATTGTTTCATTTAATCAAGTTTCTACTGTACTATGTTCCCTTTCTTTTCTATGTAATTAAAGCCCTCCCAAGCAGATTAAATAAGCAGAAATAGGGTTTTCCTTAATTTTATTTTCTCTCTTAAATTCAACCAGCATTAAACAGGGAGATGTTCCAATCTCCCAGTCAGAAGTAATTTCTTCCTATTCTAAAACAACTCCTACAACCTCTAAATTACAATTGCTCAGTGAACGCCGCAGAGCAGAGGTTACCATCTGTGAGAGTCATCTATGTACTTACTCATGTTACTTACTAGATTGCGAGATCCTGGGGTTCCCAAATTTTAATTTTGAATCCACAAGCAGAGGGATTAGTACATAAAACACTCCGTAACTATATGATGGTTCTAATTCGATTTACTGATATCTGGAAATATACCTAGCAAGATAATAGTAAGCGTAAATGACAAGCAAAGCTGTAAATGTTTTCAAACGTACTCTCCTAATCTTATCTTATCTTATCATTAATATGTAGTAGAAGTATACAATTATCATTTCACAAATGGAGGAACTAAGTCACATAGACAGTGAAGTTAGGGGTAATAACATTTTGAAACTCCAGCTGAACATTGTGCCCTCTATCATATGTTTTATTTAACCGCTCCATTTTGTGCTAATAACCAGGGCACCAAATGCTTATGCCTATCTTGTACTTAGGTATTATATTTTTATCAGATGTATGCAGTGAGGTTTAAAAAGGTTAAAGAATTTACCTGTCAATGCAGGTAAAGTGGAAACTCGGGTGTTTTTGACTCCCAGCACCACCCATTCATTTATTCAATGGTTACATACCACCCAGTCTAAGACACAAACAAAAGGCACAATTCCTGACCCCAGAAAGTTTACAGTCTGATTTATGAATTGATTCTGAAGACCAGTGGAGTTAGGGAAAGGCAGCTTAGGTGATTGTTTTCCTTCCTACACAACACTTTCTCATCCTAAAGGTCACAATGGTTTTAGAGTAAATGTCTCGGGTTTTAGTGTGCATAGTGGATACCTGAAGCACTAATTAAAATGGCAGATTCCTAGACTATATCCTCCTGGAAGCTACTGTCCAAGTTAATAATGATGCAGGTCACCTTTTCAGAATCTTATGGAAAGAGCTCTTTCAAAAGAGAAGTGATGAGCATTGAGTTCTAAACCAAAGCCAGAACAAAAAGCATGCATAGATAAATTGCCTCTCGTCTCCCCAGACTCAAATAAAAAGCAAAAGAAACAGAACTCTCAGAAAAACCAAAACACTGAACAAATAAATGAAAATAATAAAAAGCAAAAACACACTTATTTCTTTTGTATAAAGGCAGACTCTTTCCTACCAAGTCACAGAGGCTCCACTTTACAACTCTTAGCAGGAAAGGGAGCACCATGAGGGCTTCTGAGAATGCCGCTCTGCGGAAGGACTTGTGAGCACACGATGAGCATCTCTTCAGATCATCACTGAGACACTAGCCTTAATTAAAGGAAAACAAGAAGGAAGGCAGAGAGGGAGGCCAAGAGGTAGAAAAGAGGGGGTGTAAGCAAGCCTAAAAGAAGGAGCAGGAAGGGAGGGAGGGCAGAGGCAGAAATAAGATGGTGAGAGTGTCAAAAATTGCAGTTGCAGAAAAACAAGAGTAGATTTAGAGAAAAAGGGAACAATGCCATGCTCCACTATTATAATCTGGAGAGCCAGAGAGGGCAATTCTACTGCATGCTTTATTAAACTGACTTCTCCATTTCTCCCCAGGCTGGACTGCACAGAGGAAATTCATTAGCTCCATTTAAATGCACACCCCAGAGCCCACCTTCAGTTTCCAGCAGAGCACAACACATTTCACATTGGATAAACCACTATGACTCTAGAGAATGATTTTTTTTTTTTCCAACTTAAATCAACCTTCATGGAACAGTTTGTATTCTTATGATTTTTTCATTATATGTGAAGAACTACTCTATAGACAAGGACTGGGTAAAGTCATTATACTAAATAATTCATAGTAGAGAATTTTGTTGTAATGAGATCAACAAGGCGCTAATGCTCCAGGCCATTGGCCTGGGCTTAGAAATAATTTTATTATTGCAAACTTTTTCCCCCCATATTGGTTCTTGTTAAAATGGAATTTAACTGTGCAAATAAGCGTACATATATTTATAACTCACCAATGAATACCAGTTACCCATAATCAAAACTTTAGAATCATTTTTAACTGCTCGTGTGTAACACCCACATCCAATAAATGATCAAGTTCTATTCTCTACTGGTTTTCTTTGATTCCCCTTGGATCTTCCAACAGTGTCCTCTCAGATGGACAGTCCTTTACTGTCCCTTAAATGTGGATGATCCTTTGAGACTTTTTTCTCTTACTATAGCCTCCCAGGATTAAATTGTCCATTTTCATAAATTTAATTACCACTTCTATCCTGATAGTTTCCACAATTATGTTTCCAGACCACACACTCTTCTTAATTTTATTCGTATATTATCAACTGTCTACTGGTTCTTTTATATGCATGTAACAAAAACTAATGTGCCAACCCAAACTTATCCTACAACCCCCAAGCCACACTTTTATCTCCCCTTGTAATCATTAACTCAGAGAATGACATCACATTCATCTAATCAGCCATGCCAGATGTTCCTTATTCTACCACTCCTCTTTCAAATTATCACCATTGGAGAGACATTTTTAAAAGGGGAAAGTGATGCCTCCCAGCCATGGGATCCCCTCTACTGAGAAGGTTATGGCAACAGTAGTCACTGACTTATTAGAGTGACCTCCTTCTAATCTCATGGACATTACAGACAGAACTTTGTAGACAAGGGAAGGATTTTTCTATGGGAGACTTGTAGAGATCTATTCCTGAGTTTCTGTGAGGAATCCCTGGGGAATTTTTAGAAAAGTCTGTAGTGATACTTTGGGAAGAACAATATCCATCAAGTAAATCTGTAATAACTATGTAAGTTATTTCAGTGAAATGAGACAACATCCTTGAGTCAAAGGCTGGAGAAATCAATTGTACCATTGTAATAAACACACTTGATTGTAGAAGCAAGGAAATGTAGGCCATTGAAAGTGAGAAAATGCCATAAACTAAAGTAAATATGACTTACATACCTTTTCAAATTGCAGTTGATTTGATTTTAAGGAGAATCTGTGTGATTTTTGGCAAGTCAAAATACAAGTTGAAGAATTATAATAATTGAATTTTTATTCCAGTGACATATAGGGATGGGTTAAAAGAAGCAAAGTTAGATAAAGTAGGGTGTTTGTCAATGTGATTTGCTTTCAGAAATGGGTGAAGGTACTGCCTTGCTAGTTGCCCAGTAAGGTTCTGGGAATAAAGATAGGATTCATCTAGGTAATGGAGAGCTACTGGGAAGCTAACAGGAATGAGAAGATATTGTGGCAGGCACTTGACCTCCATGAACAGGTCTAATATTTAGAAATCAACTTTAAACCTGACAGCCCTGGGGAATGCAGCATTTCAGGATCCCGGCAGTAAGTCGCCTTCCTAATGAGCTGGCTGTCATACCAAACAGGTTCTTCA
This sequence comes from Mustela nivalis, assembly GCF_964662115.1. NCBI lineage: Eukaryota > Metazoa > Chordata > Mammalia > Carnivora > Mustelidae > Mustela > Mustela nivalis. The sequence goes on along the minus strand of NC_139029.1, from coordinate 67,491,926 downwards.
CCATCATACGTCCTCTCCCATAGTCCTAGATAGTCTCATCCGTGTCCTAGACATTGACCGCAAATATTCACATGCCCTGCAGAGCTCTATAGACAAGCTCTCCTTCACCAGATATTCAGAGGCGGTGCTCTTCATTCTTGACCTTGCATCAGAAAGGGTTTTAACACTTAAAAAAGGAAAATGTTAACCATTATTTTTCGCACTATAGACCTACAGACTGAGAAAGTTTAGGACTAATCTATGCTGGCTCTAGCCGGGATCAGGAGGCTTGCCCAGTGCTAAGCCTAAGATGTCATAATGACTGGCACACCATGCTCCAGTAGACATGTTTCAGGTGAAAGAGAGTTTCTTCAAGGCAGGCGAAATTTGTAAGCTATACGAAAATATGTTAACTGCGTGCGTGCATGCATGCACGCTGGTGTGTGAGGTGTATGTATGTGTGTTTCTGCTAGTGGAGTATAGGAGTCACTTGCCTGAATGTAATCAAAGCAGTGAGAATCATCATTGAAGTTAGAGTCAGAGATGTCTGGAAGAAATGACTTATTTGCAGCCTATTACCTGTTAAGGAGGGAATTTTCATTGGTTCTCCACAAGGGATCAGAGACATTCAACCTCCCTAACAGTTTTTGAAACAAGAATTTATCTTAGAGATAAAATTCATGAAATAATGAGGAAATTTTATCACATACTTTCTCTTTGTTGTTGTAATTTCTAACTCCATAAAGGATGTCCACAGCCATCACTCCCAGGTCCTTGCCACCTTCTTAATTTTAAAGACTTCTCTGCCTGATAAACTTACACACTCTAACAGATGTTGGAAAGTATTCTGCCCAAAGTTTCTTTTTTTTTTTTTTTCTGTTACACAATCATCAGCTATCAAACATTGTGAAACACCCTATATGGTTTTTTACCTTTATATTTTTAGATTTCTCCGACTAGAAAATCACTTCTACAATTTTGGCCCTGGAGACCAGAGAGCTGGCAGCATTGCAGATGATAGCATTTCTTGGCTGTGATATCCACATCTGACTGCCTGCATTTCTCCTTTTCCTGGGCTTAATGGGAACCTTGAAACCATAGTCAAAACACAATAAATGCTGTTCTTAGCCCTCCCTCCTGCCCCGTTGATACTTTTCATAAATATAATATATTTGTTTCTATTTCTTCTTTCATCTCTTCTCCTTTTTTTTTCTTTTGTGATTACCTGGAGAATTATTTCTTCTAGCTCCAGAAGAGCAGCTGCTGCTATAAAAGTCCACTGAATTTTATCCCTGTGACAAGGAACCTTACACTGTCATAAAGATACCTTTAGCATCCCTCTGCATCCTTAGGCACAGAGGAGAGGAATGCCTCTGGGAACACATAGCTGCAAATAGCCTGAATGTTGCCAAGCATCAGAGAGCCCAGATCTGGCTAGTGGTCAGCTCAGGCCCTGGTATCTAGCCAAAGATTGCTGGGAGACCTGGAGGGGATTTAAAGCTATTAATGACCCTGGCCAACATATTTTTTGCAGTAAAATTAGAATAGTGGTGTCTAGCCGATATCAACATTACATTTCAGGGTTTATTTTCTTTTGCAAAGCTTTTGGAAAGTCCACCAATCGCAGCAATTTACCAATTGGTAAGCAATATGATTCCTACAGGTCACCTGGGAATTATTATGCCTACATAAATTAACACAGAAGCAAAATAAATCATCTGTATAATGTTTCCAAACCACCACTTCACTTTGTCAATGTAGATTTGATGTAACTTATCGTGCCATTTATTAAAATGTCAATAATGGTCTACTGAATCCCATATTAAAGTCTTTACCATCACTGCTTTTGATTGGCTTCAGTCTGGAAACTAGCAGGCTCAACAACATTCTCAAGTCCCCATTTAAAGTGTTCCATGTGGTGGGAGATGCTTTGCACCTCCAGATTAAAACCCATGCTCAGAATCTAGTTGCTACTAGATCAGCCTTGACTCAGTGTTGCACTCAGATAACAGGGTCTACTGGACCCCAACCCCAGGCTATTCTGTGTCATGTTTTTACAACTGAGCCCCATTCTTTTTTTGAGTTCTGGTAAATGACGTAGTAATCATGTCTTCTTTTGAATCAGTGTTGTGAGTTTGTTTTTTTGTTTTTTGTTTTTTTTTAAACCATCTTTTTTTTTAAATTTTTTTAAATTTTTAAGTAAATTTTAAAGTAATTTTTTTAATTAATTTTTTATTTTTTATAAACATATATTTTTATCCCCAGGGGTACAGGTCTGTGAATCACCAGGTTTACACACTTCACAGCACTCACCCAAGCACATACCCTCCCCAATGTCCATAATCCCACCCCCTTCTCCCAAACCCCAAGATGGGATTGGGAGGGAGACAAACCATAAGTGACTTTTTTAAACCACCTTAAATCTCATTTGCTTAGGGAATCTGCCATCATGTAAATCTTGAAGAAAGATCGGTCCCCAATGGGCAGCCAAGGAGAAAAAAGGTATTTTCTGTTTTAAAAATATAAAAAGCAGTTAATGGGAACTCACATGTGATTTAAATTTGTCCCATTTGACTCCTCCTGCCAGGGCATTTGAAATAAATGTTCAAAGAAGCATAAATGATTCAGAATTCATTTGGGCAGAAGTAGTACAGCATCCTTATAAAGTGATAGTAACAGCAAAAACCCAGCTTCCTCATCCCCACCCATGATGCTCCAGGTTTAATTATTTCAGCTGATGGCAACCAAGAAAGAAATCAGAACCTTCTTTGTTTTAGCAGTCTGGATCCGGAAAACCACACAGCAAGAAGCTACTGGCTGCAGAGATCGCTCAACTTCGGAGTGTCATCCAGCCCAGAGTCTCCCCGCCTGCAGAAACAAGGAACTGAAGCAACGATTCTATGCCAAACTCCCATTACCAAGCCATTATATTCACGTTTATGTTCATGTGCAACTTGTGTTTGAGTTAACCTACACACCTTATGCCTGCCCTGGATTCATCTTTCTCCGGAAGCACCTGCAACTGGGTTCACTCTTCCAGGACTGATTTTGTTAAAATGAGTGAGATTTGGTCAGAACAGGGCTTCTCTCAGCCTGACCCCTTCCTGGTCCTGTCTTCAGAGAACTGATAGTGTGTTAAGTGTTGAGATAAAGGTGGGAGGCGGGGGGGGGGGGGGCCAAAATAGATTTTCCAGGAGGCTGAAAGAAACTGAGCTACACTTAGCCAGTCTCAGAGTGGTGTTGCTTCAAAATTATAGGGAGTAACTCTCAAAATTATTGAAGAGTAATTGATTTTTATTACAAATTTTCGTGGAGGAGCAGTATTAAAATTTATAAAAATTTACACATTCTTCCCATAGGTAAACTTCCTTATGTTCCCTTTGCAGTTGTTTTCTCACTGCAGCTGCTCCTATTCATTCCATCCCAGCTGCCCCCCCCCACCCCGCCCAGCACAAGCCCCTCCCCCTAGTTATACACTCCCAGTCACCTCCTCTAAAGGCCTCAGGCAGCATCCCCTCCGGGAACCTCTCCACCCAGTTCCTTCACACCCCCATTCCCATAAATAATAGCCCCTGAGGGGTGCAGTCCCTTTTCCACTTGGGGACTTACTTGTTTTTGCTACAAATCGCCCCTTAGGAATTCTGGTTCTTCCTTGGGAAAATGACTTGTTGATCACCTGTCATATGCAGGTATTGCTCCCTTACACATGGAAATGGGGTAGAAGTTATAAAAAGAATTTTTTTTTTTACCATTTTGTTTTGTTTTGGTTGATTTAAATTTGAAAAGAAACTTTGAGTGAAATTATGCATGATTCTTATTCTATTTTTCATCATTGCTGAATTAAGGATTTTGTAATAGAGAATTTCAACAACATCTAGAAATAAGAAAACAGTTCCCTTCATTTGGGGTTTGCTTAATTCTCCTTTTCTGTAAAACAGCTGGAAATTCATGTAGTTTACATCATCAAATAATAGGTTGTATATGAGGACTGAGAAGCAGGACTGTGTAGGGTGCTCATTGTTGGTGAAATCACTTTAAATGGTTGAGGAGCTGAGGAGTCTCTGACCCTGAAAAATATCTAAAAGCTGCTGAAAGAGGAGAGATAAACAGTGATTCTGACGCAGCTCTTGAGTGACTCTGGGAAAACTGGGGGCAAGAAGTTATTTTTGTCAACAAAATAGCCACACAATTTCATAATTTGTCAGTACACACTCATAGAACACAGTGGAGAGTCTGTCACTTTTCTGTAGTTCCTGCTCTACGGGGCCCCTTGTGGACCATCTGTTACCAGAACTCAGTTAACAGACTTTAGAGGGGTCAACTCACTAATCTGGGTGGAACTAATTCTGTGGGGCCTCCTGAGCACTTCTCAGAAGAAGGAACTGGGATCACAAAGGGCACAGGGAAAACCCAGAAGGAGGCATCCCTTGTTCCATCGCTAAAGTACTCTTGGAACAGATAACACTGCCCTGTGGCTGCTGGGATTGTCTGTTCTGACCAAATCCTGGGGATCAGCCTATGCAAAATTATGGTGGAAAATACATGGGTATTTTGTTCTAGGAATGTAGAGTTGTGCAAAAGTCTACACAGAGAGGGAAAAAGAGGTAAGTATCAAAGACTCAGTGACTGATGTGGGGAAGATGAATTGGGAAGAGGCTGCAAGAGAATCTCAAGAGAATCACACCTTGCTACTCAGCCTGGGTTGAATAAAAGTCAACATTGCACTGCTATTCGTAGAGTAAACATCCCTGGGAATGTTATTAAAAACTATATAGCAGGAACTGCTTAAGAAAGGAAAATAGATTGCAGAGGCTATTCACGGACAGAAGGGATGGTGAGTTTTTAGATGACTAAGCCAAAGACCACCAAGCTTCCAACCGGCATGGCACGAACAGTCTACCTTGAGAATCATGCCCTGCTCAAGAATTCTTAGAAATAGGAAACATTCTAGCAAACAGGCTTTAAATAACCAAGTGTGCCTCCTGCATAAATTGTTAACTGCACATAGGCAAGCCTTCCCAAGGAATGATTTCCAGCTTATAGAGCCACAAGCCTATTCCTGATCCTAGGGACAGAAGGATATAGCTGAGAGAATGGATCTGCTCTCATTAGTAAGTGTCTTAAACTATACATCTTAGCTACAGACAGTTTCTTTCTCCTAAATATGCTCTTGATTACAGGAAAGTTCTCTATGTATTTACTTAGGGAATTTTTAATTTATTTAACCAAAACATCTCCAAATAGCAAGATACTCATATAGAGATCATAACTCAAACTTAGTATTACATGACTTTGGCAATGTTATATAACTTCTCTGGGGCTCAGCTTTTTCATCTATACAATTTGGAAATACAGTGCTTTCCTCACAGGTTAACCAAGAAAATCTATATAAAGAATTTTGAATGTGTCAATACCTAGGTATAAGCTCAATAAAATGTTAGGTAGTGCTGTAAAAGTGGTCAAGATTCCTATCATCATAATTATTTGACTAGAAATACCAAATGCAACTATGTAAACATATGTTTCTTATTTAATTTTATTATAAGACTTGAAGAGTGTGAAGTTTGGGAAGTGATGACCATGGGCAAATATGTTTGACACATTTACCTTTAGTAGAAAGAATAATATATAGTTAGAGATAACAGCCAATGATTTAAGATCACCATTACCAAGAAATGATACTCAATTAGTTCAAGTCATAGAATTTGAGGCACAAGAAAAAAAAAGAAGGAAGAGGAGGCAGAGAAGGAAGGAGTAAGAGGAAGAAACAGTACAAGAGGAAGGAAACAAGAAAGGAAAGGGGGAAGGAAGAGGTTATGTTGCCGTATGTCAGGTTACTGGAAGAATCCAAGAAAACACTACTCATTATCTGTCTGTCAGAACTTGAAGAGAAGATTGGGTTTACCTAACATAATAGGATTGCCATTTGCTAAGGTCTGAACGTGTTCACCCAAAATTCATGTTGAAACCCTGACTGCCACAGGTAATGGTACTAATGGGTAGGGACTTTAGGAGGATATTAGGTCCTGAGGGTGGGGGATTAGAGATTTTGCACAAGAGATTCCACAGAGCTCTCTAGGCCCTTCTGCCATGTGAGGATATAACAGGAAGTCTGCGACCTGGAAGAGGGCCCTTATCTGGCCGTGCTGGCACCATGATCTCAGACTTCCAGCCTCCAGAATGTAGAGTAATACATTTATGTTGTTGATAAACTACTCAATCTGTGGTATTTTGTTGTAGCAGCCTGAATAGACCAAGACAACTGGAGATATATGGAGCTGATGATATAGTTAGTCCTTCCTTCACAGTTTGCTTTGCAGGATCTTCTGCTTTCCAAGTTTGCTCCCCGAGTTGGTAGGCTGGTAGCTGGTTAGGAGGAAGTAGGGGGAACTAAGGGTGCTTCAAAGTAGTTATTTTAGGAGACAGCTGCTGGGCCACAGAGTTTTATGGGGTGGGCCCTCACCTCATAAAATTCAAGAAAAAATAAAAGGAAAAATAAATGTGAAATTTGTGTTTTAAGGGAAAGAAACTGGAGTCAAAGAAACTCAAGTTTGGGTGGCAATAGAGTGATAACAGACTAACTAATGAAGGAAAATGCAGATTGCAATTTTGAGTACTCTGCAGAATGTTGGCTTGTCTTGCTGAGGGAGGGACAATAAATAGACCAAGCTAAGCCAGAGAATCATCAATCCAGCCATCACCACTTTAGATTCTTTGAAAAAAAATTCGTTTTAGTTAAAGTGAGAATTTACAACAACAATTTTCTTCAGGGGAAAGACAAAACAAAAGCAAAGCAAAACACAGAAATCCATCTGATCCCAACAGCTGCATCAACAAGAGAACAACATTTAAAACGAATTCTGCAAATGTTAAGAATTTTATTAAAACATATTCCCAGAAACCATGCATAATTTCCTAATGTTGCCCAGAAGTGATTGCCAGACAGATCTTAGCAACTAACATGGTAGAGTTTTTGTTTTGCATGCTGAGCCAAATCAAGTAGCGTTTAGACAGTCATGTTCTAAAACATGGAGTTCAGTAAATACTAGATGAGCACCTAGCATATGCTGGGCATTGTTGGAGAAGAGAAGAAAGATGACCTCACAGTGAACCTGTGCATGTGGCAAATAACACTACAACAACCTATAAGGGCCTATGAAATCTGAGTGTCTTTGCCTCGATTTCCGGATAGGAGAGAATCAAAAGAAGTTCTTAGGACCTGAGCTCTGTTTTTGTTGTTGTTGTTGTTGTTTTTGTTTTGTTTTGTTTTGTTTTTAAGGTACACTATTTAGGCAGGTGCAGACCTTCCCGTGATTCTACTCCATAGACTTAGAACTGCTCAGCTGTGAATTTAGAGACTCTCTAAAGGACCCATCTCTTATCATATATAAAATGCTCTCGGTTATAAGGTGCAATATTTGACGTTCCTCTAAAAACAAAGACAAAGCATGGGAAAAAATAGGGGAAAGAGAGAGGCACACGTTCTGGAATTCTGCAAAATCCATCCTAAATCCACACTGCAGGAGTAAATAAGACTTAAACCCAACTTTCAAAAAAGGGCAGGTAGGGAAACTTGTATGTTTCAACATTGATACTGGATGGAGGAAGGGAGAAATAGCTCCCATGAAAACTTGAACTACAGTTTACCACTTTTGCAGGTATGCAGCCTGAATTCAGAGTGCTCATGTGGTCCAGAAATCCTCAGTAGAGGATTTAATTTGAAGTGGTCTCGGCTTGATAGTGCCCTCAGGTGACTGGCAAGAACAAACAAAAAAGCTTCCCTGGAAGAAGAAAAATGAGAGTTCAACCCAGGACAGTAGAATTGGTAAGATGCATCAAATGGGAGGGGCATCCTGATTTCAGAGATATGCAAATGTCAATACAGTGCATCCTAATCTGAAGAAATCAGGCAGCTGGTGTGAAATTCTGCTTGGTCAAGCAGAGTGGTTTTCATACATGCTAGATTATGCAAAGGCCATGTGGATTTTTTTTTTTTTTTTTTTTTTTTTTTTTTTGTCTTCATTGGACTTGTTCTGAGATTTCTTTGTTCTTCGGTGCTGTTCTGATTTTGGCCATCCCTGAAGTTTTGGCCTAAAATATCTCTATTCGTTTTGAGTGCACTCTCCTCCTTGTTTCTTATCTCTGGTTTTATAGTACATTCCTGAATTTCTACTTTTTATTAATTATTTTATTCAAGAATATTTATTCAGATGACTCAGAACTTCATGAGACAGATGGTTTCTTGTCTTCATGGAGTTTAAAGATCTACCTGGGGATTTTCAGACTTTAGTAATTATTAAGTTAACTTAGGAAGACTCTTAAGAATGAAGGGGTTCCTGTCCCTGTTTTGGACACTCTGATTCTTAGTAGAATTGTTTTTAACAATGCTACAAGTGAACTGGATGCACCCTAATGTTTGAGAACTCTGGGTTAGCTGTGTGTGCTCCCATCTCACCTCCAAAATTCCAGAGTGGATTCTGCTTTAATCCTGCAAATCACTGCTACTCATGGTCCTCGGTCTAGAGAAATAATTAGAATTAAAACTTGTCCATGAGAATTCATTAAGGCAGGTTTGACCCAAGCCAACAGAACCAAATTATCCTGTAATTAGTTGGATTTGATCAATGTAATGGACTCAGCCATGCAATTCCTACTGCTTCCCATTTCCTACAACCGCAGCTGAATTCCTGATAATGGCCCCAATCTTCCACACCCTCATAACACAGCGCCATGCTTTCTGGAATTCCTGCTAGGTGGTGAGTTCTCAATGGGTATTTACTGAAGTGAATGAGTTGGAGTCCCTAGAGGATTCTTCAGTCCCTTTTGAGTGATTAGGGAAAAGTTATATCAGAAAATGAGGTATTCTGCTAACAGCAGAGAATTATGGCTCTATGAGGTGAATTGTATTCTTATTCCCTGGGGGCACATAACTAATTGCTCATGTGTATAGAAAAATCAGAAAATCCCCTTTTATAATTATCTCAGACATCAGACACTTTTCTGTTTTGCTTGTTACAAGCAAATTTGCAAAGCATACCATATTAAGCACCCTGATCATTTTTCCACTTGATTATTGAAGTAGAAGGAGAGGGAGAGTGAGCAAAGTTTCAGAGTTCTAGTCCTGGCTGTGTCACAAGCAATCTCTCTCCTCTAGACTTCAGTAACTATGCCTGTAAAATAATGAAACTGACTTACACGCAGTCGAAACCCTCAGGTTTACTGTAAAATTCCTACAAATCAGCATGTGACAAACGTGGAATGCAAGGCAGAGCTCTCATTACTAATAATGTCATTAGAATGAAGGAGCCAGCTGTTGTAACTTGGTTACTTTCAATAATAGAGATTCAAAATATGACTGGGAGCATATTACAACCTGTTTGCATGCTGAGTGAATACATGCGCCTTCATTCACTTAGCACCTCTGTAGATTTTCAGGTTAGGAAATAAACCATGATACCACTTTAAGCTTGACATTGCTCCACACCTCTCGATCAGGATTATCCTACATCAGGATATTAAAAAAGACACACCATCCACTTTCTTGGTGATATCTCAAGTCTTTCCTTTATTTTCACTGTTAGCTGTTCCACACACCGTGCTGTGGCTGCATTCTTAAAAATGAGCCAGGGAAGGTTGATTGTCAGGCTGTGTAGCTTTTCTCTAAGGGCAAAACAGCTTTTCTGGATCCACCATTTTCCATCTTCTGTGTGTTATTATACAGACCAGAAAAGTGTGAGTAGGTCCTCAAGGTGATGGCAGATGTCATGATGGCAGATCAGTTGTTCCCAAAGAGCGTCTTAATGACCTTATGTTCTAGGACAAGAAGGAGATGGTATAAGTCAGCATGTCAAACCATTTCAAAAGTTTCAAACTCAACCTTAAAAACAACCCAAGTCATTTTCCTTCCTTCTCCAGGTCTTAAAGACAAATTTTGCAAATTGTCACATGATTTACTATTTGGTTTAACTACTTCAGTGTTATTATTACCTCTCTACTCCCAGTCATTCTTATTTAAAAAAAAAAAAAAAAAAAAGCAAAACAGTTCCTCTTAGGGGCACCTGGGTGGCTCAGTGGTTTAAAGCCTCTGCCTTTGGCTCAGGTCATGATCTCAGGGTCCTGGGATCGAGCCCCGTATCGGGCTCTCTGCTCAGCAGGAAACCCGCTTCCCTTCCTCTCTCTCTCTGCGGGCCTCTCTGCCTACTTGTGATCTCTGTCTGTCAAATAAATAAATAAATAAACTTAAAAAAAAAATTCCTTTAAAAAAAACAAAAGACAAAAAACAGTTCCTCTCCTCAAATCCATAAAGAACCCCCAAATCTGGGTGTTATACAAACTTTCCCATAGAGGCACTGTTGACTGGGAGAAGGGAAAAAAGCCCGTTTCACTGCAGTGCTTATTGGAGAGTTTTTCCTGATAATATTAATTTCCTAAAATAGGGCATCCCATCTTATGCTGGGGAAATTGGAAGCCTGGCACCACAAATCCCATAGGGATTGAAACAGCCATCCATAAATCTGCACAGTGTGCCTGATTCTCCCCCCATTGAGCAACTGTAATAGGAGTTCCATAGACACGGCAGGGGCTGAATCAAGACTACCGAGTGAAAGAAGGCTGCTGTCAGCACTGTGTATGCATTAAAGACAGTAGATGACTGGGTGTGCATCCTGGAGCTGTACAGTTTCCCAGAGAGCTAAGTCCTAGATTTTAAAACCATTTGCGTTTATTTACCAATACCTTGCTATGTTATTTATTAAGTTTGTCACTAGACCCTGTTTTGCATTCACTAGTACTTGCTCATGCATGCCTTATGAATATAGAAATTAGCATCTCATTAACTTGATAATTAGGCCAATGATAAACAGCTGTTTGGTTGCCGTGTAGGGCAAGATTTCTACCGAAGTTACTTATCTGCTGTACACAACTGCAGTGCAATTATTTGTCACACTATCAATTACAGACAAACAACAATAGGAGATAAACTTTTCTTTTACACATTTGCTTTCATTGTAATTAAGATCCAAATTCATGCTCTGCTTTTGGAAAAACAATAATGTAATGTTGTCTAACAATCTTGATAATGTACATTTTTCAGCTTGGGTTTTATATTTCACACATAGTTCAAACTTCTCGCATTGTGCATTCTGCTATAAATGACTGTTTCCAGGACATCTTAAAAACAACAACAACAACAACAAAACCCTCTCCTGTTTCCATTTTGTGATGTTGAGAACACTGATCATTGAGAATTTCTCAAGTTGTCTGGTGCTCTAGTTTCTGTCGACTTCCCCCTCCAAGATTAAAATCTACACCTTGACCTTCTCTTGCTTATAATGGGTTTTGTGCTGAGAGAAATCATTTGAGAGACGTTAGGAGTGCAATGAAAACCATGAAAACGTTTTCTCGATTGTTTATGCATAGCTCAATCCACATTACTTCTGAAAGAATAGGAAAAAAAGAAAAGAATAAAGAAAAAAGAAAACAATGTGTTTCCCTTCAATCCACATGGACTTAAAATTAGAGATGTAATTTAAACACACACACACACACACACACACACACACACATACACAAACAAAAAAAACAAAACCAGAAACTGGTCTTTCCGACTAATAAAAAAGGATATCAGTGCTGTGCTCACAGCTAAGTCATGGAAGATAATTTGAAACTTCAGTTAGCTTCCTGTAGAGAAAAATAACAACCACCAAACTAATGGGTAATCAATGGCCAATTGCTTCAGAAAAGAGGCGCCCCACAGAATTCCCTAGAAATTAATGTGCTACCTAGGAGGCATTGGGAAATGTCCTAAGACTATCCTGGTGATACCACCTTTCTTAACAAATAAGAAAGGTCTAGGGTGCTATTTTTGCTAATAAAGACCTAGAGATGAAATGCTGTCTTCATTTAAGTTTCCCTGTGCTGTTCTCTGAACCACTATATTAAAAACAATCCTTCCCCATGATTTCTAGTGCTGTAGTGGAGTATAGTTTATGTGAAAGTAAATCTGGAAAGATTACCTTTCAAAACTGCCAGATGCTTCGCATTTTCTGGTAGAAATCTGGATTCTAGGTCGGTAATGATATTTCCTGCTGTGCTCAACACTCAATCAGAACGTATGCTTCTTGGAGGGCAATAGAAGGATTCCAAGGCTAACTTGGCCGTTTGGCTTTTATATTTTTCCAGTCCAGCTGGGGGGTATAAATTTAAATTTGGGGCCTCCCAAGCTAAACTTCAGAAGAGGTCTTTGTTAATTTTAGATCTCCTGCTGTTGAAGCCCCTCCTTTCATAAACTTTCCCAGGCAATGCAGTTTATGATTTTATTTATACCAATGAATAAAACATACCTTAAAAAAAAGAAAACTAAATTATTGCATTAATGATACAGGAATGTACGGATTCTCAGTGCCCCTGGCTGTCCCATGTTTAGACTCCAGTTCCTACCCAGTTCGAATTACATTAATGTCCCCTTCCCTTTCTTCCTTCATCCATCTTGTACATTCTTTAATAGGGTATGGTGGTTCTTAGCACATACTCTGGAATCTGCAAGACCAGGTTTGGACTCTTAGCTCTTTCATGTTAATTCTGTTGGACTTTGGGGATGGTTAAGTTAACTTCTCTGATCAGTGATGTGCTCACCTATAAAATGGTGTTAATATTAGCATCTACTGTTACCCTATGATCCTGCAATTGCACTACCGGGTATTTACCCCAAAGATCAGATGTAGTGAAAAGAAGGGCCATCTGTACCTCAGTGTTCAGAGCAGTAATGGTCACAGTCACCAAGCTGTGGAAAGAACCAAGATGTTCTTCAACAGACGAATGGATAAAGATGCTATGATCCATATATACAATGGAGTATTATGCCTCCATCAGAAAGGATGAATACCCAACTTTTGTGATCAACATGGATGAGACTGGAAGAGATTATGCTGATTGAAATAGGTCAAGCAGAGAGGGTCAATTATCATATGGTTTCACTTACTTGTGGAGCATAAGGAATAACACAGAGGACATTGGGATATGGACAGAGTGCGTTGGGGGAAATTGGAGGGAGAGAGAAACCATGAGAGACTGTGGACTCTGAGAAATAAACTGAAGGTTTTGGAGGGGTAGGGGGTGGGGGGTTGTGTGAATCTGGTGGTGTATATTAAGGAGGGCACATATTGCATGGAGCACTGGGTGTGGTACATAAACAATGAATTTTGGAACACCGAAAAAAATTAAATTTAATTAAATTAAAAAAAAATCATCTACTTCCTAGAATTATTGTGAGAATTAAATGAAATAATATAAAGGCAGCATTTAGCACAGTGCTGCATGTAGCACACATATCGGTCCATGTTAGCTCCTTCCCCTAACTGGGGGACAGCCTTATGGAGAGGCAACAGAGATGTGGGGGACTCTGGTACCCGGTCACATTGGTTCAAATCCCTACTTCAGTGCACACTACCTGTCCGAACTTACACAGCTATTAACATCTCTGTGTCCCAGATCCCTCATTTCAAAAATGGGAATGATAGTAGAACCTACCTCATGAAGCTATTGTAAAGCTTAAGTGAATTAATAATTGGTTAATAGTGACAAGTCTATTAAACACTTATTCCAACCTCTCCTCCCCATCTCATTTTGGTCCAGACTTTTCCCCACTCCACTGTCCCCATTTCTCACGGTGCTTCTCTTAGAACTGCAGGGAATTATGTAAACAGGCTTTTCCTGTGTAAGACAGTGTCCAGTGGTGTCACACGAGCCAAAGGTGCTGAGTGAGGCAAGCAGGTCATTGAAGACAAGCAAGCTAGCCTGGGGTTTATGCCATCACTCACAATGGGCTGATAGGAGCCTCTTACATCTGGGGATTCTTTTTTATTAGCACCATTTATTCACCCAGGGACCTTCACTGTTCTCCAGCCTCTGACTCTATACAGTCTAGGACTTACTGGGATGCTTCTTGTCCTTCTAGCCTGGACACACCGGGCCTCAGCAGATCTTCAGTAACGCCAGTCTGGTGCTCTATGTGTGCTCTGCCATTTCCCGGCTTATAAATTGAACTCAACAAAACTTAGCATATAATTGTATCATATTAGTATCTCTGCCATCTTTGAATGATAGCTGCATCATGATTTGTCCTATTGAATATGTGTATTGCTTCCCGAGTTAGTTGGGACGATGCATCATGACTTCAAAGCCTGGCACTATCCTTAGGCTGTCACAGGTAGTCAGGACACTTCTGTGTTTGGAAAATCCCAATAAAACCAGTTAGGGTTATGTTGGTTGTAAGTACCAGAACAAGAAGAAAAGAAAAACCCAAATGATTATGGTTTAACTAAGATCTTAGATTTCCTCTAAACCCAAAAACAATTACTCTAAGGTTCATGTGATGGCCCAGAGTGCAAGGGATCTTGGTCCCTTCTCTCTCATTCCTCTGACTTTGGATCATGGCTTCAGTCCTGAGGTCATTTCATGGCCCAAGAAACTGTTGAAACCCCAGGCACTGTTTTCCCATTGCAGAAAAAAAAAGGGGTGAATAGCTCACTTGAAGAGAACTTGCTGGTAGTTGAACACCAGGCACACCTTCCAGGTTTGCTTTCACTAATGGACCATGCAGAGCTGCAAGGAAGACTAGAAAATAGGGCCCTTGTCCTGGTGGTGATGAGTCCTGCTAAAGGGCACATTTTGAGGATTAAAGAAGAATGGGAGCGTAGACACTGCAGATGACCAGTCCACTCTGCCCTAGCTGCCATGGCTTTTGAGTTCCTGATCTAGATCCTTCCCACTTTTCTTTTTGGTTTTTGTTCACAAAAAGAAGTGTATTTGATTTCTATGATTAAATGTAACTAAAGAAGTCTAAGTAGTTAACCAGCATGTCTATGTAACCATGGAAAATTTACCTTAAGTTTATTGATTTTCAGGATTGGCAACACAAATACCCAGTTCACTTGTCTATGATTGCTTTGCAGAGTTGTAAAAAGTAAAAACAACAACAACAACAAAACTAATGCTATATATTATGGACCAAGAGATGTGTATTTTTACCCTTACAACAATCCCATGGAGCAGATTTTATCCTTTACATATAAAAATAAAGAAATGGAAGAGGTGGCTCAGTGGGTTAGGCTTCTGCCTTCGGCTCGGGTCATGATCTCAGGGTCTTGGGATAAAGTCCTGTATCAGGCTCTCTGCTCAGCAGGGAACCTGCTTCACCCTCTCTTTCTGCCTGCTGCTCTGCCTACTTGTGATGTCTCTCTGTGCCAAATAAATAAATAAAATCTTTAAAAAAAAAAGACAAAAAAAAAGGAAAGAGAAACAGAAGAGGTTAAAAGTGTGCTTTGGCCATACTGTTGCTGAGGACCGTAAGTGAGATCAGAGTCCAAGGCATTTGAACACCTACATCCACTATGTAACTTCTTCCCAATGCTTAATAAAAGTTAACTGTTGAAAAAAAAAAAGTTAACCATTGAAATGCACTGTAAATCATGTAGACGCAGTTCTGTATCCCACACATTTTAATTATCTGATAGGTGCTTATTTCTCTTGATGATGATTTTAACTATCCTTTGCAGAACACAAAAACATATGGAAATCTGACATGGTAATATATGCCTTTTAGGAATGAAGGCATAATAAATCATCTCAAAATTTCTCAGTTTTGTTGCATTTATCATTAGAATATTCTTTATTTGAAGTTTGTGTCTTATAGATAACATAGTGAATTAGAGGCATTCTTTCCTTTTTCTTGATTTTCTAACATGGTTAAAATGAGTTAGCACAGATCATTCAAGTTCTCAGAACCATGTTTGCAAGAACAAGGGCACATGAGGCATAATTATTAATTTGCCATAGCTTTTTACTCAGCACTTCCTCAGATGCAAACCGTCTTCAAAATTTTCACTATATAGCCCTTTGCTTGGTGTGGCCATATTAAAACCCAAAATGAAAGTAGCATTCAAAAGAGGGAGGAAAAGGCTTGAGTTTCAAAATAAAGATGTGTTACAGAATACTCCTATCTCTATAAATATCTCTTTCATGACAATGAGTAATAAAATGCAGAAAGCAATGGCTGGGGCAACTGCCCAACTCAGTCTCCTGCCTTTCAGAGCTGCTTGTCATATGCCAACCCCATACGTGAGATCCAATAACAGGGTTTGCCACATATGACCCCACAACCCTGGCCATGGGCAACTGGACGTGTTGGGGTGGTTTTCCTGAGTAAAACTAGAGCAATCAGATTACGTCTGCCTTAGGTGTTTGTAATTAGGGCTGAGACAGCATCAGCCATTTTAAGTTTAGAAATGACTATTTTTCTTTCCACTGTGCAAAGAGATGGAGAGAGTTGAACTGTAGAGAGTCAAAAGTGAAGCACATTTGTTAAGAGGAACAAAGATAGAAGACAGAGTTTGAGTGCTCTGCATTCGCTAAGGCTGTTCACCTCCTAATTCCCTCATTTCTTTCCTTTTTGATTTCTGTTATTAAATGTAACCCAAAGAAACTTAACTAATTCAGGCAGGAAACAGAATATTAAGAAAAGCAAAGTGGGAGAAGAACTTCTAAAATAGTTCGCTACTGCACAGAAATGAGGCAGAAAAACCAAGACCCCCAGAGATCTAAGGTAGCCTTGTTGGTCACACCCCTCCCACCTGTCCCTGTTCAGAGGGGAGACGTTTCCTCACTTGTCAGCCTACTCACGACAGTATCTAATGGCCAAAATCTCTTCCAGAAAGGCGTTCCAGGATCTTTGCCCTGAAAAATATCTGAAACTGAACCGTACAAGTTTATAAACAGACTCCTACTATTCACAGTGTAATGGAAACAACAGGACTCCCTGTGCATATCATTGGACAGGGAAATCCCCTAGAAGCTATGAAGCCTGAAACCAAAGACTCTTTGGAATATAATGTATGAAGATGATCTTTTTCTTGGCGCTCTTCCACAGGCTTTCAATCACTCTGTGAACTAAATTTCTTTCCATATGTTTTTTATTCATTTACATTTAAGATAAAAATTATTGGCTCTGAGAGCCATTCGATGAGTGGTGATTCAGTGGTCTTTTTCATTGTGATCTCAGTTCAGTGATGATGCATATCATCCACAAGATATTCCAAGAAAGTGGAATCGTTGCTGGTGCTGACTAAAGTCATCACTTGGTAATAATAGACTTGCATAGTTTCTTTTACTCCCCAGCAAAGAAGTCTGAAATAGGATCAATATCTGTTTCATTGCTCTACTCCAAATTCATTTATTTTAAGTTCATTTACTGACAACCTAACATCCTCAGTAGGACAAAGACCCATTGTTTAATTTTGGGGAATTATATGTATATCTTATACTGATTGCTGCTCCTGAGAACATAGGAAGACACAATTCAAATCTCTCGAACTAATTTGGGCACCTCTTGCCTTAGTTTACATTCTAGGGAAAAGTAGTTATTTGATTTATTTTTCATTATTAGAAACAATGAAAAAGGTTTTTGATCTGCATTTATGCTACACTGAGCAGTTTGACATGCAATTACTTCAGTTCTTCTCCTGACATTGCCAGTATGCATCCTATTAACATTCAACATGTAAGCACAAAGAAAACTTTAAAAAGCAGCCAGTGATGTAAAATATTTGAGCTATTCACCCTAATATCTGTCTGGCCATATCCTCTCTTTGATGAAATGCAATTTTTCTCTTGCCTTCTCTGAAGCTGTATCTGTCTACCGGATGCCAAAATACCAAATCATTGTGATAAGACAGTCCAAAATCAATGGAAAACATCCATTTACCAAGTTCTATTGTGACATATAGCCCTACATTTTCTTCTTGATTGGGATTCTATATAGGAAAGTTTGCCTGGATGTAAAGATAAAATAGAGATGGTCTTGGAGAAACTATTTTAATCATTTAAAAAAATATATATATATTCCTCAGCCTTCACTGAAACTGTCCCACTTGGGTTTTTAGAATGACAAAAAGCATATTTTGCCTCATTTGCCTGTGAAAATATGCCTTTTTGAGTGCATAGAAAACCTATATTATTTGAAGTGCAACTTGATAAGTGTTTCATTTTTTATGAACCCCCGGAAAAGAAATTTATTCCATTTTTACAAATAGTAAAGTTTTTTTTTTTTTCATTCTTAGAACCATCTCTTTACTAGAAATTGGGATCATATACTGAATATTTCCTTTGTAGATAGGAATTATTCAAAAAAGGTAGCAGAATACAATTTTTTCTTATGACAATTATTAGAGCTAACAGTGAGGTTTTAATAAGTGGTGTGTATTTCACAAATATTATGTCATTTAATCTTGTGTAACTCTACATGCCCAATTATAGCCCCATTTTACACATAAGAAAATGAAATTATAAAGGGTTTAAATAAACTTGCCTGTAGTCACATAGCTGCTGAGAGAAAGAGCTAAGACTCAAGTCCAATTTTCATCAAAGTCTGAGGGTTTATCTATGATAAGTTTTAAAAACCACTTTTAAGGAGAAGAGATTCCAAGATGCAGGTCTGGTCCTGCCATTTTACCTATAAAATGGGGTTGAGAAAGGCATGTGCTTCTGCAAATATATTTTTTTGTCTTTCTATAACACAGGGATAATAAAAACTTCTGTGCCTGAGAGGGTCAAAGGAGATAGTTTCTGCAAAACTACTTCAATTCTGCCAAGTGTTCTTCATAGATACAATAGAAATATTAAGTTCATCTGTATCTACAATCTTAGAGCTTTGCATATGTGTTTGCTGTTTAAGGTCACAGATGAGAACCAGTGTGGGCTGGGCAGCCGAGAGGCACATTCTTTCTGAGTGAGGAGTGATTGGTACTGATTGCTCCAGCTTTTCAAGTCATCTGTAGAAACAGAAAATATTGTGTTTTATCTGACGAAACAAGATACTCTTTCACAGTATTCACATTCTCATCAATTTCTCTTGAAGAACATATAATTACACAATGGATGGCTCTGAATTCTGTGAGTGAAGAGTGAGAGACGGAATTGCAGAAATCTGTAAGATGCGAGGCGTGTGCTGGAAGAGTCATATTTGCATCCACTTCCTTCCCGGAAATGATGGTTTCATTTTCTGAAAGAGAAATGGTAATGATAGTTTATGAGAGAAATAGACTGTTCTCTGAAACATCTTGAAGAATAGTTTTGCTCAGAATAAAAAGTGGTTTGATAACTGATCATAGATCCTAATTTTTTCGTCAACTTTAATGTTAAGAGAAGTCCACTGGATGAGCTAATATTAGTAATGGCATTCTCTCCCACGTATACATACATGTCTATGTCTATGTCTACAAATGGAAAAAAAAAGGCAGCAATAGTATTTGGAAAAGCACCTCTTAAGGAGCACGTATTCTGTCCCAGCAAAGGCCTTCTTTTCCCTCATCTTATTTAGTTCTCCCAAGATGTTATAGGTGTTATCATCAGACAAAAACAGAGGCTTGGAGAGGTCAGTGACCTCCACTTCTTACCTCTGCTAATAACCATATTTGAGGATATATTATGGCCTGACATTTTGCATATATTATCTCCAGGCCTCACAACAACACTGCATATTCTTTCTGAATATGAGTATTTGAAACTATATTTTCCTCTACTCTTTTTATTTTGTCATTGCAGACACTAATTCTCAGAAGACTTGAAAAGACTTGAAAAAAAAAAAATACCGGAAGTCATATATTTGGTAAACCACATAGCTAAGAACCCACGCCATGCTGGTCCTACTTCAAAGCCCAAATCCACAGATCATGGTACAGATTATAAGTAGCCGAAATGTTCACTAGCTGTTAGCAGAATTCAGTTCCTCAAGGCATCACCTCACCTTCTCTGTTGTGTGGTGCACTCCCCAAATACCAGTTCACCTCGCACAGACCAGCTCCAGAGCATGTCTTTATAGGGTGCTAACACAGCCATAAAAAAACACAACATAGTAAGTAGAATGACATACCGTCGCCTTTGGGATATAACATAACCTCATTAAGAGAGTGACATCTCATCACTGGTCACTCGAGAGAATGCCTACCACAGCTAGTACACCAAATAATTTTACTTAGATTAGAAATACCACATAACCTAAACCCTACTATTCTGTTTTGTATCATTAAATTTACAAGTAGATGAGGAATCAAAAAAGGATACAGTTCTCTTTATAAAATTATGTAGACAACATGATCTATATTAATGTCTTGTTATCATTACTTCTCCACATATCTAGTTCTTGATAACCATTTTGTACATAAAAGTGAACACTCACAAGCATCACTGATTACTGCAGTATTACTCTTTCAGTGTTTTTTTTCAGTATTTATACTTCAGTTCACTGATAGAATTTACCATATAAAATTCAAAAGGAGATTTTCTTTCGAATTATATATAAATGTTTGCCTATATTTAAAAGTGAATATTTGGATATTAGCAATAAGCCAAAATGGTATATCTTATTCCTATTAACATAGTTGCAGTGATTACTTACAATAGGAAGCTACTTCTTATGATAGGAAGCTATGTAATCACATTAGCACAGATAATGCAGAATTCCAGGCAAGCCAGATATAATGTCGAACTAGGCATTAGGCTATTCAGCTTCCAAGATCCTGAGTTTCAAATTGGACCTAATATCAAAGCAAAAGTCATCAGTGTTGTTTCTGATGATTTTCACTCATGGTGGCTTTAGAATTGCTATTGTAGCTGTAGTTCTGACCCATTTTTCATCTTATATTCATTAATTTGTGCATTCTATTATTTTCTCAATTAATTTCACTGAAATGTTATCTATTGGTTTTATTCAAGAATTCCCTTTGGATTTTCTTTGTTGTTAAATTTTTCTATGCCTCATATTCTTATAAATTGGAGAATATAATAGTTCTCCTTAAAATTTGTTTTTTTATTTCAACTAATTGCTATTCTTATTATTTTGGGGTTTTTTTTCTGCAATATTTGGGTTTATCCTGATCTCCCTTAAGTTTGATCCTTTACTTTTTAGTTTCCAGGCTTTCTTATTTCTGAATATGAGTATTTGAAACTGTATTTTCCTCTAGCTACTACTTCAGCTACATTGGACAATTTTAACACTTTGTAATTTCATTATCTTTCAGACCTAAGTGTTTAAAATTTTTAGTAATATTTATTCTCTGATCTAACAGTTATTTGTAAGTCTGAGCTCCTATTTACAGAGGCCTTGTTTTAACTGACCTTTTTATTGCACTTTGGTGGGAAAAAATGATCTGACATTTCTTTTTCTGAAATTCATTGAGACTTGCTTTATAGAACTGGAATATGACCAATTTTTTAAGTTTTTGAACATTTCAAGATTAGACATTCTTTAATTGTTTTTATTTGGCAACCCAAGGAAGTCTTAAGAAATTAACATAATCAAAAGTTTATTTCTCACTGAGGTTAGACCACAAAAGATATTGGTAGTCACTTCTAGCTGTGATTCAGGGTTTAGGCTGCTTCCAGCTTTAGTTTCACCATTTTGAAATGTGATTCCCAAAATGACCTTGTAGATTATCTCCATTCTGAGTCCACTAGGGAAAAAAAAATCATGGAGAACAACTTGGTCACATGGCCACAAATGACTACAAGAAGAACTGAAAAATACAGTCTAGCCCAGAGCCAGGAAGAAGACACAATAGATTCCATTCATAAACTACAACACTACTTCAATTCTGATATTTTTTAACTGTACAAATTATACACTTTTATTGTTTTTTTAAGTACAAAACTACAAATATTTATTTAGATTTTCCTACATGTCTGCCAACATCTTTCTTTATCATTTTCTTAATTTGGGCTTTTTTATAAAAGAATAGGCAGGTGATAAGGAAGGGACCAACTAGCCCTGAGATCTCCATGGGTTAATCATCAGAATTTCCTCATTCACACTCAATGTCAATGAATGTGACAGGAGTTGTGTCTTCTTAAAACCAGTCTGGGACCCAAGCGGGTGTTGTTGTGCTACTACTCTGAGATTACATGCGCCACCAGTCCTGCATATCCCTCCCTCTCATGGCTCATTAGTCAGAACCTGTGGTGCACCCTCCAGCTGACCACCATCACCTTATAGCAGAAATGGCATAGTGAACACACAGCACTGTCTCTGTCACATTTCCCTCTGGTTTCAATTTCTTCTTTCCCTTAGAAACCTCCTCTTATGGGGTACGTGGGTGGCTTAGTTGGTTAAGCAGCTAACACCTGATTTCAGCTCAGGTCATTATCTCAGGGCTGTGAGATCAAACCCTGCGTTGGGCTCTGTACTCAGTAAGGAGTCTCCTTGAGATTCTCTCCCTCTTCCTCTGCCCCTACCTCAACCTGCATTCATGCATGCATTCTCTCTCTCTCTCTAAAATAAATAAATAAAATCTTAAAAGAAAAAAGAAAGAAATTTTCTCCTATGAACTTCTGTGGCTGGTAAACACTCCTATTTTTTTGTTTGTTTGTTTCTCTGAATATGTCCTTATTTATCTCCATTATTTAAATATAGTTTTATTGTAATCACAATTTCAGGTGAATTATAACTTTCTCTTAACATTTTGAAAGTATTATTCCATTATCTCCGGGTCTTCACTGGCCTTCTTGAAGTTAGAAAACATTTTACTCTTTTTTTTCTACAACTTTAAAATTTATAAAGTTTTAGCACAATATGTGTGTATGCCTCATTAATGATGTCTGGAACTCAATGGTCCTTTCTGGAATTTCAAGCTTTTTTCTTCAGTTCAGTGAACTGGTATTCTATTACTCCTTTGTTCATTATTGCTCATCTGTTCCCTTTTGTCCCCTAGTAATTACATTATTCATACATTAGCTATCCCAGAACTCCCTTCCTCATCTCATATTATTTTGATCATATTTTCTGTTTCTTTGTGAATTTGTTCTGCTTTGATGATTATATCTTCAATTTGATCTTCCAAGGTAGATATTATCCAAAATAACTATTTCCTATCATGTTGTCTTTCTTTAGAACTATTGTATCTCTGAAGCACCTGGTGGCTCAGTCGGTTAAGCCTCCAACACTTGTTTTTGGCTCAGGTCATGATCTCGGCATGGAGCCTGCTTAAGATTCCATCTCTCTCTCTCTCTCTCTCTCTCTCTCCCCTTTCCCTCCATTTGTGTGTTTCTGCACACACACTCACTCTCTCACTCTCTCTTAAAAAAAAGAAAAAAAAAAAAAAAGGAACGGTTACACTGTTTTCCTTTTCACTGAGGGCAAGCACCATACTTCCCTGAGTACTGAATCTATTAAAGAGATCTTCTTCATCTTCCTACTACAAAATCTGCAAGTAACTCCAATGCCCCTCTTCTCTTTGCTTTTGCCTCTACTGGAATGGGTAAATATTCCATCTGTGCTATAAATCCTAGTACTTCTCATATTGTTATTCTTTTTTGTATTATCATTCATTTCTCTCTGATATTTGCCTATATCAGCACACAACCATGCTATATAGTAGCAGGGAATATAACATGGCGCTTCTAGAATCAGACTACGGAGATTTAAAACTTCACCCTGCCCAATTTTTAACCCTGGAACCCTGGGTAATTTAATCATGTTTGTTTTAAATCTCTTTTCTCTTCCAATAAGGGAGGAAACAATAGTACTTGTCTCTTGATATTGTTAAGATGAAATAATTTATTAATTTGAAGCAACTGGCATAGTGCCTGATCCATAGCATCACATAAATAGAAATTAATATTTTTCATCTTAAAAAGTGTCACTTGACCTACAGAAAGCCCTGCTTTCTATCCAGTTGTCTTTCCTTTTCACATAAAAACTGTTCTCACAATGTGTCCACACACACTCTCACTCCTTCTCTGAGTCATTCCATACATCCCTTGACTTGAAATACAATCAGCATTCTAGTAGCTCTCAAATTTCTCTCCAACCACCTATCTCTTTTGCATCCTCGATTCATGTCTGCTTATTTAATATCTCTGTATGACTCTTTTGCATCTCACTCTTACCATGGTCAGAATTCAGTTTTTGTCCTTGACCCTTCCCCATTAAATGTTTTCTTTGTCCAGTCTTTATGATCTCCTTAAATGTCACCACCACATACCAAATTTCTTAAACCAGACTCTTAAAAAATTATCTTCAATCCCTGTATTTCTCTCACCAGCCACATCAGCATGTATATAGTAGGTTTTATCTCCAAAACATATCTTAAATCTACCACAGTCTCCACAGCAACAACCTTCTTCAATCCAACATCATTGAGCCACACACTGCATTTTGCAATAGCTTCTTAATTACCCTGTCCACTTCCATGCAATAACAGCCTGACTAACTATCTTCCAGATAACTGTCAGCATCATCTTTTAATAATTAAAATATTATAATGTTGTGATCCAACATAAGATTCCTTATTTCTTTTTTGAAGCTTAAAAGTTGAACTCGTGTAAAACTTATAAATCCTTGCCTGATCCTCTCCTATTGCCTGCCTCTCCTAAGACATCTTGATCATTCTTCTGACATTCACTGTCTTCTAACTAGCCTACTGATAGTTCACAGGACAGTTGAGCTCCTTCCTGTCTCAAGGATCTCAGGCATAGTTTCCTATGACTGGAATAATATCCATTTGCCAAAACCCTCCAATTCTTTGGGACCGTGCTAGCACCATGTGGAAAGGATTTTCCTACAACCCTACATAAGGTGAGACCTCCTCCTTTATTCCCTATTTTAGCACCCTTCTTATCTTCACAGTATTTCATACAACCTCTCATTTTCTTATATTGTGGTCTCTTGTATACTTCTGATCTTCCCACTTGAATGTAAGTTCCGTAAGAGCAAGGCCATCTATCTTATAGTCTGTTAAATACACTCTGCCTGGTACACACTAAGTTCTAGGTGATTTATTTGTTAAACAAATGAATAAATAAATGAAGAATAAATTGTTTCTGAACTATATTACTTGTTAATTCATCTTTCTAATTTTAAAGTGAAATCATATGTCTTATTTCATTGCAGAAATATATTCTTATGTTTAATTATCTTTCATCTAAAGACTTCATTACAGTTGTACTCATTTTTTCTTTTTTTCTCTTTTTCTCTTTCCTTTCTCCCTTCCTCCTTCTTTTGTTCTTTCTCTCTTTCTTTTTTCTTTTCTTTCTTTCTTTTTTTGCTTTTGTTTTTGTTTTTGTTTTATTCCAATAGATCTACCTGCACAGCACCACCAAGGTTCGTTGACTTGGTTTCCTCTCTTGTAATTTATTGTATCAACTTAAACTGATTGTGTTGGTTTCTTGGCTGGTCATGTTTGAATTGGCTAATGGTTTGATGTCTCTCAAGGAATGATGGACAGTAAGTCGGTGAAAATAAGGAAGTAAATTGTTTTTCAGTGAGTCAAATGAGCTGTAAATCAAATGAATTGTAAATCAGGAACTCTTTTAATAAAGTCATGAGTAGTGAAACTGCCATGTTTTTCAGGTACAAATGCAGAGAGGCTGTTCTCATTCCAGCAATGCAGAAGATACTAGTGCTGTCTCTACTGAAAGAAATAATAATATCAGTCTTTCCTAAAATGGGGCATTGTACATTGACCAGAATATCCCACTCCCTGTGCTGAGAGGATTCTCCTAGGATATCATTTTTTGTCACCCTCACTGGCTTCCTCCTAGACTTGAAAATAGAAGTATAGCATATTTCCAAGTCTCCTGGTTCTTAATGTTTTCTACCACCTTCTGTTTAAACAGTTATATACCATTAATGTACCTACTAAATTAGGTCTGGATATGAAGATGTATCAGGACTTCCTCCATTTCCAGCTATGATAATCTCAATGGGAAATTAGGAGAGAGATGAAGGGTAAGAAAAGGTTTTTAAGCCCCTATATCCCACCTATGTTTTATTTTGAAAACCTAGATTGAATCAAAAGAATTAAATGTCCCTCTATGTCCCTACAACATAAAACTTGACTCAGGTATGAAATGAAATTGGGTTTGAAAAGAGGGCAAGTGTAGTTGAGAAAGGGTATCATGAAGAATTAGCTAGAAAATTCCATGACTTTCCAAGTGTTTTTGACAGTGACAAAAAATTTCGATTTCTGTCAATTAATTAAAAGCCAACAACATTTAAAATCTTAAAACTTGTTGCAATACAGCTTATAATGCATTATAATGTATAATTTATATGGTATATATATTATATAAAATGTCAGGATCAAACACCTTGGTATTAACTAGATTCTATTGACTGGTGGATTGCCTTAGATGTTGACCTTGAACAGATATTATCAGTAAAAATATGTTGGGGAAGTTATAGAGAACTCTCCAATTGTGATTTAATCTGGACCTCAAAGAATAAATTTGATGTTTATCTTGAAGTTTGTTAAATAACAAGAGGTATCAAAAACTAGACCATAAGACAATTTATACATAAACAATGTGATTAAAGAAGCTAGCACAATTCAACTAATAGTATATTCCTCTGACATTTTTTGAAGTTACTTCCTGCTTGTTGACTCTAATTCCAATACTTAGCACAAAGCATGAGACACAGAAAACACTCAATGAGTGAAATGATTGACCTATGTTCTAGAATGGAAAATTTAGTCTATAGGTTAATCATTTTGGATTCTATTCTTCATTACAAGATGTAGCAGTCAGAAACAAAATTATACTTCCGTTCAAAAATAGTATTGATTTTATAAAAGTAAATAAAATATATAAAAAATAATTACTGGGAGGAGCAACAAAAAATAGGGATTTTTCAGAAAGTCAAAAATCAAAGTAGAAATCCAAAGAGTAAGAAAGAACCAGAAACAATAAAACTCTGAAGAAAAATGTATGTTATAAAAAGTAAATTGTAAGCAATAAGAATACCAGTATGTTCCCTCTTCTATATAAAATGTTTACCTGTGAAGTTATTCTTACTTAATAAAACTAATCAAAGGAATATGTTCAGGTGGTATAACTCGATAAGAGTTCCCACAGTTTGAGAGGTCATTGTTTTGAGGCAATCAGTCTTTCATTTTTCTCTCATTGTCAAACTAACCCAGAAATAATAATTTAAGAGAAGAATAAAAATGAGTGGGCATGTCTGGACAGAAGCTTTTACTTTTTCTGAGTCTTGATTACTACTAGAACAAGTT
Organism: Mustela nivalis; assembly: GCF_964662115.1. Classification (NCBI taxonomy): domain Eukaryota; kingdom Metazoa; phylum Chordata; class Mammalia; order Carnivora; family Mustelidae; genus Mustela; species Mustela nivalis. Next base: position 67,464,888 of record NC_139029.1, on the reverse strand, counting down.
CTTTTTAAATATACTTCTTGAAAATAATTTTTTTAAAGGCAGTCTATGGGAATATTGGTAAGTTTTTCCTTTCAGTGTACTGATAACTGGCTTTATTGACACTTGAATTTTGTAACACAGCCCACCAATAAATCTTGATGAAGGGGTACAGACTACATAGGTGGCAAAGGATGACACATTTACCCTTAGTTTGTTTCTATTTAGAGAGGATGATTTTTGTTGGCTGAATTTCTGCTGAGTAGAGTAATTTCTAGACTAAAATGCAATGCTTGAGAAGTATTCCTAACATTTGGAAAGGGCTCAAGAGCTGGTACATTATCTTAAATGTTATTTTGATGGCATAATGGTATTTAGATTGATGTGAAAATGCCTCCTCCTGTATCCTTTGTGGGAAGGCACTGTGGGAATGTGCATTTGGAATCATCCCATGACCTTTTACATGTTTATAGTGATAGCTGCTTTAGGACAAGGAGAATCTGAAGTTTATGGGCTATTATAATTAATCTGATAAGATACAAAACTTTCTGCTTATAAATGAACATGATCAAATATGTCTGAGACATGGAGGCTAAACCAGAGAATTCCAGAACAGAAGAATTAATGAACTAAGAATGCCAGGTATTGGCATATATGGGGTTGGAAACATTTAACTTTTGCCAGGGCAAAGGAACAAAAATATCGTTTCTTATGGTGTTATTAGGGAAAAGATGGCTGGATATGAAAAGAAATCTAATTGACAATAATAACAACTAAGGTATATTGAGCACTTACTAACATGTCCAGCCAGCACTGTGTAGTCAGTACTCTATAAGCAATAGGTGATTGCATCTTTTAAAATCCTAGTAAGGCAGAAACTGCCTTATCCCAATTTTAAAGAAGGGAAAACTGAAATTCAGAGGTTTAATGACTTACTCAAGATGACAAAGATATAGATGTAATGCAGCTTTAAGTTTTAACCCATGAGTCTCTGACTCCAACATGCTTATTCTCTATCGTCTCAATAATATGCATTGATTAATCTGTATAAGATCCAAACATCTGTCTGTTCTTCTAAATAGAATTGTCTTCTGATGTCTACAAAGAGCAGCACTTTTGAATCTAGAACAAAAAGCTGCCTTTTCATTTTGGCTTAACTATGGGCTGTAAAATTTTAATTACCTTTTGTTTAGAAAGTGCTATAGAACCTGAACTTGTAATCAGTGCTGGAAGTAGGCACACCAAGGGGTTGTTGATTTCCCCAGTGAATTTGAGTATCATTTATGGAAATGTAATTACAGTGGAATCCTGTTATAACGATCAATTTGGGCAACCCCCATTTGATCATTACATCCAAATGATCACCACACATAGACCATAAAACAGCGAGCCTCTCAAACCAGACAGGCTCAACAGTAAAATATCCATCTTGCAAAAACAGTATTATTACCACTAAGTACTTCAGAACCAGCACAGGTCAGTCAAATTATAGGCTGTAATTAGCCCTTCTAAAGGCTGTAACATTCTTTAGCTAAATCATAACGGCTTCTATGAAAGGTTTGAAATTCAACTAAGTCAACAAGTATTTATTATGTACCTGCTGTGTACTCCAACGGGGGTCAGGCACTGAGGAGAATGTAAAATAAATAGGAATTTCTTTTGGAAGCTCACTATCCATTTCAGGAAACAAGTTGCATAAACTCCTTGAACAATCTTTTTTAAAATGAATGGGTACTCACAAACCGCCATATAGTACGATCAGTTAGTTTCACAGGTGAAAACTTTGGCACCAGTAGAAAATAGTTTGGAGAATAATCGTTTGTCACAAAAATGATTGCAAAAAGAAATGGTACAGGCAATGGAAATAAATAGTTCCTTCCCACAAAGCCAGCACCTTAAATCAGAGACAGCAAAGGGGAATCATCTCACATTCCAATTTCAATGAAGTGTTACTTAAATCAGGGAGAGCAATGAGATTTTCTCTCTCCTATCAGTATCTGCTAATGGCTAACTACATTGTTGGGCCAAGAAGGATCCTGAGGCCAAATTGAGATTCATGGAAGGTATAATATTAAGGGTAATTCCTGGCATGGGGATTATAGGTGGAAGCCACAGGTGAAATACTGAACGTTGTCCTTTCTTGGAATTGTTTAATTTCAAGATCTCTGAATTGACATGTCTAATATCTAATGACTCTCTTAGAATCATAGCACAGAAGACACTTTACTGTGCATTGCACATAGTGGACTGTTCTCTTACTTGCCTTTTTAATTTTCCCTTCCCTTTTACTTCCCTGTTCACTCACACTCTGCTGTAAACATAAGCAGAACTCAAGTTGCTACTTTGTCCACATCAATAATCCCCAACTGACCACTCTTATTTCTGTACTCAACCCAGATACTGTAATCAACCACTTTCACATTCCTCTAACATTTTATGTGCCAAGTCCTTGGTATTCAACATTTTTTTTTTCATATCCTGTTCCTCAAGCCAGTGCATCTATAGAGCCTAGCAGAACACCTCACCACTCTTAGGCAGATACTTTCTCTCTCTTCTGACTCCTAAGAAGCCACAGTGTGTGCGAGAAGTAGTATCTACTTACACTGCTGTCTGTCCCTGTAACTACATGTTTCTAAACACCTGTCTATTCCTTAGGGTAGAAAGCAGTTTCCTTGTACTTTGATTGCTTCCAATACCCTCTTTATTTCCCTTTCTTCCCCAGAGAGAATCCACTACAGAATATTCCCTGATGATTCTCCAATGTATTAGATTCCTGAACTTTAGTCCCAATTCACATATGTTGTATTTTAGCACAGAAGGTATATTCTGTGACGCTCCTCCTAACCTCTCAATCTTCTGTGTAACTGTGATATCTTGAAATGTGCTAAAACGGTGTCAGGACAGAATATTATGATGATATCTTTTCAAGTCTCTCTCTCTCTCACGTAACTCTGGGCTATGTCTTTTCATTTTGGGGCCCTTATCATCTGGCAGATTTCCAGATAGCTAGTAATTTTCTCAAGGTACTTTTTTCAAGCTGTCTGGTCATTTTAAGAAGGAAGCCATAACCAGACTTCATGTTCATCGTTGTTTTTGTTTTTTACCACCTATCTTAGAGAAAAGAAATATGGCACCCACACAACAATATTCTGGACTAAACTAACAGTTTGTTGGGAATGCTTACCTTATGGAGCTGACCACTGATATTTGACATACCCGTCAATTATCCCCATTACTTTAGCAATCAGTGATAGAGTCCCCGTAACTCTCTGATAAGAATAAAATCACACATGAGAACTATAATTACTTACTGAGCCACAACAGTCCAGGGGCAGTGGCTATATTTACCTAGCAGTTCTCATGATTATTAAGGTCCTAGCATTTTCAGCATTTAGGGGCTTTTCTACTCAGACCTACTCAACTCAGCAGGATAAAACTCATACAGTAACTTATAGTCTGTGTTTGCTCTGAGGTTGGAGTAAGTAGTAAGGCAGGATTCAAAATGAAGAAATAACTTGTTAAAATTCAGAAAAAGAGAAACAGTCATTTTAAAAAAATACTGAAAAAGAGATCAGTAAATTTCAAACAGGCAAGAGAACAGAGGAGCCTAAGATTGCAAAAGTGAAAATAAATGTGTATCGTCTTGGCAGGCCTATGGGTTGGAAGGGATAACCCAGATCGCCTGCACCGAAGCTACCATTTTAAGAAGTGCATTTTGTAATTGCATTTCTTCTCCTAGAAGCCCTAAGACAGGGGTGGGGGGCAGGGTGGCAGGGGAGAGACAGATTGGGATCTACTGAAACTAGGACTTCCTCCAATGTTAATAGTAACTATGGTAAAACCACCACATCCCATTTTTGCTTATGACTTTTCCCATATATCCTTTTCAGAAACACAGACAGTTGTGTTTTTTTTTTTTTTTTCCATTTTCCCAGATCCTGGAATGCAAATTACTCCTTCTACTCATTTTTTCTGATTTTTCTATTACAGTGGTTAGACCTAAGGGTGTGGGCTGCAAACTGCTTGGATGGTAACTGTAGTCTTAAACAATTAGAAGAAGAACAAGGTTGTGGGAAGATTTAGCAAAGGTTAGCTTTGAGCTCAACCTCAAAAGGACAAGAGAAGGACCCTTGACTGCGTCCCCATCATCTAGCCGATCACTGAGGTAAGACAGCAGGCTTAGGACAGACACCCAGTCAGGGCATTTGGTTCAAGTGTTCTGTCGATTGTACTTCTTAACATCCTAAGAACGGCAGTTAGAAATTGTTTTCTCTATTGAGCACCTGGAAGGCACATGACCCTAACGCAACTCCCAACTTCAGTTATTAGTGAGCAAACTTGCAGGATTAAGTAGGCCTAGAAAAGGAACCACAGACCAGGTCAGATTCATTGAAGATCAAAACAGTCAACTGGCAAGAACAGTTTATTTTAGGGGAATAAGCAGGAAAAGAAGACAGAGGTGATAGAGGGATTTCTTGAGCACAAATTTTTCTATCCACTGTAGGTTGCCTGCCTATCATATACAGAAAGAAGAAGTTTGAAGGAGATACTTCAAATGGGAATTACAGCTCTGCCATGGGACCTTGGCCAAGTTTTGAATTTCTGAATGATAAAAATGGGTCAAATAGTGCTTTATATCAAAGTTGTGAGGACTCAATAAAACAGCGTTCTGCAAAATGCCCGGTACAGTGCCTGGTATATAGGTGGACATCTGTATATGCTGTTTCCTTCCTTTGCTTCGTGCCCTTTCATTTTTATTAGGCTATGCAGAATTAATCTTGAAGATACTCATGAGTTTGGTTTGTGTTCCCAGAGCCACTAAGTCAGGATCAAGGAATCCTGGGGGCTGGCACCCCTTGCCTTGCCACCACTTGCCCTTCTGGGCTTGATCCTTTCGGTCAAGCTGTGCCCTGCGTCTCCAACATAGGCTGCTTATTGTCTCCACTGAGCTGCATGAGAACAGGAAGATAAGATCCCTGAATTTGTGGAAGCACGTGTGAGACTAAGACCAAACACATGATTTCTGCAGGTGCCAGCCCTTCCTTGAGTGAACCAACTTAGCTTTAAGCAGAGTTATTATGTGTGTCATTTGGTGCTGTTGCTGTTACCCCAGATGAATATAAGATATCAACCTCAAGACTGTGAAGATTGTGGAATGCAGACATTGATGGATGACAAAGATTCACTCAATTACAATTAGGACAAAACAAACAGCTTTTTGAAATGAAGCTTGTAGTGGGAAGGGAGGGAGAGAAATATCTATCCTGTTGTACTGATAGGTTTCTCTTTCTAAATGAGCATGGCAGCAGACAGGTTATACAGAAATGCCTCTGGCAGTAGAGATGACAGTGACATTAGCAGCATTTGGGAAGGAGAACAAATTGGCATCATCAAAGTACAGCATGCACCTTGTAAATTTATTTCTTTATTATTTCTTTTACAACTTGCATAGCATACATATGTATCTATATTGGCTGTTGAATGTAGTAACTCTGCAGTACGGAATATTCCAGAACTGCACAGATACACAGTTCAGTGCACTAATTATGACATTGAGTATTGCACCTTTAAATAGAGAATTTGGCATAGTAAGAGTCAATTAAAAAAAAAAAAAAAGAGGCAATAATATGAGTTTTAGAGTGACTCAGACCTGGACATGAATTCTGCCTCTACCTCACCGTAACTATGTCTTTTCCAAGTTCCCTTTTTTTTTTTTTCTCTTTTTCCATTGGAAAATGAGAATATTAACACTTGCCATGCAGGATAGTTCCCCTTAAAAAACCCTAATGAACACCAGCTACCTCGTTACTCCTCATTAATTCCTACTCTCTGTAACTAAGATAAGATCCTGGACCCCCATCCCTAAGTGCAAAAGAGAATCAAGTGGCCTTTATTTTGAGAAGTTTACCTCCACTACTCCAAATTATAAATGCCTGTTGATTTTGCTGTCTCTTCCAACTAAAGGGAATATTTTTGAGAGAAGGAACCAATACATATTTTCTATAAACATAAATAAGTGCCTGAATACCTGAATGAAACAATCAAAAGTTAGGCACCTCCTGCTTCCTATCAAACAGTATCAACCCTGTAACATTCAATGTTAAAAGTGGTAAGCTGAAATGGTATCTTCTAAATCATTTCTCCACTGAGCCATCAGGGAAAATCAGTCACCAATATAACTCGAACTGACCTTCATGCTTTAATCACCCTCAGATAGATGGGCATAATATGACGTAGGTTTTCATATTTATTTTGAGTATAGAAACAAGATCAGAATCTGGAACTGGAAAGTTTCAACATTTTCGTGAATGACTTTTTCTTGAATTGTTTGTCCCATTTGTATATATAAATAATAGTATGTCTTTATGTGTAAATTGTCCAATATAAATCCAAGTGCTATGTATTGAGATTAAAAAAGACCAATATCCATTTAAAATTTTTTCTCCAAGGAACTCTAGAAAGCTAGTTCTGTAAACACATAATGTAGGAAAACAATCGAAATAGAACTATGTACTTCTAGGCAGGGAATAAACAAGTGACCAGATGGCTGTCAGCAAAATTTTACTTGGGCCTGAAGGCAAAGGTTTTTGCATATTTTATGGAAAAATGTCAAGCTTATAAAAACATTAAAAGTATTATATATGCATATGCATATATAAATATATGTGCATATATGGTATGAATGCATATATTATGCATAATAATATACCATGTACATACTATATATAATAATATACTATAGTATATAGTACAATAATACTATAATATGTGCATACTATTTGTGCATATATTATATGTATGATGTATGCACACATATGTATTTTAATGTTAACCTATGTTTATGTATACAGGCATAGTGTGTATATAGGCTTACACACACAAATATATACGTACGATGGTGTTATGACCATGCAGTCCTCATCAAAAGGGATAATTATGGAACTATTCCATTCATGACATGACTGCTTTTTTAGTAACAGGAGTGTGGCATATAAGATACTCACTGGGAACAGAGGTGCTTTTTTTTTCAGTGAAATTACCTTCTTTCCTAGTTTAGATTAGATTATTTTCAAAGGGCTAATCAAAATGTATTCTTAGAAAACCAAGAGAGAATAAGACACACACACACACATACACACACACACACACAAACCATAATAAAATCTCAGGATGAAAAATGCTGTTCAGATTAATCTTTCTTACCAAATGCTGCACCATTTAGTTGTGTTTTGTCCTGCCCAATGAACAGTTTTCCACTCTAGGCCTCTCTGCATCTTAGACAATTGAGAGGCTAAGAAGACAGTTTACAAAGGTTTTTCTTGACCCTGTGGACTGCCCTCTTCGGGGTCCCTGCCAACTCCCATTCTTGGATCAGCATTCATGGTGTTGAGAATGAATGGCATTGATAACATTGTGCATTCCATTTTCTTCCTCTCTGACTTGTGTTGTTTAGATGCACTGAACCCATACAGTGTTATGAGGTAAAAGCTACACTCATGACCTGTAAAAATAAATGTCACTTTCTGAGATATTGGGGAAGGGTTATGCCCCGGGAGAACGTGCTGCCCTCCCTAACAGAAACGCATGCATCACTGCGATGCTCAGAAAGTAACAATGTTCTCTCTTTCCAAAGAAGAATGGAACATATGTGAAACAGTCATTTTACTCACAACAAGGTCAGAGAACAAAACACTGGGAAACCAAATGAGGAAATCGGGGCATAAAGATAATTATTTTAGAATATTTCTGGAAATATGTTAACCAGTCAAGACAGCATTTATTCCAAAGTGTGGCATTATAATTTTGCATGGGAATTTTTTTATGAGCATTTTTTGTCACTTTCAGAGAGATCTATTATGATATGTAGTGCTGAAGGGAACATGTTGACATGTCTGAGAGCTAAAACAAACGTGAAGAATGAAGCTGAAAATAGCAGGCTGTGAAGAAAGCATTAAGAAGCACTGGGTGGCACTCAGCATTGTACATCTAGAATTCAGAGATACGTTAGGAGAAGACGTTAACATGGCACTCGTGGCACGTTTTCTGTGAAGGCATTAAGAAAGGCACATCATTTGCTATTATAGACTAAGGTAATTGGTGTCTACATCTCTGTGCTCCTCCATTTGCCAATAGGGAAACACATGAAAAAGATGCAGTGCCTCTCTCCTAGCACAGTGCATTCCTGAAGGTTCAGTGCAAATCAAATCCTATTATAAAACCAGAAATGGTTATTCTTTTCTGATTAATCTTCAGTGGAAATGGCTCTTAATATTTAACTTTTCAAGATTTTATGTCTAAGCCACATGAGGTTCAACTCCCTTTCCTGTGCTAGCAGTACCTAAATATTAGTTCTTTTGTATTTTTTCAACTGAGACATAATTGACATAAAACAGTGTATTCGTTTCAGGCTTAGAACCTAAAGATTCAATATTTGTGGACATTGTGGAATAATCATCACAATAAATCCAGTTTCCCCAGGCACCATATAAAGCTACATAATATATGATACAGTATTACCAACTATAGTCACCATGCTGTACCTTACATCCTGGTGACTTATGAATGGAAGTTTGTACCTGTTGACCTCCTTTTTCCATTTTGCCTACCCCTAACACCTTATCCCTCTGGTAACCATCAATTTGTTTTCTCATTTGTTTTTTGGGTTGCACATATAAGTTAAATCCTATGATATTTGTTGTTCTCTCTCTTATTTCCCTTAGTGTAATGCCCTTAAGGTCTACCCATGTTATTTCAAATGGCAATATTTCATTCCTTTATATGGCTGAGTAGTATTCTTTGTAGCTATATAAATACACATATACTTCATCAATGATAAATGGATGCTTTAGTTGTTTTCATATCTTGGCTGTTTGAATAATGCTGCAATGAACATAGGGGTGCATATATATTTTCAAAATAGTGTTATTATTTTCTTTGGATAAATACCCAGGCATAGAATGACTGGGTAATGTGATAGTTCTATTTTTAATTTTTTTGAGAAACGTCATACTGTTTTCCGTGGTGGCTACAGCAATTCATATTCTCACCAACAGGGCATGAGGGTTCCTTTCCTTCACATCCTTCGAACACTTGTTATTTCCCATTTATCTTTTCAAAGAATAAGCTCTTAGTTTCATTGATTTTGTTCTATTGTCTTTTCAGTTGTCTCTGTTTCATGTATTTTTACTCTGATGTTTATTATTTTTTTTCTCTACTTTGCTTTTCTTTTTCTAGATCTTTTAGGTGTAGCATTAAATTGCTTACTTGAGATTTCTCTTATTTCTTGAGGTTAAGCCTGTGTTGCTATGAACTTCTTACTTGCAACCATTTTTGTTGCCTCCAAATTAAATGGCTCTTTTATTATGAGCCTGTGCTTTTTTTTTTTTTTTAATTTTGGTGTTAAAAAGACGAGACTTTTTTTTTTTTAAGAAATAATGCTAATAATAGATACTCATTATATTGTGTTGCTTAGAATTTTACTAGTTTGCGAAATCCAGAACTATTCAGACCAAAATATACAATCACACAAACAATTTCAATCAAAACTTTGTCAAAAGTTATTGGATTTTTTTAACAAATAATTATGGAACTTTTGTATAGTGAAAATATGCTATGCCTATTTTGAAACACAAAGAGGTGACTTCTGGCATTTCTGGTGTTTAGCATATTCTTTGTTTCCTTTTTCTTTTTAGAAAACTCATCTGACTGGTGATATGATTAATAATGAGGCCTACCCACTTGAAATATGGTAATTTAACCATCTTGAAGTTCACATTATAGTGGTTACATTATATAGGTTACATTAGTCAGTGCTCTTAGTAATAAGTATTCCCAATTCTTTAAATTGTTTATGGAAATTAAATAAGATAAAGCATGTAAAACACACAGTCAAAGCTAAAAATTGTTATGTATTTTTATTTCCCTGAAAAATTATTTGGTGGTGAAAAATGTTGGTTATCTTAGCAGTCACACTGTTTATAAGAAAAGCCAAATTAGACTAAAAATATGATGCCTATAGTATCTAGTATACTCTGATTTCCTATACGGAATTGGTTCTGCCAGAGTTTAACATAGGAAGTTGAATGAGTGGTTTTGTTCTCAGTCATGAGTCCAAATAACAATTTCTCTGCCCCCAAAAGAGATATCCTATTCAGCACCCCATACCATAATGCATATTTTAGTGGGGATGAAAGATATTAATCCATCACTGAAATATATCTTTACAAATGGCAATAAGTGCTGTGGTAACATAAAAATGTATGGTGTGTATCAGCATCACCTCTGAGGAAATAACATTTGAACCTAGATTAATAGGGCAATTAGAAGTTAGTAAAGTGTCCCCTGCAAAGGTAATGGTCAGGATCAGGAGTGAGTAGGGTGAATTAAAGAAATTAAAAGTTAACCTGATTATGGCATAGTGAGTTAGAAGATGGAGAATGGTATCGTGATAAAGAGGCAACTTCTCGAGCAATATGGTAGGATAGACTTATTCGAACAAGAAGAAATTTCCATAAGGAAGGAATAAAGAGATAAATGAAAACTAGAGTGGTGAAGACTTGTACCGTAATGATCCACTCGGTTTTCAGACCAGATATCGGCCATTTCTAAAGTCCATGTAGAGGTAAGAGACAAATCAGAGAGCTGTGTGAGAGGTGGGATAAGACCACACTCCCTCCAGAAAATCTGGAAGACTATGGAAAATCCCAAGGCTTTCAGCAGAATAATATTCTGTTATGCTGTGTAGGAAATTTAACAAGGTGTTCATGAACTCCTCAAAATTTTTGAAAAATTAAAATCCTGTTGAAGATGAGTTCCTAATTAAAAATGACATATCATATCATAAAATAAACCACCATGGGAGAAAATCAGAAGAGACAATTTTACCATGAAGCTAAAGAAGTTGACATTTCAAGGCTCTTTAGTCGCATATGTCTTTTCAAAGGTCACGGGGAAAGGCCTTGATAATACGTCCTCATGGCCATTTTTGACTTCATAAAATTTTCAAGCACCATATCATAAGTGTAATCAATTTAAACTGTTTTCTCTTTTTGCTTTAATTTCCCCTCTGTCACAGTTCCTTTTGTGTTGAGTGGTGGGAGAGAGACCTTAAATATTTTTTGAATCTACCTAAAAGAAGTTTTTGTTTACTGGACTATATTCATGTGACCTTCAGTCACTTTCTTGTATAGGTTAGTTATTACTAGCTGACCCAGTATAGGAATGGCTTCCAGTCATACTCCCATGGCTCACTGGAGCAACTCACCTGATGCTGTAACTTTAAGGTACAGGACAAGAGTTTGCATTACCAAGTTTGTCGTCCTGTGAAATCAGGCACCCCAGATATGTGGGTAGCAGGAGAAAAAAGAGAGAGAGATCACAAAGTATTAACAAGTAACAAAACAAAGTGAATGATATATAGGAATTCATTGTACTATTTTTGCTACATATCCTAGAAAATAAAAATAAAGTAAGTGTAAAGTTAAGAAATGGGAATTTGAAAGTCTTAAAATTTAGTGTTTATCTTTTTAAAATTTTTAGTTAACATATAGTGCAATATTGGCTACAGGAATAGAATTGAGTGATTCATCATTTATATACAACACCCAGTGCTCATCACAACTGCCCTCTTTAATACTCATTGCCCAGCTAGCCCATCCTACCCGTCTCCTTCCCTCAACCTTCAGTTTGTTCTCTATTATTAAGAGTCTCTTGTGGTTTGTTTCCCTCTCTCCTTTCTTCTCCTTTTCCATATGCTCATCTGTTTTGTTTCTGAAATTCCATATATGAGTGAAATCATATGTATTTGTCTTCTCTGATTGACTTATTTCACTTAGCATAATACATTCTAGCTTCATCCATGTTATTGCAAATGGCAAGATTTCATTCTTTTTAATGACTGAAGAATATTTTATTATATATGTATATACCACATCTTCTTTATCCATTCATCAGTCCAAGGATATTGGGGCTGTCTCTGTAGTTTGGCTATTATTGATAATGATGCTATAAACATTGGGGTGCATGTACCCCTCTGAATCTGTATTTTTGTATCCTTTTGGTAAATACCTAGTAGTGCAAATGCTGGATTATAGAGTAGTTCTATTTTTAACTTTGTGAGGAACCTCCATGCTGTTCTCCAGAGTGGCTGCAACAGTTTGCATTCTCACCAACATTGCAGAAAGTCTCCCATTTTTTGGCATCCTCCCCAATAACTGTTGTTTCTTTTGTTGTTAATTTTAGCGATTCTGAATGGTATGATGTGGTATCTCATCATATTTTTGATTTTTATCTCCCTGATGATGAGAGATGTTGAGCATCTTTTTATGTGTCTGTGAGCCATCTAGATGTCTTCTTTGTAGACGTGTCTATTTATGTCTTCTGATTCTTTAACTGGGTTATTTGTTATTCAGGTGTTGAGTTTGACAAATTCTTCATAGATTTTTGATACTAATTTTTTATCAGATAGAATGATTGCTAATATCTTCTCCCATTTTGTAGGCTACCTTTTAATTTTGTTGATTGTTTCCTTCTCTGAGAAGAAATTTTTGTTGTTGTTGTTGTTTTGTTTTGTTTTCCTTCATGAAGTCCCAATAGTTCATTTTTGGTTTTGGTTCCCTTGCCTCTGGTGACATGTCTAGTAAGAAGTTGCTGTGGTCTAAGTCAAAGAGGTTGCTGCCTATACTTTCTTCTAGGGCTTTGATGGTTTTCTGTCTCACATTTTGGTCTTTCATCCATTTTGAATTTATTTTTTGTATGGTGTAAGAAAGTGGTGCAGTTTCATTTTTCTGCATGCGGCTGTCCCATTTTTCCAACACTATTTGTTGAAGAAATGATCTCTTTTTATTGGATATTCTTTCCTGCTTTGTCAAAGATTAGTTGACAGTATAACTGTGGGTCCATTTCTGAGTTTTCTATTCTGTTCCATTGGTGTATGTATCTGTTTTTTCATGTCAGTACTATACTGTCTTGATGACTACAGCTTCATAATATAGCTCGAAGTCTGGAATCATGATGCCTCCATCTTTGCTTTTCCTTTTCAGGATTGCTTTGGCTATTTGGTGTTTTTTGTGGTACCATACAAATTTTAGGACTTTTTTTTCTAGCTCCATGGAAAATGTCAATGGTAATGTGAAAGGGATTGCATTAAATGCATAGATTTTTGGAGTAGTATAGACATTTTAACAATGTTTGTTCTTCCAATTCATGGAAAGATTTTTTTTTTTTTTCATTTCTTTGTGTCCTCTTCAATTTCTTTCATAAGTGTTCCATGGTTTACAGATCTTTTCTCTCTTAGGTAGGCTTATTTCTAGATACTTTATTATTTGGGGGGGGGTGACGATTGCAAATGAGATCAATTCCTTGATTTCTTTTTCTGTTGTCTTATTATTGGTATACAGAAATGCAACAGATTTATACACATTGATTTTATATCCTGCAAATTTTTGGTGGAGTCTTTTGGGAGTCTTTCTGGTTTTCTACATAAAGTTTCGTGTTGTTTACAAATACTAAAGTTTGACTTCTTTCTTGGTGATTTGAATAACTTTTATTTCTTTTTGTTGACTGACTGCTGAGGCTGAGACTTCCAGTACTATAAATAGTAATGGTGAAAATAGACACCATTGTCATGTTCCTAACCATAGGAGAAAAGCTCTCAGTTTTTCCACATTGAGGACAATATTAGCTATGGGTCTTTTGTATATGATCTCTATGGTGTTGGGGTATATTCCATTTATCTTTACTTTGTTGAGGGTTTTTATCAAAAATCGATGCTGTATTTTGTCAAATGCTTTTCTGCATCTTTTGGCAGGATTATATAGTTCTTATCCTTTCTTTTGTTAGTGTGCGGTATCACACTCATTGATTTGTGAATATTGAATCACTCCTGTAGCTCAAGAATAAATCCCACTTGGTCATGGTGAATAATTCTTTTAATGTACTGCTGAATTCAATTTGCTAGAGTTTCACTGATAATTTTTGCATCATCAGGAATTGTATTCATGAGCAATTTTGGCTTTAATTTTCCTTTTTAGTGGGGTCTTTTGCTGATTTTGGAATCAAGGTAATTCTGGTTTGAATGAGTTTGGAAGTTCTCCTTCCATTTCTTTTTTTTGGGGGGGAACAGTTTGAGAAGAATAGATATTAACTCTTCTCTAAATGTCTGGTAGAATTACCCTGGGAAGCCATCCAGCTCATGACTTGTATTTGTTGGAAGAGTTTTGATTACTGATTCAATTTTTTTCCTGGATATGGGTCTTTTCAAATTTTCTATTCCTTCCCTTTTCAATTTTAGTAGTTTGTAAGTTTCTAGGAATTTGTTCATTCCTTCCAGATTGCCCAGTTTGTTGGCAAATAATTTTTCATAGTATTCTATTCTAATTGTTCATACTTTTGTGGTGTTGCTTGGGATTTCTCTTCTTTCATTCATGATTTTATATATTTCGATATATATATATATATATGGATATATATATATATGGATATATATATATATATCTAACAATGGTAAATATTTATGCCTATATATATCCATATATATATATATTTTTTTTCTTTTTGTTAATTCTGGCTAGGGATTTATCAATTTTACTAATTCTTTTGAAGAACCAGCTCTTAGTTTCATGAATCCATTCTATTGTTTTTTTTTTTGTTTGTTTCTGTATTTTTTATTTCTACTCTAATCTTTATTATTCCCCTTCTTCTGGCTATAGACTTTGTTTGCTGTTTCTTTTCTAGCTCCTTTAGGTATAAGGTTATGTTGTGTATTTGAGACATTTCTTGTTTCCTGAAGTAGGCCTGTATTGCACTATACTTCCCTCTTTGGACTGCCTTTGTTATATGCCAAGGGTTTTGGATGTTATGTTTTCATTTTCATTTGCTTCCATGTACTTTTTTATTTCATCTTTAATCTCCTGGCTAATCCATTTATTCTTTAGTAGGATGTCCTTTAACCTCAATGTAGTTGAGGTCTTTCCAAGTTTTTTCTTGTGGTTGACTTCAAGTTTCATATCACTGTAGTCTGAAAATATACACAATATGATCTTGATCTTTTTGTACTTGCTGAGGGCTGATTTGTGACCCAGTATGTGATCTATTCTGGAAAATGTTCCATGTGCACCCAAAAAGAATGTGTATTTTGTTTCTTTAGGATAAAATGTTCTGAATATATCTGTTAGGTCCATCCAGTCCAGTGTGTTATTAAAGTCATTGTTTCCTTATTGATTTTCTGCTTAGATGATTTGTCCATTGCTGTAAGTGAGGTGTTAAAGTCCCCTACTATTATTGTATTTTATTGGGTTTCTTTATGTTTATTATTAACTGATTGAAGGCATAAATATTTACCATTGTTAGATCTTCTTGATAGATAGACCCTTTAGTTATGATATAATGTCCTTCTTCATCTATTGTTACAGTCTTTGTTTTAAAATCTATTTTGTCTTGGAGTGCCTGGGTGGCTCAGTCAGTTAAGTGGCTGAATCTTGATTTCAACTCAGGTCAGAATTTCAAGATCATGAGATCAAGCCCCACATTGGGCTGTGTCTTCGGCATGGAGTCTGCTTGGAATTCTCTCTCTCCTTTCCCTTGCCCAGCCCAGCCCCCAATTTTTGTGCTTTCTTTCTCTCTAAAGAAAGAAAGAAAAAGAAAAGGAGAAAAAAAGTAAAATAAAATAAAAGGAAAAAAAGAAAGAGTCTCTTCTAGGCAGCATGTAGGTGGTAAGTGAGTGTGTGTGTGTGTGTGTGTGTGTGTTTATCCATTCTGATACACCATGTCTTTGATTGGAGCATTTGGTCCATTTATATTCAGAGTGGTTATTGAAAGATGAATTTAGTTCTATTGTGTCACCTGCAAAGTTGGTGTTTCTGGTGATGTTTTCTGGTTCTTTCTAGTCTTTGTGGCTTTGGTCTTTTTTTCTCCACTCAGAGTCCCCCTTAAAATTTCTGGCAAGACTGGTTTAGTGCTCACAAACTCTTTTAGTTTTTGTTTGTCTGGGAAACCCCATATCTCCTTTTATTCTGAATAATAGCCTTGCTGGATAACAAATTCGTGGCTGCATATTTTCCCCATTCAGCATGTTGAATATATCTTGCCATTTTTTTCTGGCCTGTGAAGTTTCTGTGGACAGATCTGCTGTAAGCCTGATCTGTCTTCCCTTATAGGTTAAGGACTTTGTTTCCCTTGATGTTTTCAGAATTATTTCCTTGTATCTGTGTTTTGTGTTTTTGGCTATGATGTGCCTTGGGGATGGTTTTGCTGAATTTGATGGGAGTTCTCTGTGCTTCTTGGATTTTGAAGTCTGTGTCCTTCCCCAAATTAGGGGAATTTTCAGGTATAATTTGTTTCAATAAATATTCTGCCCTTTGTTCTTTTTTTTTTTTTTTTCATCTTCTGTGACTCATGATATGAATCTGATTATGTTTTAATAGGTCACCTATTTCCCTAAGTCTGCCTTCGTGACCAATTACCTTTCTTTCACTCTTCTTTTCAGCTTCATCATTTCCTATAATTTTATCTTCTGTGCCACTGATTTGTTCCTCTCATTTGTCCATTCTTGTTTTTATGGCATCCATTTGGGTTTGCATCTCAGTTATAGTATTTTTAGTTTCAGCCTGACTAGATTTTAGTTCTTTTATCTCTGCAATAAGGGATTCTGTAATGTCTTCTACGTTTTTTTCAGGGCAAGCTAGTAACCATATAATCATTTTAAATTCTGTTCAGACACCTTACTTATATCTTTATTAATTAAATCCTTGGCTGTGAGTTCTACAGTTCTACTTCTTGTTCTTCCTGTTCTTTCTTTTGGGGTGAATTTTTCCATTTCATCATGTTGTCCAGATAAGAAAGAAAGCCAGAAAGCAAAAAACAAAGGCAAAAACTCTCAAACCAAAAAAAAAAAAAAAAAAAAAAAAAAAAAAAAAAAGAAAAGATAAAAGAAAAGAAAGAAAAGAAAAAGATCCTGTGTGTGTTTTAGTCTGCTTGTTAAAATAATCTAGATCCCAAAATTTATAAGTAAATAAATAAATAAAATGAAAATAAACATATATATGGAATTAAAAAGTAAGAAAATAAAATGAAAAAATGATGAGAAATAATAAACTATAAAGAATAAACATAAAAAGAAAGCTAGGTCCTATTTATCCTAGAGCTGGAGCTTTACGGAACGCTACGATCAGCAGACTTAGTGTCAGCAAGTTGTTTGTGCTGGTCTTTTGGGGAAGGGGCCTCTTGCACTAATTCTCAGGTGGACTTGCCTTAGTGGAAAGGGACCTCCAGGTTGGGCGGGGGGAGGGCAGGTATTCGTGTAGCATTTCTTGCCTACACTAGGTGGTGCTGTTTTGCTCCCTGAAGACTTTCAGCACTGAAGGATGGGATGAATATGGTGGCACCCCACTACCTAGCCCTGTAGCTGAAAGTTTAGGCCCCCGACTCTTCAGGGCGCCCTCACAAAAGACCAGTCAATCACTCCTCTTTTGTCCCCAGTTTCTTTCGAATCCTGTGTTCACCCTGCCTGTGTCCAAGGTGTTTTCTCAGGCTTGCAACTGAGTTTCAAAATGTGAAATTTTAGGGATTTCCATGGTGCAGACCCACACTGTTCCTCTGGGGGAGTGTCTCACCAGGCTTTTGCTGTTTCCCAGGCTGTTCCAGGAAAGTGGTTGTATGATCACACAGCAGTTTGGAGTTTATATTTATGTAAAACACAGCAGAAAGTCAGCACCAAGACTCACTGCTCTCAGCCAGTGTCCCTGCTCCTATGCCTGGCAACAGTGTAGCATATTGGCGCCATCATTCTTGTGACCCAAGAATGATGGGTCAGACCTCTTCACTTCTGGGATTCCTCTCCACTGCACCACCTGAAGCACCATCCCTCATGTTAGTGGACTTCTAAAAATTCATATTTTGTGCTCTGCTGATTATTATACTTTGTGGTAGCCTCCATGATCAGGGGGCTCCCTTCCTGCCACCATATATAGAGTTAATCTCCCCCAAATCAACTCTCTGTACCTCCTACCTTTCAAAAGGTGGTGACTTTTCTACTTGTAGACTTTTACTTAGTTTTTATTCTTTCAGACCTCCGGTTGATTTATTGGATGTTCAGAATAATGTGGTTATATGTAGTGATGTTCAAGGAATGAGACAAACTTAAAGTCCCCCTCCTCCTCTGCCATCTTAACTCCTTGCCCTACTGATGCCATTTATCATTTTAAAGAAATATTTACTTTAACATCTAAATTTGAATTAGTAATTTTGTATTATTCCCTTACAGAAAGTCCCAAAACTTGTACAAATGTCAGATCCCACAGTACCTGGATGAGCCAGCATAAATAACAACAAAAAAAGAATTAAAACCTGAAGAAATAGAAATAACCCCCAAAATGCCCAAGAAAAAAAAGGATAACGTGAAGGATTATAAAATAAGCATGTTCAACTTGATTAAATATGTTTTTGAAGAAAAGTAAATCACAAAGAGGAAATGTACTACATGAAAAACCATAAGACGTCTTGTGACATAATCAACCAGACCTTCTGGAAAGAAAAATATATACATATGTAGTCATAGAAATTATAAAGCAAATGGACAGGATATATAGACATCTTTTGAATTAATTAACTGAAAAGTATAAATCTGAAGAGATCACTTTGAAGGAAACAGAGAACAGAAGAGATAAAAATTATAAAGAGAATATTAAAATATATAAGTCATTGAAAGGAAAGTCACAATATATATTTAAGAAAATCCCAGAAGAGGAGAATTTTAAAATGAAGGGAAAAAGTTATTTGCAGAAAGAATAGGTAAGAATTTTTTAGAATTAAAAATGTTACAAGTCTTCACATTGAAGAAGCACATTGAATCACAAGGAAAAGTAACAAGAAATATAAGCTTGGGTACCTCATGCTACAACAGCAGTTCATGAACACAAAGACTACATTAAGTTCCTAGGAGGAAAAATAGTTTGTCTACAAAATGACAAGAATCAGACTGACAACAGACTTCTTATTAGCAATAATACATGCTAAGAAGCAGCCAGAGTAAATGAACTGTCACTACAAAATTCTATAAAACATTCATTCACATTTGAGTGAAATAAAGGTATTTGCAAAACAAAAACCTAAGAATTTTTTTACTCCTCACAGAACTTTATTAAAGGGCTACTCAAGAAGAAATAAGTTGTGTACAAAAAATAATGGTAAGGGGAAAAACAGTGTATATAGTAGTAAATCTAAAACACTATAAATAAATAATCATAATCAATAACTTAGAAAAAGTATGAATAAAGGTAGAAATAACTTACTAATATATGAGGAAGTGCTCCTTTCAATGGTTAGAAACATAGGGACAGTGATTCATTTAATTTTCATTAAGTTAGGTAAAACTGCTAAATATTAAAGATACTTATAAATAATAAATTTAAAGCTTCAAAACCAAAAGGAAGAAAAGTAGAGAGGAGAGATTAAAATAACTTATTTGCCTAATAGAAGGTAGGAAAAGCAAAAAAAAAAAAAGCACAAAAAATTAAAAATAGAAATTAAGTTGATAGTAATAATTCCAAATATGTCGATAATTATAATAATAGAGATGATCACATGTACCCATCTAAAAAATAGGATTCTAGGGGCACCTGGGTAGCTCAGTGGGTTAAAGCCTCTGCCTTCGGCTCAGGTCATGATCCCATGGTCCTGGGATCGAGCCCCGCATGGGACTCTCTGCTCAGCGGGGAGCCTGCTTCCTCCTCTCTGCCTGCCTCTTTGCCTGCTTGTGATCTCTGTCTGTCAAATTCAAACAAACAAACAAAAAATTATAAAAAAAAAAAAAGAAAAGAGAAGAGTTCTAAAAAATAAATAAATAAATAAATAAAATTTAAAAATGGGATTCTATGATTTGATTAACAAAAAACCTACTATCAGACTAAATACAATTCATGAGAAACACATAAAATGTTAAGAACACAGAAATATTGACAGTAAGGGCACCTGGCTCAGTGGGTTAAGTCTCTGCCTTCAACTCAGGTCATGATCCCAGGGTCGTGGGATTGAGCCCTGCACCTGGCTCCATCCTTGGCCGGGAGTCTGCTTCTGCCTCTCTGCCTACTTATGATCTCTCTGTCTCTGTCAAATAAATAAATAAAATCCTAAAAAAGAAAGAAGTATTGACAGTAAAGGCATGGATAATAGCATGACTCAAATAACAACCAAAAGTAAAGTGACATAATAATATGCTAAACTAATGAACATTAATTTATAAACTACTATTAAATGAAAGAAAATTACTTAACAATATATAATGGGGAAATGACAGAAAGAAAAGTTATGACAATATATATATCTAAAGGTATAAATTAAAAATAAGTTAAAAAATTTAATGAATTAAAAGGAAAAAAATGAAATATCCATAATCATAATGGGACATTTTAACACAGCTCTTCCATAATTGAGACATCCATTAGGCAAAATATTATTATTACTCTTTTGAACAAAACAACCAGAATTCTTGATAGATATATATTCCCCAAACTCCAATTTCTTTTTTTTTCAAAACTCCAATTTCAATAATATGCCTAATTTTTTCAAAGAATAATTTATAAACATGGACATTTATAAACATTTATATATGCTTTTTTCTGAAAAAAGTATATATATGTACATATAAAAATGTACTTATTGAATTTATACAATTGAAAATAATTGGTAGTCAACTCAAGAGAAAAATTAACAAAGAATATTACCAGATTTTTTTTTTTTATCAAACGATTTTTAAAACGACTTGTATGGTCAATAAAGATGTGAAAAGTTGTTTATTAATCAGAAAGTTGCAAATTTAAATGAGGAAATGTTTCCTATGTATCAGGTTGTCTAAAAATATCTGATTATCCTGGTGATTGGGAGAGTAGACAGAGAACCGGGAAATTTAAAGTCAAGAGGAAAAATGGGAGCAATCACTTTGAAAGGAATTGTCAATATTTACAAAATATCAAAATACCCTGTGGTCTAGCAGTTCTACTTTAATTTATACACTCTACAAAAGCAACTTTCAAACTTTTTTGACAGTAATCCTCTGTAAATATAAATTTATTATTATATATGTATATAAATACATATTACATGTGATACATAAACACTATGTATAATAAGTATACATAAATAATAAAGTATGCAGTCGACCTTGAGCAATATAGATTTGAACTGTACTTGTCCACTTATATGCAGATTTTTTTATAACAGTACTATAAATTGTATTTTCTTTCCCTTATGATTTTTTCTTTTATTTTTTTTTAAATTCAATTAACCAACTTAAAGTACATCATTAGTTTCAGATGTAGGGTTCAATAATTTATAAGTTGCCTGTAACACCCAGTGCTCATCACATCACCTGCCCTTCCTTACAGTATTCTTAATAAGATTTTCTTTTCCATAATTTATTTTATTGTAAGAATAAAATATATTGGGCGCCTGGGTGGCTCAGTGGGTTAAGCCGCTGCCTTCGGCTCGGGTCATGATCTCAGGGTCCTGGGATCGAGTCCTGCATCAGGCTCTCTGCTCAGCAGGGAGCCTGCTTCCTCCTCTCTCTCTCTCTGCCTGCCTCTCTGCCTACTTGTGATCTCTCTCTGTTAAATAAATAAATAAAAAATCTTAAAAAAAAAAAAAAGAAAAAATATATAATATATATAACATACAAAATTTAAATTAGTCAAAAACTTATGTTATCAATAAGGCTTCCAGTCAATAGTAGGTTGTTAGTAGTTAAATTTGAGGTGGGGGTAACAAAATTTATACATGAATTTTCAATTGTGTGAGGGGTAGATACCCATAACCTCTACGTTCAAGGGTTAACTGTATATAAATATAACTGTATATAAACATATAACATATATATGTTATATATATGTTATACATATATATGTGTGTGTATTTTTTCACATTACAAATCAGTATATATATGCATACTCATATACATAACAAATAATTGCACAGTATAATCCTTAGCCTTTTACATCCCTTTTAATAGAATCTTCTATTCTATTCTATAGGTTCTTCTAGTCTATTCTATCCTATCCTAGTCTATCCCACCCATTTCACTCCTATCCTTGAGTGGTCATGAGGCACTCAACAGGGTTCATGACATCAGTTGGTTTTATATTTCAATTTTAAAGTCATCCTGTTAGAAAAATTCTCACACATGCTCAGAATTGTCCAAAGGTATTTACTGAAGTACTATCTGTGATGAAATGAAGTCAAAAAAATGGATGAATAAATAACTATGTAATCACACAGTGGAATTGGCTGGAGAGGTTAAACGCTCCTGATTTACCTGGGACAGTCTCTGTTCCCTCCTACCATCTCAGGATCTCAGGTAGTTAGCACCTCCTTCCACTGTCAAACATGTCAAATTTGTATAATGAAGTCAGGGCCAGTTTCATGGGCCATTAACCAATACAGTTGCACAGGGTCTCAACCTCAGAGCAGTCCCCCACTTGGGGCTTAATACTCTGAAATATTATCTTTGAACCACCATTTTGGAAGGAAATTGATGAATTTGATGTGACAATGGACAATAGAATTATGTGTGGGGGAAGAGAGGCTTAGACACTCAGGCCCTATATTATTGCCACCTCCTACCACCTCTTCACATTCCCTGATGCTTTCTGCGCCCCTCCCCACTTCTCTGTCCACGGGTGCCACAACTCCCACCTGGGCCCCATTCCCTGGCAGGGGCCATTAACTTTCTGTTGGAGGCTCAAGGAGGCTCAGGGTCAGTTGATTTCCTCATAGCATCTTGGGGTGGGATGTGGCATGTCCAACTCTTAAACCTCTGTTCTGACTGATCCATGTACAAGCACAGAAGTTGCAATCCTTAGGGATTACCTATCTGCTGTGGGTTGGGGCATCAGGCCTATGAGAAGGCAAGATGCCTGAGGGAGACCAATATCTCCACGCCGGAAGGAAAACATTTAACAGCAAATAAAATACACTGTGGTAGGGGGAGGAAAAGCATGTAGAAGACAGACAGCTTTACATTTCAGTATATTTTATGGGCATTTAGCATCTTTCTTCTTCCTGCCTTTTGAAATGACGGGGGTGGGTGGGGTGGTTCCAGCAAATTTTGTAGGTAGGCCTGGATAAGATAGATGATATTTTATTTTACTTTCCCACAGAGCAATGAGAAGCCATCAAATAGTTTTCATCAGGGAACTGACACAATTAGATTTACATTCTACAAAGATCGCCCTTGACCTTCTGTTCTTGCTGTGAGTTCTTGTGTCCCATCTCCCCCACCTGAATGCAGTCCAGTGAAACAGCCCCAGCTTGAGACCTGGTCTTCAGCTATTCTGAATGTGTTATAATCCCATCATAAACTTGAATCACTAGAAGTCAAAAAAGGAAAGAAAAAGAGCAATCTTCTGCCACTTGGCCTGTCGTCTTCCTACTCCATGTCCACTCTCTTATCAGATGCTCCCCTTCACCCCTGATCATCATTCATCTAGGCCTCCCTTGTCTGGGTGGAGGGTCCTTTAGTAACACTGCACCTGGTGCACTTAGTGTACATTGAGGTGATTACCTTTGTTGATTAGTTTTGTCAATTCCTCTCATCCTTTCAGCAAATTTAGTCGGGTCACCTTGACGATACTTCAGTTTTAATTTAAATACTTTTTTTTTTTAAACTTGCTTGTATTCTCTGACAGCTGCTATCATTCAGTTTGCTCTGTGAGATATTCTAGAAGTTTATTCTCCCTTTTTGTTTTCCCCTAAGATATATTGAGTTCAAAACCAAAATCATAAAATAAGACTGAAAGTTGGCTTCCAGAGTTTATTAAATCCCTTCTCTCTTCAGAAGGACTGCAAGGAAGCCACATCTGAAAAAAAGAAAGACTTACTCTATTTTCAGAGATTTCTGGGGAAAGGAGAATTCACAGCTGCTCTCCATACCCATGTTGGGGCTAAAGAGGCTTGTCAGGGAATTTTTCCTTATATCTAAGCTAAATCTCACTTAATGTTCCTTTTAGGGCAGGCAAAGTACACAGTGTTCCTTTCATACCCAAACTAAGGCTTTCTTTTTGCTCTGATATGCTCCAAGTTGTTTTAGGATGGTGTTTGAGTATGTCAGAGAGAAAATAGGGTTTTTTGTTGTTTGGTCTGAATCTCCATTAGGTGCCTATTTGTCTGGACATATAGGCAGGAGGGCCCATCTTTAAATAATGAGCTCAGAGTTACCTGGAAAATTATTTATCAATGAGTGTTACCTTCTGGATGAGAAAAAATAGCTGATAAAATCACTACTAATGGTTATAAAACACCCAGGTGGGTAGTATGTGCGCCTTTCAGCTGGATAAATCATGGCTTTCTAATCTATTTGGAATTTTTGAAAGAGTTAACAAAATAGTGAAGTGTAGAGAAGTAGTGGGCATTAAATATTTAGACATTCAAAAGGCTTTTGATCAAGCCCCTAACCAGAAGACATTTAGGATCCATTTCAGCCTTATGGAGGACCCAAGAGGTGAGAGGTAAAAATTTTGCCTTGCAAAAGCTTAAAGTTAAAAAAAAAAAAAAAATGGTTAGCAATGAAAATGAAAGGTAGAAATAAATGATGTTGTTAGCCTGAAAGGAGGTTAATAGAAAGGTGCCCCGGGGAATGGTATTGGAACCAGATTTTTTATATATGTTAACACCAATCAATCTGGAAAGCCATCTGAATAATGAGGTTGCAAAATGTGTTGGTAACAGAGAATTATTTAGCTAGTGAGAAGTGGGGAACATTTTGAGGAACTCCAGAAGGACCCACAAAAAACAGGTAGTTGAATAATCTTTGTCAGATACAATCGAACCAAGACAAGAGAATGGTACTTTATACTACGAGGCATAATTTAAGCTACTGATAGATTTTGAATTAACTGTAACCTTTCAGGAAAAAGGTCTAACAGTCATTATGCACATCTCAATAAAAGTATCTGCTCACAGCCCAAAGACTGGAGGAAAGGCCTACAGGAGTGCAAGTGAAATGATTAGAGACACATGAGAAACGATGGAGAAGGTCAGGATTATTTCATTTGGAAAGGAGAGAAAGTAAGAGGAAATTTGTTAGAGGAGGGTGAAAGTTGAAATGTTAAAACAAAAAGTCCAGTTGAGTACCCCTGGTCACTCTTTCCCATGGTATGAGGAGTTTAGGGAAATTAGTTCATGGAAAATTTAAATGAGAATGGAGGGAACTGCTTACAAAATTCATAGTTAACATTAAGAGCTCCCTGCATGGAATGTCACTGAGCTAGATACCAACTACTGAGCAAGGTACCAAATGGGTTACACATTCACAGGGGTGGGCCGAGATTAAACTCGTTCCCTAAGATCCTATTAGAGATGGTGTATGTATGTATGTATTTCAGCCTTTCTTGTAATTGAGTTAATTTACGTCTGTCTCCCTTCTCAGGTTATACATTCCTAGAAAGCACATTTTTGTCTACACATTTTTGTATGCTTACTCCTTTCCTCTTCAGTGTCTAGTAATATGCTATGTGTCTACAAGGTACTCAGTAAATGATTGCAGATTTAGAGCATGTGTGGCTTGGGGTGGAGCAATGAAAGGGAGGATTTTCTTCCTTGAGTCTATCTGCCCCAGCGCTCCCACTAGACATGTTTAACTCATACTGCAACCACCAAACTGCAATGAAATGAGATGACATCAGAGAAAGGAAAGGAAGCAGAGAAGTAGGATTGGAAGCCATTAATCATAATTAACAATCTGTGTGTACCAAGCACTTTGCTGTCTGTCTTGATGCATGTCCTTTTACTAACACCTTAAAAAACAGTTGTAGTAAAGTCCAGTCACCACTTATTTGGCAAGGAAATATTCCTAATTTTTCTCCCTGTGCTTGGGCCCATTCCCAAGAATATGCAAGTGCTCAGGAAGATGACCCTTAGTGCCTTTCTTAGAAGTTATTACCTTAAATAAAAAGCACATAATACAGAACCAATAGGGTGTGTGTGTGTGTGTGTGTGTGTGTGTATACATTTCAATTTTAAGGAATTGGCTCATCTGCTTATAGAGGCTTAGCAAGTCCAAAATTTTCAGGGTGGGCCAGCAGGCTGGAGACCCAGAAAAGAATTGTACTTTGAATCCAAAAGTCATTTGCTGGCAAAAATTCTGTTTTCTCCAGAGAGATCAGTCTTTTTCCTGTAAGCTTTCAACTGGTTAGATCAGGCCCACCCACATCCTGGAAGATGATCTGCTTTACTCAAAATCTGTTTATTTTAAATGTTCATTTCATCAGAAAATATCTTCACAGAAGCATGTGGGATCATGTTTGACCAAACATGTGTTTAAGTTGACGCATAAAAGTGACCATCCTGGTACCGCCTTCCTATTCAGTCACTGGGAGAGTGCAGCTTACAAGAAATTCATTTTTGGCCCGAATGCAGCCATGGATTTCAAGTAAAGTAGTGGACAGAAAAATGGGACCCTAAGAGTGCATCTAAAGTGATTCAAATAGCCACAAATGAGGAGCGGAAAGGGAGTGGCCATGTGAGCAAACCACTGTGTTAACAGGCACTATGCTAGTGTGTTGTACATGCATAAGCTCATCTCAAAACACAACTCAGCATTAATTAATACCATTGTGGAAAGGAGATACATTGGCTCAGAAAGTCTATGTCACTTGGGCAAACTCTTCTGGCTAAGAGTAAAGAAGCCAGATTTAAAATTCGTCTTCCTGGTCCCAAATCCTATCCCTTTGTACTCTATTCTACTGACTTTCTCATCTGTCTCGGGATTAGAAGAACCATGAAATGAAGAAACAGGCATGAGGCAGCAGAAGCAAAACATCTTGGGCATGAAAGAATCATCCACTTCAACTGAGAGGCATCCTAATTTATTTCCTCCTAAGGCAACTTCCAGTCCCCAAGGAAGTCTGGGTTCAGGCCCACACGTGAAAGCAAGAAAGCAACTAGATGCAGTCGGTGGCAGCAGTGGGTCTGAGGGCAGAGGCACGGGCTGATCCCGACATAGCTTTGTGAAATGGGAATGAACTATCAGAAACAGAAGGCAGTTTTCCTTTGAACGTCTGTCACATTCACAATGAGAGTGATGAAAGACTTTGCTTCCTTGCCTTTTAGGTGACTTCAA
The DNA here is from genome assembly GCF_964662115.1 of Mustela nivalis. NCBI lineage: Eukaryota > Metazoa > Chordata > Mammalia > Carnivora > Mustelidae > Mustela > Mustela nivalis. The sequence goes on along the minus strand of NC_139029.1, from coordinate 67,437,809 downwards.
TATGGCCAGACTTTGAAATCTAATACTGTACTGAATTTTGTATTGAATGTGGTGGTGCGATATTGAACTATAAAGAAGGGGCTGGAACAGTACTTTTCAAATACTTGCTGCTCAGAATCCTTTTGCCCTTTTCCACTTACAGGTATGATCTTATCTATTGATATTTTCTGTCTGAAAAGACCCTCTGTCTATTCTATCGGGTTGCCCTATTTTTCATTGTGTAATAGGCTGTATTTTGAAAATGAATAGCCCAAACAACTTCGATATATTGCTATTACTGTGCTGTTCTTTTGAAGAAATTCTTCACTTGGCATTTGCACTTTAATCAGACTTCAAACTGCTATGATAGCGGTGTCCCTTCTTTGCCAGGTCCCACCACCACCTAGGCACTGTCTTCTTTGTAAATCTCAATGACGTCCGTCTTCCTTAAGGCCGAGAGTGCCCCTCCTGACATGCTGAGTTGGTAAGGCGTAGCTGGAGGCTTTCTTCCCACCTCTTCCCGCCAATGGCCATGGCCGCCATTCTGTAGCAATCAGCACACGCACTGTGTGGCTTTCTTGGTGCTCCTCACTGCCTTGTTCTGTCCACCTTTGTCTGGATGCCCACTTAAAATCCTTGTGCATCACGTGTGCAGGTCCTCGTGGGCACTAAACCTAAAGTGAACATGCCAGAAGGAGCTACAGGGAGGCTGTATTTTTTTTTTGTATATTCATATATTTCAATATTCAAAGCTATTTGTGTTCTAGAGGCATACTGAAGAGCAATGCCACTTGTGGAAACACCCAGCACGTTGCAACAGTGGTATTTTAGCTGCAGTTCGGAGAACTTCTAAATATGACTGGTCTGGGTACGGAATAAAATTATACAGATATGAATAGTAGCAGCAAGCTGTGGTCCAAGTCATAAAAGAAACAAAGCTAACAGTATTGTCTGTGGAGCATCTCCTTGAAGACCGGCACTGAAGCTCCCAGCGCTGGGGGCACTCAGGTGCCATGCCGGCACCGGCTCAACCAGTGGGTATGTAGCTGAACAGAATTTAAAAGCAAGGAAAATTGTGTTTCTTAAGCTTATTTATGTGGGATGCGTTGCAGAGTTTGGGATGATCCAGTGAAAGTGAAGAACCCTCCCTCCAGAAACACGCACACACAAAAATTTGCATCAAGTTTTAAGTGGTTCTGTCACTCGCCTAAGGGTCTGCCGGGAAGCTCATCTGGGATTTTCATATACTCCAGAGTCTAATGGAAAGATTTAAAAATCAGAGGAAAGCCAATGAAGTATCAATAATCGGAATTATTGATCCTCATCTGACAGAAGGTTGATGATCTGACATTTAGATACAACCCCGACATTTACTGTATCTATGAAAACATTTCTTAACCTACCTAACGTTGTTTTTTTCCATCTCTACGCTATTGTGGCATTCGATATAACAATTTATATGAAACAGTTACATAAGCTCTTCAGAAACTGTATTATGATTGAGAAAATCTAAGCTATTTTATTTTATGTCTGCTTGTTTCTTTTCATCCTTTTGTTGTTCTTCTCCTCCTCCTCCTTTTCCTCATCGTCTTCCTCCTCCCCTGCTCCTCTGTGTTCTTATTCTTACTCCTTTGGCTCCGTGTTTGGTGAAAAATGTTAGTATTTAGTGGTTGTCCCGTATACAAGAAGAGTCATCGGCAATGAAGATACCTAAATATCTCATTAGCATGTAGGGGGTGGTCACCAATATGTATTCCTCAGCTCACATGGTTTATGCAAAAAACTTGGGGTCAGAGCTTAAAGGATGGTAGATTTGAACACTTCCTTCCATTTATTTTAGGACGATTACATAACAATCTTGTTGGTATGACTGTACTTTGTAAAGCTTGCACACTTGGAAAATGGGGATAATGACAACAAGATTATTTGAGAATTCTAGAGACCTTATACTTTAAAATAATACTTTGCGAACTGGAAAGCACTCTGTAAGAGTGACTCGCCATTAGAAAATAAAGATGAGAGAGGGCCAGTCCCACTGCTCGTTGACTGTCAGTGGATACTAGGAGACTGAACTATGATTTTTGTCTGTGCAGCCCCTCCTGTGAGGTCTGAATTGCTCTCCAGATCTCACCCTGTGCCAGCACATCTGGGAATGACAACTCCTCTGTAATCATCTTCCCAGCACTGTGATTGGTCCTGGGTTGGCCCAATTAGACTGCCCCCAAAGTTTTCCACATTAGAGTAACAGAAGAGGAACTTTATCTTTCAAGGAGCCAAGCTGGGAAGTTTTAAGTCTGGAGCTTCAAGGGGCCATAGTTTGGCCTCAAGTGAAAAGCTGTTTGGAGCGGATAAAGCCAACATACAGCAGGAAGCTTAGAGACAGGACGGAATGGATCCTGAAGTGATTTTAATCCCTGACATCCCGGAAGTCACCCCAATCCCTGCTTTCTCGAGGCTTGGTTGTTCCACTGTTTCTTGAATGATAGGATACATTTCTGTTACCTCATTTTCGAAAGGTTCTTTGAGGTGGGTTTCTACCACTTGCACACAGGAAAATACAGGCTGACACGGATTCCTGCGTGTGCCTTCACAGAAGGCACAGAACGGAGCTATCACGATGTCTTTGCAAACCTAGAGATAACAACCTCTCTGGTCTCTCTCTGGTCCGAGGCCAACCAAACCCACTTGCAAGTTCTGCCTCCCAAGGAAAGCAGTATGATCCATTTCATTTGCCTAAAAAGCCAGGAAGACACATCTCCGCAATTTACAAAACGGTGTGTTCCTTAGCCCAGAGCTTGTGTGCAAAAGCACCGTGCTTCCTATGAATCATCGTGCTTCTCGCAGCCAGAGTGTGTCTTTAAGCAGCCCAGTTGAGGGAGACCACAGGAATAGGGCAATTTAAATTGACTGGAAAGGAGACAAGCAGGAGGAGACAACAGCAGGAAAGAAATGATTTCTGAGCGAGAGTAGATTGCCTCTCTTTGGCTCTTTTAGCCCATGGGACCCAATAATAATTTTCCTCAAGTTTCAGACGCCTTTCCAACACAGTCCTATAATCACATGTGTAGCGAGGTCTGACTGACTTTGCTTGTCAAAAAGGAGAGCTGTTTGTAAGTGGAGTGTTAACATACTTCTCTGCCCTCAAGTCAACTGAAGACAGATCCGTCTGGATGGAAATAAGGGAATACCTAAAAACTCCTACTTAATGTCAAAACAATATGGAATTTTTAATTATTCCGAAATTCGATCATAATATTTTGTTTTAGGCCTCACCAGAATTAATCCTGTCATGTTTACATTTGATGCTGTGTCAAAGTAATATACTTTAATTTTAAAAAATCAGTTTGTAATTGCCTGTGTAAACCTTTCTATAGAAAGCTTCACCCTCAAAACAGAACAGATACAGAGACTAGGGACAAATATAAAAATAGGCTTTAATTTTCCTTAAAGCCTGGGGGGGGAAAATTTCCTTAAAGCCTGGGAACTCTCTTAAAATGCCACAAAATAAAATACTACTTCATATCTTGGGACTATGTAGTAAAAAAATCTTCTATAGGAATTCCTAAAAGTGATTGTCTTTTATCCCCTCCATCAACACCTACTCCTAATGCCTACTCTCACTTTATAGTTGTCACTGTTCTTGAGTTTTCTATGTTTGAAATTCCAGAACTTTCTCCATGCTTAAGGAACCAGCTAAGTCTAAGGGATTCTGCTTGCTTGTTCCTATCTTTAGGTATTTAAAAAACATTTTGTCCTGTTAGCCCCTTCTCAGTTTCAAGAGTCTCTGCAAATTAAGTAAGTATATAGAAATGCTTGCTAATTCCTTACTGCTGTACTCATTTTTCTGTAGGTATTACTGTACGTATGTCTAGAATTACTCTTTAATGTAATTAATTTATCATTTGCTCATGCTACACCTTTACATCTTCACATACTCATTAAAAATCCTTGATATTTTAACATTTAATTTTGAACTTCATGTTAAAAATAAATAAATAAATAACAAGCATTATTTTTTTTCAGTTGCCTCATTTTCTACTAGTATTTATATTATACACTTTCCTGGTAACCCCACTCTACTAAAGATAGATTTATAAGTGTCAGTTAGAAACAACTGTGTCATTATAAGTATCATTTAATAGATTTTTATTTCTCCCTTTCAATACTCCCTAGGTCCACTCAATTTTTTTTAGACAATTAGATTTTAAACATTATCCTTCAGGATACTATATTGATCTAAATATGATTCATGTTGTCAATTGAGTTTTCAAAAATTTATCAGCCTGTGCTCACACATAATTCAAGGTAGGTATAGTTTTCTAGTCTTTTGCCCTTTTGCCCTGCATAATGTATAGTAAATCCATAAATACAAGTAGTTTATGTCTGGGTGAATTATTGAACTAAAAGTTTAATATATGATCTGGGGGAAATACAACATTTTCACTGAAGGCAAACCGTGAATCTCTTCGGGGCAATTCAAGTTGACTCCTTAGATGTTTATTTCAAGGTTTTTTTGTTTTGTTTTGTTTTTTTAAGACATGCAGTTATATATCTATATCTTTATACTTATGAGTGTATTTCATTTTGTGGTTAATAAAAGCATTATAGAAAATATTAAAGAAGACATTTCTGTTTCTGTAGAAACTTTAAAATCTGCCAATGGGCAAATAAATGGCAAAATTAATCTAGTGCTTTAGGTTGACTGTCCTATGAATTGCTTTCATGTTTTCCAAGCCTTTACCCCACAACATAATTTTATTTATTAAAGCAATAATATATAGCACAATCCTAAATTATAATGAAGTAGAAGCATGTAAGAAAAAAGTGAGTATCCCTTTTTATTCATCATTCCCCCAGTCTCACACTTGCACACACATGTACACACACCTTACACCCAACTGCTGAATCCCACTTCCTTTGGTATATGATTACTTCTGTGGTTTAATGTGCTTCCTTCTGGAATATTTCCATGTATTTAAATACCCAAATACAACTAATCTTAAATATATTTCTGCCTGCTTTGTTTTGAATTGCTATGTGCTTATAGGTAACCTGGTCAGGCTTTCCGTTGCTCTTTCCACTTCCTGAAATTTTGTTTCCCAAGATGGATAGTAAGCACAGTCCTTCAGTCTAATCTCTCCCTTTATTAAGACCTCTCCTAGCTGCCCTGTTAGAACCAAAATTCCTCTCTTCTGTATAGTCTCCTCTATACCACCCTTGTCCTTGAATTATATGTCAGATCTCTTACATCTTGTAAGTGACATGTTATATAATTTGTTTTTGTTGTTATGTACACACTGGAATGCAAGATACATCTGAGCAGATTTTTTCATCTGGTTCATTTATTTCTAAACACCTCAACACCTAGAATAGTGCCTAATGCAAGTAAATATTTATTGTGTTAATGAATGAAAATTGTGGTCACTAAAAGTGATTGTTTGGAACCAGACTACCTGGATTCAACCCTAGCTCTAACATCCACTAGTTGCAGGATCCTGGAAATTTATTTAAACTCTTTATTCTTTGGTTTCTTTTTCAGTAGTATAAAGAAAAGAATAACATCTATCATCTGGGTTAAGAATTAAACAAATTTACATAGACACAGGGCAGTGCCAAACTTATATAATTCTCACTCAATAGTTAGCGAGTAAATGTGACAGCAGTAGTTGGAATGTCAGTAGTAGTAATCCTGTGTTATTAGCTCTTTCATTCAACAGTGTCTTAGAAGCATTTCAGTCATTAAATATAGGTCTACCCATTGCTACAGAGTATCCCATTGTATGGATTTATAATGTATATAACTGCTCACCTATTGGTGGACATAAAAGTTCCCCACATTTCTATGTTACAGAGAAATTGTAATTGCAAATGATATTCTTGTACACTTATGTTTGTGTACAAATTTGTGTAACACCATATTATATTCATTATGTGAATCTCTTGGTCAAAGAACAAGACTATGCCAACATTCTCTCTCTCTCTCTCTTTCACTTGCCTTTGCTTTACAGAAGTTTTGAAATGTTAGTCAATTGAACTATCAAGTATTTTATTTATGACTTCTAGATTTAAAGATTATAAACTCTTTTATATTTTCTTCAAGTGTTTTTATTATTTTCTTTAATTGAGTACTTAAATCCATTTGGTAGATATGGTGTTTATATGTATAGCATGAAGTTGGTATCTGATTTCATTTTTCCTTAAAGAAATAGCTTCATTGTCCCCACATAAGGTATTGAAAACTGTTTTCTTTCCCCACATAGTTGATATTATATCTCATTCATATATCATATCTCAAACACTTATGTTTGTTTCTGCACTCTGTCTTTTCATTAATGTCCTCATATATTCATATGCAAGTAGCATACTACTTTAATTACTAGAGCATTATAGTTTGTTATGAAACCTGTTTGGGTTTTCCTTTTTTAAATTTTGCATATTGTACTTTCATTAAGGTAAAGTCTTGGGAATTACTCAAGCCCAGATTAGCTTGAAAAGTATTACTGTCCATATTTTTCTAAAAATATTTAATATCAATTTTCTTTGTTAATACTTACAAAAATAATAATTTCACATCAACTTCAATGCTACTGAAATAATTCATAATAATTATAATATTATAGCAAGTCACTTTATTAAGCGTTCTCAAATGATCTTCATAAAGAACCACACATCAAAACAAATCTTCTAGACCAAGGTTTTTCGACTTTGGCACTCTTGTCACTTGGACCAACTAATTATTTGTCCTGTCTTGTTATATGTTGCCTACAAGAGACTAAGTTCCCCTTTAAGGACACACATAGGCTGAAAATGAAGAGATAGAAAAATATATTCCAAGCAAACAGAAACCAAAAGAGAGCAGGGTTATCTCTACTTGTAGCAGACGAAATAGTCTTTAAGTTAACAACATAACCAGAGACAAAGAATAAAGACAAAGGGTCATTTCATCAGAAGGATATAACACTTGTAAATATATATACACAACATCAGAGCCCCTGTGTATGTGAAGGAAATATTAACAAGTGTGGAGGTGAAATAGATGGCAATGCAATAATAGTAGGAGACTTGACGCCCCCACATTCCACAATGGATACATCGATCACCCAGGCAGCAAGTTAGTAAGGAAATCATGGACTTGAACACAACTTTAGACCCAATGAATCCAACAGACATGTACAGAGTGTTTCATCCAACAGCAGCAAAGATACCAGAGATAAAATGTTTTGGCTAAATTCTGTCTTTCAGTGTGCCATTTACATGACAGTACATGCTCAAAGAGTTTACTGCCTTTTGAACTCCTGTGATATTGTGATAAAATAAGAAGTGTAAAGTTGGTCTTCTTCCCTGGTTCCTGACACAGAGTTACGGAAGTTTTGGAATTTTTGCGACTGGGGTAAGAAGATCATCTTTTGTTATTCATAACAAGCCCTTTTCAACCATACCTGAGTTTATGTCAATGAGGTAAATCTTGGAGGATGAGAGCATGTTGCCAGAGGAACCAACCAGGGGCTTGTAATTAAAGGGTGGGAACTTTCAGCTGCACCCTCAGATCTCCAAGGAGGGTAGAGGGGCAGGAGATTGTGCTCAATCACTAGTGGTTAATGATTTAATCAACTATGCCCATGTAATGGACTGTCCAAAAAACTCTAAACAATGGGTTTCAGAGATCATCGATTGGTGAACACATCAAGAGATGTGCTAAGAGTGTGGCCCATCTGGAGAGGTGAGGAAACCCTGTACCCTTCCCTCCATCCCTTGCCATATCCATCTCTTCTACCCAGCTGTTCCTGAGTTGTATCCTTTTATAATAAACTGGTAATCTTGTAAGTAAGCTATTTGCCTAACTTGTCTAGCCTTTTTAGTAAATTATCAAACCTGAGGAGGGGTCATGGGAACCACCAATTTATAGCTGGTTGGTCAGAACTACGAGGGACAACTTGGGACTTGTAATTAATGTTTGAAGTGGAGGAGTCTTGGGCAACAATCCATAGCCTTTGAGGTTTGAACTAACTCTGGAGTGTTGGTGTCAGAATTGGGTTAAATTGTGGGACACCCAGTCTGCGTCCACTGAAAATCAGAGAACTGTTTGGTGTGGAAAAATTCATACTTCTGGTACTATAAGTGTTGAGAATACAGAGAGAAACAGCATAGTTTACCTTTAACTCCATACTATATGGTAGGACATTCTGGGAACAAAGAATACTATCAAATGTTCTTGAGTATTGCTAAGGCATTTTGGAGGTATAGAAATCTTTGCTTTTAGTTTAAATTTGGCTATTTCCTGGGAGCCTGCCTTTGATCCCATTCCAAAATTCCCTTGATTGTTATACAGTACATTCCTATATAAGAGAATGGGGGTGAACCTTATCAGAAAGAATTTGACTAGCTTAGACCAGAAAAAAGTATCCAGCGAACCTACCAATTTATTATTTTTGAAAATGATTTCAATTTTATAAACACTATAAAACTGATTTCCTAAATCTCAGTGATATCTCTAAAGCATTTGGAATTTTCCTTAAACCGGTGAGTTTACATTGGAATACCCATCTCTTTAATAAATCACTTTTAAAATCTTAGCAAGCATTCCTAGACAAATCAAGTTCACTGAATCATTTTGAAATATTTGAAATAGAAGACAATGGTGTTGGCACTAGATTATGGGCCAGACAATCTGGCTCTATCCTAAGATCAAAAATATTCAAAGAGCAAAATCTTTGCCCCCACTCAGCCATCACTTGGATTCATTATTTTATCAAAAGAGAATGAAGACCCAGTGAACAATTATATCCCTTATCAACAATTTGTGGGTGGAAAAGAGGGTTTTGAAAAAGAATAGAAAAGGGAAAAATAATAAAATGAACTTATGTTAATGTACATGCCCTCTTGTCTGTGAATTGGCAGAATTGTATTTACCTACAGAAAAAGCATTCCTTAATACATTTCTAGCCCTGATCTAACAGTAGGGAAAATAGTCTAGAGTTAACATCTGCTGCAGTAGAGCCCCCAATTTTTCTCTTACTCACACTTACTGTTCATGCCTGCAACACCCAGCAGAGAGACCCCGTGTTGAACCTTTGTTATAAGTGTGGCCAGGGCCACGTGGCAAGCATTGGTAGGCCTCCCAGGCAACCAAATAGGAGTTTCCTTGTGTATTCAAGCCAGCTCCCTACAAGTCCCTGCCACCTCTCTTCTGCAATTTCTCAGCCGAGGCTGTGGTGTAAGAGAGGGAGAAATTCCCTCAACTGAGATATTCTCATTCCAGGCTTTCAAACACACTGTTTCTTTACCTGGAATACACTTCCTTTCTTTATATTCAGAAAATTGGTTTCACCCCTTAAATTTTAACTTTAACACCCCCCCCTTTTTAAAGATTTTATTTATTTATTTGACAGAGAGGGAGAGAGAAATCACAAGTAGGCAGAGAGGGAGGGAGAAGCAGACTCCCTGCTGAGCAGAGACCCTGATGTGGGGCTGGATCTTAGGACCCTGAGATCATGACTTGAGCCGAAGGCAGTCTTAACCCACTGAGCCACCCAGGTGCCCCTTAACATCCCTTTGTTACAGAGATTTCCCTAACTGCCCACTTGGGTTACCTTATGTTTCTGTTACAGTCTATATTTTCCTGATTTTCTTAGAAAAATTGATTCACACATACTCACAGAAGGGCAAAGAAGACTTTAGGAAATTGATGCACACCTGAGAATTAATTAACATTTAATTTTATTTCCTCCTAGTGTTTTCTTCTGTATGGAGTCCACTTTGATGTCTACACCTAATCTTACTTACCTCTGTCCTTGACCTAAGAGAAATACTGTCATGAGTTTAATTGACAGACTTCAAATCCACTCCAAATTTTTATACGCACATACACACAAAAACACCACTAATAATAATACACCATTGCACTATATATATATTGCAAATTTATAGAAATACACTATTTTGCTGTAGAAAACACATTTTTTAAATATACTTGTGTTGATAGTTATAGACATAGCCCAATTCTTTTTAATTTTATGGCTTATCACATGACTCTTCTTGTCTTTCACATGTATGTACCGAATCTTTTTGACTGTTTATTTCTCAGAAAACTTCATGAAGTTATGAACTCTGTTCACCATTGTTTCTTTCATTGCATAGCACAGTGCCTGCTATGCCACTGGCCACTGTAGGTTACTGAATCAAGTTTGCTCTTACATTTACCTTGAAATGAGACACATGTGTGTGTGTGTGTGTGTGTGTGTGTGTGTGTGTGTGTATACACACACAGAGAGAAAGAGAGGCCCCCTCTTGCTTTTACTAAAGTTTGTGGAAACATTCAGAGAAGATGTTGATGAAATTTTATTGATTTATATCTTTGGTCTTAATTTGGAGGGATTTTTGAGAGGCTTATTAATGTTATATACTGCTGGGCAACCAGTAGGTTAACAGTGAGATTGTTCAAAATGCCTGCTGAGTGCAGGAGAGCTCCTGAATGGGGTCAGTCCTGATTTACATGACTCCTGACACACTACTTCTTTTTTTTTTTTTTAAAGATTTTATTTATTTATTTGACAGACAGAGATCACAAGTAGGCATAGAGGCAGGCAGAGAGAGAGAGGAGGAAGCAGGCTCCCCGCTGAGCAGAGAGCCCGATGCGAGGCTCGATCCCGGGACCCTGAGATCATGACCTGAGCCGAAGGCAGCGGCTTAACCCACTGAGCCACCCAGGCGCCCCACACACTACTTCTATTCTCTCTCTAAATTCCAATTTTATCTGTCAGATGTGGTGGGAGGTGATAATACTTCACCTCCAGGACCAAAATGAAATAACCCATGTCAAGCTGTTACACAGCATCCAGGATACCATATGAGTACCATGATCACTGGTGGTTACCCAGATTGCAAATGATTAAAATTCTCTACATTCTAAAATGCTGAGCAATGCCATGAATAAACTTCTATTGTGGGATAATCTCATTATGCTTTCTTTGGGAGAATACAGAAACTTACCTTTAAAGTAATACTCACCATGCCCTTCCTATAAAATACGATATGCAGGGGCGCCTGTGTGGCTCAGTGGGTTAAAGCCTCTGCCTTTGGCTAGGGTCATGATCTCAGGGTCCTGGGATCGAGCCCCACATCTGGGCTCTCTGTTCAGGGGGAGCCTGCTTCCCTCTCTCTTTCTGCCTCCCTCTCTGCCTACTTCAATCTCTCTGTCAAATAAATAAATAAAATCTAACAACAACAACAACAACAACAAAATACGATATGCAAAGAGCAGAGGCTTTGGACTCAGACCTGAGATCCAGGTACTACTAACCAGTTAGTCATCTGACATTAGCCAAGCATTTTGCCTCTCTGAGACTCAGTGTTTCATCTGCTGATCACACATTTTCTCAGAGAATGTCAGACTTTCTTAGTAATCCAATGTCATTGGTCTCTCTGACTTCAGCCTATCACAGAGGAGCTTGATAGGAAAGCAAAGATACAATAGCATTTTCAAAACACACACCATGATACCAGGGAGGGAAGTTTTTGTGAAGTAATCAAAGCCTGTACAATGAATCTGGACAGTATCTTCTTTTCCTTTCCTCTTCTGTAATTGCTTGGCTTTTGTGGCTCGGTTGGTGGTAGGGATTTGCAATAGCTCCCCAGCCTTAAGATAAAAGTAGGAACTAGATGGAAGCCAAATAAAGCCTACAAGGAGCAGAAATCTCAAGGCAGCATTAGGACCAAGCCTTAAAGAGGGAAGGTGGGTTCTCAAGAACCTTGTGTTGTTGAGGTTCAGCCCCCATCAAGATAGTATAGCATGCACAGATACAGGGTAGGTGCTTGAGCTGTAAGTAAAATGTGTACCTTGGCTTGTAGTGAACTTTGCCTGTGGAGCCTTTGGGAACTGAGAAATGCATGGACAGTTGGTGGCTGGATTAAACTGTAAGGATTTAGGCTCCACGTCTTCACCATTTACTTATCCATGGACCTCATATTACCACCAACTTCGGAGATGTTATGGGATCTAAATGAAAAGTATTTTTGCTTATTCTCTTTTGCTACAAGTTCTCATTCTTAAGGATCTTGATAGGAACAAATTCTAAGTAAAATGTCAAAGTGAGAGATGTTGTCTTTGGCATTCTCCCTTCTACTTCTTTGTCCCCTGATGTTTTATCTTCTCTCTGCTCATTTTTGCAGATTCTTTGTCTAGCTACACCCAGGAGTAGGGTTTCTCATTTGTTTGTTTCACCTTTGTAAATATGAGACTGGAGGCAGCCCGTGAGTAATCAGGAATGTCAGCACCCTTGAGCAAATAATAACATTTAGCAAACTTCTTGCTATCCAACCAACTAATCACCATGTTTTATCCAAAAATCTGCCTGCTGCAGTTATGATTGCATACAGACTCTTTAAGAAAGAATGTGCCTCTTCACCCACTCACTCAGAACAAGCTGTTATAGAAAAAACAAGCATCTACTAACAAGACAACCCTTCATAGATATTTAATTTTAAGGGAGGACTATTGAAGATTAAACAGGATTCAGAGCAATGCGTTTCTATGTGCAATTTCAAGTACGTAGTCTGATAGGAGGGATTAAGGTTTCTAGGCTGTAGAAATTACTCAAAGAGGAACAAATGAATAAGAGATATTTTGGAGTGGGGCACATCGATAGAATGAATCCCTTAAACCATTTAAAGATAATACACCTGGACTCGATGGCTATTTTAGAAACTAAAAACTTCTTACCGAACTTCTACATATTCTTGTTTCCCAAGAATGCCCATGGGAGATCTAGCAGAAAAACACATACAAGGGTGGTGGAGGGGAGTGAGGCCCTGACCTTGTGTGATACCTGGAATGCGACCTGCAGACTAGAGTACACCTCTCTTTTAAAATATTTCATTCTTACAAAGCTTGTGTGCATTCATGGCTTTAAAGCAGGAATTCTCTCAGGCTTAAGACGTAAATTAAAGCCATGCAGTGTCAACTTCAATAAGGGCCTTGGTTTTTCAAAGTTTTTGACTTCCACTTAGAGAGACAACACTGCACTGGTAGGTGACTCTTTTTGATCAGTCTCAACAATTTTCCAGCCATTTTCAACTCCCCTTAAAAAGAATCTCCCACTAGAATTACATGAATATTGTGCCCCCAAGGTGAATGCAATGTTTGGAACAACAAATATTGATTTCCCATTGTGTAACTTCCATTTAATTTAAACCAAAATGCAAGAAGGAGAAAGAGTTGGTAAGCAAGTACACTGATGTAACCTTTTCCAGTGATCCTTAAAAACTTCACACATTTCCAGTGTTGAATTCTGTTGACAGTTGCTTATTTCAGTCACATTTTGGCCCTATATATCTCTTCAAAATCTGGTTTTAAAAAATCTGAAATCCTTCTTAAAGCTTGTCTTCTCTAGCCCAGGCTGATCCCAAGAATTGGTATGGTAAGTAAGCAATAAACCCTAGCAGCCCAATTCAGTCTAATTCATTATAGTCAGTTTAATTCTTAGAACTTACTCCAAAATAACCTCTAACCTTATTTATTGGCTGTTCCATAAATGTATGAAAATGACAGGTCTATACCACCTCCAGCAACATATCTTTTGTCTTTGCAACCTGGTTATTCCAGTCTAAGAGTAATTTGAAAACCTTTTGAGAAATGTTCTACCATTTCATATATTCTATTATCTTGCTAAACATTTCCTGATCCCCAAAATTCAGAAACATTTTGCTGTGATATTTTTCTGGGCTAATATTATTTTATAAAACTATAGTAAATAAATTTATCATTGGTTATTTTTCTCAAATTTTTCTCTGCTTCACTTACCTGGATCATTGCAGTCCCTATAGCCGATTGCTTTAGACAGGAGATAGACTGGGTATTTTTCTCAGGTTTTATAATTTTTATAACTTAATGGATAAGGTAGTCATTCTTCTCATTATTAACTTCCAGATTTTGTAATGAATTCATTTTTTTAATTCACTCATTTAAGGTGTCATTTAATAATAATAATAATAATAATAATAAAAGACAACCTACCTCTACCAAACCGTGCTAAAAGCATTTTATATATATCATTATATATATTTTCCACAATACTTTTAGCATGATAGTTCTATTATTGTCATTTTATAGATAAAACTGAGGCTCAGAAAACTTAGTAATTTACCCAAACTTACCCAGGTAAGTAGTAAAAGCAGAACTATAATCAATAATCTTCACTTTCAAAGCCTGAGTTTTAGCCTCCATACTACCCTAAATTTATCAATGGATCACTATTTTGAGTCATGATGTTTGTAAAAAGTGTAAAATAAATTTAGAAAAGACACTGTTTCTTCACGACTTGTTATAGAAGAAAAAAATTATATACACCAAAAACTATAATACCTGGTATAAATATGACACAAGCCTGGGGAAGATAAAAGTTCTTCAAAATCAAGGCTAAAAAGGTTCCTGATATTCAAGATGGTAGGTCAAATGAGACTTTTTTATAAAAAGGAGAAAGGAAAACTAATTATATTAGTTCATATAATTGCACAGTTCAAGAGCAGATTGCTTATCAGAGAAGCATGGTCCTTTATTTCAGCATATGGCCAGACCCCATTTTTTTTCCTTCTCCCTTTCTCTTAGACATTTCCTCAATCTTAGTCCCATCCTCCTCTGTGGTTTCAAAGCTTTGAGATAGCACGCTTCCAGGTTTACATCCAGCAGGAAAGAAAAAAAATTCCTTCCTCAGTAACCTCATTAAAAGACATGGAATTTTGGGAGGTCATGATTGGCCTGGCTTGAGTCATCTGTTCATTTCCTAAACCAATCACTGTTGCCCAGAGGAGAAGATACATTAATTGGCCTAATTTAATTAAAGAGATTTTTGCTGAGCTCTGGATGGGGTCAGTTAGACTTACAAAGCACCCAGCAGAGAAACTCAGGATATTATCATAAAAGAGAAAAGAGTAATGTCAATCACTAAGGATTTGTGCTTTGAGATCTCACGATTTGTATATCCTATGTCTTAAACAGAAATAAAAGGAGTATTTAATAATTTAAAATTGTGAAGTGGCAGTCTGGTAGGCTCAAATGCCATTTATCAATGTGCCTTTTACTGGCTTTGGTATGTAATGATTCTTTATAAATTAACAATCCACTATAATGAAAACATGCCTTGTAAGTTCATCCTCTGAATTTCCCTTTGTTCTTACTGTTCCTCTCAACTGAACTACTTTCCCTCACTCCTCTAGATTCTCAATAAGCTAAATAGCACAACTTAAACCTATCCTTAGCATGTCTTTCCTGACATCTTTCCCCAGAGTGCTAACTCTAATCATATTTAATATCACTGCTTGTACTGTTATTTGTCTTTGTGTGTATGCGTTGTCTCTTCATCTTGATAATAGTCTTCCTGAGTTTCTCACTGAATATCCAGACTAGTTATATATTAAAAACCAAGGGCATTTGTAATTACAGTTACAAACACAGTTCATTTTTAGTAGAGCAGTGCTTCTTAACTTGGTCTGGTGGCAGAAGAACTAGAAAAACATTAAATTTATTATGTTGTAAAGGCATCAATATATCTGATTTTATGTAACTAGATATGCTATTTTATGACACATTAGTTACCATCCTAAAATTTATATAGGTAATAAGAAACAACAAAAATATAAGAAAAAATTTTTGAGAAGAAAATTGTAAAAATTCTACTACTGTGTGTGTCTTACTGATATTTTTTTCTGTTCTATTTTGCCTTGCTTTGTTTTTTGGCAAAATGGGGGAAATATAAGCTTTCTAAAATATTAGTGATTTAGTTCAGAAGACCTTGAAGTTCTACAGGGTCACAGTTTACACACCTCTGCCACGGTGGCAAAATATTCTTATTCTCACATCAACCAGTGAGATAGGTAATGACTACATATGTTATCAATTACAATTGAATTCAGACTAGATCAGTCCCATTGTTAAGAGCTTGGTCTTCAGAGCTGCCTGGGTGGCTCAGTGGGTTAAAGCCTCTGCCTTCAGCTCGGGTCATGATCTCAGGGTTCTGGGATTGAGCCCCGCATCAGGCTCTCTGCTTGGCAAGGGGCCTGCTTCTCTTTCTCTGCCTACCTGTGATCTCTGTCTGTCAAATGAATAAATAAAATCTTAAAAAAAAAAAAAAAGAGCTTGGTCTTCAAATCAAATCTAATCACTAATTCCAGAGACAGTGTTCTGAAGGCCTAGTACATCTTGTTTTGTTCTTTCAGGTATTTAATCCCATCTTCCTATTTTTCCAGAACTCTAAAGAAGCATATAGATAGGTTGAAAGAGTGGTAATCATTTTCAGTACTATTGTTATCTACCTAGACACTTTTCATCATCAAAAAACAACAGGTAGGAGATGAAAGAAAGCATCAATATTTATTTAGCCCTACTTATGTGCCAGGCACTTTGTATGACTTAATTTATACATTCATTTCTCATCTTTAACAAATGCTTTTTTGAGAGATGGCACACAACCAAAAAAAAAAAAGAGTCATTATCGTGGTAAGCAAAAATAGACTCACACCGTATGTTCACGAAAGGTATATATTTTAATGGGAAAATCATACAAATAACCAAATTCATCATTGTAAACATTGTTGGGAAGGAATAAAATGTGATTTTATCTTCAACAGTCCTTCAAAGAGGCAGGCTGCTCCCTATTTATAAGTGAGATTAAGGAACTTGTCCAAATCTACAAGGTTAGTAAAGGTCAGCAGGGCTGCCAAGAATTGCTGGGCAAGTGTTATCCTGCACCTCTCTTGGGGGCGGGCACCATCATTCACATCAACTCTAACGTGGCTGAAGCTCCTAGAGTTTTGTAGTATACCACCTGCACAACCATATGCATGGCCTCGAGTCAGATGGGATTCCATACTTCGTTTGACCACATTACCTTAGTCAATGTAGATTTTCAGAGTAACTGGATCAAAAATGTGTTAATTTGTTCATCAAATTCATTGTAAAGGAAGGCAAGTTTTGTGGGACAGCATCTAAACCATACCCTGAGATATAAAGAATTTTTTGATACCCTGTGTTTGTAAAATATGCACCAAAAAAGGTGTTTCATGGCCTCAAAGACTTTGTAGTAGGCCATGAAAATAAAAGGAAATGGGATTGGCCATTATGACCCAATACACTTAGAAGCCATGTTATTGTTAGTAAAGGATGTTTATTTGCTTCTGGTAGCAGCTCATAGTACTTACAAGATAGACGGTTGGCAAGGTAACCAGAATGCTAGAATAAAATGTTTGGAGTTTTCTTACTCTGGTCAATGATGGGCCACTGCCAATTTGGGGACATAGCTGTCCTATGTGTTACACAATTAGGATGTTTACTCAAGTCATGCAGACACATGAAGGAAACCAAGTCTCGGGGAATCCAGTTATAAGGCTTTTACAGGGGTCAATTTAATGTCATGAACTCTTAGATTATAATGATGAAAATTTTTTTAAAAAGAGGGACGAGGACAAATGCAGAAAAACACGTATTGCTTAGAAGGAGTACTGAAGTCTCGCCTCTTCTTGTTTTCCTATGGTTTCAACTTTATGTACAAGTAACAGTAAAACTTTCTTACTTTTTCACTGTAATATAAATGAACAATCTTACATAGCTCATTTCTCAGCTCGTTTTAATTAGTATCAGAAAAGGAGAATGGGTATCTCAGGCTGTTAGTAATTTGATATAGAACTTTTCACCTCCAGGTCAATGGTAAATGAAACACATTTACATATTTTTAAGTGGATTTATTGCTCTTGAAGGGAGCCCAGTTGTAATCCTTCACTCCAGAACATGTTATCGCCAGAAAGCCCACAGGCGTTGAAACATTGATCAGGAAGTAACAGGGAGAAAGGGTTCAATTTCAACTGCTCTTCAATGTTTGGCTTGCAAGATCTTCTTAAATTGTTTTAATTAATCCTAATTATGATTCTATTTTTAAAGACTGATATCTATCTGATGACAAATTAGATATGGACCAATAAGCTGGGCTTATTTCAATTTAGAGTATGTGCTATGCAGTTACTCAAAAATAATTATCCATATCAGGATAAAAAAGCAAGAAATTCACTAGAGAGCTCACTTCATGCTAAGGGGAAAAAGAAAGAGTGATAGAAATTCTATTATGAATTTCAGTAATAGGAATATGGCTTTTATAATTAAAAAACAATAGTGTCATTTACATTGATCTTAGCATCAAGGGAATTACATGTTACTTTTTTCTGGGTGTCTGTGCCCACTTAACACCCCTAGAAATGGCCATAGTGGATTCAACCCTGTCTGATTTCCCTAGCCTCCAAGGCAACACGTCCATGGCAACAACTAATCATCACTACAGTTTCTGAACTGCGGAAAAATAACCATTTCTTAATTCCCTTTAACCCACGCTCTTCTTAGGCAATGTAAAAAAAAAAAAAGAAAATCCAAAACAACAAAAATCCCCAAATGTCATTTCTATCCTCATTGTATATACGCTTTGTCAGACATGTTATTGTGAGATGGGCATATAATAATAAATAAAACACAATACCTGTGTCATAGCTTGAAGTATGTGGAATGGACTTGAGAAAAGAGTCTGCATGCAGATTACTTCTCAGAGACATGATCCCCAAGATGGGGAGTGAAAGAAAATGGAGCCAAACAAGGAAGAGGGCAAGCGAAACCAAGTATGAATGGATTGGCAGACACCACAGGAAAGTGATGTTCCATCCTGCCAGATCTTCTAAGGAGACCTATGAAATGTGTTTCAGAATTTTTCACTTGCAAGACAAAAGAGCTAGATCTTATCCATGGGCATCGATTCTCCAGCTGTTACTTTTGAAGTCAGGGACATCAACTTCCCCACATTACCCACTAGGCCCCTGCGTGATTGACCCAAGGGAGCAACCACACTGCCTGGGGTCGAAACAAGACACTGGCGGGTTCACCTGGAGGAGTCTGTCAGGGCCCGTGTACAATGGGACACATGGCAGAGACTGCAGGAAGAGATCATCAGGGGGAGAGGATTTGACATAGCCAGGGACATGGGTCTGACACACTCAGCCCCTTCAGGACTTCGGATTTAGTGGCTCTTCCAGGAGGCATACCTTCCTTTGAGGGAAAGAAGTTGAAAACCAGGAACATTTTTTAAATCTAGGGATTTTTAGAGATGCCTCCTTTTTAGGATTATTGTTGAGTAGACAGATCGAGATAAAATACAAGGGCGTTTGAGTCAGATAAACAGTAGTTTGAATACTGTCTTGAATTCTTACTCATCATATGGGTTTATCAACTCATTCAGAGTTTCCTGATCAGTGTGGTGGGGGAAAGGAGATAAAATAGTTTCTATCCCATACAAGAAATGTGACTATTAAATAAGATTAGGAATGTGCAGCACCCTGTCCATTGTTGTGCAGGGGTACCATATTAAAAAAAAATATTAGCTCCTACACAAGGTAAAGATGGACAATCTTCCTGTTTTCTTATCTCTCTTTATATTTATGCATCAAATGATGCCATAAACCATATAATGTCTTTTTAATACAACTTGAGGATTCCTAGGGTAAGAATATGTTTTTCTCATAGTCTTGAAAACTGAAAAGTAGGGAAGCTGAATTTTGTCTACAGTCTTTCATCAGAGTCCAAAACAGAAATTGTTTTTACCTTCCTTTTCAATGCACAATTTTTTTTTTAAGTCTACTTTATGAGAAGAAGCTGGCCGATGATTTGGTATATTAGTTTTTGAACTAACTTTTTTAAAATTCAGAAAAAAAATGATGTTTGGCTGAGCTGTTTCTTGAAACATCAGTGACCCCCCAAAGGACAGTCTTTACAAGCTGAGAATTCCCTGAAGCTCAGTAGGAGAGCTGATATCTTAACCTACACAACAGAACAGCAGGAACGGGCAAGTCGCTGCACTGAGACACCACTTGGGGCCAGATTTTAATAGCTGACAACTCATAATGGATTGACAAAAGCAAAACATCATTAACTTGAATCTACAAAGTCGACATTTCCATATGCAAATAGGAGCTAGCACATATGTGCCTGTGTACAAGTCTCATTGCTTGTTTAGTTGTCTGTATGTCCTTTAGGTTGCCTTCCTTTGTCTTGAAGATCCCAGTGGACAAGAACCACGTCTGGTAACCCACTTTGCAAAACAACAAACAGGTGCACAGATTAGGACTCACTAAATGTTTTTATGGTAATGATGGTGATACTGTTGACTTTTCTTTCTCACACAAGAGCCTAAGATCTACAATGTACTGTCAGCACCCAGGAGTAAAAGGACAGTCATGACTAATAGGTCTGAGCAGTGGAACATGAAAGTTACTGTATATTTATAGAACAAGGACCACTGAACAGACCCTCAGGGGCACGAGTACTAGAAAGAACACTCGTTCTAATTTTCTACATCTTAGTTTAAGTTCTTAATATCGATCCTTACAAAAGATGTTTCCTACACGGTAAGCTAGGTAACTCTTCTTCATCGTTCTTGAAAATGATGGAGCTGTGGCATGTTACTTTCTAGTGGAACTCCGCTTAGTTCGATGACATAAAAAATTGGAGCCACCCTAATTCTGGCCCATGGGAAAATGATTTAGCCTCTCTGAGCATTAAGTTCTTCTTGAGTAATTGCAACATATCTCACAATCTTGTTGTGTGGGATCAGATAAGATCAAATCAGATAATACAAAGTGCTATAAAAACGTAAGCCACTGCTATCCCCCAAAATGCATCCTTTGGGTTGCACTTATGTGACTTAAGGAAATAGCCAATTATACTATTTCCTTTATGAGAACATGATCTTTGACTTATTGTTCAGCATGCCTCTCCGAACACAGCACAAGGCTCAGCCGCCTCTTAGGATTCTTTACTCATTACTTTCATCCTCCATTTTCCCCAGTGAGCTGTCCTTTCTTGGCTTGTCGTTCCTTTTCCGTTGTGTACACAAATGTTGTGTGTTAAGATCAAGGGGGTGGACACCTGGTTTGCTTCTCTGAGTTCTATCACTCACTCTCATAAAGACATTGCTTTGGGCATTGCAGCTGGCATTCTCTCCTTTTTTTCTCTGCTGCTGAAGAGTTACACAGGAAAGAATAATGAAGGCTTAAATTCTCCAATCCTGCTTCCTATCTACCTCACATCCTCCCGTCACCAAAGGGGAAACACATGTTTTTCAAACTCAATTTTTGCTGATGAAAATTTTGTTCAATTTCACAGCTTCACTTCAGAATTTTCCCAACTGATGGCAAATTCCATTCCCTTGCCAAACAAGGAAAAAATCTACAAGCGTGTTTGGAAGGAAAACTCAGAAATCTCCCTCAAGCTCGAGTATCAGAGAAATATAAGAAAGAAAAGAATTTGTTATGCCAGCCTCTAACGCTAACACGTTTAATGATTGGAAATCTGGGGAAAATATTTAACATAGGTCAATGGAATTTATCATTACTGAAATGTAAACTTTGAAGCACAGAGGTTTATAGCAATGGTAGCTTTTGGATGCTGAAAAGACAGATAGAAGTGAAGCTTGCAGATGACTTGGGATGGAATGCATATTTGTTTAATCAATTAGAGTCGGAAAGAATGCTCAATTATATTTTCTCCTTCTTGTGCATTCTATTATTTTGCTTAGAATCAACTCCCCCCACCCCGCCCGTAACTTACCTTTCTTTGCGAAAACTTCTTTCTCTTATTCCTTTTATTTGCTTGATAGTTACTTACACCACTATAATTCCAAGTGCCTTTTTCTTTCCTTAGTGCACCACAGCCCAGATCAAAACTCTTTCTATAGGTCACTTTCATTAAAGGTGTTATAAAAATAAATGGCTTGTAACAGGTAGGGAAAACATGAACCAGGAGGAATGGTGTAGAATCTTATTTCCCAGCAGTGCCACGGGGAGCCTTCATGTTCTTTGGGGTTTTTATTTTTGTGTTCAGTTCCGGCCAAGTTAAACCCCCTGCCCGGGTGTCAGGGGCTAGTACTGAAAGCTACAAAAGGCAGGAGAGACCTTTCTCCCTGAAAGGGGTTTTGGAAGTGAGCTAGTTTATTTAATCCCCAGGCAAATCTGTAGTCAAGCTAATAAGAAGGAGAGAAACAGCTTCCTACATGGGAGCTAGGACTGTGAGAAATTGTTTTTCAGGGTGTTTTATAGCCAAAACCCTTCAAGGGTATGGAAGAGCTCTCCAACCAGGGGCACAAATATTCAAGGAGAGCTTGTTTGTTTTATGGTTATTTTTATCCCACAATAAACAGCTTAAATTTGCAGACTATACTTTTTGACTATAAAGTGGGTTATTTCTCAAGATGCCGGTGCTTTCCCATAACAGATGGAATAAATAGGAGAAAATGCTGAGAATACACCACTGAAATTCTGATTTATTCAATCATTAACAAAAAGAAGTGCAATTTCAATGGTAATAGAATGAAAACCCAACTGTTTCTGCTTTCCTTCTGAAAACTTGTTTTCTATGGAGAACGCTGCTCTTAGGCAAACACCTATTTAAACCTCAGCAATGTATAATCTTAACTTCAGGCAGTATGGTTGTATAGGTTCAGTAATTTGTAATACCTCTGCAACTAGGGATAAAATATTAGCTTTCAATAATATAAGCACTCTCTTCAGTACAAATAGTGAAGGGAAAATGCCATGTATATTATCTCCCAGGAAAGATGTTATATATGTGCATACATATCTATATCTATATCTATATTTATGTGTGTGTGTGTATGTATAAACACTTTATACTTGGCTTTCAATGCTTCTCAAGTCAGTTGCTTTGAAGTTTGTTAGAAGAAACACAGTCCATGAATAACCAACCTTTGGAGACTTGACAGTAAGTAGACAGTCAGTCCAGTGTGTCTTTCTCAAGACACAATTAAGAAAGACGGGAAACAAAAGCTATTTAAGTGCAACAATGTTTAAAATAATCATAAGGAAGTCACTTCAACTTTGGAAACCACACTAAATGCTTCCTGGGATAATAGTTTGAATATAATAAAGGCAAATAAAACATTGCAATAGGTTTCTAAGAAAAACAGAAATATGGTAATAAAAACTCTATGATGCACGCCTGTGTATAAAATGTTCATGATACACACCCATGCACGTGCTCACACACAGGATATATAAGAAGGCAGAACATTTTTATTTTCATTGCCTATCATAATAAGCCTGTGGAATATAAGGATTTCAGTATAGGCTTGCTTAAACTTTTCTATACATTTGAAGTTCTGTCATGATCAGTTCTTGATCTAGGTGGACCAACAGATCTAGGAACCCAAGATTGCACCCTGACTGTGTTACTAGCTCATTCATTTTATCTACTGGCATCTTTTTTTTCTTTCTTTCTGAATTTGACAACTTGACTTCCAAATGACCATATAAGGCCCCTCTAGTTCTAAAATTATACCATAAGGTTTTCTTTTAATTTGTTTTCCATTGAGTATCTCCTGCCTTACTTTAGGCCTTGTATTAACTAAAAATAAACCAATATAGACTTAGGTTTATGTGATGCAATCATCTGTATTTATGAAAGAGAGAGATGTTTGTGACAGAAACCCTTCAGTTTTGTCCTTTATTATCTTTGGTTTTCATCAGATGAAAAGTTCTCCAGTAGTGAGGTGGCATTTATAATCTATTAAGCTTAGAATGAAAATTCCTTAAATCATTTTCTAGGAGACCCAATTTAACAGACTCACTTCTTCCTTGCTTATCCGTCTCTTTCCCCTTTTATCTCAGCCTTAGCTCGAGTCTTAAAATCTGAGATAGAGAATAGACTTTCACAGTACTCTTCCTGGGACTTTTCACAAAGCTACCTATATAAACATGGTCTGGTGAAACATTTTCAGCCTACGCATTCTGAAAGTCAATGCGTCCACTCCTGTTCTAACAATATGAGCAAAACGCATGGGTATTGCTCAAACCGGTAAAATCTTTTAAAACACGCTGCCCATTTCCTTTCTTAATCCGCCAAATAGTTGCTGTTGTTTCTCAATCTTTCTCGTCTCTATTCTTTTTAAATCTTTTTCATTCTCTGTGCACAGAGTGCCGTGCCTATCTTTTAGTGCAGGTGTGTGTTTCGTTGGTGTTTATTTACAGTGGTGGGGCTGGATTGCAAACGCCCTGTATTATGAATAAACCAATGGCTGAAATGAAGTGGAACCTTGATTTATTTGGGTAGGACTGTTTTCCAGTGCTGTAAATCATATTTTGGTGTTCATTTACCTTTGCATTCTTTTTGAGCCACCGGCACTGAGGCTGACGAATGGGAATCAAATGAAGTGTGCTAAGTGCTTCTGCTGGAGGGTCTCATCTCCCCGCATGCCCGGGTGTGATTTATCTCTGCAATACATCACGCAACTTATTTCCCTTTACTTATTTTATTTAGTGTTGTCACAAATAATATCAATTGGCCATTGACTGTGAACTCTAAACAGTAGTAAATTAATGAAATAAGCTACATCTACAGAACTCATCTGTCCCCAATTTGATTAGAGCCACTTTGGTTGCACCAAGCCATTTACTATAGATGAACCTCATTTATTAAACAAGCAGCTTCATGAGTTCTATATAAATTGTTATGCATAATATTTGCAGTGATTTTAATGAAACACTTAAAGCTGACTCTTTTATGTCTCAATCACTAAGAGTACTTTATGTTTGTAGAATAGGCATTTTCACTCATCCTATGACTTTAATTGAAGTAACTCCATTGGAAGGAACTATCTCTTAATGGAACGAAGTGTTCATTCTTTTTGTTTCTGTGGGAGACCAGGGAAGCAGGGAAGGGGCACAGGGCATTTTTAGAATAAGGGCTTCCTGGAGAAGGTGTCACAAAGGCATGGTAAATTCCCATTACAACACAGAGAGGGTCAAGTTTCTGCCTGAGCATTCCTGTGTTCTGCTGCACTAGCCTATCGAGACTTTCAGACCACAGGAATGCAGAATTCCAAGTGTTCACTTTACTTTGGAATTTGGAAAGGTAAGTTTTACAAAAGGAATGGCTTTATAAAAACAATCTGAGTAATTCAAATAGATAATGCCAATGTTTCTTTGTAGCAGCTTCAAAAATGTAGGGAAGCCAAACATGTCCCAGAATAAGCACTGAGAGGTAGATAAAAACTGTACATCAGAAGCAGAGGAAATGTAAGCAGGTTCAGTTTGGAATAAAGTGATAGCCTCTGGTCACTAGAGCGACTGCCAGGGAAACAGGAGAAGGGATGAGGGGTTTAACTGAGGGGAACGTGCCTCCAGAGCTGCCTTGGATTTGGGGTGCGGGGGTGCTAGCTGCACAATTTCGGTGAAGAGGAGCAACAGAGCAACAGAGAAGTCATGGTGGATGAGATAAGAACATTCCTGTGAAGTATCTGTATGGGACTAAAGCAGAGTAAAAATTGGAAACATTTGGTAGGGTTTGTCTCTTTCCACAACATAAATGAAGGTGGGTGGTGGTGATGGAATGCAGAGTCCCCCGGCACATTTGCTGAGGACATATGCCCCCCTCATGAATCTACTTGATGAGATCAACTGCGGTCAAGGTCTGATGAAAGAGCTGCGAGACAATCACAATCATGAGCTTAGGGTTCAAGTTCAAAGTATATTCCATATCCTTGTTTTAGTAAAGAATTTGACCCATGCTAGCACCTCAGAACCTCATACGTTTTCAAAGAAATTTAGAACCCTACAATTCTGGAACTTGCCAACTCTAAGGGAGGGTTTAGGTGTGTGTCTCAGCCACACAGATTCTGTTCAGGACGTTTCTCAAAAGTTCCTTCATTTTTTTTTTTTCCCCCCAAATATGGTTGTTAACTGAAACTCAATTCACCGGTACAAGTTGCTTATTTTAAGTAAAACTGGGGGTGCCTGGGTGGCTCAGTCGGTTTAGTGTCTGCCTTTGGCTCAGGTCATGATCCCAGGGCCCTGGGATGGAGCCCCACATCTGGCTGCCTTCTCCCTCTCCCTCTGCTGCTCCTCGGCTTGTGTACACTCAATCTCTCTCTCTCTCTTGTCTGTCAAATAAATAACAAGTAAAATCTTTAAAATAAGTAAACAAATAAACACTGAAAAGTCCACTGAAACAATCACTTGATTAGAGGGAACATATCAAGGGAGGGAGGAAAGAAGGCAGGAAGGGAGAAGGGAAGGAGGAATTGAGGATTTGCAGTTGATTTAGGGATGCAGTTTTCTTATTATTTTTGAGGGTTTTTTGTTTGTTTGTTTGTTTGTTTGTTTGGTACGACATTGTATTATACATATATGCAAAACAACTGTTAGTTTGAGGAAAAACTTGTTGAAGAATACTCGATAAAATACAACTAGAGCAGTTAGGTCCCAAAGTGAGTTTCATAACAAAATGATTCCTGGGCAGAATACTTGAAAAACTACAACTATACATACTTCTTCAATATATCCAGTGTACGTAGTGGAGGTTTGAGGAGTCCTGCAGTTTGAGTTTAACTCCCTTTTAAAAAACACATTTGATTAGATAACTTTTTTTTTTCCATTTAATCCCTAGTAATAGCGATGACACTAGTGTTCCTTGGAATGTATTTTGGGAAATTGTTGCTCTAACACATCTGCAGAACTCACCTACAAAGTCTAATTCTTCCAGAGATTATACATGGGAAAATATGTCCAAGGGTAGAGTTACCCATAAGAAAAGCAAGGTTTATGAAAGAAATTCTTAACTCTGAATTCTTCAGAAGTCACTGATGAAGAAATGAAAATCTCATTTTGGGAGTTCCCAAATTCCAAATAAGTTTTATTTTTCCCATAACTAAACTTGAAGTTACAAGTTTAGCCTACAATGCAGTAGTATCCTATAAAATAAAGACACAGACACACACAGACACACACACTGTGGATCAGAGACTCACACTTAGCTACGTTCTTTTATCCAGTTTTTGAAGTTGTAGACATGACTGAAACCCACTTAGGAAAATTGCAATTTCTGCAAGACGAATTTCTTTGTTATCTGAATTCTACATCCTCTACAGAAATCATACTGCTTGAATCTCCTTCTCTCAAATTAGCAATTTCTCCTTTCTGGTTATTTCTCAGATTCAGCTCCCTTCATGTCTCAGAGGCATTTGATAGTGTTGATCACTATCTTCTCAAATGTCCTCTGGCCCAGGTCCTCTGTGCCCTCACCTTCCTCTCTTCCCACCTCTCAAATTATGCTACTGGTCACCATTACCTGATTCAGTGACTTCACTGCTCCTCTCACCGCACAAAACCTAGGTTCTAATCAAGTGTTCATTTCCCTGTATATTCACTCTGGTAGAGTCCACACCTAGTCTCTGCCAGTTATCTTTAAAAATATGCCTGCCCCATGTGTATCTCTCTCCCAGCTCAAAAGCCATCTTTGTCACACCAACATTATCAGAATATATTCTCTCAAATATTCTGGTATATCCAACTTAACAAGTGAACACTAAACTTACACTACACTTACCATCTACCTTCAACCAGTTCCATTTACCAATGATCTTACTACTCTATGTAGCAACCCTGTATTTGTTGTAAATATAATGTAATAATGTAAAACGTAAATAATGTAAATGTAAGTGCTGGGCACCTGGGCAGCTCAGTCAGTTAAGCATCTACCTTCCACTCAGGTCATGATTCCAGAGTCCTAGGATTGAGCCCCCCCTGCCCCTGCATGTTGGGCTCCCTGCTTAACAGTAAGCCTGCTTCTCCTTCTCCCTCTGCCCTGCCCCCCCCTGCCTTGCTCTTTTTTTTGAAGATTTTATTTATTTATTTGACACACAGAGCAAGAAATCACAAGTAGACAGAGAGACAAGCAAAGAGAGATGGGGAGACAGGCTCTCTGCTGAGCAAAGAGCCCGATGCGGGACTCGATCCCAGGACCCTGAGATGATGACCTGAGCCGAAGGCAGAGGCTTAACCCATAGAGCCACCCAGGCGCCCTTCCTTGCTCTTTTTCACAGTCATGCCCTCTCTCACACTCTCTCAAATAAATAAATAAAATCTTTAAAAATAAAATGTAAGTTTTTCCAGTGCTTTTGTACATTTACTTTCCACTTGATTATGAAATTCTATATATCATGCATCAACCAGTTATTAAATCCTCAGAATGTGCCATTACAACAGTAGGCACTGATATGGAGTTACTTGACCTCCAAGAAATTCATGATTTAACACGAGAAGCAGGAATATAAACATAAAGTTTAAGTAAGTTCAACGTTACAAGTACAAGATGCTGAAGTTGTTATGGAAGAAGAAAGAAGGATCCCAGAGAAGCATGGAGATGGGGCAGTATTAGAAAAATCTTAGAAGGAAACAGCATTTGAGGTAGATCTTGAAGGATGAGTTGAAGGTCATATGAGGTATAGGAGACAAAGAAATTATATTCTAGGTTGCAAATATTCATAACTTATGTAAAGAAATGACAAGAGCCTTGGTGTGCCTGTGAGGTGAAATCAGGATCCATTCCCCTTGTTTGGAGGAAACGTTAGGAGATGGGGCTAGAAAAATATTGAGCTTACATTTACTATGGACCTTGAATGACTTGCTAAGAAGTTTAGGCTTGACCCTGAAGGTGAGGAGATGATCAAAATTTGAGCGGACAAGTGCATAACATGTCTATATTTTAAAGTTATCATGCCGGGTTAAAAAAAAAAAAGAAAGAAAGAAATGGAAAATAGAGGATGGGGTAGATGACAGGGAAGTCTCCCACCTAACTTTCCTTATTCTTAGCTCTTTACTTAATTCCAATCCTCCCGGATGACTCTGTGATACTTTATTGCACAAACATAAACAGCAACATTTCAGCAGCATCTATCTCTTTCTTGTTACATCAAAATTACACTCTTGCGCCTGACTTCCAGTGTTTGCCATAGACTAAATGTTTCTGTCCCTCAACATTCCTATGTTGAAATAGAACCTCCAGTGTGATAGTATTTGGAGGTGGGGTCTTTGAAAGATGATTAGACCGTGAGGGTGAATCCTCATGAATGGGATTCATGCCCTTATAAAAGAGACCCCAGAGAGTTTCCTCACCTCCTGTACCATGTGAGGACCCTCTGAGAAGATGGCAGTCTTTGATCCAGGAAGATGTTTTCACTGGACGCTGAATCTGCTGGCCCCTTTATCGTAGATTTCCCAGCCTCCAGAATCATGAGAAAATGAATTTCTGTTTGTAGGCCATCCAGTCTGGGAGCTTGTTTGATTGAGAGCTGCTCAATGCCCGTTTTTTGGCCCGTTCTAGACATTTCTTCTCCCTCTCAGCAAGCATGGTGGAACATATTTCTTAACCGTTCCTTTTGCAGATTTCTTCCCTGAAACTGCAGATTGGCCTTCTTCGGCTTCATCTTCTTCCTCATCCTCAGAGCTCAACTTGCTCATCATATTGCTGGGATGAGGCTTAAAACGGAGTGGGTCATTCTCACTGAGGCTGCCCGTTCACTGCAGTCTTGACTAGTTTGTCAACTTGATACTTCAGTTTTTGGTCCAAGGGACGAAGATTTTCTTCTGTTTTAGCAGCATGAGTGGACCAAGACAGTGTCCTTAATGCTTACTGAAGGTCTTGTGATCCTGTTCATGGCAAGTTTATTCCTCTCCTAGATGCTCACCTTTATTTTTTCCACCCAGTCCACACCTTCTTGCCTTTGTCACATGGCCATATTATAGCCATCCCAACTGAACTCTGTGCTTCTTTGCCTCATTCCTCTCCCCTGGGATATTTCTCTTCATGGACTCAATCAGGCCTATTCTCCACGATCAGATCAAAACCTCCTCTTTTCCCACAGTCTTTCCTGAAGCTTTCCCTATCTCTTGTCCTCAATCTCACTGTTTTCTTTTGTATTTGTTTGTTTTTTTTTTTTTTTTAAATTTTGCAGTTCTAACTTGGCAATATATTTTTTTTAATTTATTTTTTATTTTCAGCATAACAGTATTCATTATTTTTCACCACACCCAGTGCTCCATGCAATTCGTGCCCTTTATAATACCCACCACCTAGTACCCCAACCTCCCACCCCCCACCCCTTCAAAACCCTCAGATTGTTTTTCAGAGTCCATAGTCTCTCATGGTTTTCCAAATGCCTTGGTATATGCTGGATCTCACAATCCATGCATTGTCTTCATTGTTTGAGTCTAATTCCAAGTATCTCTTTTCATTTGTTAGTTTCTTGAGGACCAGGATCATGTACTTATACTTCTTAGTTTCTTACCTTTTATTGGACAAATTGCAAATAATCAATATCCTGAAAGAAATCTAGAATGTTTGTTTCAATGCAAGAATCTATAATAAGAAAATCAATGTCTAAATTTACTGAGCATTTACATGCAGACTGTGCTAGGTGCATCTATGTGTAAGCCTCCTAATACTACTATGTAGTAGGTATTTTTATTACTTACTAAAGAAAGTAAATTTATTTATTTTTTTAGTTTTAAGGATTTTATTTCTTTATTTGCCAGAGAAAAAGAGAGAGAGCACAAGGTGGAGGAGTCCTCATGCAGGACTCAATCCCAGGACCCTAGGATTGTGACCTGAGCCAAAGGCAGACACTTAAACAACTAAGCCACCTAGGCATCCCAAGAAAGTAAATTTTAAGTTAAATTAAAATTTGACAATTGCTGAAAATCCTTAATTGATTCATCCAATCAATACATTTTTATTGAGTTTTAAGTAATGTCCAGGCATGATTCTAAAAACCATGGAAGCAATCGTAAGCAAAACAAAATTCTGTCCTGGAAGCAGGGCATTTTGCTTGGGGAGATAGGCCATTAGCAACTTAAACTTTTTATTTACTTTTTAAAAAGATTTTATTTATTTATTTTTGTGAAAGAGTGCACACAAGTTTGGGGGGAGGGGCAGAGGGAGCAGCTGACTCCCCACTGAGCAGGGAGTTTGATGTAGGACTTAATCCCAGGGCCCTGGGATCATAACCTAAGTTGAAAGCAGATACTGAGCCCACCCATGTGCCTGCAATTTAAATATTTTAATAAAATAATTTAAACAAATGGTCTTATAACAGTGTCTGGTAGAGCGATGCATGCTATAAAAAAGTCAAGCAAGGCGAAAGCATGGAGTACAATGAGTAGTAAATCATCCAGCCAGCTTGAGAAGGCAGGCTGTCTAACTCTATGTCCTCTGTAATAAGTCCCCTCTTACTTATCAGACTCAGGTACAACTTCATTACTAGCATTTGAGGCCTGCAGTAATCTCTTTCCACTCACATATTCTAATGTAACTCAAACCTCGTCAACTTCAATTCTACATTTTAATGGGACAAATCTACTCTCTTCACTTAAACTGTACTCACAATGGCTTTTGTGTTTAGTCATGCTATTGTTTCAGCATACACACACACAAACACACACACACACACACACACACCCTTATTTGTTTTAACACAGATTTAACGTCCTTATTCTATAAAACTCTCTTGTCTATTAGAACAAGAGTTGTACCTTTAGTTTTGTTTGGAATTTCCATCACATGTATTGTTATTCTAGGTGGTTCATAAATGCCTGTTGTGGTGAGTGACAGAATTTATCTGAATTCTAGATCCTGAAAGTGATGAAAAGAAAGCAATATGTCATTATTGAAAATCAAAGAATTATAACTTGGATCTAACTTTCTGCAGTATCTGACAATTATTGACAATATGACAATAACTGACAATTATTTTTAAAATTAAGGTAAAAGTTCCTTGACCTATTGGACTTTCTTTCTTTTTTTTTTTTTTTAAAGATTTTATTTATTTGACAGAGATCACAAGTAGACAGAGAAGCAGGCAGAGAGAGAACGAGAGGGGGAAGCAAGCTCCCTGCTGAGCAGGGAGCCCGATGCAGGACTCCATCCCAGGACCCTGAGATCATGACCTAAGCTGAAGGCAGAGGCTTAAACCACTGAGCCACCCAGGCACCCCCATATTGGACTTTCTGGTTAGGAAAATACATTGAGAATAAATACAAACATGATATGCATTTGTTAGACTTTGGAGAATTTAAAAGCATTCAATTCAAGGTAACCTTTAAATCATTGTATCTTAATATTATTTAAATTTTATGTCTTCCAATTACAAAAAATGAATAAATAAATTAAAATGGTTATTTATGTCATTTTAGCCATTAAATGTTTAAATATATTTAAAAATTGTAGCTCAGTTTGCAGTGAAGAGAATGGTTTCTTTCTAAAAAAAATATGATGTATGCCTGGTTGGCTTAGTCAGTTGGACATCTGACTCCTGTTTTCCAGATCAGGTAGTGATCCAGTGAATCAGGGTTGTGACATTGAGCCCTGGCTGGGCTCTGCACTAGGCAAGGAGTATGCTTGTCCCTCTCTCTCTCTCTCTCTCTGCTTCTCTCCCCACTTGCTCTCTCCTGTTCTCTCTCTCTCTCTCTCTCAAATAAATAAATAAATAGAATCTTCAAAAAACTTAAAAAAGATGAAGCAGGTGTGTATTCATACCCAAATAGGAGAAAACCTGTCTGAGAAATGCAAAATCCTGGGAATGCACGTAACATTTGCATCATCTCAAACTAATGCTCAAGTGACCTTGCTAATAACATTTGGAACAACCACACAAACAACTGGCTTCTCTTTTTTCTTTCTTTCTTTCTTTCTTTCTTTCTTTCTTTCTTTCTTTCTTTCTTTCTTTCTTCTTCTTCTTCTTCTTCTTTTTTTAAATAAATCTAGTTCTTTCCTTTTTTAATTAAAATAATTTTTTTTTAAGATTTTATTTATTTGGCAGACTGAGATCACAAGTAGGCAGAGGCAGGGAGAAGGGGGCAGGGGGAGCAGGCTCCCTGCTGAGCAGAGAGCCCCAATGTGGGGCTAAATCCCAGGACCCTGGGATCATGACCTCAACTGAAGACAGAGGCTTTAACCCACTGAGCCACCTAGGTGCCCCTGGCTTTTCAATATAAAATAGTACTCTTTCTGCTTTTTTATGTTTCTAACAATAATAAAGAGTCAGAAAAAGGCTTTGGCTAAACCGTAATTGCTCTTCCTGCTTTCCATACTTTTCCAAATTTAAAATATAATTTGTAGGGGAGCCTGGGTGGCTCAGTAGGTTAAGAGTCTGCCTTCAGCTCAGGTCATGATCCCAGGGTCCTGGGATCAAGCCCCAGGCTGGGCTTCTTGCTCAGCAGGGAGCCTGCTTCTCTCTTTCCCTCTAACCCTCCACCGTGCCTATTCTTTCTCTCCCTTTCTATCTCTCTAATGAATAAATTTTTAAAAAATCTAAAAATACAATTTGTATATCTTTGTAAGTAAAACAGAGCTACCCACTATACTCACTAGCAACTAGCATGTGTTATTAAATTTATAGATTCAACCAGAGTTAAAAACACAAATAACACTTAATAAAGTCCTAACCAAGTAGCTGCTATTATAAATATTGCATCTGTTTGTTAGGGCTGCCACAACAAAGCACTGCAAACTGTTTGAAATTTATTGACTCATAGTTCTGGAGGCTAAGAAGTCCACAATCAAGGTGTCAAGGAAGAAGAGGGGGTTCCTTCTCAAGGCTGTGAGGGAAGGTCTGCTCCAGGCTTCTCTCCGTATCTTGTAGTTGGCCATCTTCATGTACACATGATGTCCTCCCTGTGTATGTCTATCACCAAATTTCCTCTTTTTATAAAGACATAAGTTGTCTTCAATAAGAGTCCACTTTAATGGCTTCTTTTATGTGATTATCTCTTTATAGGCTCTATCTCCAAATAAGATCACCTTTGGAAGTACTGAGATTTAGGATTTCAACATATGAATATTGGGAAGGGCACAATCCAACCCATCAATCCAACCCATTTGCCTCATATCTCTTTGAAGCACCATTTAAATTTTTATATATTTTTAATCTGAAATCTGTAGATTAAAAAATACATATTAGGAATAGTATTCAGATAGTTCTTCAAAACTGCATAAATTCATCTAAATTGGGAAAAAAAAGAAGTTAAATTACCTCTGTATGTAGATAAGATGATTTTATATATAGAAAAACTTAAAAATTCCCCCCAAGAATGTTAGAAATAACAAATTCATACAGTTACAGGAAACAAAATCAATATGTAAAAGTCAATTATATTTTGATACAATAGCAATGAACTATCCAAAAATGAAATTAAGAAAACAATCTCATTTACAATAGCATCAAAACCAGTAATATTTAAAGATAAACTTCACCAAGAAGGTCTGAAACTTCTGTACACTGAAACTATAAGACATTGACAAAAGAAACTGAAGAAGACAAAAATAAGTAAATATTTCTGTATTCATGCTTTGGAAGAATTAATATTGTTTAAATGCTTGTATTAGGGATGCCCGGGTGGCTCAGTTGGTTAAGCGTCTGCCTCCAACTCAGGTTATGATCCTAGGACTCTGAAACCGAGTCCCACATAGGGCTTAGCAAGGAGTCTGCTTCTCTCTCTGCCTGCCATACCCCTGCTTGTTTGTGCTAGTTCTCTCTCTCTCTCTACCAAATAAATAAATAAAATCTTAAATAAATAAGTAAATAAATGCCCGTACTACCCAAATCTATAGATTCAATTAAATCCTTATAAAAATTCCAATGGTGGGGCACCTGGGGAGCTCAGTTGGTTAAGCATCTGCCTTTGGCTCAGATCATGATCCCAGGGTCCTGGGATCAAGCCCCATGTTATCAGGTTCCCCACTCAGCAAGGAGCTTGCTTCTCCCTCTCCTCACTGTTTGTGCTCTCTCTTGCTATCTTTCTCTCTCTCAAATAAATAAATAAAATCTTAAAAAAAAATCCAATAGCATTTTCCACAGAAATAGAAAAAAAAATCATAAAATCCATATGAAATCACAAAATACCCAGAATAGCCACAGAGTCTAGAGAAAAAGGAACAAAACCAGAGGCATAACACTTCTCATTGTGATTTCAAACCATATTATTAAACTACAGTAATCAAAACAGTATGGTATTTGGCATAAAACTGGATACATGGGTCAATGAAACAGGATAGAGCCCGGCAATAAACCCATGCATATACAATGACCTAACCTTTGACAAAAAAGAAAAGAATACACAATGAGGAAATGGTAGTCTCTTCAAAATGGTGTTAGGAGGTGTACCTGATGGCTCAATCGGTTATGACTTCAGCTCAGGTCATGATCTCAGAGTTCTGGAATCGAGCCCCATGTCAGGCTCCCTTCTAAGTTGGGAGTCTGCTTGTCCTTCTCCCTCTGCCCTTCCCCCTGCTCACGGCCCCCCCTTAAATAAATAAATAAAATCTTTTTAAAAAATAGTGTTAGGAAAATTGGATATCCACATGCAAAAGAATAAAAATGGACTCTTTCCTTCTACTATTTACAAAACTTAAAACATTAAAAACTTGAATCTAATACTTGAAACTGTGAGACTCCTAGAAGAAAACATAGGGGGAAAGCTCCTCGACATTGGTCTTGGCAAAAAATTTTTTGTATATGACAACAAGCACAAGCCATAAAGGAAACAATAAACAAGTGGAACTACATCAAACTAAAAAGCTCTGGTCTCAAAGTGAATAATCAATGAAGTGAAAAGGCAGTCTATGGACTGGGAGAAAATACTTACAAACTATCTATCCGAGAAGGGGTCAATGTCTAAAGTTTATGAATCACTCCTTGTTGAATTCATTTTATAATATATGTGTATATGAACTCATGGGATGGTACAATTTTTTAAAAATCACACTATTGAAGTAAATATATATGCAATTTTTGTCAGCCATACTTCAATAAAGTTGAAAAACAAGAAAAAAACAAAAACAGGGGCACCTGGCAGGCTCAGTCAGAAAAGCCTGCAACTCTTGATGTCAAGTTTGTGACTCTGGTCACCACATTGAGTGTAGGGATTCCTCAAGAAAATAAATTAAAACTTAAAAAAAAAAAAAGGAAGAAGAGAAACAAAGGGAAAAATATTTTTAAAAATCTGAACAAATTATATAGATTTGAAATGATAAGTGAAATACTTAAAGATGGAATCTGTGGTTGTTTGTTTTAATTTTCAAATGAACTGGGAATTGAAAAGTGACTGAACACTGCTATTCAAATTCATAGGCTAAGTGGACAACTGCCTACAATTTGAGATGCATTCGAGCTGCTAGAGACTGTACCTCCAAAATATGTACACTGTCAGTATCTGGCTAGTATCTGATATTTTACAAAAAGATTGTCTGACAATAAAATGCACATATTTCTGCAAGTAGTGGCAGATCAAACCAATTGTCAACCAGAAAAATTGAGCTGAGGATAATGTAATGAATTTCTTCCAAGCAGTAAGTAGCTCTTCACCATCTCAGTAACACAAAGTCCTGTTGCTTCCCTAACTAAGCATCTTTATCATATGTCTGGGGTTCTCTACACTGTCAACTTCCAGTCCAACATACTAATGACTCTTGCCTGAATTACTGAAATAGGGTCTTAATTGGAAGAATACCTTAATTCCTTTATTCAGCCATTATTTATGGGACTTGTAACCATGTACCAAGCACTGTCAGATGCTTAGAACCTCTGTGAAGGGTTTATCTAGATAGATATGAAAAGGTCTTTTACTTTTTTTTGTCTCCTTCCAATTTGTTATCCATACAATATCCAGAGTGATCATTTCAAAGGGAACTCTGATTTTTTTTTAAGATTTTATTTATTTATTTGAGAGAGAGAGAGAATGAGAGAGAGCATGAGGGGAGAGAGGTCAATGGGAGAAGCAGACTCCCTGCTGAGCAGGGAACCCGATGTGGGACTCGATCCCAGGACTCCAGGATCATGACCTGAGCCTAAGGCAGTCACTTAACCAACTGAGCCACCCACGTGCCCGGGAACTCTGATCTTTTAACTCCCTACTTAAAACCTTTTCATAATTTCCAATTGCTTTCAATTAAAACCCCAGAACGCTGATGGAGACTTCAAGGACCTGTGTAGTCTGGTTTCTACTGGATTTGCACCTCATTCCATCTGGCACTCTCCTTCACCCACTCTGTTTTGATCACCCTGGCCTTCTAGGTAATGGAGACTGAACTAAATCTCTCCTACTTCAGGATATTTGCATACTTGCTTCTTCTTTCAGGATTTCTCTTGATCTTCATATGTCCATTTACTGCTCTTCATGTCTCAGCGAAACACCACTTCCTCACCTGGTTCCCTAACTCAACAAATTTACCCAGTGTTCCTGTATTGTAAATAATTATAGTATAACGTTTATCTCTCTAAGTAAATCTAATACAGTTAGGACAAAGACCAGTAGGTTCACAATTTCTTTCTAAACCTAGCACAGTACTGGATAAATAGAAAGTACTTAGTATATATTTATTGAATATAAGAAGAATAAAGAGAAGCGAAAAGAAGAAAGAGAAAAGAGAAGGAATATCCCAGCTATTGGTAAGGCCTACGTGAAAATGGAATGAGCTTGAACTGAAATGGATTAAGGGGTAAAGATTTGGATTCTGGCAGAAAACCTCAGAGAACACAACAATTTATTTTAGCTCACATTTTCAAAGTACATTTAATGGTAGGCCAATCTTATAGCATGTTTCTCAAAAGCATGGTAACATAGTCAAAGAAGTTCTCACAATATTTTCTGCCTCTAGAGATGGACAACACATATATGAGTTCCTCTTAAGAACTCCAAGAAGATTCCTAGTTAAAAAAAAAACACACAAACAAAAAAATCTTTTAACAAACCCCCTTTCTTCCTCTGGAATAACTAGCAACACTCAGAATCACTTGCTGGGAAATACGATTGTGAGATGTGACATGCCTCTTCCACTCTCTTGCTTTTTCCTCATAATTAAAGGGATGGAAAAACCTCATTCTGCATTTTCCCTTGTCTTAAAAAACAGCCTTGAATGCCTTACCTTCATAGGTTTTGTTTTTACTTATTGATTGAGAACTAGTATATAACATCAGGAGTCTTAGCCTCCTCTTTACAATAAAGGTTTTACATAATTTTGGATAATTGATGTATCAATATTTATGGTTTTGTAGTCCAATAACAATGGTCACATATTTTCCATGTAGAATTCCTTTAGCCTAATAGTATTATGAACCAGGAGGCTTCACACATTCTTGAGAGTAAATTCCTAGTATTTGTATATTTATTTATTTATTTATTATTTTTATAAAAGATTTTATTTATTTATTTGACACACAGAGAGAGATCACAAGTAGGCAGAGTAGCAGGCAGAGGTAGAGGGAAGCAGGCTCCCCTCTTAGCAGAGAACCCGATGCGGGGCTCAATCCCAGGACCCTGAGATGGTGCCCTGAGCCAAAGGGAGAGGCTTAACCCACTGAGCCACCCAGGCACCCCTGTATATTTATTTATATACAGTAGTGTAAGTGTACCACTGTACTTACATGCTATTTATTTTATAAAATATACCCCAAATAAAAGCCTTAAATGTTGAGGTGAAAAAAATAAAATGAGAGGTCCTAATATAGTCTTTAGCCTACTCCATGAATCATTTTGCGTACTCCCTGGACAGCATGCATGCACCTGAGTTTAGAGGTAACTCTTATAAATTCAAACAAGCTTCGAGTTCCCCAGGGAATGATAGGGCCTAGGACTATTATTGAAGAGTAAGTGACAGTGCGCTATAGGGTCACAGTTTTCATTTATTTTGAAAATGACTCACCTGTTATTTATTGGCTGTGGCTTATTTAGGTGGGTAGAAGGAACTGAATCTTTGGGGAAGATACTGAAATGTGGACAAAGAATTCATCTTTATAAGGTTTCTGTCAGAATTGAGATGTTGCATAATTTACTACCATAATGTTACCAGATAGAGCCCTATCATCTCTACATGGCCTGAGATGTCAGGAGGGCATAGTTATGAAGGCATATGGTCCTCTTGGATGACCAAACTATAAAGGTGATCTGATCACTTAGGCATGGGTCTATGAGAGATTAAAAGTGCAGAAAACATACGGGTGGAATCCAAGATTGAGTCAATTGATTTTTACTCGGGAGAATCTCAAAGAGTAATTTCAAAGTTAGTCAACATGGAGAAACCTTCACAACAGTGCCTGGCCAAATATACTTGTCATACTGTGCAGCCAACCTAGTTTAATCGATTCTCTGTGGTGACAGACAACATTCAGAGAAATCCTTAGAGGGGATTCATTATAGGCTTATAAAGTTGTGAGTTTAGAAGATCCTTGAGTTCCAGAGTTATTTATCATCAGACACAATCATCATAATCATCTAAATGAGTAGAATTACAGAATGTTTAAGAATACAGACCTTGAAGGGAGATGAGTCTGGTGAGAATTTCTGCTTTAAATGGCTTAAAGGCTGAATGATCTGGGATAAACTACTTCATATCTCTACCTACCATAAAGTGTGAATGACTGTAGTCTCTCTAATCCCACTTAAAAGATTTAGCACAATGGTGCTATAGTTAGCACTCAGTGAAAGGTAGTAAACCTCCTCCTACTTCTTCTCTTTGTCCTAGAGAACATCTCTTTGTCCATCATTGCCTTCTTCCCCTTCTCCTCCCCCCACCCCTTCTGCCTTCTTCTTCTCCTTCCCCTTATTCTCCTTTTCCTTCTTCTTCTTCTCCTTTATTATTTTTGATTCCACTAAGGAAATGAAAATTGCCTATGACCCAAATTGTTTTCTAGATATGTGAACCCTAAATTTGTTCTTTACATTGCACATAGATGCACTTGACTACATTAAGCCTAGTGACCATATGTAAACTGACAGATTTGATTAAGGAATTTTCAATTTGAAATTGATTTAATCTTTAGTTTAAGTAGAAAATGTGGTAATAAGGCTTTTTCTCCTCTGTAGTTCTGTCAAACACTGTGATCCATGGAGACAGAATGGGGAAATAAGCCAACGAAGCACACCATAAGTTAAAAAAAAAAAAATTGTGGAATTAAACCCAGAAACAATTGTGAAAAAACTGCAGGAAAAAATATATATAATCAACATTGCAAAGCCAAATGAGTCCTGTATCCTATATTGAGTGAATTTGAGGGTGAAATAATTTCCACAAAATAAAATTCTTCAGGATAATGAGTTAAAAATAACAAACTCATTAATCCTGATTTTGAATGGTGTTCTAGGACATTTGAGATTTAACACATCTGGAACAATTGTAAAAGTTCTCCACTGGGTTAAAAATTAATCAGTAATGTGTTTTATGGGTTTTATGTGTCAGATTAGTCTAATCACCTGCTAACCCTGTTGAGATGGGGGCCAGAATTAAGGCTGTCAGATGAAGTAAATTGGAAGTAGAAATGATCAATTCTTCCTTTCCTCAAAGACAACATAGACCTTTAAAAGTAATTTTTCCTTTTACAAAGAAGGACCCAGCCTCCTTAATCTAATAGGTTAAAGTAGCCTCATTTATTGCTCTTTTAGGATCTGGAAGAGTCCATGAAGCAAGCACAGAATGGAACAGAATACCTTTAGCAGAGAACTGATGTTCCAGTTCATGCTCTGTAGAATTACAAATGGCAGTGCTTTTCATTGTGATACATTTCCCCCCTACACATCTGCAAAGAAAAATGCAATATGTTTAGAAAAATAATACTCATTGTGACTTTATTTTCAGGGACTAGGAGATCTTAGATTTCTTAACTCTTTATTATACTGAAATGATCAAGATTATGATGGTCTCCTGAAGAAATTATTTTCTTAACATAAAAGTATAGCAAATGGAGAACACACGTAAACCTTTAAACTTTTACAAACCAACATAACTTCCCATTCTTTCAGCAAAGATTGACCAGCTTCAAACACCTTTGTAATTTTCTTGGGGTGGGTGGGATTGTGTACATTATTAGAAAATAGTGCACACTCAGCTTGCACCACTAGAACACAGCCATCTTTACCAGCGTAAGCATTGGATTCATTAGCCTAACACCCTCAAGGCAAAACTGTAATGACCTCTGGATCATAACAAGATGGAGGTCACAGGAGAGCCATTTAACTCAATTCCTAACGTAAAGTTATTTATGAAAAAAAGATGCAATTTACTTGTTTTTTACACGAATGTTACAAAACATTTTTATTAAAATAAAAACAATGATAGAAAAAACAGAAAAGGAGAGAAAATATCTCAAAGCAACCAAACGTATTTAACAAAGAAGAAGCCCATTCTATTTCCCTGGGGTGAAAATGAGTGGTTTAATATATGAGAAGGATATTTCAGTTGGTGTATGTTACCCATCATAGCTGTACCAGCAGGAGCAGCTAAAGAAAACGGTCCATTAGTTTTTCCATAATAAACTCTTTTTTTCACTGGAACACTCTTGGGATTCTCTGACATTACTTCAGTGTAGTTATTGGTGGATGCCTTCAATAATTGGAACTCTCACAATCTGAAATTAACATTTTCCATGTCACTCTAGTATATCTTAAATATTATGAGACTTGAATTTAAGGGCATCCTCTTCAATATGTGTGATTCCAAAAGGCAAGTTTGTAAATGCAAAATGTTCTCTATATTTTTGCATTTCAGATTTGCATTTGTTTCTCAAATTAGTATGTCAAGACACCTATTCAATATAACTTTATCATGCTCAAGGAAGGACTAATGAATGAGAGCTAACAGCTCCCAGTTGGAGTCTCCAATGTGTCTAACTTACACCTAAGGCAACAGACTCCACACAAGGGAGTTCTCTGAAAATATGTGCCTAAAATGTATAAGCATAAATGAGAATTGGATGAAAGACTTCATCGAGCTTAAAAAAAAAAAGAAAAAAAAAATTCAGCACCTAATTTTGCCAAGTGCCAGGAAGAAGACATGGTTCTTGTGCTAAAAAGAAATCATAGCCTAATACAGAAATCAGGCATTTAAGCAACATAGTGAGATAGGTTCAGTTGGAGAAATATACACTGTTTAAGGAAGAACACAGAAGAAATGTGATTTGTGCATACCCAAACACTCCTTGGAACTTCTTTAAGCTACGAAGAATGTGAGACTTCATCTGACTTTATGCCCTCTCTAAATATCAAGGATAACACTGAAGCCCAAAGAGGTAAAATGACTCATTCTGGGACCCACACCTCATTTACCTCACATCTCCAAATTGCAAATCTAATGTTCTACTGACTACAGCAGACACCTCTTTGGGAAGTACATGGTAGCACATCCCTAATTCACAAGGCCAATTTGCATTTTATTGCTCTTTTCTCAAGACTACAATGAAGGAGAGAGGGTGTGGCCTGAGGGACAACAACTAATTTCCTACTTACTTTTCCCTTCAATTGTACTATTTAATAGAGAAATAATTGCTGGGAAACCTGGAACTTAGAAATGAGGTCTAACTGAAAGTCTGAGAGAATAGGCAAAAAAGAAGAAAGTAGTCGCTGTATTAGCTCCATAGAGTAAGATAGGACAGTTACAGCAGGAAAGAAAGGAAGGAAGGAAGGAAGGAAGGAAGGAAGGAAGGAATCTTAACATTTCTTAGAGAAGAATTTTTTTCAGAAAAAAAATAAAAGGAAAGAAACATCAGGAAAATTTAAATAGCTTAAGTAATGTCATCCAAGAAATAGTTATTGAACATTTATGTTCCAAGCACGATGCTGAATACTAGCTGTTGCACAAGAGATGGCAAAGTTCCTGTTTTTAGGGAGGTGTTAGTTTAGTGGAAATTTAATTGAATAGTCACATTAATAATTCAACCCACATGGAGTGCTCTGTGATAGGAACGTGGTTCTATGAGGGTTTATAACAAAGAATTCTAACATAGACTGGAAAGTCAAAGTTTTCTTGTACAAATGGATATTTGAACTGAGATAAAGGCACATGAGAATTAACTAGGCTAAATGGATGAGACAAAGGAAACAATGTCTAGACAGTGGGAGAGGACTGTGTGAGATGGGTCTGTGAGCCAGAGACCATGTGAAGAATTTAGGTTTTTGTAGGAGATTGATTGCACTAATGGCCTCACTCTGTCACACCTCCCTAAAGTCATGCCCTTCTTTTACTGCCTTCCCATGATGATTCTGAAGTTGTCATGTGACTCTCTAGCCAAACACCTGAGAGAGTTCAGCCAAGATCAACAATTTGACCTCACTTATTGGTACGTAGTGATTGAATTCTGCTAACACACATCACATCAGCAGAGCTCCTCAGAGGAGCCCCAAAGAACCACCCAACCAATCCACAGATTTGTGAACTAAATAAATATTTAAAGTCTTAAGCTGCTGGGATTTGTGGTTGTTAGGCAGCATCAGTATGGGTATAGATAGCTGACACAGTGGGAAATATAAAAAATGGATATGCAGTGGTATATGATGCACATAAGAGTGGAATGATTTTCAGGCTTGTTACAATAAGTGATAATGGCAACTGGGACTAAGTAGTAGTGAGGGTGAAAACAAGACTACAGAATCAAGGCAATTTGGATTTAATTCTCTAAAAAATGATAAACCACTAAAGACTTTTAAGCAGACAGTGACATGAGCAAAGCTCTACTAATTTAGGAAAATTAAAGTTGACCATGTTTTCATAAATGGATTACAAGAGAAAGAGATTTAGAGGAACAGAGTACAAGAAAAAAAAATTAAAGGAAAAAGAAATAGTTAAATGCCAAGGGAGTATCTCCTCACAACATGAACAGCCTCATACAATG
Source organism: Mustela nivalis (assembly GCF_964662115.1). NCBI lineage: Eukaryota > Metazoa > Chordata > Mammalia > Carnivora > Mustelidae > Mustela > Mustela nivalis. The sequence goes on along the minus strand of NC_139029.1, from coordinate 67,394,307 downwards.
AAGCCATTCATTCTGAGGCCTTTATATAAGAATAGGTTCTCACTCTTAAAAAGCTATTCTTTCTAGATATTAGTAGTTTCATTAGAAGCCCTTTAGACAGACCAATCTTAATTAGTTGGAGTCTTAGAAGTGGAATGAAATCCATGGTTTTACAAAATCATAAATTAGTTCCTTCTACATATCAATTGATGGAAACTCCATCTATCTAATTGCTTGGTGGACATAATATATATATTCTGAATTCTTGGGAAAAAAAGATAAGAGTTAAGGAAATCTCCTTTTTTCATACCCTACATCCATCCTGCCAGTAAATTCTGATATATATCCAAAATTTCATCACTTCTCTTCATCCTGTTACCCTCTTGGTGTGGGGCTACCACCTTGGTGTGGGCTACCATCTTGGTGTGGGCTACCATCATCTGTCACTTGATAACTGTGATATCTTCCTGATTGGTTCCCACTATTGTCTTCTGACACTCTTTTTGTTAAAAAAGTAGCCAGAGAAATGCTTTTAACATTTGAAACAGATCATATAATTCCTCTATTCAAAAAAGTTTAATGGCTTCATTTTAATGCAGACTGAAAGCCAAAATTCTTTAAAAGTATTAAATGGCCCCTACATCTGTACCTGAATCCAGATATGTTTTAATTCATCTCCTAATATTCTCCCCTCAGTATAGCTATGAGAGATCTCCTTTCTTTTCCTTATACATGATAAACTTAGCCTCAGTCTAAGGTGTTTGCTCTGACTGTGTTCTCCACTTAGAATAGTCTCTCTCTGGAGCACATGGGTGGCTCAGTCAGTTAAGCATCTGCCATTGGCTCAAGTCATGATCCCTGGACCCCACATCAGGCTCCCTGCTGTGAGAGGAGCTTGCTTCTTCCCCCTCTCTGTAGCTCTCCCTGCTTGGGTTCTCTCTCTCTTTCTCGCTGTCAATAAATAAAATCCTAAAAACAAAACAAAACAAAACAAAAACGGATACTTTTCCTCCATATTTATATATCACTAATTCTTTCTTTTTTTATAATTAATTCTTTCTTTCTTTTTTTTTTTTTTTTACTAATTCTCTTTTAAAGTCATCTTCTCAATGATGCTACCCAAACCTCGATGTTTAATTCCTTTCCCTAAACCCTAGCACTCTTGATTCCCTTTGTCCTACTTTACTGATAACTTTCATATAGTTATAAATTATATGTTATAACTTAACCTTATAACTTATAACTATTAACATGCTAAATAAGTTTCTTATTGCTAATATGTTTTATTTTCAGTCTTCTTCCTTTTCTTGAACATAAGAAATCTGAGGTCAGAAATCTTTGTTCCATTCAGTGAAATAATCCCAAGAACACACGGGGTAATAACACATAGAAAACACTAAATTACGTGTTGAATGAATGAATGAACAAAGTAATACTTTTATGTATTTGAAAATACATACCTCATCCCCAACTAAACTTCACGTATGTGTTGTAAAAGATTCCTGGGATTAAAATTAATTCTTTTTCTGTTGGCTTATATATCAGAATAATTTTTAATGTGAATTAAGACCTCCTTGCCTCACTTTTCTCCTTTTTATAATTTAACTGTCTACCATTACTGCCACTTTGTATGCAATGTGGAGGCCCTGCCCTCACTGAATATAAAATGTAGGAGTAACTGACAGTACTGAGTGGTTTGTGGATGTGGGGAGTGTGCAATGACAAATAGAAGTCAAAGCCCTATTAGATAGATGGGACAGAAATCTAGCTGAGTGATTTACCCACTTACACAGTGAGTCACCAACAGAAATGTAAGAATATGGGTTTTGTATTTTCTGGTGAAGGTTATTTTCACTAGAACTTACCACTTAGAGTTTAATTCAAATTCCAAGAATTAGCAGCTTGCTTCCAACAGGATCAGACACATGAGATACCTGAGGCTCTAGGCGATGTGTCCTGTTCACAGGTCCATGCTGGACAGCCCCCATGGTTTGAAACTCATCATCCCTTTCATTCTCTAATTATATGTAAGTTAAGGTTCCAAGGTGTTTAAGTTAATGTATTTCCCAGCACACTGTTATAGCAATCAGCTTGGTATTTGTGTGTATGTGCACACACACACACACACACACACACACACAAAATGCATGAAATGATGGAAATTCAAAGAAATCAGAGATGGTGAGGGATTGTCAATGGTAAAAATGAACAGTATCATGCTGACTTTAGCAAAAAGCATGCTTCAACTTTGTTGTTCTACCTTTCTTCTTATATCTATCATGTATGAGTGCAAGTCCTTATATTTTATTTACATTCTCCCTGAATTTTGCTCAAAAGTTGTTCTATGCCTAGATGGTGAATGCTCACAGAGAGTAACCCTCTAGATTGCAGAATATTTCAGCTTTCCATGCTCTGACTCCTAATTCTCATCCAGACATAGCATTGATTGTTATAAATGCAAAATTAAGGATAAGGAAAAAAATAGAATAAATACAAATAAATAAATAAATAAACAGGTATGATTAAGTACTGGACAATTTTCTTCAAATAAATGGTAGCTAATATAAAACCAAAGGATGGGAAGGAGTTGCTATTTCTTAAAGTAGCTTATTTTCAATATTGTACTTTTCAACACTTTTAATGACTTTTGAACTGTGATCACTTCTAATGTTCATATGCAACCAATTGTCCAGTAGGTACTTATTTTATGGTGAATATTGGTTTCTGTTGAGGTTTAGCAAATTAATTACTTCAAAGGATGACATTTGTAGAAACAGTATTTGAAACTTCTTCAATACAGTGATTCTAAATTTTCCACCACATATATCCAAAGGATGTGTTTCCTTATGATCACAACTTCTCAAGGACCATGTCATTTCATTTATCCATTTTCCAGTAAATTATCCTCTGTAACAGATGTTATTTACCTCTTCCCAGTTTCCCTCAATGATCCTATCTTCTGGCCCAGAATCTTCATGCATTTTCTGTGTTAGAAAACTAATTAGATGGACAGCTCTTCACTAAATCAAAATTTTAATTAATTTACTTAAATTATGCATTTCTTTAAAGTTTGTGTCACATGTCCATCCATGTCATTATTTTTGTAAATACAGTAAAGTCCTACAAGTGAAAGAGCACATTAAATGATTTTGTAAAGTAATAAGACTCTTTATGCAAATAAATACAAAACATTTTGAGAGTGACAATAGGGATTATATTAGATTCTCAAATTCATGTTGATTATATTGCCTTAACCAGCCACAAATCAACTATAATAAGTTCTATAGCATAGGATATTACAAATAAGGCTGAAAATTGTTATTTTTTGATGAAGGCTGCATCACCAGATTGAGTCTGCCTCTCTCCAGAAATGTAGTTTGATGCTGGCAAGTCTGTGCTGGTGGGTTTGAGGGCACTTAGAAAGTAAGTTTCTTGCTCACCTTTTCATTAACTCATCCTGTAATTGGAGTGGGGGTCTTACTGTCATTTCTCTGTTTTCCCCATTTATTTTATTTTTAAAGTGGTTATAACAGTACTTTTCCATAACTGTTTGCAGTCAGACACTAAGTAAATAAATAATAATAACCCTTTTAAAATGTAGTGCTATGTAGCACCTGGGTGGCTCAATGGATTAAGCCTGTGCCTTCCACTCAGGTCATAATCTCAGAGTCCTGGAATCGAGCCTCACATCGGGCTCTCTGCTCAGCAGGGAGCTGGCTTCTCCCTCTCCCTCTGCCTGCCTGTCTGCCTACTTGTGATCTCTCTCCTTGTTAAATAAATAAATAAAATCTTAAATAAATACATAAATAAAATGCTATAAGAGTGCTTAAAATCTCTCTCTCTTCCTCCCAGATAGGAAGCTTACTAACTACTGCCCTATTTGGAAAGAATTCTACAGACAAGTCTATAATCCATTCTACAATCCATTTACCCAAATGCCATCTCCAACACTAACATAATTCGAGGGTGGTTTTGTTTTTTCCTTTTTTGGTCTATAAGAAAAAAATGTTTTTAAATATATTTGAAATGTAGGTTTCTAGACACAGATAACAGATATCTGGTGTTTTGAAGAATTGCTTACTCTGATCTACAATGAATACTTTTAAACCAAGGGACAGATTTCAGTTAAGGAAGTATGAAGATAAAAGCATGGACATCTGGCAAAATGAGTGAGTTTTGTGAGTGGATTGGAGAATGTGTTTGTTGATCCAGTAGAAGGTGTTAATATGAAGGACAAACTGAGGAAGCCAGGAAGTGATTGTGGAGCACGACTGAGGATACATATAGGGCAGAATCTAGATAACATTTAAGGTTAAGGTGAGAACTAGAAGAGACCCTGACTCCAACTCAAGCACACATCCAGGTAGACTTGAAGGGAAATTTAGGGGATTTATGTTAAATAGCTTTTTTTAATAAGAGGAAGAAGTGAGGGGCTCCTAGGTGGCTCAGTTAAGTGACTCCTTTCTGCTCAGGTTGTGATTCCCGAATACTAAATCAGAGCCCCACATTGGACTCCCTGATCCACGGAGAGTCTGCTTCTCTCTTTGTCTCTGCTCCTCCCTGCCCACCTCCGACCTCCCCACCCCGACATGTGCTATCTGTGTTGCTCTTTCTCTCAAATAAATAAATAAATAAATAAAATCTTTAAAGAGAGAGAGAGGAAGAAGTGAAATAATCTGCTATGAATGGAATGATAAAGATTCTAGGGAGAATGCTATTTAGATGCTACAACAAACAATAAAATGATTATCAACAGGCTAATATGAGCAGAACAACCTACCTTTATAATAAGACCATTTTTTCTAATATGTCTAGAACATCTTATCTAGAACTCTGTATTCCCTATTATCAACATTTAGCTATTTAATTAATATTTAAATATTTTATCAATATTGCCCTTCAGTGCTTAGACATTCTGGGGAAACAGGCATGCAAAATAAGTAGGATGCTCTGGGTTACAGTGCCCTCCACCCTATGCGGGCCACGGATCAGGAATATAGTGCCTAGTTCCTGATGTCTCATTGGAGGGCCATTGACAAACAAAAAGCATCCACAGAGAGTTAGCAGCATACTGGGGGCTCTGGCCAAGTCATCTGAGAAACAATTTAGAAAAAGAAAACTCTTCTTCCTAGAGAATCAAAGAATTGGAAGGACTCCTAAAGGTCATCTGGTCCAACTGCTTGCTACAAGAGCTTTCAAATTCTCCTGCAGATGCAACACAGAAGTTTTTACTGTCCCTGCTGAGACTAACCCTTCCAATGAAATTCTTTTTCCTTCTTTTTCCTGGGAGAAAGGATCTGTAGTAAACAGCTAGATACAGGAATATAATTCTCTCTTTCTTTTTCTAAAACTGTGATATTGAGATTTTGGTATACAACAATTAACTCTCTGTTCTTTGAAACACAGAGTGTCTTTGCCTAGTTTTTAAGATCCTAACGTTTTGCCCTTCACTATATATATCTCCTAATTTTAATTCTCTCCACAGTAGTCAGGCTAATCTCATTCCATTCTCTATGTCTAATAGGCAAATTGTTTTCATTCTATCTTAGTGGCTATTTTGAGTTTCTATTGCTATGTAGTAAACCACCACATTTCTTAGTGACTTTAAACAACATCTTTACTTTTTATTCTCAAGATTTGGTAGATCAGGAATTCAGGAAGGATTCAGGAGAGAATATCAGTTGGCTTCATTAAAGATCACTCACTTTGTAGTCATTTCTGTATTAGAGATAAAAAGTACATTTTTTATTATGGCTTTACTGTATCATCTTGTATGAAAATATAAACTTATTTAGCCAGTTTCCTATTGCTGAGTATTTAGATTATTTCTAATTTTGTCACTATTGTTGACATTGCTATAATTAATGCCCTTTAATGACTCATTTGAGTTTCTGTTGGATAAAGTTCTACAAGGGAATTGCAGAAGAAAATATAGGTTCATGTAAATTTTAATATAAATGGATAAACCAACCAATAAATGGTAGTTCAGTCTGGACCAGCATTGGAGGATGACCACTTTTCCATCTAATTTCCATTCTGATAATGAACTGTATTGTTCTTTCCATTTGCATTTCCTTCAGTATTAGTGAGGTTGAAATTTTTTTTATGTTCAGTGAACATTTGTATTTTTTTTCGAATTTTCTTTTTAGAATATTTCTTAATTTCTATCAGGAAGTTTTATTTTTTGTTTTATTTTATATCTATAAGCAATGGGATATAATAGTCATTAAGCATTTGAGGTCTATACTAAATAATTTCCACAAATAAATTTTCTTTTAACTTTATTTATTTATTTATTTATTTTTAAAGGTTTTATTTATTTCTTTGAGAGAGAAAGAGAGAGTGAGAGAGAGCATGAAGGGGGTGAAGGGCAGAGGGAGAAGCAGATCCCCCGCAGAGCAGGGATCCAGATGCAGGACTCAATCCTGAAACTCCAGGATCATGACCTGAGCCAAAGGCACACCTTAACCCACTGAGCTACACAAGCACCTTGTTTTAATTTTATTTATAATGTATGTTTCCCATACATAATTTTAAAGTGTTTGGAGTAAAATTTGCTTTTGTTGTTATTGTTCTTTTATGCTTCTGATTTGGTTTTATGCTCCTGCTGTTCAATACTTCAACATTTCTGTACTTTGTTTCAGTATTTTTTGGTTTATATTTTACATAAATATTCAGTCTATCTGGAACTAATTTTGTGTATAATGTGATGGAGATTTTATTATTCTCAAGTAGATGGGCAGTGGATTCACTGTGATTTATTTTTTAAAGCATCTTTTCTCAACTAACGGAAAAATCAGATTCACTGTATCTTGACCCTATTCTGTTCCACAATTGCTTACTGCTTCAGTTTCTCTTTCTATAGTGTTTTAATATCAGTGACACACATTATTGTCAAGATTTCTGGGTATCCATGTAAATGTGTTCTTCTGAATGACACCTACGAAAATGTTCAGAGTTTTGTCGTTTACTATCACATAGCTTTTTACTAAGTTAAGTTTATAGATTAATTTGGGGCAAAGAGAAATCTTTGTTATATTGAATCTCCCTACTAAATAAATATTATGATTGTTTTATCTTACATTTATATAAATATTTCTTTAAGGTCCTGGGTTTTATGTAGTTATCTTATATGTTATTTTCTTTTTATGCTGCAATAATGTTTTTTCTTATTATATTTTCCTATTATCTTTTTTCAGTTGCTATTAGTAGTATATAAGAAAGCTATTTTTTTACATTATCAAAATTTTATATATATATATTTTTTATAATATCAAATTTTTACATTAACCAAATGTTGGACCACTTCAATGACTTAACTATTTCGTTCAGCTTCTCTGTTTACTAATAAATTTTTTTAGGTAAACATTTATATTATCTTTAAGTAATTATCTCTTGAAATCTGCTTTTAAATTAACAATGCTATTTACTTACCACTGTTTCAGTGTTTCATCATGTTGAGTAATGTTAAATAACTTAGAACAAATTTGATACCTATGAAAATGTATTTCTTAAAAAGAGTTAAATTTTGTTGGTGTCAGTGAGTATCTGATATGATGCCAGGCACTATAATGATTACCATTGTGTGGAATGAAAATTGAGAATAGTTGGCCATATTTCTTACAATGTGCAATGCATGTGGCAGTATTTCAGGAAATCATAAGACTGAGAAAAAAGAACACTGACTTCTTGGGAATAATAAATGGTTCAATTTGAGATTTGAGGATTACAAATATTTTGTTTGTTTAAACTTTGATTATTTGACTTTGTCTCTTTTGGATTAAAAGTAGTGCTTTAAAGAAAAATAGAAGAAAGTCAGAATAGTAGGCATGGCAAGAATTGAGATTGATGAAAAAGTCACAGATAGAACCTGACTGATAGTCATGGATTATGAGTGATAATCAAATAATAAGTAAAGACAGAGAAAAGATATGTGTACCTTGAAGGAAAGTTTCTCTTGTTCTACTGTTTAATTCTAGCAGTTGGTGGTATGACCAGCATATAGAAATTACTTAATAAATATTGTTAAATGAATGAAGAATGAATGAGAAATCAGTGTAACTCTATGGACTAAGTGCCCATATTTAATCCAAATAACAGGTCTATCCACATCCAAATTATTCTCACAGGTGCATTAAGGTCTAGTGTTAACGTCCTCACTCCCAATCCTAGTGACTATATGATTCATCAGCCTCTTCTCCATAACTGAGAGCCCTAGCTCATATTTTGGACTGTATCTGGTGTGAGGGGGGAATCTTGGGCAAGACAAGAAAGATAATTATCTAGTTAAACTGAATAGGTTCTTGTTCCACGCCATCCTTCTCCTACTGAGTCCTTTTAAAGAAAATGGGGAAGTAGAAAAGTATGCAAGTTGATGACAAGAGAGATATCGAACTATCTACCATTGGTTCAACATTTCTTGTGATCCATAATAATACAATACTTAAAACAAAAGTTGGGGGGGTGAAATGCCTCCATCATGTAAATCCCAATACCCTCTCTCTGAAGCAAGACTACAGGACTATTCACATGAGAAATTTGCATAAGGAAAGACACTATCCATAGCACACCACCAGAGAAAGGTTTTAGTCAGGACCTAAAGAAATGTGAATGTCTAAATTCTCTGAATTGAAAAGCACATTCCTAAACTTCAGTAACTTGGTAATACCTAAATACAGACTTTCTGACCAGGAAGGTTTGGAGCCAGAGATGCACTGATGATTCCACCAAGCTTTAGAGTACTCGTTTCAAATGACACAGTATTATCCTTCCACGTAAGTAGAGAAGAAACATCAAAAAATATTCATTATGACAAAAAGTTCTAAAAACCTAAAACAAAATCCTGTGGCAACAAAAACTACATAAGGAAATTTCACATGCTCTGATTTACTCATAGCTGTGGGCTTCTTTAATGCTTTTCATATGGTGCATTAGTTCAAACATCCCAGATTACTGAAATGCATATTACTGATTTAAGTAAACTTCTATATAGAACTTTTTGTTCTTTCTGCTAAATTTTTTCATATATTGGAAAGAATGTTGAGATAGGAAAACTAGTTTCCACAAGCTCTGATAAGTTCAGTGATTGTTGAACAGGTGATACACATAGCTTAATTTCTCTAGGACCTAAATATGAAATGAACTGGTTTATCTCTAAAGCTGATCCTAAAAGGCCTTTCTCAACTAGGTAGGACCAGGTGGGAGTAGGCTTTGATATGGTTGAATTTTGAAAATTGAACTTAGTAGGTGGTAATTGAACTCATAGGTGTGAAATCTACTGTATTTTCAATCAGGCAATCTAACTAGAAAATACAAATTAAAGAGAAGAATGGATTAGGTCATAAATTGAGACAGGGAATGTGGTTAGGGAAAAAAAGGTGAGGCATTATTTGAGCCAGAAAAACCTAAGTTTGATGTCACTCTACTGAACAGGTCAATCAATTCAAGGCCCTCTGAGCAACTTTATTTGGGTGTGTGCTTTGAGGGATGAGTCGGAGAGAGTTGCAGGTGAAAACAATCAATCCTTAAAAAAATCTGACATTCCCCTCTCCCAGAACTACTATGCCTGGCTGTCAAATCCACAATTCTCGACAACATCTGAAAATACTCCAAATCAGTTGTGTTAGCTGGGTTTGGCTGGGCCAGATAAGGTTACAACCTGCTCTATGGTGGGCTGCAGCATAGTAATTGCTGGAGATGTGGAAGAGACCATGCATAATGACACCCACTGGCTTTATCTATATGACCAGGCACAACATAACAACCCTAAAATGGACTCTGCCCAGTCAGTTCTGCTTCCTTGGCCATATCCATCGCCTGTTTGGATTGCGGGTACAATCCGTTGGAAACTCTGCTGGAGGAGAACTGTCGAGAAGTTCTGAATCAGCTATGCCAGGGTGATCTGTTGTGTTCTGTCAATGTGGTCATTATCCTCACTTCAAATTCTGTGGTAAAACTGTTGAATGTGGAAAACTCAAGTAGGGGGAAAGGCTTTTAGTACAATCTGGACTGGGCTATTGATTATGCCCGGAGGTTTCTGGGAGGCCAGAAGATTAATTGAAAATGCTCACTTAGAACTTCAGTGGACGATTTCCCAATCCCCCTGGGGAGAAGTCTATACTTCTCTTTCACACTTGCCCACTTGGGATATAAGAAAGAGAGGATGGAGGAAACAAAGCCAGAAGTAGGAGGGCAAGGGTTCAATATATGTAAATGTTTCTACACAAGTTGATATAAAACACATGACTCTGAATGACTTCCAAAATGCTTGAATCCTATAAGACACACAAAAAAATGAATGATCTGAACACCATCTGTTTGTCCTTTTGGTACATGTGGTAATGGTCACTTATCCGACTACCTGTGGATATGGAAATGCATTTGAAATAATGAAGGACCCTCTGCTCTATTATAATGACAACTACCAGTGACATTTGTAACCTTAGCAGCGGGTTAGAAACTATTTATGTCCACTCCCATTAAGAATTTTACCTCTTTTGACACATCCATTTGGTTCTGTTTGAAAGAGAAAATCATTAGTCTGACCTAAAACCACAAATGAAGACCAACTACTCTCAAGTAATTTGCATATGCTTAACTATTTATGAGTTCCCTGCTGAGCATCAAAAGTGGTTATCAATCTACCTACACCCCAAACTTCTACAGAACATTCAGTTTCTGTTAAAAGCATGCTCAGTTCCCTATGAAATGAAACTTGAGGTCAGAAGCGTAACAGACAGTACTTTCTTTTCCTTGGGGAGCATTTTGGCATTTTCTGCAATGAATAAAGTTTATCCATTCATCCAGCAGATATTTATTAAGTAGCTACAATATGCCGAGCACATAGTCTAATTTTGGAACATGTTTAGGGCTTCAATAGAGTAGTGTATTTATCACCATGTATTTTTTGACCAGCATTCACAACCATTCCCAGCTCTTACCATAATTCAATTTGTCATTTGTTGATAGATGAGCTAGATGACAAAATTTGGCAAGCTACAAAACATGGAAAATCTCTTATTTGAAGCATGTGTACTAGTAGAATATTGGGTCTTTAAACTTATTCAGCATAGCCTGAAATAACGGTACTTCAATATGTACTTATCTTTTTTACTTGCATATTTAATCCAAGTTTTTTTTTTTTATTTTCATCTGATCTAAAGCAAAAGCAGCACTTAATACTGTTCTACTTAATATCATTTCAGTGCCTACAGTGATGAGGCAGCAATCTCAAGGAAATTACTTCTGTCGCAAATAAATAAGTTATTCATTGTTTTGTTGACAGAGTTAAACTCCCAACATGCAATGCCTTAAACTTTGTTTATTTTACAGTTTGGATGCAAATGACTTTCCATCTTAATCTGGGAGTACATCAGAAACAAAGCATTAGAGTCTTTGTCAAAGCCACCAACGCTCAGCATATTTTCTGAAATCACATGGGTCAAATAGCAAGAAGATTGTTTAGAAAGTACAGACCAGCATCAAAAAGATTTAGGAAAGGATAATTTTACTTCTGACCACTAATGACTTCTGAAGTCTTTAGTTCACAACAAGAAAAATATTTTAGAAACAAAACAAAAATATGTTTACTGATGCCTCTTTCAATTAGTCTTTGCCTCTTAGTATAAAAAATAGAGTGCATTTTGGGTTTTATTTCAAAAGTGTATAGAGTCTATTGAATTCCAGCTGACACTGCTGAAGGCAAGTTGTAAAGATTTTCTCTTATATAATGAGAGTTCATATTTACATTGCTTTGTATCATATTTTTGTGCTGTATAATTATCAAATAAACTATTTAGGAGTTACATGGGGAAGGGTGGGGGAGAAAAACCTAAGCCACTTTACTGGGGTTTTGTTTATTTTTGTTTTTTTTTTTTAATCTTTCTTCATAAAGTGTTTATAAAATGGGCAAGTCTAGGGGAGCTTTCTAATTTGTGCATGGTGGTTCCAAGCTGTGCCTATATAGCTTTATGACTGCTTAGTTCCAAAATGTATAAACACATTACCCTTCTACATAGCAAAATGCCCAGGAGAAGGCAATGTTAAAGAAATGAAGCAGAGGAAAATATATTGCACCATTTTCTTTCTTTCTTTCTTTCTTTCTTTTTTTTTTTACATTTAATTTAAAATTGATATAAAGTGATTTCTGCTTTCAGGAACTGGTGAATGCTTTCCACTTTCTGTTTCCTCATTTTATCTCAGCTGTACTTGGCCAACAAGTGAATCCTACACAACTACTGAGAGAGTCCTCACAAGCAGGTGTAGAAGGAAGACATAGTCTTTTCTCTGAGAGTCAGCAGTTGACATTTCTAGTATTTATTTTGAAGCTAAGTGATTTGGGGACTTGAAAGGTGTGTGTGTGTGTGTGTGTGTGTGTGTGTGAGAGAGAGAGAGAGAGAGAGAGAGAGAAATTCCCCCACAGTCTTAACTTCACAGTGCAAACCAGTTTTTCAAAAGGACCTGTAAAGTTCAGCCATCTGCCAACAAAATGCTTGCCCATCAGCTTCAGAACAAAATCACTGCAGGTCCAATTGCCTTAATGTATATTTTAGTAACTAAAATACTGTACAGATCCAAGGAGTTGGTATGCAACTGAAAGAAAGTTTCATGTTTAAGAAGTGTTGTTGTTGTTGTTGTTGTTTGGCTGAGAAGCATGAGTTTTGGCTGAAAATCCATGGTTCTGTGTTGATTAGAAGAAGATATAAGAGGAAAAATCCAGGAAAGCTTTTGACACATAGTAGAGTTCAGATAATATACATTGGGTTTGAAGGTGGATGTTACATGTCCTCAAAGTATTCCATGATTTTGAGAAAAATAGCAAAGAATGCTCCTGCTTGCATAGAGGAAAAGAGTCTGCTTCTTATCCAAACCATAGAGGTTAGCCTAACACAACTTCTCCTCTGGTACCAACTCTACTGGGAATGTGGCCATGAAAAAACCGCAAACAATCCAGAATTTGTTCAAGAAAATAAGAGGGTCTCAGAGACATGTCATGTGGCTATTGCCATCCTTCCTGTGCAGCACAAACACAGCTCTTGAAACTGTGGAGTTGATTGCCACTTTTTCTATCTCTTATTTCCTCCCCAAGGCATGGAATAATCCACTCACTGAGTGGCTTTTGCCTTCACTCCCTGTGGAAAAATCCATGTGCAAGTCTGTCAGTGGTCAATGAAAAGATCTGCTTTCATGACTCATTTTCTGAGATCCCTTTGACATACCATCTTCTCTCTGAAACAGGCCCTAATCCCTTTAGCTGACTTAGTTACTTCTTCCTTTGTTTTCCCATAATACATTTTTTATAGCTCTGCCATTATACTTATTCTAATGTGTTATGATTTATCTACATCATAAGTGACAACTCTGGTCAGATTTTAAACTTTTAAGAAACAAGAAATACTTTTTTTTTTTTTAGCATCACACATACTATATATACTGGCTGTATCGTAAAAACACAATGGATACTTATTGAGTGAATAATGGAGAGATTTCTGACCTGTTCTAGCCTTGTTAGGTTCTGTGATGTAGTATGCTCTGTCAGTTACATTAGAAGAAAGGAATCAAATGATGCCACTGATGCCAATGGCATAGCTTTCTCTTACTAGCATACAGCCTTCCTGGAATACCCTGTATGTCATATTGAACCTCTATTCCACCAAGCCTGTAACTAGTAATGTTAAGCATCTATGAAGAGGAGTCTTCAATGACTCCTCTTTGGTTCTACAATCAACACAAAACTTCTAGGGATAGTCTAGCATTTTTAACATGCTCTATTTTGCAATACATTTCATCAAAACTCATGTTGCAGAGAGGATAGTGGTCTCTGACAGTATGAAGTACCAATACTTTACTGAATGTCCCAAAGATGGTGAATGGGAGGAATCAAGGGAGAACAGAAGGAAGAGAAATTTCTTAAATGTATTTCTCTTTCTATATCAGAAGAGGGAAAGTATTTTAAATTAGAAATTCATGGGGCACCTGGGTGGCTCAGTGGGTTAAGCCGCTGCCTTCGGCTCAGGTCATGATCTCAGGGTCCTGGGATCGAGTCCCGCATCGGGCTCTCTGCTCAGCAGAGAGCCTGCTTCCTCCTCTCTCTCTCTTCCCGCCTCTCTGCCTACTTGTGATCTCTGTCAAATAAATAAATAAAATCTTAAAAAAAAAAAAAATTAGAAATTCAGACACACTTGATTGCATATATTTTTAAATTCTTGATTGTCAAAAACATCAGAATATAAATTAAAACCAGAATGTCAAACTGTAAAATAATTATAACAATAATTCAGGTATAAGTTTGTTTCCTTAAAAGAAAAAAAAACCCACTAGAATTGAATTTAAAAATAGACAAACACTACACACACACACACACACACACACACACATCAAAAACGTGAATGACTAGAACCCAGTTTAAATGATAAGATGATATTGTTTTATCTATAAACATCGTAATATATATTTTATTTTATTATTTTTTAATTTTTTATGAATATATAATATATTTTTATCCCCAGGGGTACAGGTCTGTGAATCGCCAGGTTTACACACTTCATAGCACTCACCATAGCACATACCCTCCCCAATGTCCAAAACCTCACCCCCCTTCTCCCAACCCCCCTCCCCCCAGCAACCCTGTTTGTTTTGTGAGATTAAGAGTCACTTATGGTTTGTCTCCCTCCCAATCCCATCTTGTTTCATTTATTCTTCTCCTATCCCCTTACCCCTCCATGTTGCATCTCTATTTCCTCATATCAGGGAGAACATATATTATATCTTTTATATGTAAGCATGGTAAAATTTTATTTTAATCTTTAAATTTTTTGGCTTCTTTGTGTTTTATTTAAGTTATAATAATCAGTACAGGCTGGCACTTTTTTTTTTAAAGATTTTATTTATTTATTTGACACACAGAGAGAGATCACAAGTAGGCAGAGAGGCATGCAGAGAGAGAAGGGGAAGCAGGGTCCCCACTGAGCAGAGAGCCCGATGTGGGGCTCGATCCCAGGACCCTGAGATCATGACTTGAGCCGAAGGCAGAGGCTTAACCCACTGAGCCACCAGATACCCCGGCACATGTCGAAATAAGTATTCTCACAAACTGTTAGGCAGTTTAGTTAGAACAATTTTCAAAATTGGAAAAATCCTTGATACTATTTCACTGAGAAGCAGAAATTCTCTACACTGTGCCACAGAAATTCATCAAGTAACAAAAAGAACAGAGAGTAAATTCTCGTTACATTTTTGAAATGACAGTGTAATAAAATAAACAATTTTTAAAAGTATAAGGCTTACAAACAACCCCCCACACACACATACACACACACACACACACACACTACAACAACTTTGAGAATTTTGAAAAAAGAGTACCAATAAAATCCTTCCTTAAATTACTACTGGGTTCAAGAGGACACTAAAATGACAAAGTTAGGGGCTCCTGGATGGCTCAGTAGGTTAGGCCTCTGCCTTCAGCTCAGGTCATGATCTGAGGTCCTGGGATCGAGCCTTGCATTGGGCTCTCTGCTCATCGGGGAGCCTGCTTCCTCCTCTCTCTCTGCCTGCCTCTCTGCCTACTTGTGATCTCTGTCTGTCAAATAAATAAATAAAATCTTTAAAAAATAAAAATTAAAAAAAATAAAATGACAAAATTAGAGAGACTCTTAGACCATAATAAAAGATAAATTCTTCGTATTAAAACTTATTTGTAGATTTCTAATTCAAGATAAAAACTTCCATTTCAAGAAATGCATACTGACCACAGATATTATTTCTTACTTACCAAAGATGCCTTTGAAATGATAGAAAAGAAATAAAATCATTTAAATCAAAGTGACTTGAAGAATTGGGTGCAGGGTCGAGCCAGGAATGACAAATAAACCTCAAGAGATTTCGTCAAGTTTCTGCAATGTGGAAAGCAAGTGCAGGAGGAGTAAACAAGAAACAAGCAAGAGGAAACTTCTGTCAAGAGTGTAAGGAATCCTCAGCCAATTTATTTTTCATAACCAAGAGCAGACAGAAATTAGGAATGCTAGATATAAAGGACGGTGAGAGCCAGGGTCTCATTGAATTGTACATTATAGCTGCTGCCAAGACACTTAGGACCTCTTTGTATCTAGAGATTAACAGCTGGAAGGAGTCACTATTGTAATAAGAATAATTGACTCTGATCAGCATGCAAAAGTAGGACTCCATTTAAACAATGGGCACAGTACTCTCTTGAAATACTGTGATTGTGATGAACATGGGCAGCCACCCCAGCCTAAAGGGTATGACTGCCAAATATTTGGATGTTTATGCTCCCCTGAAATCCATATGTGAAATGTAATCCCCAATATGGTAGTATTCGGAGGTGGATCCTTTTGAAGCTAATGAGGTGATGAGGGCGGAGCTCTCATAAATGATACTGGTGTCCTTTTAAGAAGAGACCATAGGGCCAGCTTCCTTTCTATCATATGAGACAGCAAGGAGAAGTCCATTGTCCACAACCTGGAAGAGGGCTCTCTCCAGAAGGCAGCTATGAAGACATCCTGATCCCTGACTTCTAGCCTCTAGAACTGTGCGAAATAAATATTTGTTGTGTAAGACGCTCAAGTGATGGCGAGTTGTTAAAGCAGCATAAACTAAAACAGCAACCCAGGGCTCAGATTCCATAGAATTGAAGGTTTCGGTCATGCCATGAGGTAAGCCACCAACACCTCCTGAGGGGACAGATAAGAGAGTGAAGATAATTTGGATGGATAGTAGAAGAGAAGAGAATGAATTCCAGTTGTGACCCTGAGGCTACCTGAATAGTGGAGGCTACAGTGCAGACTTTTAACCTTTGTCTTCTGTTTCTCCTCACGAAGAAAAGCCCACATGAGCCATAGAAGAGCTGCTCTCTGAACTACAGATCTGTGAGACACATGGGAAGAACTATGGTGATAATTAAAGACACTGGTCAGATCTCCTGCTGTAGTAAGCAGATTTGATTGATCTTAGCTATGGCTCCTGTGGTTCTCACTGTCATATTTACACTAGGGCCACACTATCCTTGGGCTGATTCAACCTAATGATTGAGTTCAGTGGGTCTTCCAATGCAAGCTTAATCCTGTGAAATGCAGGACTCTTTAAAAGTCTTTTGCTCCAGAACACCCCATTGGCAAGGTCAAACTTAGAACTAAAAAATCATCTGAGACTACTTCCCTTGTGCTCTTTCCTTCCCTTTCTCTATGGAAGGGTTCAGATTGATCTCACTGTCTGACCATGTCCCTACCTCCACTTTTTCCTGCACCAGTGTTTTACCAACAAACCTCTTGCACATCTTATCCTGCCTTGACATCTGCTTCTCAGAGGACCCAAACTAAAATATCTCCAAATTTAATTTTAAAAGGAACAACTGTAGAATAATAAGGTATTAACAGTAAAACATCCTTTGAAAAAAATTCACCTTGATTTTAAAAAAAATAGACTATTTGTGCTGAGAAGTATGACAGAAAAGATAATAGACATAAAGTATTGATAAGAAGGGCCAACATCAAATGAAGAATCTAGAAAGTGAACAGAACAAGAAAAAAGTGGAAGAGAATTTCTGAACACTGATTTTAAAAAACCCAAAATTTACACTGAAAACTATCCTACTAAATTAACGAAAAATGGCCCACTTATACTTGGGTGTTCTGAATTTTCAGAACATTAAATATAAAGACAAGAGTCTAAAAATTTCACATGGCAAAACACGTTAACATTGTGAACATGAATCAAAATGCAATGGACTTCTCAATTAGAAGGAGTACTTCTCTTAGCAGTAGTATATACTAAGAGACTATGAAGGACTGAACTCCAGATTCTGACAATGGTCAGCCTGAAATTCTAAGCCTAGCCATCCTAGTAATCAAGCGTGAAGTTACCAACAGCCTGTGCTTACTAAGGGTCAGGAACTAATGAAAGGTTTATTAATCTCTAACAATCTTATGAATAGATGCTATTAATATAGCCACTTTGCAGATAAAGAAACTGAGCAAATGAATGTTTAACTTGCTCAAAGGCACAGAACTAGTAAGTAGAGAGTCATGATTCAAGCCCAATAAAATTTAAATTGAAGTCAATACTTTGAACTATATTATATCTCAGTACAAGCTGTGTGGATTATAGAGATTTTCAAATATGCACAGTCAGAAAATGTATGGTTTATGCACATTTGCTTAAGGAGTTTTTTCAAGATATTCAGAAAAAAATGATAATAAACATAAAACAAAACACAGCTATGGTAGAACAATGCATCCCCATTTCCCTGCTCTTGAAGGATGCCTATGCCTTATTCCCTTATATGTTACTATATATGGCTTGGCAAAAGAGATTTTGCTGACATGATTAAGTCAAGGATCTTGAAATGGAAAGATTAGGCAGGTGGGCCAATGTAATTACAAGACTGTGGGAGGGACACAGGAGGCAGGAAGTGTTTCATTGATGTTATGCTACTGAATATGAAGATAGAAGAGGCCATGGGCCAAGGAATGCAAATGGCCACTAAGAATTGGAAAAGGCAAGGAAACACTCTTCTTTAGAGTCTCCAGAAAAAAATGCAGTCCTGCTGACCGATTTTGGAATTCAATCTCCAGGACTATAAGATAATAAGTTATGTTATTTTAGGTTTCTAATTTTATGGTAATTAATTATAGTAGCAATAGAAAGCTAATGATAACAAAAGGAAGAATAACAGAGATATGGGGTCCAAGAGGGAAGACAACTCTTCTCAGGAAGTAGCTAAAGGATGCTCAGGATGACAGCTTTGCAGAAAGTCTAGAAACAACCATCCTGGGTTGGAAAAGTTAAACACATGGACCTATAGGGAATGATTCTGAGGGAAAAAAAAGATATTATGATCATATTGGAAAAAAATAACTAAGAATATAAGAAAGACATAGCATGAATAAGTAAAAAGTGATTAGAAATTCCTGGGGGGAAAATATCAAGTAAAGAAATGCAAACATACAAACAATTTGCCTTGGAATAGAACAACACCCACATCATCATAACGTAAATAGTCTTTATTGATTTAACTAAAAATAGCAATATAACTATATTGGAAAGATAAGGAAATGTAAGGTAAGGTTTTATTCAAATGATAAATCTTCATCTGTCCGTGGATAGTTATTAAATAATATCTAAAATAATTAAGTCAATAAAAAGCAACAACCACATATTTAGAGACATAGAGGTAATCACTTAAAAAACAGAGTTCAGGGGTGCCTGGGTGGCTCAGTGGATTAAAGCCTCTGCCTTCACCTCAGGTCATGATCCCAGAAGCCGCATCAGGCTCTCTGCTCAGCAGGGAGTCTGCTTCCTCCTCTCTCTCTGCCTGCCTCTCTGCCTACTTGTGATCTCTCTCTCTGTCAAATGAATAAATAAAATCTTAAAAAACAAAAACAAAAACAAAACAAAAAAAAAGAGTTCAGAATAGTTGTTCTTGGGCCTGGGAGAAGGGAAGAGAATAGAGGGGAAGATATTAATTTTTTTTACTATATTGGTATTATTTTATGTCATATTAGTATTATTTTATTTTAACCACATGAAATTAATTTAGAATAACTAATTTATAGAGAAGAAAAATGAAAATGTAAAATTAAAAATGTAAAATTAAAAAGCATGTGAATATTATAACAAAATAAGCACAAAAATGAGATCAGTTGAAGGACCTCAGTGTGAAAAAGGAATCCATCAAAATCCTTGAGGAGAACACAGGCAGCAACCTCTTCGACCTCTGCCGAAGCAACTTCTTCCTAGGAACATCGCCAAAGGCAAGGGAAGCAAGGGCAAAACTATGGGGACTTCATCCCCATTGAGGGGGATGAACTGTTGGGACTTCATCAAGATCAAAAGCTTCTGCACAGCAAAGAAAACAGTTAACAAAACCAAAAGACAACTGACAGAATGGGAGAAAATATTTGCAAATGACATATCAGATAAAGGGCTAGTATCCAAAATCTATAAAGAGCTTAGTAAACTCAACACCCAAAGAACAAATAATCCAATCAAGAAATGGGCAGAGGACATGAACAGATATTTCTGCAAAGAAGACATCCAGATGGCCAACAGACACATGAAAAAGTGTTCCACAGCTCTTGGCATCAGGAAAATACAAATCAAAACCACAGTGAGATACCACCTCACACCAGTCAGAATGGCTAAAATTAAGAAGTCAGGATATGACAGATGCTGGCGAGGATGCGGAGAAAGGGGAACCCTCCTACACTGTTGGTGGGAATGCAAGCTGGTGCAACCACTCTGGAAAACAGCATGGAGGTTCCTCATAATGTTCAAAATAGAACTACCCTGTGACCCAGCAATTGCACTACTGGGTATTTACCCTAAAGATACAAATGTAGTGATCCAAAGGGGCACATGCACCCGAATGTTTATAGCAGCAATGCCTACAATAGCCAAACTATGGAATGAACCTAGATGTCCATCAACAGATGAATGGATAAAGAGGAGGAGGTATATATACCCAATGGAATGCTATGCAGCAATCAAAAGAAATGAAATCTTTCCATTTGCGACAATGTGGATGGAACTAGAGGGTATCATGCTTAGTGAAATAAGTTAATTGGAGAAAGACAACTATCATATGATCTCCCTGATATACGGAAGTGGAGATGCAGTGTGGGGGGGTTAGGGGGGTAGGAGAAGAATAAATGAAACAAGATGGGATTGAGAGGGAGACAAACCATAAGTGACTCTTCATCTCACAAAGCAAACTGAGGGTTGCTGGGGGAACGGGAGTCCGGAGAGGGGGGTGGGGTTATGGACATTGGGGAGGGTATGTACTATGGGGAGTGCTGTGAAATGTGTAAACCTGGCAATACACAGACCTGTACCCCTGGGGATAAAAATACATTATATGTTTATAAAAAAATAAAAAATTAAGAAATTTTAAAAAATGAAATCTTAAAAAGACAGAAACATGCTATACATTCCAAATGTATTCATATACATAAAAAAGAGTGAAAATAGTCCAAGTTTTACATTCTATTATGTATGTTTTAGCATTTTAAATTTTATCTGCATGTTTTTTTCTCATTTTTCTACAATGGGTTCTCATATATATATATATATATATATATATATATATATATATATATGAAAAGCAGTAAATGAACAGAAGTATAATATAAAGATTATTTGTTTTCTTTCCTGTAGCTTATGATTTTAGCTTATGATTTTGAGGCTAGTAATTCCTCAACCAAAGCAACTAGTGACCAAAAGACAAGAAATGGCCTCCTACTCAAGCACAAACTTTGGAAGAGAACATGTCTTTATTACTTGATTTTCCTTGTAATTCCATTATCTACCAGTCCCTGTCTTTATTTCCCTCTCAAGATGATGTCCCCAAGGTCACTAATTTCACTTTTTTTAAGATACATGAAACTATTTACCTCCTTCCTTCTGAACACAGAAAATATTCAAAGAAACATGAAAAATGATTAATTTTCAAATTTACATTTATACTTATCTTTCTTAGATGAGAAGATAATCACTCCTCCTTTACTTAGCTAACTCTCTGTCTCCCCATACTACACTTACCCTTCTTGTCCCAAATCTTCTTTCCTTTCATTGGCAAATCCTTCCTTCCCAGTCATTAGGCAGACATACCTTGCCAAGGTCACATCCTATGAGGGCTCAGCTGTGAAGTTGGTAGAACCACAGTGAGTGGCAAGGGGTTACCAGAAATGGCAAGGCTGGGCCCAGTGTCTGTTATGAACTCCTCCTTTGGGAGAAATCTAGCAGTTCAGTTACCAATGTACAAACAGATGGGGATGGCTAATATTCCATAGATTGGGAAGCAATGTACCAGCATGAGCTAATTCAGGAGGAAGATTCTCCAGGTTTAAATCAAGGCTCTGTCATTTCTTTGCCCTGTGACTCTGTAACAGTTACTTAACACTAGGGTCTCAGTTTCTTCTCATCTGAAATGGGGCTCATGTGTCTCACAGAAAGTCTGTGCAAGGATCATAAGTACAATCTAAACAATTTAGTATGAAGTATCACACGGAAATGCTCAGTAAGTACTATTGACTATTATAAGTTCTGTTTTTATCATTTCCTAGCTGATCTGGTGGAGTTTCTTTAACCAAATTTATATGGTCAGACAGAAGACAATTGTATTATCCTTATGTTTTCCCTCTGAGAAACCAGAAGTCAGTGAATCACCAGAGTACAGTGGGGTAAATACAGCTCCTGGGGTCTTAATGTGCTACTTAGCTTGACTAAGATAACCCTAGGTGAGCCTGCTAATTGTGGAGAGCTTGTGAGAATTTGTAATGAGGCAACTAGGGCAATTTTGGACAATAACAGAAATTTGGACATCACAGAAAGTTTCCCTGAAGAAGAAACATTTAAGGTTTGAGTGGGAGCTGGTAGGTGAAGATGGAGGAAGAAAGAGGAAACAGCAGTTGTAAAGGTATTGTGTGAGAAGGCGTAGAATAGAGCACAACAGAAATAAAAGGCCAACAGAGTTAGCATATGGTGGGGAGGGAAAAGTGGCTCCGGATGAGGCTAAATAGACTGACAAAAACCAAATCTCTAAGATCCCGTAAGCCATGCTGAGGTAGCCAAAACAAGACTAGTGTGGAAGAGTGTGGAAAGGAAGGGGAAAGTGTGGAAAGGAGGGTGTGGAAAGGAAGGGGAAAAGATTCTTCCAAGTTGATTTCTTTATTCCCTTTTACTTAGAAACATAAATAACCCTATTGGTTCTCAGAGTCATTTCCTGTAACTAGACCAACACTGAGAAGAATTAGAAATGGAGCTGAAATGCTAAAATATATACACACACACACACACACACACACACGCACACACACACACACACACACCCCAAAAAAAAAGAAAAGAAAAGAAAAAAAAAGGAATCTTCAGAGATTAAGAACAGGCAAATTAGGGGCGCCTGGGTGGGTCAGTGGGTTAAAGAACAGGCAAATTAGAAGAGATGAACAGGTTTCTTGTCATTCCTGTTGAAAAGTAATCCTGTGTGGTCTCAGTGCTTATAGTAACTACCCTCTTGCTTATAAGCTGAAGAGTATAACTGAGGTCTAGGGGAGCTGCCATCTTAACAGGACATAAAGAAATAAGGGTGAGGGAATGCAGAGCTTCTGGGATGCCTTTTATGGCACCAAGAAATCTGCATGAGTAAATAAATTTACTTCAGTCGCTAGAATCAAAATGAAAGCAAGATAAAAACGATAAAGCAAGATAAAAAAGATAAAAGATAGTTACAGTTACCCCAAGAGTCTCTCACAGGAATCATGAACCCCTGGGGGTCCTGAGGAACAGACTACTGGTTGAGAAAAATGTCAGGTTCACTCTTTCATTTAGGACATCTGAGAGGACTTGGTGGAATCTGAAAGGGTTCAAGACACCTCATGCATCAGACCCTTGAATCACTTCCTATTGTCCTACACCCACACCTGGCTTGATGACCAGGCTTAATGGGAAGGTATATTTCAGTAGGGTTGAAATTCCATTTAAGTTTAAATAGCGACTAAAGCGATGGAACAAAAAGGAGCTGGGAATAGGCCAACTCAAAAAATTGCTGTTGCAATGGTCCTATTAATTTATTTAATAAATACTTATTGAGTACTCCCTCTGTGCCAGAATCTATCCTAAAGCATTGGGTAAAGGAGCAGTGAACAAAACAAAAACTTTTACCCACATGTATCTTTTATTCTATTAAGAAATAGTAATGCTGATTCCTGGGTGGCTTTGATGTTTGATTATAATAAGCAGCCAAATAAGTTTCTGCTTAATAATCTGTGTGGCTAGAGGGACTTCAAAGCTTTTATGGCAACCTGTGTCATCTGCATGCCATTGTACACATACAGTGAGATGAACTCTGCTCTGATCGGTAGATGAAATTGATCTGATTAGGGACACCTGGGTGGTGCCGTCTGTTGGTCATCCAACTCCTAGTTTCAGCTCAGGTCCATGATCTTAGAGTCATGGAGTTGTGACATCTGTTTCCGGGATCAGCGCAGAGTCTGCTTGAGATTCTCTCTCCCTCTCCCTCTGTCTATCCCCATGTCCCTCTCTCAAATAAATACAGAAGTCTTAAAAATTTTTTTTAAATAAATTGGCGAGATCAATCAGCAGACAGTTTGGTTTACACTACACCAACGTCACTGTGTGACTCTATCAGTGGAAAGAAAATTATCCATTTCTTCAGAATTTATCATACACAGGCTCTAATTTAAAATAGCAAGTTGTAAAAGTCAAATGATAACTGTATTTTGGTTTGCATTTATCTTAAAATTAGTGTAATGAAATCTCCAAATTTCCCTAGTTATTTTCCTGACTCTTTAGTACATAACTGGAATAGAAAAACTTGGTAACTTAGAGAACCACCACATAACCCTCAAGATTATTGCCTTTTCTATTTGGAAACAGCAAGTGGAAATTATTGGAACTCCCCCATCTACTAATTTTTCTTCAAAGAAACATTATTGTAATACTTTGGAATGAGTTTTTGTGTTCATTAAGGATTGGTCAGAGATCATTGTGTTTTTGTTAAATTACATGGTTTGACAAGTTCAAAAAATGGAGGAATCATAGGCAATGATGATTAACTAATAAATAATGAATAAATCATGGAATGACTTTCTATTTATACTATTTATTCAGCAAACTTTCATTGACAGACTCCTGCATTCCAGGCTCTTGCTTTTATAGACCTCAGAGCCTAGAATTAAAAAATAATCACATACATATAAATACACTTACACATTATATTAAAATATAATTTAAAAATATATAAAAGGCATAAGAAGCAATTATATATTATATAATTTTTTAAATATAAAAGGCATAAAGATAATTTTAAAGTATTTAAAAGGCATAAGAAGTGGCATTTATTAGGAAAAAGAAGCCCAGAAAAGTGGCAGATTTGAGGAGGTCATAAGTTCCGTTTTCAATACATGGAGGATAAAATGCCCATGGGACTTCCAACAGAGAGAGAGAGAGAGAGAGAGAGAGAGAGAAAGAAAGAAAGAAAGAAATGACATCAAAATTTGCAGACATACATCACAAGCTGTGGGTTTTTTTGTTTTTCCAGGTAAGATTAATACATCACAGTAACTGAAACACGATCATGAATCTAATAAAAGGATCTTTAAAACATTGTTGAAACAGTTGTTGGAGGTGTGTTACCTGGGGGCTGGAAGTAGCAGCCAATAAACAAGAGATGGCCATAGCTCTGTTGGACACATTCCAGTTTGGCAAAAGGCAGTACAATAGAATTGTTTCTTCAAAGTTGTTTTAGTTCCACCCATCAACATAGTATGTTTGGCAAACAGAACACACTGATGCTCTTCCAGTGAGAAACACAAAGATAAATACCAAAGGCTCTTCATTTGACACTGCTTCATTACCACCTCTCTGCTTTCCTACCAAGAAAGTATGACCCCAAGATGATAGCTTCCTCTCAGAGAAATTACTTGGAGGTCTTGGCACAAAAGAATCAACTTCTGAATGCCAGGTGGGCTAGCACGTCGTCCTAGCAAAGTCGCAATGAGCCCTCGAATTCAAGTGAAGGGGTCCAAACAGAGAATGAAGGCGAAAAGCAAAACACTTGGGCAGAAAAGGCGAAAACCAGAACTTTCTGAATTTCTACCAATTTGGTGGAAAGCCAACTTCTAAAATAGTAGCTCTTCAGTAAGCAGGTTTTGTACTAGCTCTGTAATAGAAAGCTTAAAAGACCATTTACTAATCTGAATTTCTATGAGGAGGAACACAGTTATACTTGCAGGCAAGGGCTTCCTAGACCATGAAAGATCTTAAAGGTAACCTGCTCACACTTTCAACTGTGATGAGCTACTGAAAACTGACTCGAAACCTCCGTGCTGGTGTTGTGAGAGATGTTTGACAGCCCTGGAGTTCAAAGACTGATGTGCTTTCTTCCACTGGCTATACATATTGGAGCGAAGTAAAAATCTTGAAAGTGAAATATTCTGAGAGTAGGATCATTCACCTGATAGCTTACTTTGACTTCTTGAGATGGAAAGGCGGGGGTGGGGAGAAACAAAAAGAGATTCAATCTTTACTGTTCCTGCTGACCTTGGAGACAATGATACTAATCTGAGTATAATTTAATTTCAAACAGTTAAATTCACTTAAAAATAATAAAGGAAGGAGGGGAGGAGAAAGGAAAGCAAAAGGGAGGAAAGGAAGGAGAGAGGGAAAAAGAGAAGTCTTCAAGAAAACTATTAAAGTCCCCAAACTGAAGGGACCTTAGAAGTGATCTGCCCCAATTTGATCACCAGTTTGGTAATCCCTTCTTCCCCAGTACCATTCATATACCTTCCTCTTTATCCATCACAGTGAAAAGGAACCCAGGCCCTTTTATTGTTAGATACATCTAATATATGATTCAGTTTTCTCATTATGTTGAATTTAAATCTGCCTTCTAATAACTTTTACTCACTTGTCTTCATTCTCCCCCCAGCCTTACCAAGAGAGGTCTACTTCCCTTTTCTCGTGAAACTCCTTAAGTACCTAAAGCCCTATATCCTCAGACTCTCAGAACCCCGATCCATGAAGGTACCCATCATAGCAGAAGCAGAGCCGGCAGAAGCAGACCATCCCTCAGAGGGAATGCAGCTTTGGGAGTAGCTATGACATCATCCTGATTAGAGAAAATGCTGTAGCTGGACCCCTGTGTTGTAGAGCATTTGTTAAACATTAAACAGGGAGGCCCATCTCCACAGGGAAACTAGAAACAACTGCAAATGGGGTCAGACTTGCCCAAGGGAGCCTGAGGCAGAAGTATTCTGACATGCACAGGAAAGATTGATGTCTCCAACGTACTTTGTAAGGCAGTATCTTATATTTGCAGTTTGGTTCAGCGACACTGGAATAGTTTGATTCTAGTGAAGCTGAAGCAGAAAGTCTGCATGCCAAGGCATTGTTCTGTCCTGCTCAGAGAGATGGGGGACTAAAGAATTCTTGAAGAAGCCTGGAAGATGGTGAACACAGTGGAGCATCCAGCTAAGGGCAGCTCAGAGATAGCTCCCAAGATGGCGGACAAGCCCTGCTGTAGGGACAGCAACCCTGGGGATCTTAGTGAACTCAGGGTTCAATCACAAGAAGGGGACCCATGCTGAAGATAATATTTTCCTTACCAAAAAGGACAAATTTTGTTTTCCTCCAAAATTTCAGTGACAGGTTTTCAGCTGAAGTTGAAGTTGCGACATAGAGAACAGAGCACAGAGAGCAAGGTTTTAGGTGTGGCAACTAACAGATGAACGTCATTATTTTGATTCTATGATTAGAAAAATTACCCATTTATAGACCCACTGGATAAAGGGGAGGGAGCAAAATACTTAAGAAATTAACCCCAGATTAAAAAAAAAAAAATACAACCACAGACGCAGTCATATAGAACAAAACAAACACACATGGATTGCAATATGTCAAGGGTCAAGTTATGTTTAATGGAAATAAATCACCAAATGGTGATTTTTGCTTCTTTTGGAAAGAAGGTTCTCTGACTGTTAAGATAGATCCTGATGGACATGTACATAACCCTAGTGCGAGAAAGGGATAGGAATTGTGTGGGTCCAAACATCAGATAATAACCTCAATAATGTTGGTACAGCACCCACAGAAGGAAAAGCTGATGGTATTTTCTATAGCTGTATGATTATAAATGAAATGTTATTAAAATTAGGGTAGAGAATTTTTCAAGTAAAGCCAAACATGAAAAAAAAAAATTTTGCATTCATAACACCTTTTTTTTTTTTTTTAAAGATTTTATTTCACAGAGAAAGAGAGGGAGAGAGGACAAGCAGGGAGAGTGGCAAGCAGAGGGAGAGGGAGGAGCAGGCTCCCTTCGGAGCAGGGGGAACCCGATGTGGGACTCAATGTGGGACTCGATCCCAAGACCCTGGGATCATAAACTGAGCCAAAGGCAGTTACTTAACAAAATGAGCCACTCTGGTGCCCCCATCATACTCTTCTTGGTGGTTTTTATATTACTAAGTTGGGCAACATTTTTCTCAGAAATTATGTCTTTTGGGTTGGTTTCTCAACTCAGAAACAAACTCCTTGGTGATGCTCCTACCTTCTGAAACAAGCCCCTGATGACCTTGTTTATATTTGTCTCCAATAGTAATTATATTTCCCATCCAAATTAAGCAGAAAGAATTCTAGTTCATTCTGGGCTTGTGTTCTGAATGGGATGATAGAAACTCAGGCATCTGCCATGTGGCCCAAGAAGCAGAGGAAAAGCCTTCAGAGAAAGGAATCTGTGAGGAGAATGCAAAAAGAGGCAAATAAGAGGTACACAGAATCCTTTCTAGTTTATGGTTTTAATTTTACTTTAGAGTTCCAATTTTTTCCCAGACGAAGGGCCCATACATGCCGTCTGGTATTTTTCATGACCTATGTCTATATTCTTTTAATAAATCTCTCTCTCTCTTTTTTTTAATCTAATCTGGATATTTTTTTGTTGTTGTTATGGATAACTAGAGTCCTACATACTATAGAATACAGCTGTGCTCCTACTTTTGAGCAAGATTTTCCACAGAACCAACTGGTTTCTTACCAGGACTTGCTGGAGTTAGTCTGAACAGCCTTGCATAACCCTGTGGTGGTTGGGGGCAATGGCACCCTTCAGAGAGGCCTTTTGGCAGAATCAAGCATGTTGATTCAGTTCACTTTAGCAAACCTACTCATACTTGAAGCACCTCTTAAGTGATTGGCTGGGACCCCTATCTCGGTGCTGGAGTTCCCTGTTGAACAAGATGCAGTCCTAACTTACAAGGAGAGACTGTAAGTTTATGGTGGAGCCTAAAGAGAAAATTTCAGTGCAGTGTGGTGAGTCCTAAAATAGGAGTAAACCTGGATGTTATGAAAGCACAGAGCAGAGACATCTATGCCCTTTAGAGATCTAGAAATTGTTTCCAGGAGAAATGAGACATAAGAAGTATCTGAAAGATAAGTAGAAGGTAAACCAGATTGAAAGTTAGGGTACAGTGAACAGATTTCTAGGCCCCAAGTAAAATGTATTCTGAGGCTTATAGGCAAGAGTTAGCATGGTTTTCATGATCGTACGTTTTCATGATGGCTGAAGGAAATTCGGAGCAGAAGCGTTCAGACATAAAGCTAAAAGGATAGCAAGGTCCCTCTCCAATGTGAGGACCTTGGATTTAATGCTAAAGACCATGGGCTATCTTTGAAGAATTTCAAGCGGGGTGTTATATGATCAGTAGTGTGTTTTATGAAGCTCACACTCTCCTAAATGGGTTGGAGGATGGCAAGTCTGCCTTCAAAGAGACCTGGAGAACTAAACTGGTTTACTAATCCGTGCCAAACATGAAGATACCCCAGGATTAGTAGAGTAAGCAAGAGGACTGAGAAAATGAAAAAGCATGGTGAGTTTATCCCTAGAGCAATCTGCCAGGAAGAAGATGAAAACATTTGAGACAAGGGGTCCCCTCACTTTGGTGATGGTTTGTATTTCGAAAACCAAAGGCTTCGATACCAACCGAAGGCTTCGATACCGATCATGACCACATCAGAATATTTCAGAGTTGTTTTCCATTCCAGAAGAAAACCTAGTGTTGGTAATTTTTGTAGTTATCTGAGCCTCAAGGAGCTCCAAGACTAGATCGAAAACTTTACTTAACCACTTTACTGCCACAGAAGTTACAAAGCCTGAGGCCGGCCATAAAGATGTTAATTTAATGAATATTCATAATCAATAAATATTCATTAAACAACATTTCCGTTCCAGGCGTGCTGTTGCTCCTGGCAGGTCCCGCCTGCATGGCAGAGTGCACTTGTTAAATGAGTGTTGCTCTTCGCGGAAACACCTTATGGGATTTCATGAAAGAAGCTGCATTCATCTACAATACATACAGATGTGTAGAGACAAGTTTGAACAAATTCTGTACAAAAGAAAAAAAAAAAGCTTTTCCTCTTTAGTACAATGCTTGTGTTTCACACGTCAAATGTGTGGCCAAATATGTGAAACTCTATGGGGGAAAACCCAGTAGACTTCAAAGGGTTTTTATTTCTGTCTCTATATGCTAGGTAACGTGCAAAGACAGTGGTCCCTAACCAGCTCTCTGGCTGACTGATAGAAGCCATTTTTTAAATGCAAATGGAGAGTTATGAGCATAAATGTTCAAAAAAAAAATTTTTTTTTTCATTGTATGATGGCTTCGGAGAAAGCCATCCTTTTAATGTTTGAAGAAATAGCTATGCCATTCTAAATATTCCGAATGGAGGATGTATGTTGTATTAAGATAAATTAGTTTTCTAATTATTCACTATTCACAAGAGTTTCTCATTAAGAACCCGGAAGAAACCTTCTTCATCCACCACCCGAGCAACCTTCACATGTTCTCACGCACAGATAATAACTCACAAAACCTGCAAATTGGCAGTAAACAGATAAATACCACCATACAATGTCACTTGCTTCTAAACCTCCTGCTTGATAGTACTGTGTAAGAACAACAACACAAAAAATATTCAACAACTTTTTTACATTTTTAAGATACCATAAGCCCCTTGCTTTCTGTGGATTCCATAGATGGCCTCAGGGAACTGATTCTGTTCTGTTGTGTTCTAAAAGTCTGATGAGCTTCCAGTTAGCAGAGAGTAATATTATCCTCCTTTCTGAGACCTGAGATTTTTCCCCCGAGCCGGCAAATCCACAGGCATGAGCCTAACTGGTAGGGAGATGAGCAGATGAAAAAAACTCTAGGTGTTCCGCCATCATGCTGCCAATTCAATGAAAAGGAATTTTCGCCCGGCAAAGAGCATCTTTAGTCCTGGACTTTAGACCTTTTGCAAGAGCAAGCCAAGTACAGAGTCTCCTAGAAACTTAAATTCAGAGAGTTTTGTTTGTTGTGGCAGCGGTTGTTGTTGTCATCGTTGCTTTTCATTATTGTTTAGGTCCTTTCATAAAACTCCCTTCCACCTACTCTTTGCCACCTTCATTCCAAGAAAAATGAGAATCTGCCTGTAGGGGTTGGTTTCTCTCACTCTCACAATTTCACCTTCTATTTCTTCTTTTTTCTTCAAATCTTAGAACTTTGATTAATTCTTGCCTATTTCAGGTGAAGTATGAAGATTCATGATTCAGTAGAGACAGCATCGGCTGCCATTTGGCTCGACAGTCTTGGGTTAGAAAACGGGAGAGAGGAAAGGGATGGGAAGAAAGGGCTTATTCTTCAAGCCTACAGATGGAACAAGTCCCAGCTGGGACACACTCTCAAATGAAAAAAACGATATCCTTCTATTTTTGTGTCTTTGCATTCTGAGTGAGCCTTCTGTTAATAGTCCTCATGTCACATTATTTTCCTTTGAAAAAGGATAATGTAGAAACCACAGGGCTCTCATAACTGAAGTAACTGCCTGTCAAATTCAGGTCACTAATTAGCCAAGATGCAACAAGCACTCTCACTATTGGGCACTTGTTATTTCTCCAAAGGAAGCTCTAATGGTCATCCTATTACCTAAGCAATTTTAATTGCATCTTGTGGCATACCATTAGTTTTATTAGTGGCTTGCTTAAGCTTGCTCATGAATTACAATTATAAAATACAATAAATTTTTAAATACAAATTACAAAAAAAGTGAACTCAAATACTTTTCTTGGAGATGGATTTTAACCCAGCTTTGTCTATAAATTTAATTTTCTTCAGTTGAGGAATTGAAAGTTATAGTGGAAAACTCCTGTCTAATTTGGCTCCATGTGACACTGTATTTTACAAAATTATATTTTAAGGGAAGTATAATGACTTAAAAACTATGTATTACTCATAGTATCTTTGCTATAATGATGACTTTGTCTAATTACAAAGGTTCTTTGATCTTAGATCTTGATGATCTGTGTATCTTAGCAATACACAGGTTATTTCTTGCTCCTGTTTCCAGAAAGATAACATTTCAGAGGACATTTTTTTTTAAAAGGTGAGTTAAAAAAAAATAAATAAAGCTAGGAATATCCATCCCGTCTCACAGGACAACTTCCTTATTATCAAAACTGCATCCCAAGTAACAAAGGTCTTTTGTTTGGGATGCCACATGAATATTGTCTTCTGTTCTGGAGCAATGGAA
Source organism: Mustela nivalis (assembly GCF_964662115.1). Classification (NCBI taxonomy): domain Eukaryota; kingdom Metazoa; phylum Chordata; class Mammalia; order Carnivora; family Mustelidae; genus Mustela; species Mustela nivalis. The sequence goes on along the minus strand of NC_139029.1, from coordinate 67,362,237 downwards.
CAAGGTGGTAAGGATGAAGAAATTGTGTTTTTACATCCAAATCCTGTGTTGCTTCCCTCAAATCTTACCCAATTTGAAATGGTAGCAGAGAATTAAATATAATATTTTTGTTGCTGTTAAAGGTTTTTCTGTTGATTAGAGTTCTAATATTTTTCAAATGTGATTCTAAAGTCCTCTAACCAAAAACTTCTCTCAAGTTTACTGTTCTCCTGTATTGTTTTTTTTCTTGAATAAATCACAGATATTCTTGCCACCTTGATTTGACTCCAGATGTATCTCTCCCTACTCTTGGCTCTCCATTTGCCTAAGCTCAGGAGCTACAAACCCAAAAGTGTGAAATGGCAGCTGGTAAGCCACTAAGGTGTCAATACGGCTGGGGAACTGTGCTCACAACTCTAAACAAAACCAAGTGTAACAACAATGATGGCAACAAACCTTACAAACAACACGTTTTTAGCTTATTTTATCTGATAAGGATCCAGCCTGTGGTACCCCTAGTCTAAATCCTACGGCTCACAGCTTCTTAACTCTTGAGACAGCACAGAGGATGGAGCCAAAGAGTTGAAGCAAAGCTCATAAATAGCAAGATGGCTTCGGCTCTTCTGATTTTGATATATGTGGCTTGGAGAACCAAAGACATAAAAAAAAAAAAAAAAAAGTGATGTCGGAGCTTATATCCTGAGGGACATTGTCTCTTAGTTTCTCAACATCTTTCAATGGATCCTATCCTGTGGTCTCAGGATTTTTGCTGGGCTTATTTGGAAACATCGCCTTCAAAACCAAATAACTTTTAATTGCTATCATTACCAGGTTACTGATACAACATATGACAGCTATCAGCCAATCATGTCTATCATATATTTAATGGGAAGCCTTATCAGCCACAAAGGAAGCTTAATTAATTAGGTATTCTCCATTGTAAAGTAATACACAAACATTCAGATCACATTTACATGAGATAAGCAGCATGAGTCATAGTACAATTATGTACTGGTTATGTGAATGGAGAAACTGAGACTAGAGTTAAAAATGATTCATTCAAGGACAAAATAATCAAGGACAGAACTCAGAAGGGAACTTGGATTTTCCTGCCTTCTGTGCTGGTTCTCAAAAAACTCTGCCATTACCACCAACCAGGGGCAGCAATAGCATTCAAAGGCCCTTTGGAAATAGAAATGTTTTGCATACAGATTTAAAATTCAGAGAAATGGAATTTTAAAAGCAGCTGCAGGACATAGTAGAGAGAGCTGACTCTGCTGACCGTAAACTGATAATCTGGTCGGTGTTCTAATCTCCATTCTCTATGTTCCCCTAACTAAAGGAACAGTGGAATCCACAGCCCCATCAAGCCTGACAATTTGCTTCTTTACACAGATATATTTTGGAAAGATGAAGTATGTATGTCAGTTTGCAAAACAGCATGATTCTGTTAGCCTTTGCTCGCTTTATCCTGAGCCAAAAAAGTATAGATCTGATAGCATCTGTTTCTACTACCCATGCTATCACAATCATCAAAAAAGTTCTGAAAGCTTTCACATGCCTGTTCCTTACCAGGAAAACCACTTTTTTTTTTTTTTCCATGCATTCATTCCACTTCCCTTACTTGTGTCTGACTCACATGTACAACTGGGAGATAACTTAGGAGGAGGAAGTCAAGGCAAAAAGATCAAGGGTTAAGGATTGTATTAAGTTCTATAATTATTGGGAAAAAAAATGTCAACTCTTTTGAAAAGAAAGTTATACAGAATGGTCTTTAAAAAGAACTAGAGAAAGAAAAAAGCAACAATCATCCTTCGATTCTGTGAAAATTACATTGGAACATATTGGACCAGACATTAGAAATTTAACTTCATTGGAAAATTTCTGGAGACAGATCAAAATGTTTTAAAATGCAGAGTAATAAAAAAGGGAAGAAAAAAAAGTGTGTTTATGACATCAGTTTCCTGGTGGAAAATGGACATAGAGGACTCAGGTTTTCTAAAAGCAAAAGCGTACAGTGGCATTCTTTCCTTGATGTTGCTTTTGTTTTATTTTCCTTTAAGCAAATTCAAGAGTAATTTTCCAATAAAGAATGGGAAAATGTGAATTTATTTAGAGAAAAGAAAAATTTGTCTAACATAGTCAAATAACTGTGTTTAATCTTCTACCTCATGTAGCTCAATATATGTGGCAAGAACATAGAAAGTCAAAAAGGGGTATTAAGAGAAGGAAAAAATGCTTTTTTTGTTTTGTTTTGTTGCATACAACCTTGAAGACTCTGTCGGCATTCTTAACTAATTAGCAATGTTGAAGGATACATAGGAATATTCTGAGCAGGATTATTTACAGGAAGTGTGTTGCAAAGCTTGTTAATAGGAAAATAATCACAGAGGTATAAAGGTAACATGTTTGATTTATGTTTTGGAAATAAATATATAGAAATGAACACAAATGGATATAGTTTCAACTATTGGGTATTTCTTTTACAAATATTAATAAATCTATATAAAATAAAGACCATCTTAAACCTTAAAAGGAGTTTAGAACACCATGAATATTTTCCTATTCACAAGTTTAGAAATCACTTTCACTCTCCATAATAAACCAATGGTCAAAATATTCCTGTATATCATGTAACATGGACAGTGGGTTAAGGTCAGAGTATTTCTCAAGGTTATACACAACAAGCACTTGCGTCTCACTCTCATTATACACTGGGATTAGATTTAGTCATACATATTCAGATCTGATTCTTCTACCCTTACAAATCTTTCACTTAAAACTTTCAGTGCCATATTTTTAATATTGGAGAATAGCCTGATCTAATATACATGATTTTGCTTTATATTTATTATTCACAGCTCTTTCTCTTTCCATCTGAAACTTAGTAATAAAAATCTAGTTATATGAGCCAATAACTTTGTGACATTAAGCCATCTGTCTAGCCTTGTATGTTTTGACTCAATAACACAATCAATGACTTCCCAGAAAATTAACAGAGGTTTTCACAAAGGATGGAAGGAAACTTGTGCTTAATTATAGTCTTTGAAGAAGTTAACATACATTAACCTCCAAAATGATACACATTCCTAATGCAAAATTCTTACAAACTGTACATACATCTATCATTATCCTATATGTACGGTCATAAATCCTAAATATTTACCCAAATATTTTAATGCAGTATCAAACTAAAGAATAAGTATGCAGAAAATGTTTCTGGGTAAACTATCTAATGTATATATGCATGCATGGCATTTGGCACATTTTGTTGCAGTTTTTAGCATATTTGTCAAAATTTAATAAAATAAATGTGATTCATAAATGTGCCAACTTATCAAGTCACTATTTACTAAAACTGCTCCTTTAGATAAAAATAAATCCCATCATAGAGTAACCTACCCATAAATGGAATGCTGTGTTTGGATACATGTGTCTTTTTGTGCCCAGCCCCCTAAAGATAACCTCCAAAGTTAAACTAATGAAATTGGAAGGGAAAAGGCCACATTGCCCTATCTGGCTCAGGTGCTCACAGAAGTCAGACTGGTTCTGACGATGCATTTGCACTAATTCATTATGAACCCAGATCATTTACGGGCACAATAGTCTAAATATGCAAGTTAATCTACTCTTTATAGTTAATGTTTTAAGAGAAATGTTGGTTGTGTATGCTTACAAAGTAATGTAGAAGCAGTCATTTAAATAATTCGTACTAAAAGAACATATTCTTCTGAAAAAAGTGGCTGCTATGAAGTAAATTTATTTCACAGGCTACTTAAATTATTAAAATAATTATTTCAGTTCATTTCATAAGTACAGAAAAAAGGGAAAAGTGGCTTCAGGATGTGACCAAAACAAAATTTTTGTATATCTGTGAGTCTTTTAATTATTTCTGAAAAATTAACATTGTGGAAATAAATTCAGTTATAACCATTTAACTAATTTTTTAAGTATTTATAAGTTGCTTAGACAGATATTTATGAAGTAAATTTTTACCGCTTTTTTCCAAAGCATGCAATTTTAGAAACAAACAAACAAACTTGGACTGGAATTATATCCTTCTGAAAAACGGTTTTTTTTTACCAAAAAAAGAAAGGACATTGGAATTTCTAGTACTTAGGTTTGATCCAAATTGAATTATTTTATGTCTGTGTGATTGTGAAAAACTGTACTAAATTTTCTGGTCCTATTTCAGTGAGCAAGACTATTATAAGGAATAGTCTAATACGCAAATATTTGGAATATATAAGGAATAGGAATAATTTAGGTGGCAAGAATAGTATAGTATCCCACACCAAGTAGGAACTAAAAAAGTGATAATTATTTAAAAATTACTTTTCATTTTTAAATATAACTTATATAATATTTAGTGTAGTCTAGGTTGTCAACTAAGATTTTAAATACAAAATCAAAATAATTTAATTAGTGAAATGTTCGAGTCACACAGATATATGAACAGAAAACAATTTCAAATACATGGAGTGCTATCCTTGTATTTCACATTATTTTCAGCTACAAAGTTTTTCAGTTTTGTTTTTTTGGGTTCTTTTAGGGTTTCATTTATTTAATTGTGAGAGAGAGAAAGAGAGCACAAGCAGGGGAACAGCAGGAAGAGCAGGCAGAGGGAGAAGCAGGGTCCCAACAAGCAAGAAGCCCAACACAGGACTCGATCCCAGAACCCTGGGATCATGACCAGAGCTGAAGGCAGCTGCTTAACCAACTGAGCCACCCAGGCATCTCTCAGCTACAAAGTTTTTAATTGTCTTCCTGTAGTCACAGGGTGCTTATACTCAGTGGGCATGACATAGTGAACCTCAACTTTCTCAATTCCTCACTTCCTTATGTCTGCATTTGTAATAAAGTGATGTTAATAGAGTTTACAATGGCAATTTATAGAAGGTACCCTATCCAAGCAGATGTTCCACTGTTAGAGATATGAGTTCCACTTTTACTGTGTGATCTAAACCACAGTGCTGTCTCAGACCTGGAGTCCCTTGAACTCTTCTAGGGAGGCAATAAAGGGAATCCTTGGGTACTATTTAGTTGACTTGGTTGGCCTCATTTCTAATTCATGTCAGAAATTTTACTGTTAGCAGTAAATATTTTTGACAAAAATCCAAGACCACCTAACAATTTTACTAAGAGTTAGCATGAACCTGTTATCATGATCTCTATGGTTCTTATATTAATGATGTAGAGAATTAAAGGAAACACTATTAGAATCACAAGGGGGTATGTGGAATAGAAAGAGGAATGTTTTATCCGATTGGAGTACCATTCATAAGTACTCAGTTTCACCATTTCATTGCGATTTTGCAAGATTTTACTCTTAAAAATATCAGAACTTTAAAAAAATATATCAGAACTTTTAAATTAAGGAATTATTATGAAAATGTTAGATGAATAAAAAGTTCCTTTTTTTTTTTTTTTTCTTTTCAAATAGTTTTACCAGCCTGTCTAGCAAGGAACTCAATATAGCACAAAGGTAAAGAGCTTGTGCCTTGGAGCCAGGGTGATGTGAGTGGGAAACCTGGATCAGCCACTTGGGGAAATTATTTAACTTTTTGAACCTCAGTTTCACCACCTAGAACATGGCATAATAATAGCACCAATTTCGTTAAATCATTTGAAGATTGAACTAGATAATGACTAAAGTACTAGCATTGTGGTTGGCATATAGAAAACAACAAACATTAGTGATTGTCATTATTAATATAATTTTCCACTACTCACTATAATAACAATTCATTTGACCAAAATAAAATTTTATAGGCAACACATTTCTATTATACCTTTTCAGGTAAAGATATACCTTATCAGTGGGACTTGATGACAATAGTTGCAGAATGAGGATTAAGCGGGAAGATATGACTGCATGTCTACAGTCTGTATTGAAGAATGAAAACACGTACGTACAGCAGCACATTATGGCTCAGTGAGATGTCACTGCTGCGACAGGCTATGAACTTCTCGGTGTAAACACAAATAAATGTGATCTAGCAGAACTTCCAGATCGTAATTTTTTTTCTCATTAAAAGACTTAGTTGTCTGCTTCCCCTAACACGTGGTGAAATATACATTGTCAACATTCCCTTTATCAGTGAAAATTTAAGGAAAAAATAAGGTCCATGCAAAATTGAGTGGTTCTAAAGCAAAACAGTAAAAAGGGGCTAACTAACACGTACTCATTATTTTTCTTTAAACTTTATTGCAATGACTGACTTTGAAATAGCTCAAGGAAGTGAATGTCTTTCTGTGTGTCTAGTACAATGATGTAGTAGTCTCAAAGATAGCATGCAATGTGGCAGTTGCTATAGTAACAAGATGTTTTTCATTGAACAACAGTAAAAAAATGGCATATAAATAACATATGTACAGTATATTGTCTTTGAGTGAATGACCTTTGCCCTTAGACCATAAGAACATGTTTTCTTCCTTTCTGAAATTCTTGTCTATTTTTGATGTGCATATGTATCTAATAGACTGGTGATCAAACTGCCCTCTTTGAAGCTATACAGGGTACAGATCTGTGCTGAGGAAATAAAAGGTGGCTCAATCTTGTGCATGTGGTTAAAAAGAGTTGATGGGTTGGAAATTAAAGCACTCGAATTAGGCACCGTGCGGAACACATTTCACACTTTACAAGTCCACTTTGCAATTCAAACTTATAGTGGGATTATATTTTTTATCATTTGTTAGGAGGACTACTATATAGCAATTAATTTTCTACACAGACACACACACACATACACACACGCACACACACCCTCCATAGTATAGCTGTGGGCAGAGAAGTAAAAAATCTCTAGCGTCCAGAGAGTTAGTACTCCTGAAGAGACAGAGGCACTGCATTTGAAGTACCAAGACTGCTGGCCTAGGTTTATCCCTCTCCTGCTCTCTGGCCTTGGGGGCCCGTCATTTAGGGACTGTCTTATCTGTGAGATAGAGAGCAGGCTAACCTATCACAAAGAGTAAGCAAGCGTTTCAAAGTAGCAAAGGCAGAGAAGCCTGCTCTGCAAATGCAAATCATTGTTCTTATCAAGTAATATGTAAAGAAATACTTAGTAGAGTCAAATTTTAGAAATAGTCGGCCTTGCTTGGCTTTAAAATGACGATTCAACTACTTTCTTATTTCATGGTCAACTAGTCAATGTTATACAGCTAGTAACTGTTGACCTTTAAGATTATAACATACAAATGTGCTAGTTTCATAAATGTAAACTGACTTGAATATTTGATAGTCTGGCAGATATTCTGAATGCTTCTGACAGAAATAATAATAATTGGGGACTAAAAATTGTATGCTTGTGTATATATATTTGTATAAAATCTATTTACACATATAATAGAGAATACATATGAATTACATATAATGCATGCACCTATGTGTGATGTATTGTATTTATGTGCATAGATACACAGAGAGAGAGAGAGAGAAAGAGAGAGAGAGAGATGGCTCATATATTATATATCTAGATATTTTATATTTAAGTCTTCTAGAGTTCCTAGGTCCAGTTCCAACATGGGAGGGTATCCACCTCACACAACACTGAGCAATTCTCAGGCACCAGAAAGGTGTCACTTCAATTCTGTCTACCTAGAGATAGCATCAGATTCCACAGGTTAAGGGTTCAGTCCTACAAGACAACCCCCTACTCCTTACTTCCTATGCCAATGACAAGCCTCAGGCTGTTACCTGTGCTTCTGATTAATGAGCTAGGTTAAAGTTTCCAATGACCTCCTCCTTAAGCTTGATTAATTTGCTAGGGCAGCTCACAGAACTCAGCATTTACCAGTTTATTAAAGGATATAATAAACATACCAATTGTAGCCAGAAAAAGAGATACACAGGGCGAGGTCCTAAGCAAAGGAGTTTCTATCTTCATGGAGCTCGAAGCCAGATTCCTTGGCAGATAGGAATGTTCTGGGTCCCCAAGCGTGGACGCTCCCTGAAGGAAGGCCAAAAAGCTGTCTTTGAGTTCTTACGGAGGCTGTATTACTTAGTCATGGTTAACTAGGTCACTGGCCATTGGCTGATTCAACCTCCAGCCCGTCTCCCACCCTCAGACCTCAGTTGACCATGCTTTAATTTCCAGCCCGTCTCCCACCCTCAGACCTCAGGGGTTGGGACCGGAAGTTTGAAGCCTTAATCACAGGGTTGGTCTCACCCTGGGCAATCAGTCCCCACCTTTGGGTGGGGTCCAAAAATCACCTTCATTAATAATAAGATACCCATCGTGCCTTTATTGCTTTAAAGTTTTTCCAGGTGAAGATCAAATGTAGCCAAAAAATACGGTTTGGTCATCTGAATGATCAAGTATGTATTTCTTATAAATCTTTCTATTGCAGTAAGATATAGGTATATAATAGACATCCATATATAGATACACATGTGTACACACGCAGGCATATATTTATTTCATTATCAGCTTGGCACACAAAAATTCAAAGATGCTAAGAACAATATAAAAGCAGGACATTTAGGAAGGCACTTGGTTGGCCCTTGAGTTTCTGCTCAATTTTAGAAAACCTGTGACTTCGTGTTGCTGGAGAACAAGGAAGAACAGGAAATAAATTGTAGGATGGGATGTCTAATAAGATACCTATTACATAGGTAGGACCTGTGAACCACTACATAGTTAGCTTATATGAGAATGAGAAATAAAGTCAAGCTTCAAAGTATGAGTATGCAATAAAAGACTGTAAAGAATGATAACATGGATTTGAAAATGATCCAAGGACTTGTAGAAATAAGAAAATCAGTAATAATACTATGACTTTTATTCATCCCTTGATTGGAGATCTGTAAAGCACAATAAGAAAGAAATAAATAAATACATATTATAAAGAAAGAAAAAAATACTGGTAGTTACTGAATGATGATATGACTAGTCAATGTAGAAATTGCAGAAGAATCTATATGTCAGTTACTAGAATTAATAAGAGGATTAGCAAGATGGCTGAATACAAAATCAATAAATAAATATATTAAATTGTATTCAAGAGCAACAATATGTTAGACAATATATTTCAAATATAAAATATTGCATTTAACATCAGACTGTTAGAGTGCATAGAAAGAAATCCAGCCAAAAAATGCAAGCTTTTGATGTCAATAGGTACTGGGTCTTATCAAAATACATTTAAAAAAATCTAATTAAGTTGAAATATAGCCAATGGTTATGATTGAAAGACTCAATGCCATAAAAGAATATTTTTTAGACTTATTTTAAAATAATTCATCCTAAGATAATTGGCTACCCATAAAAAAGTGAAGTTGGACCCATAATTCATATATGCACAAAAATAAATTCTATATAGATTAAAAACTTGTGATTAGCAAACTATACAAATGTTAAAAGACAAGTTGAGGAAACATTTATTATATATACAGTGCACAGAGAATTAATATCCACAAGTCATTTAAAAAAAGACAAACAACTCCATAGAAAATTGGGCAAAAGAAGGAACAGACATTTTATGGAAGGGAAAACCCAACAGGTTCTTAATCATACGAAAATATGCTCCACCTGGTTATCAAGCAAGAAAGTGTGAGGGAAAAACTGATATGGACAATGCTGATATTGGCTAGAATGTGAGTTGATTGGAATTCTTACATATCCAGAAGATGTGTGTAATTGTACGACCCTTTGGAAATAATATTCGGTCACCACCTACTGAAGTTGGACATTTGTACATTCTCATCATCAGTATGTACTTTGTGATATGCCATAAAGAAAATCTTGTATGAATCCATGGAAACTTTTTTCTAAGTTTATGGAAACTTCATTTAATGTAACAAAATTTTAGAATAGTTAAAATGCTGAGCAAGCATAAAATAAAGATGTGCATCTGAAATATCATAAAATTGGATATTATATATTAGTACAAAATTAAATTTCAACTTTATACATCTATGTAGATTACAGAAAAAATTATGAACCAATTGGAATACGTTTCTGTTTGTATCCATTTTAACCTAGACAGAACTAAACCCTATGTTACTTAGTGTTTAATACAAATGTAAAAAAAAATAAAAGTAAAAACAAGAGGATGCTTGAAATGATATTCAGAAAAAAGAGTAAACTTTTTTTGGTAAATAGGAGTTAGATTGAGGGATTCTAAATGACTAGTTATGCTCTGTTTCTTTGCTTATGTGATAGCTAAAAGGAAATTTCATTTTATTATTCTTTTAACTGTAATAGACACATGTTTTATATGCTGTCATATGTATATTTCATAATAAAGAATAATATGTCATCCAAATTTAGTTTACTCCTATATTTAACACATAGTCATTGAATATCTTTAATCTGTCATTTTATTGATGTTAAATTGAATAGACAATTCTGATTTTTCAAAAAGTTCAATATCTAGTATAGCTATGGACAAGCACACCAGAAATTACATTATAGTATTATCACATGTTCCATGATAAACCTGTGCATAGAGAAAAGACAGTTAAACTGGTCTGGAGTTTTGAACTTTCATAGAAGACTTTTTATAGATGTGACAGCTGAGCTGATCATTGAAAAATGCATGGGAAGATTTTAACCAAGAGAACATTCCCCAAAAATGCATTCCAGGAATTGCCAAACATATGTGAGGAAGCAAACTTCCTAGAGAAAACAGGCTTTTTAAAGAGCTTGATAAAAGCTCTGGTAATTTGTTGGAAATTACTATCTGATTGCCTAAGTCCTTTGGAAGGAAAAAATTATTAGATTCTTGAGGGGCAAAACATGAGAAAGAAGAATCTTAGAAGCTGTCGGAATCTGGCCCTTTTTTAAGCATGGTGGCATGATATATCCCTGTTGACCCAACACTTAAACATCAAAAGCTTTATAATTCATTTTTTAGCTTGATGTTACACCAAGAGAGTGGGTCTGGAAAGTTGATTAGGCAAGAAACATGTTTTAAATTAAAACTGGTTAAACATCTTGAAAAGACAAAAGGATTTAAAAAATTATCTTCTACTGTCTTATCAGAGAAGTAGAGTTACTCAATAACACACAGGAAATTATACATTAAAAGTAAAAACAAGAGATGCCTGGGTGGCTCAGTGGATTGAGCCACTGCCTTTGGCTCAGGTCATGATCTCAGGGTCCTGGGATCAAGCCCCGAATCGGGCTCTCCGCTCAGCGAGGAGCCTGCTTCCCCCTGTCTCTCTGCCTGCCTCTCTGCCTACTTGTGATCTCTCTCTCTGTCAAATAAATAAAATCTTTAAAAAAATAAAATGAAATAAAACAAAAAAAGTGCTGGAGGGTTCAGAGAAGGCCAACATAAATCAGAAATAGGTTTACAAGGAAGGCAAGAAGTTAAATTAAGAAATGTATTAGTCTTAACCTTAATATATCCAACTCAAAGCATGGTGATTAAAATATTGACGATCTTAAAATGGAAGAGGGAGCTTACAAAAATTGGCAAAAGAACTGAGAAAAGTTTATCCTAGCGGAGAGACTCAGGAGTGAAGAAAATTGGTCTTCAGTCCATCAGTTTTGGAGAATTACAGTGAAGTAAACTTTGGAGTAATATAAGGAAGAACCTTCTGACTATCAGGATAGCCTAAATAAGGGGTACCTGGGTGAGGCAGTTGGTTGAGCAGCCGACTCTTGGTTTTGGCTCAGGTTGCAAACTCAGGGGTTGTGAGGTCAAGCCCTGTATCAAGGCTCCACATTCAGCACGGTCAGCTTCAGATTCTGAATCCCTCTGCCCCTCCCACCAGTGTTTTCTCTCTCATAAATAAATAAATAAATAAATAAATAAATATTTAAAAAAACAAAACAAGAATAGCCTAAATAGGAAATGAGTTTGAGTTTTCTCTCTGTGGTGAAGTCTCTATGACCTGGACTATCTTTGTAGAAACTAGATAGCTGATATGCAGACGTGATACAGAGGTGCTATCAGATCCAGTGAGTATTACAGTCTCTTCTAAACAATGGACTTTATATTTTTGAGTATTGCTTTTCATATTTTATTTCCATATTTTTATAGTATCCATTTGTAACAGTGTTTCATGACAGAGAATGCCATTTCTGTAATGAATAAGGTTGTATATAGAATTTTATAGAAATAGAAATTACACACATGAATACAGGTTGTTTCTTAACTCACATGAAATTTATAATTTGAATAGTAAAGTGTGATAAGACATGAAACACCTTTTGAGATATTCTTAGTAATATATTGTCTTAAAACTAAATTGTATAAAAGCCATGGAATAATTTTAGTACTTGCCCAGGCCAGTAGTGGGAAAATGGTCCAGGTCACTGCTGCTTCTGAATTCCTAGACCTAGCAGTAACTTTCCCATGTGGTAAGAATGTCCTTATACAACATTCTTACCAACTGTTGCTCAGGATTGCAGAAAGTTACAGGAAAAACACCCTAAAAATACAGACTGTCTATGCAATTTATTTGTGATATTGCAGAAAACACCAGTTTCACCCGCATCAGCCTACAAATGATAGTTAGCATGTAAAATGCCTTCACAACAACAAATTGCATTTAAAAAAACCCAACACATTCTTCTGAGTCTTTAGATGACTTCAAATAGTTCAAAAAGGCAATGTCTGAAGAGTGTGCAAATTTAGTACATCACAGTAAAAAATCATGACCTAAAACTCCAACTATCCTAAAGCCAAGTATGTTTTTGCTTTCCTCTGCAGGAACCAAAAATCGTTCAAATCATTCATGTCTTGCATGAATTCAAGCTATAAGATGAAAAGAGTTATCCATGATTTCCAAGTCCAGATGGTCTATTTCCTACTTCTTCTCTGTCTTCAATTAAGCGGTGTTTGTTGATTTATGTTCTATCTGAAATTTTATGTAAATTTGTTTGACTAAAGGGTCTTCTAAAATTTCTCTTTGAAAACCATTGAATAAGATGATCTTTATGATCTCATAACGCTCTAAATTCCATTAGATCATAAACTATGCCTGTCTTTCACACCTCCCATCCCTACTTCTCACTACTGCCTAAAAGTATTTAAGAAATATTGCTGTATAGATGAATGAATAAATAAAAAATGAATTAGTATTATCCACAGTGCTATAGTTAAGTCCAATAAGGGATATTCAGAGCATTACCAAGAAGTATATTTTAAATATTGTGTTATAAACACAAGTTCATTCATTTACCAAAAGTGTATTGAGCTCTCGCTGTGTGTAAGTGCTATTCTACAAGGGCAGAATACATCAGCAAATAAAGTACAAAAGGAAAGACAACAAATAAGAGACAAATACATTCATAGCTTGGTAGAAGGTGATGGCCATTCTAAAAATTAATCGATAAAATGTGGAGCAGTGTGTAAAGGGGTCCAAGGGGGCTCAGGCTGAGGAGGTGGTAGGTCTGAGCTCAGAGGACTTCATTGAGAAAGTGACATATGATCAAGGATCTGAAGAAGATAACCAAACCAGCCAGGGAGAATACATGGCAGAAAAGAATTCCAGGCAGAAAAAATAGCTGGTGCAATGTCTCTAAGACAGGTGCACACATGAGACACAGAAGGAACAGAAGAGAAGACAATGTTTCTAGATTGGGGTGAGTAAGTACAGGATAGTAGAAGATATGATTCCCTTAGTCTGCTTATGCTGCCAGAACAGAAATGTGCCATGGCGTAAACAACAGACATGTGTTTCTGACAGTTCTGAAAGCCAGAAATCCCCAATCAAGGTCCAGCAGAGGTAGTTTCTGGTGAAACCCCTCTTCTTGACTTATAAATAGCCAGCTTCTCACTGTATGCTCACATGACCTTTCCTTGGTGAGTGCATAAGTAGAGAAAGAGACATCTTTCTTTCTTCCTCTTCTTATAAAGCCTCCTTTCCCAGGACCCCACCCTTATGATCTCATTTTACCCTAACTACCACCTTAAGTCCTATCTCCAAATACAGTCACCTGGGGGGTTAAGGTTTCAGTATCAGGGTTGAGGCGGGAGGGGGGGGATCTCCATAGCAGAGATCAACAAAATAAAGTTTGGGGGCAGATCATGTCATATAGGGCTGTATAGACCACAATAAAGACGTGGGCTGATTATCTGTGGAATGCAAGGGAGATTTATAAATCTGTGTCTGTGAAACCATAGAATTTTTCTTCCCATTGTTTTTGCCTTTTTACTTGAGGGCTGAAATGGCAAGAGACAAAAGCTAAGAAGATACTCAAACTTGAGTCTCAAATGTCAACTTTGAATACTGGTTTTGAATATAATTGGAATAATTTGCCTAAACTTATAATTGAATTCTATATCACAAACCTTCGAATTAAAGTCCTTTAATTTAGCATGCAAATCTATGCAGAAACATGCAAAACAGTATTCATAAAGCAACTGAAACATATCTTCAGGCTTTACTATAGGGGTCAAATAATGGAGGTGGCAAGGAACACAAATTCTTTCAGGAAAGTTTTTGTGTGACCTCGTGTGTCAAAACATACAGTGGATGTACACTGGTCAGCTGACCATTTAAGCCAAAAATGAGGTGAGACACTGTTCAATTTAATTACATAAATTCCTTCTGCATGCTTACAATGTATACTAATGGTCTAATAGGTAATGTACAAAGATGCCTAATTGCTACCATGGATCAAATATTGAGCCCGTATATGCCAGGAATTTTTGGCAGGGCATCCTGCCATTTAACTAGAAAGTACCCTGTCCACTAAAAGCATCTAATTCAATTTTGTTCAATGTCATTAAGAAAAAAAATTAAGATATAGGAAGTAGTTACTGTTACATCTCAGAATTATTACCAAAGCTTAGTTCATTGTAAAAATTTTATAAGCATACATTATTTTAAATCCTATAACAATAATAATAATACTAATAATATCATCATCATCAACAGTAACTCACAATGTCTTATTCCAAAACCATAGCTTTCTTTATGTGACAGAGTAACGGGACCTCCCTGCCAGTGCCCCCACCCACACCACACACACACACACACACACACACACACGCACGCACACTGCAAAACTATAAGGAGAAAAGGAAGAAATTACATTCATTTGTATAACAGTCCAAGCAGAACCTAGGAGATCAACTGTTTAATCTTCTCATTTTACAGTTGCGGAAAGAGACCCAGAGAGGTTAAAGAGCAAAATGTGAAATTGAGATGATTTGCTCTCACACAGATTGAATGGCTTTTACCACCCACTTCCCTCCACATCTGGTCAAACAAATAAACAAATAATTCTTTAAAAAATGATTTTTACACCATGAGACTGACTAAAATATACACTTTACCGTAAGCTTCACCAATCAAGCACAGATTTCAACCCTAAATACGAGGAATTACATTTTCTCACGATGATCATACTACAAAATTTCTCTAACTGATGTGTGTTAGCTAGATCTACAAGCTATTTTACTGGTATTTTTGTTAAAACTCTCCCAAGAAAAGCTATATAGCCTTTCATCCTATCTCAGACACTCCCCCAAGTCAGTTTTCAAATACCAAAGGAAGAGAGACATCCAAACAAAAAATTAGCTTCCATGCATAGATTCCTCAAAATGAAGAATTTCACACAAGGCAGGTTTGTGCTCTTTATCTACACTAAACCGTATTACCGAAAGAATGCCTTAAGAACAAAAACGGAAGGCCACAAAAGACCTTTGTTATGATCCCACACACCCAAGGGTCATTGGTCTATTGTAATCAGTGCTTATGGTTATAGTAATAAGGCTGTGACTTCTATAACACTGTCATGAGTTGTAACCCTGAAAGCAGTCTGAAGCAAAGAGACCAGCAAAGCTGACCCAACAAAGACAGATATAAAATTAGCACTGGACTAGAGATAACTTTATGCCAGTTGCTAAGGGCAACGTACAACTGATGGATAATGTAATAACACACATTAAGCCACACTTATACTAAATAAGTTCACAACATCATTAATATCCATAGCAGCAGGGGCACCAAGCTGACTGAGGTAAGCAAAGGTGTTGATGACGACTATACCTTAGGGAAAGGCCTAACCACTTAATGACCCGATAGGATGCAAAACAGGAGGGGGAAAAAGGACATTGTGATTTCTGCTTCATTTGTCCTTACGTTTTACTTAAATAGCCCCTGTAAGTCTGTTCCTCTCCACTGTTGCCACATTTTACATGCCCCTCTTACTGAAGATAAGGGATATATCTTTCTTTTTATAATCTTATGGATACACATCAGCAAGTCTAGTGTGTTCCAAGTGCTCTTCTGTGTTCCAACTGTTTCTTTGGTATACCTATTATTTTTCTCTTTATCTCTTTTTTTAATTTTTATCCCCTTTTCAGAAAGGTTGAAAACTAGCTGCTGGGAAGCACACCTCTGCATGTCTTCTGCTCTACATCAGGATGGGTTGGGGAGGCAGGTGAGGAGAAGAAAAGAAATAGAGTGCGTGTGGATCTAGTACATGCAAGAAGGCTATCTCTAGATAAAATCATGAAGGCAGAAACAGAATCGGGCAACCGCCACTTCTTTAAATTTATCATCCCATGTTCCAAAGTTTCCAGGAATGTGGCTATCTAGATCTTTGAGTAAGGTATACCAGATAGGGATCCTTCTATGAATGCCCTCACCATCATCCCCTTGGGAGCCAACTGACTTAATAACTTGATAACTATTGATAATTAATTCAAGTCCTTTTCTGATAGAAAATGCCTTGACTGGAAGGAGTGAATTAACTTCAGCAACTTCAGACATTATGACAGAATCTGAAATCTGGAGCAGAGATGGCTTGAACACGGGAAATTATAGCTTCCTAAAATAATACTCTCTAGGAGATAGTGGCTCTGTGTCCTGTAGAATGGACTTGACCTATATGAAATCACAGGAACAGAGGATGTTAGAACTTTCAAGGACCTTAGACCTAGTCAACCACTCTTGCTTTGCATTTGAGAATTTAACTAGATTGTCCAAAATCAGATAGCAGTGATTATTACCACAGCAGTCCTAGAGAGTTCTTAACAAATAATAACCTCAGAAATAGATGAGTGTGGAGATCTATTGGTGAAAAATATGGGCTCTGGATGTCAACTTGCCTATGTTTGAATTCTGGGTCCAGCATTTCTTAAGGCTCTCTAACTTTGGGCAAATTACTGACCCTCCATATATACCTTTTCCCTCATCTGCAAAATTGGATTAATAAAATGATCTACTTCATTGGGCCAGTGGAATGGCTATGAGGACTTAATAAAGTAATAAATGTAAAGCACTTAGCCTGGAACATGGTAAGTGCTCAATAAATTTTAGTCTTGATTAAAGGAGTAGCAAAAAAGTCAACAGGGGTAGTCTGTTCTCAGTGCTGTCTTCTCAGCTCCTTTTATCTTGCCCCTAAGTCTTCCTTCTCCTTCTTTCTCTCCAAATTCATTCCTCTTCTCCAAGAATGCTTCAGTAAGGCCAGGATGTAGTTTGTATTGTAGATGCAATTCCTAAAACAATTTTAGACATGTGGGAGGTATTTGATAAATACTGTTGTAATAATTGCATACTAGACCTGAAATCTGCACTGTCTCCAATAATATATACAGCTGGGTTAAAATTTTTCAGAAAGGACAATGCCTCTTTCTTTCTTTTTTTTCTTTTGCTGTAATAATTTATTCCTAAGATATTTTTGGAAATCTGCCTTCCCTTCTGTAATCCCCAATGGCTGGGGCTAAATCACCTTTATACTTCCCAAGAAACTGGGACCCAAACTGCTCTGTGCTTAGAGTATACAGGAAGGCTTGGCGATGCTTCAGCATTGCTACACAAAGCACAGTGCTTTGTCATCTGCAGAAGCTAATATTGTTGCTGAATTGAGTCAAAATCATTGTGAATCTAAAGATCAGAATTGGAGTCTCAAGTTTACTAGGAAAAGTCTGTAATCCTGGACAACTTATATTCTCTCCGGGTCTTAATTTCTATCTCTATAATAAGTGAAACATTAGATTAGATAATTTTTTAAAAACTATTTGTTCATTTTAGAGAGAGAGATGGAGAGAGAGAGAGCGCATGGGAGAGGGGGAGACACAATCTTAAGCAGACTCCACGCTGAACATGGAGCCCAACACAGGGCTTGACCCCACAACCCAGAGATCACAACCTGAACCAAAACCAGGAGTTGGATGCTTAACTGACTGTACCACTCAGGGACCCCTAGATTATTTGTTTCATTCTAAGGACCCTAAGCTCTTTACTTAGGAAATACCGTTGTTTTAAACCTAATGAGATTTTAAAAGGGTACACTTGATATCCTGAAATTCCACTTTAACAGCATTTACTCTGAAATCTATGGAACCTCATGGTCTTTTTCCAATTACAGTTTTGGAGGGACCACACTATTATACCTAAGAGACTATGGCTTCCAATTTACTTTCTCCTTTGGTTCCCAGTTACCCTAACTGGAAGTCCTAGATATAGGCCACACATTAACAAGGTTTGCAAAAGTGGCAATAAACATGGCAAAGAAAATATTTCTGATATGATTTCAGGCTCAGGAACACAGCAGTTTTGTAGTTTCTGTCCACTGGAGACACCTTACTGAACACTGAGGACACGAGTTTGCATATTATGAATGCCATTCATGAGGTAAAACCTACCTGGCCAATTCCATCATTCTTCTTTATTAAACTTCCTTATTTCACTCTGGCTCAAGTAAATTCTTAGTACGATCTAGAGGAAACTCACTTTCTATTCTCTCTATACCCCAGTTTCCTCAACTATAAAATGATAAAATGATATCAATAAAAATATCTATTTTATTAATTTGTTGGATGGGTCGAGAGAAAATAAAACTGCAGATTCACTGTGTTAAAACAATTCTATAAAATGTTAAGTATTTTTTGAGTACTCTCTTATTCCCTCAAGTTTCTTCCTGTTACAGTTTTACTCATGCAACAAAATCCTAGGACCTTTAAGCATGGGAATCACATTATTTACTATAGCGAAGCAAGCACTGAAAGAAGAGACAGAAAGCCTAGTACTACTCTGAATGGACAGCGGTCACTCTAATGTAAGGCCTATACCCTTAAGTGAGTATTTAGATTTTCTGAGACTTGTATTCTTAAAAAGTCTGTAAATAGCAATATAATTCTGTCTAGTATAACAATCACAACTGATAATGTAAGGGAAATACTTTTAGCTATAAATACCTTCTCTGATAAAATACTTATTTTTTATTCTGAGACCTCCATGTTTAGCTCTGGGCACACATTAAATATTAAATAAGAATGTGACAATATAGACGGCCAGGGTGGGAAAGAACCACAGAGATTAACGAATTCATTTTATTTCCTAAGTACAGGCACTTACTGATGGATAAATTTCAGCTTTCAAGGGTCATATTAAAACATATACGTTAACATGTCAACTGATCGTGTACTTCGTTCTTCCAGAAATGTCCAGGAGTCTGGATCCCCTCATGACGATACAAGAGTAGATAATCTACACAAGTTCCCTAAACCACAAGAAAAGTGAAATAATAATGTGTTGATCTAAAATAATTTCTGTATGTAAAATAAGAAATTTTCATTCAAAAAAATGAAAGATACGATGGCGCTGGCACAACTCATGCAAGGAGAATAAATGGGCACTATGGGAATTTTGTCACATAATGGAAAACCCTTTGATATACAGTAGATCATAATGAGAACATCCATCAAACCAGTTTGGGCACCGATTCTCTGATCACTTGTATGAGCTCCACTGTAAATTAATTTAACACTCATTTTATAAATTTCAGTCTTAGGACTGTTCAAAGCACTGAAACTGACTTTGTCTAAAAGAACTGCCTCTTCCAGTACCAATAATATCTCTAATCCATCTGTTAATGGAGGCACCTCAGACTTTTCGTTTCAGCCAATTACTTATAGGGAAGTTGGTGCACTGCCTCACTTAAGACAGCATAATAGTACTGGGGCAGATAATTTAAACCTAAAGCTTCTTAAGCCAGCTGCTTCATTAAGAGGTAAGCCAGTAACTGATATTTTTAATTTAACATTCTTTTCTAGAGATCTCCTATCAATCGGAATGCATGCCAGGGTAATACCTTCATAAAGGAAGAACTAAAACAGGCTTGAAACTGTGTAGTGGAGAAATAAAAGAAATTGACCTAGGGTTATTCTTCAGGATCCAAATGATTCACTTGGTAGTTACCAAATATGAAACCTAAATTCAAATGCTTTGAAATAGGAGGAATTAAGAGACTGTAAAAGAGGATGTGGGGGTTATTCAAAACAGCAGCCAAAAGAGGGGAAATGGCCCCAAATAGGGCACTCTCAGAAGGTTAGAAAGATAATGAAAAATCAGATGATATTTCTCTATATGAGTTTACCATCTGGTTTTGAGATGACTCACACATTAAAAGTTTATGCTGGACACCTTCACTGATCCAAATGGAGATTAGACAGAGGAAGAGGAAACAATTAGTTAAGATAAGATGGAATGCATTAACATGCTCAAATACACATAAACAGAATGAGTACAATCACAGTTCAGAGGAGAAACAGCATAGCATGGGCAGGTCTTCAAACAAGTTTCTCTGACTTTCTAGCAAAAAGACTATTCATCAAGGCTCATTGGTTGCATAAAATATAACTTCTGGTATATTATACGAGTGACCATTTATTAAATAAAACACCCAGATCATTTGGTAAAAGGTATCTGAAAGAAACTAAATATCAAACCCATCTGATACCAAACAAAGCCATGTAAAAAGTTATTAAGTAAGATTTCCTCTGAATCAGAAATTTCACATTTTATCTTCCACCTCTTGGATTCACATTTCATCTCAATCACCATATACAATCCTATCTTAATGTAACATAGTCTGTGCTTATCTTCCCTGTCACAAAATGTAAATGAAAATGTAAATTGAAATTTATTGTTATTAAATTGTCTTTGACTCCAACTTGGACTTAGTATTACAGAATCTCTTTGACTTCATTTTATACAATTTCAGTTACTTATTAAATACAAAAAGTAAACTACTAGACATTATTTTTTAATGAAATGGGTACATGATCATTGTTAATTAGTTCAAGTATCATAAACGAATATAAATTATTTGTAAAATGATGGTGGAATCAATAGCAGTTCTATTCCTGGTTTATTGTTTGCTTTCAAGATGCATCTGCTGAGAAAATGTGAAGGAGATGTGAATAGGAGGAGTTTTCTTTTAGCAACACTACTCAGTTCTTTGAACATTTTCTGAGGTACATATAAAGAATCCATTGTGATCTATCATCATTTTTAATGATCATTTTTAATGACAATTCAGTTAAGTTTTTCTTTTATTTTGTTGAATGCCACAAATGGTTCCATAAATGCATATTTTTCAGTCAGAATCTTTGACTTTCTCTGTTTCAGCAAAGAGTTTACTAACAGTTTACCAAAAAACTATGAATTAGACAGTTCCTCTTCCACTTAGAGGTATCTTGTTTAACTTGATAAACACAATATTAGATCATAACTAAAAATGCTTTTATGTAATCACATGCTTTAAATACAATTTTATCAAAAGCTGGCAGTTACAGATTGAGTTCATGCAGTTTATGGAAATTGCACATCATATAACCTGATTGGTACGAATTATGGCCAGTATTTATTTTCAAACCACACGGCCAAGTCAGATTTAATTTCCAGCACAGCAACCTTACTTGATTTTTCAGTCCATATAAATATGTTAATATTCATTTCCATGACAAGCAGATAACATCTGAATTCTCCAAGTAAGTAGGTAAATAGAAGGTAGATGATGGTACGTATTTAAGTCGAGAAAACTGTCGTAAGTTTGTTTCTGGACAGAATAAGCCAAATCAGTGTTTCTTTCTAATGCTTTCTTCTGTTTGCTTTCATGAGTCTCTTTCTGAGGATTAATAAATTCTCTAACAAAATTGGAGGATGAAATAAGAAAGGTAGTTAGTTGAAAGGAAATTGTCACCACTCCCACTGCTCCATACTGAAGACATCCAAACACATACCAAAGTATTCCAATTCTAATTCTACACTTTTCCATATAAGAATATATATCAGAAACAAAGCATAACATTCCATCCATATACATATAACTCCATAGATATTTTTGTAGCATAGATTATTGATTATATATGGGAGGTAATAATGGGAGAGTGCCAAAATAGCAGACTAACTACATATATCACTTTTGCAGTATGACCTAATTATTAAAGTGACTCTAGTACTAATAAATTGTCATTTACAAAATCCTTATCATCTTTAAAGTGTTTACCCCTTAGTATCAGCCCAGGTGCAGCCAGGAAACACAGACCACTCTTGCTCTTTCCACAGTGAGTGAATTTAATACAGTGAATTTGGTATATAGCTAATAAGAGAATTAAGAAGCTATATAAGAGAGGGTGAGGCGACTAAGAGATGGGCAGAAGCTGGAAGCCTCTACTCCTAGGGCTAGAGGGACGACAGGAGGAAGTGGTAACACCAGACCATGGATGAAGGACCATCTGGCAAGAATGCCACCCAGTGCGACCTGTCAGCCAGAGGTGGGACCATGGAGAAGATGGCTATCTGGTGCAGGCTGGGACCAAGGAGGAGCTCCCACCAGACATGCCACCTAAAGAAGGGGAACAGAAGACCGATATCCAGGCCTTTCCATAACTTTCCTCATTGAATTTTTTAAATCTGCGTCCCCTTGGCTGAAACTACAAAGTTGGAAAACAAGGGCACATCTACAGTTTCCCGCAGCACAGAGGACCAAGTGAAGAGCGGAGACTGGATCAGAGAGCAAGCACGTAATTGGCAGGCACAGCAATCATCATTCGATTTTTGCAACCACTGTATGGCCTAAATGACATATTCCAAGGATTCTTTGTTTCTTTATTTCTTTCTCTCTCTCTCTCTCTCTCTCTCTCTCTCTTTTTTTTAAAGGTAAGGCCATTGGAGTTTTAAAAGTTCAAGCTGCCAAGAAGAGTTGGGTCTGAACCTCAAACTTGGGCCTTTTATTCTAGCACTTTCTCAAGAACAAAACAGAGCTTGATCTACCAATTTAATCTTTCACGCTTAAGCTTATGGGAGAAAATATGACTTGGGTTTAAAATGAGAGGAGGTGACACAGTGAAATGAGCTCCATTGTTGTTGGTGTACTGTACTGAGATTATTCATGCTGCTTATGAACCAATAACCTAAGTATAGAATTTATAATTACATATATGATAAATATCTATAGTGTTAAAGGAATCTTTAGCCAGGACTATCATTCATCTTCTCAGCAGAGAAAGAAAAAGCCAGATTCACTAATGACTTCATGTTGCCCCAGCCTGGCCAGTAAACTTTACCACAAAGGCATATTCTCATGAGAATTCTCTGAAATAACATAATCGTGGTTTACTGGGGAGATAGATTGGGAATAGTTTCTCTCATAGTCTCTGCTGTAGCTCTTCCCTCTGCAGGATAATACAACAGTCTAGAAGAGAAGAAAACTGATCAACAGTAAGAATTCTTAGGCAAGAGTCAATGTGTCCCTGACATTGAGTGTGTGTGTATGTGTTTGTGTGTGTGTTTAATTGTTGATCTGCAGTAACTATTCCATTATTAGGATGCACAGCCAAGATTCTATATTGTATAATTTTCTTGCTTTTATCACACATTTTTTTTTTCTGACCTGAACTTGGAAATTCTGAATCTTCCCATAGGGAAAAAGGAAAAAGAAAATGGCAGATGCTTGTTAGCCATTTCCTTTAAATACTGGCTCAATGTGCTATAGACCCCGGCAAATTTTACGGCATATTAAATGATTCTCGGCTTTGGACTCTCAAGAGTTGTTAAAGGCAAATATCTGTATGATTTAATATCTTTCCAAGAAGAACCCTTGAAACCACGGGAAGCAGGGAGAAATAACACTGTTATTCAGAATTTTTGTCTGATGTCTGCTCTTGATATTCAAGACGGATCACACAGGGAAAGCTGAGTTTGTGGAGTGGGTAACACAAACATTCTAAAATTAATTGTAGACCTTTTCCAGGGCTTTGGGAACAGAATCTATTGTCAAAAGAGACTGAACTCTCATAGAAGGAAACTAATCCAACATTTTCCCAGTGGTATTTGGGGCAATGCACATTTTTTGCGACCTAGGGAAGGTTTAGCATCTCTTATGAGTCTGAAACCTATGAACAGTGAATCAAATTCTGAGAGATGCCTAACCAATTTCTTCCAAAGTCATCCAAGAGTGATTGGTGGTGTCACTGACAATGATAATGGCATTTATCCAAAGAACAGAAGGAAGCGAAATTATGAACCTCTGTTTTCCTTTTTAATTAGCAATATTACTTGGGGCTCCATAATTTTTTTCATTTGCCATGAAGGATACCATGTTTTGCACACTATTGTAAGTCTTGCAGCTAGATCTCATTAAATGAGAAGAGTGGCTGTTCTTAGTTAAATTTATTCTGCATGGTCCAAACCAAATTCCTTTTCGTATTAATTTTCTATTGCCACTAACAAATTGCCATAAACCTCAGTGGCTTGAAACAACACAAATTTATTATTTCATAGTTCTGTGGGTCAGGATTCTAGGCATGGGGTAGTAGGGTACTGAGCTGAGGGTTTCACAGATTGAATTCAAGGTGTCCGCCAGATTGTAATCTCATCTGAGGCTTGAGACCCTCTTCCAAACTCACAGGTTGCTGGAGTGGTTCATTTTCCTGCAGTTGTATGACTGAGGTCCCAGTTTCCTTGCTCCCTGTCTGCTGAGAACTCTCTCAGTTCCTAGAGACTGGCCTTCTTATCTGTTGGCTCCACCTTTACATCATGGCTATTTGCTCTCCTCTGGTTCAGCAGGAGAAAATCTCTGTGACATTTTTTGACTCAGGGGGCCTAGGTAGCTCAGTTGGTTAAGCATCTGCCTTGGGCTCAGTCATGATCATAGGGGTCCTGGAATGGAGCCCTGCATCAGGCTCTCAGCTCACCCAGGATTCTGCTTCTCCCTCTCCCTCTTCCTCCCAGCTTCCCCAACACACACTCATGTGTTCTCGCGTGCATACACACTTTCTCTCTCTCTCATTCTCTCTCAAATGAGTAAATAAAATCTTTAAAAAAAAATCCTGCTCAGACTCAAGGGGAAGAGATTATAGAGGGTGTGCACACCAAGGAGCATCTACCTTGGAGACTATCTTAGAATTCTATGTACCACAATTTTCATGAATTCATTCTGCAGATTGTATATCTTAGTGTTTATTGAAATAATTATAGCTATCTCAGAAGACTAAATATTTTAAGTAAATTCTTGCTAGATAATGTATCATAGTTACCATAAATTATGACTATATAGAGATAAAGTTTGAGACTATGAAAAACAATCTCAACATCTGAATATATTTATGCAGAAATATAACTGACCAACACATAATGCATATTCTAAATTAAGCCAAACATATGCAAGGTCAAATGTTAGGTGTTAGCTATATATTTCAATTTTTTCCATGATCTGAGAAATCCTCTATGACTCATGATCACTTTTAATATATAAAATTCTAAACACAAGTAGCAGCCCTATTACTACGTAATTAGTGACTGCATGGTATTATTTGGCTGCAAACATGTTTATCTAAGGCAAATGGTAAATGTGTACATATTTTTAAGGTCAAAGAGTAAGGACAAAAGTAGAAGTCTGACTCAGAGGATCAGGTCTTTAATCAAAGTGTGACACATATTACATTAACACAGGCTCTGAAAGCATACGCTTTTATTCTGTCGTTTGCAAATGCTAGCAACTGACAAAAGAGCTAAAATGGTCATTTTTAGGTCATACCATGATCTAAAAGAAATGTTTTGCATTTCAGTGTTTCTCATGGTACTTCTTAAGTAGCACTTATCAAAAAGAACAATAGCCTTAACTAACAAGCCTCGTGGAATAAAATGGAATATCCTTCCTAGAATTTAGAGATTATCTCAATCTAGTTCACGGTAGGTTCTAAAACAGCAGCATATGAAATATTGTTTTACTCCTTAATAAGCATCTTCTTAGGAAAAGCAAGAAGGAACAAGTAATTATTAACTGTGTCTGTTTTCCAAAAAAGAAAGCAGCAGTTTGCTGTTTCCAAATGGGGTAAGGAAATCAATTAGCATTTTTTAAATAGGCAAGCGGTGGTCTTGGAAGAGAATTCAGGTATGAGAAAATAGTTCTGAATTACCAACTAATTTATTTTATTGGTATGGAATGATGAGTGTTTCTCTGTGTGTCTATACTTTACGGAATAGTTTAAAGTCTACTCTGGTTTAATGTGCTATGCCTACTCACAGAGACTAATGAAAAAAGTTTTATGTAAAAGTTTGCTACTGTGGTTATTGCTAAAATGCTACATGGTTGCTCTAAATTAATGATATTTAAACATTTCCCTCAGTAATTTTACTTCTCAATTGAAAGGAAGATACATTTTAAGGGTGTACTGTTTTTTACTCCTTTAAACTAAATGCGCCTTATAATACAAAACAGCATTCAGTGATCCACGCAGACATCCATTTATAATATTAATAGAAGACATGTTCCATGCTAATCCATCTCATTAATATTAAAGAAAGGACTCCAAGACTGGTGAGCACTTAATCATCTGCAATTAGCACCTAACTGTTAATTCTATGGAGGGCTCTTAGGGAGAGAAGCAGAAGAAGTAGCTCCCGTTTGCTAAATGTTAGTTGATTTAACTTAGAGTATTTAATTCTGGGAAAACTCAGTAATTAGAACAATTCATGTAGCTAGACAAGTTTAATTGATCAGTTAAAAATAAAAGAGTCCCCAACTGAGAGCAACCACAAGATATACGTTTTGGAAATGTCCATGACATAGCCATTTTGCTCATTTACTTTATTAGGTTCTATGTACTCCTAGGCCAATGGATTTGGCATCAGAGCAGAGGTGAATCAACTTCCAGCTCAGGCTACCCCAACACAGATCCCAAAATCCAATTAGCAGAACGGGCAGGTTGTCTGGTTGGGCTCCAACTGGAGCAGCTTGCTTCCTCGATGTCAACTCAACCTGAAAAAAAAAAAAGAATACTTGCGAGGCTCCTACTTTAAGACTAAAAAGAGCACCAAGACCCAGAATAGGAGCTCTATGCCAATGACTTAGAGCAAAACCAAGCTTCCCACTGTGGTGTGGCCTCGCTGCTTTCCTTCTGCATTCATCCTGCCATTTAATGGGCTCTCTCTCCCAGCTCTGAAATCTGCCTCTTTTATAGGAGCAGATCCTATTATCAATCATCTGTTGAAAACTTCTTGGAAGAAATCAAAGGCTTTGGGAGAATTTATTACAAAGCACTGAAAGGGACTTGACCACAGGGTAGCCATGCTTTAAGAAAAGGAATCTGTTTGCCCCCTTTATTGACCCAATTCTTCTTAAAGCTACTTCCAGCACCACTTTTTTCCCATCGAAGAAAAGCTGAGGTTGGCAAGATTCCTTAAAAGGCAGTGGGATTCTTCACAATGAGCAGAGACAGGCTTGTCCATCTCTTCTGTTAATGTCATTTACTCAATTAGTAATGATGGAGTGCCCCCAGGACATACCACACCAAATGTTGTCTGAGGCAACCCTTATTTAGCACCAGTTCCACTGCCAAGTCTAGCAAATGGACCAGATTTAACTAAGCACAATTCTGACGGTTTCTAATTACTCTGACAATCGAGGCGTTTTTTAACCTGTTGTTTTATTTAACATCTGCAAAAATTCTCCTCCTACTCTCTTGCCATCTTTCCCACACACCTTGCTCATTTGGGGATGTGCTGTTATCTGTCCGTTGCTCTTCTTCCTTTCTGCATATTTTGTTGGGCTGGTGGTTGGCCTCTTCCTAGTCTTCAACTTGACTCTACTTCTATTTGCATCTGATAACAAGGCCATCTGCTGCCTTCGCCAAATGTTAGCTTCTTATTTTACAGCAGCTTTCCAGATGTGTGAGGGCACCACAGCTGCCTAGCCATTGCAGATGGCATGGGGAAATCTGTTTTCAGCCTTCTGCCTTACAATATACCCTAATCTTCACCAGCTGTATTGAAGTGCCTTAGCCTTTAAGGATTTGGATGAAAAAAGCATGGGTAGAGCAGCAAAAGCCTTCCCCGTCAGACACATACCAGAGACACATACCAGCCGTAAGGCTCCCTCGTGACGTAGGATCCACCAGAAGCAGCACCCCAGATGGGTCCTGTTGAAGAACGCAGTGCGTACACTGAAGATTACTATGTAAACCGCATCTGCAGGCATACTCCTTAGAGGGTATATAGCAGGTACCAGGTTTTGAGATTCCCTTTCATCTGGAGATGCCCCGAGAAAGCCCATGAGTTCCGAGGGCACATTTGGAGGCCCCTCGTGAGATTCCATGATCAGGAACAACATATGCGTGGGGGTGTGGCACAGAGTCTAACCGATCATGGATTTCCTGTCGTCTTGCAAGTTTACTTATGCACGATGCTGAACCAGTTTGAGGCCGTTTCCTCGTCTGTAAGATTAAGATCATAATAATGTTTATGTCATAGGATTCTCTGAGGATTATCTAATGCCCTGCACTCAGCACTGTGCCTGGCACATAATAAATGCTTATAAGTGACAGTTATCAAAAGTACTATCATTTTAGGTAGACATTTAAATAGGTGGCTTCTGGCATTCCTTTCCTTGATGTGTAGCAAGTCTAAAAATCTTCTCTCAAATATTCTCTGAAAAACAAAGACAGGGAATAGTTGGGCTTCAAAGGGTCCCACTGCTGGTTGCGTTCTACATAAAAGGACATAGATGTCAGCCAAGAAAATAAGTAAGGAAAGGTGCCATTAAGCTGGAAAGGGAGAATTACTTGAATTAGTCACTACCATGAACTCCCAAATGAAACCTCAGGATGTGTGTAACTGCACAAGCTTGATGTTTGGGTGTCTACCATCTCTCACAAAGTTCACTAGACTGTGACTGGGTTGTGGTGGGTTCAAAATAGATAAAACAAGGATACTTTCTTTTGTTCTAACACTTTATATATAGAAAACACTTTATATATAGGCACAGAAGAAAAGACATAGAAGCTGGGCTTTTAGTTCCATTTTAGGGGCCTGGGTGGCTCAGTTGCTTAAGCAGCTAACTCGGCTCAGGTCATGATCTCACGGTCCTGAGATTGAGCCCCGTGTCAAGTTCCTGTGCTCTGCGTTCTCTCCCTCTCTCTCCAGCTCATGCTCACTCTCTCTCTCAAATAAATAAATAAAATCTTAAAAAAAAAAAAATCCAGTTTAACTATTCTTTGCTGTGGGATATCAAGCAAATGTGAAACTTCCCTAAGCCTTACTTTCTACAGCTTTAAAATACAGGAAATGACACCCATTTAGCAATAGTTACTGAAAAGACAAATAATTCTTTTAAAATGCCTACTAGTTTTCTGGAGCATAATAACATTTACTAAGGGGAACTATTATTACTACAATCAATCTTCATAATAACTTTATTAGATTTCTATTGCGTGTAACAAATTACCGCAAAGATAGCAGCTTAAAACAATACCCATTTATTATCTCACAAGTTTGTGGGTCAGAAGTCCAGACGTGCAGTGGCTGGGTTCTCTACTCAGAGTCTTACAAAACTAAAATAAAGGGACCAGATGGGCTGTGTTCTCATCTGGGGTTCACGGCTTTCTTCTGAACTCATATGACTGTAGTAGAATTCATTGTTACAAGACTATGTTCTCTGTTTCCTTGCTGGTTGTCAGCCTGGCTGTCTAGCTCTTACAGGCCATTTACCTTCCTTGACACATGGTCCCCCTTCATCTTTAAAGCTAGCAATGGAGAATCACCTTTCCGTAGAATCCCTCACACACTTCAAAAGAATCTCTTCTGCCAGGAGAGTCACATTCCATTTATATGCTTACCTGATTAGATCAGGCCCAGGGAGCACAATTTTCTTTTCTTAGTCAACTGATTTGGAACCTTAATTATGCCTTAAAAGATCCCTTTACAGCGGCATGTTGATCAGTGTTTGAATGTTTGAAAGAAGTTGGATATACACCAGAGGTCGGGAATCTTGAAAGGTATCTTAAAATTCTGCCTACGATGATAATCTGGAAAAACAAGTATTATTCATATTTTTACTTTCGGGGAAACCGGGATTCCAAAGGTTTCATTGACTTGCCCAAGGACATTCAGCTGAGAATCATTTCTTAATAGAATATCCTCATAGGATATTTGACAAGGGCTGGAGACATTTTTGGTTGTTACAACTGGGGAGAAGCTGGAAAACTGTTATCTGGCCCAGGTTAAAATTCTATTAATATACAAGAAGAAGAGAACAGACACTGGAGACCAGTGTTGGTTTCTGCCAAATAGTATGCTCATTTATGCCAGGCAATTCACAGAGAAAGCAGCTGGAGAGTAGTGGAAACAGTGTTTCTATGCCCCACAAATATTGTCAATAAGAAGCTTTCAGTACGATGTAGGATTTCTCAAATTGAGCAATAATGCCATGTTGGGCCTGATAATTTATTATAGGGGCTGTTCTGTTCATGGTAGGATGTTTCCCAGCACCCTTGGCATCTATCCACTAGAACTCAGAAGTGTTACCCCACCGTCCCACTGCCATGTTGTGAGGAACAGAAACTTCTGGGGGAGGAGTGAAAACACTCCTTAAATCACCTTAGCTGAGAACCACTGCTCAGGGAAGAAACAGTCCGTCCCTCAATTCCCTTCCCTTTTCCATTGGCTTGAAGGCAGAGATGGTGCCTATAGCCAGAGTAACCATCATGGACCACACTTTGAAAACCAAATGCGGTGGACGCTGGAACCAAAGCTGGGAGACTCAGGACTGCTGACAAGTAAATTGTTACAAGTGATGGAAACAAATGATGTCTTGTTTACATCACCCTAATACGGGTTTCAGTCTTACTGCAGCTGTTATTTTTATCCTAACTAATACACATTTCCTCCCAAAGCTGCTCTTCCATAGCTGGTAAGTCTTACACTTATTGTCCATTACTTTACAATCTTGTGGCTCTGTTTCCTTTTTGTTATCCTGCACATTAGTTTTATGTTATAGCCTGCCCCCAAAGAGGTGATGCTTACGGTGAGAATCTGTATTTGATTCTTCAGTAAATACAGAGTTTGTTTGACCTGTTCCAACAACCCAAATGGAGGTTTCTGTTGTAAACATTTGTTTCACAAGCAAATGCATCCAAATTGAAATGTTCCTTTTCATTGTTGCCGTCAAATATCCATTTGCTTTCAGGCCATTAGGGACTGCTGAATGCTTTTGTAAATGTTTCCACAGACTGCTGGCCACCCCAGGCCTCTCTATCTCCCACCACTCAAGAATTTCCTAATGGTCAGGAACTCCTGAGAGACTTGCCCTTGAGTTCAGTGGTTGCTTGATGGAAGCGATCATCAAAAATTAGGAAAGTGAAGATGGATTTTCTTTTTTTATCAGAACAACTTGTTGTCCCAGTGAATACATTACTCTTGTTGGATCTTTTAAGCATATATAAGAACCTCTATTAATGCTTTCAATCCGTTTTCAGTAATTTATTAAATGGTTTCTTGCAACCTTAAGAAATTACTTCCATATCACATGCTGGAGATCACATGCTGGAGATTCTGCTGTAACAACTGAATGTTTTTTAATAGTACATTTTTAAAGTAAAGATGAAAACCTAGGAAAGAAAATGAACTTGGGTCTATTTATACCTATTGGCACTAGCAGTTGCCTGCGACTTGCCTCTGGAATTTATCTGTCTTCCCCTCTCATGTCCAGCTATTGAAGTGCCACCCATATTCCAAGGTTCAGCCTCTCTCCCTTCTTAAATAACTGTAAGCCTCAAAGCTCCTGCCAGCTGCCCAACTCCCTAATGAATAAAGTGGGGCATGTGTGTATTTTAAAATGTGTATTTATTGTGGCTTCGTCCCTGTGGTGGGTTAAATCTGTCCTAAAGCCCTGGAAATAGTTCACTGGAAAAAAGATTGTTGCAAAAGTCAGAAGCAACTACCTTATATATATGCTGAACAACTATCACCAAAACATCTTAGCTAAACCTCCTGCCCACTAGCAGAGGGTGACAAACTAGCCAGAGAAAGACTCTTTTAGCAAGAAAAAGTGCCATAGGCAAATCATTCGAGTTTAGGTTTTATTTATTTCCTATATATCAGGCCTTACCTTCATTTTATCATTTAATCCTCTCAGGTCAAAAAGTGATAGGCTTATTATTCTCATTTGACTGCTGAGCACACTGAGATCTACAAAAGGAACACGCATATGCATATGTGTATGTGTGCGTGTGTGTCTATGTGCACACACAGGTGTGATATTTTTCCCAAGATCACCTGGTTAGTAAATGGCAAAGCTAATATTCAAACCCACACTGTCTTAGAAAAGTAAATACAGGGGTACCTGGGTGGTACAGTAGGTTAAAGTATCCGACTCTTGGTTAGGGCTCAGGTCATTATCTCAGGGTCCTGAGATCGAACCCCATGTCAGGATGTGTACTCTGTGTGGAATTTGCTTAAGACTCTTTCTCTCCCTCTCCCTCTGCCCTTCCACCCGGCTTTCTCTCTCTCTAAAATAAATAGATAAATAAATATTTTTAAAAAACACAAACAAATGTTAAAATATGTAATTTTAAAAAAAAAGCTAAATGTGTTAAGATACTTATGAAATCCAGTGGCTAAAAAAGGGAGACAATAAAGTAAACAAATGAGCTGTAGACATATTCCTCCTGATGCAAATGACTCTTTGGCATCTGGGACCTTGGTCTTGAGGTGTTTAATGGAGAACCTCCAAGTCAAACGTGAAGGACAAAGAACATGACAGGACCTCGTTTTGTGGCACGTTCAGGACTGCCAGGCATGTGGCTCTGCACTTGACTCAAAGTTGGCATGACCAAAGTTGAATAACCAGAGTATTGCAATTCTCTGTTCTTCCCTTGCTCATACAGCCAAGATGGAGCTAGCTTACTCAGGTAAGTTCCTCTCTCCTCAGTGAGCTCTACGGACCTGCCTGACATCAACAGGCACTCACATGTTAGAACCTTGGATCTTGGTTCAGGAACTTCCTAGCTGTGGAGACTCAGACCAGATTTTTAAACTTTGTGCACCTTGGATTAGACAGGTGCAATGCTGCTGTGAAATTAAAGTAAGATTTAAGACACTGATCACATAATGGAGTCTGTAACGGTTAGATGTGTGTCATCAGTACTCAAGGTATTAATCAAGTCACTTTTGTATTTGTGCCGCCACAGTCAACTCCTAGAGTCCAGCAAGCACTTGGGTAATGTTTAATTAAAATCAATTTACCACAGAGTTTAAGAAATATTCCACATTCTTTATTTACTGTCATTGCATTTGAAGCTTTGAAATGCTGCCCTTGTTGATTCTTTTTTCCTGTCTTCTGGTTAGACAGAAGTTTTATGATAATGATACTCATTGTAGTAGGATTTGACCTGCATGTTTCTTCTTTTATATTAATACAATTCAAGAGAAGAAAAGAATTAGACAAATGATAAACCCTGTGATTTAAATTTCTTGGTTGTTCTCATGCTATAATTTCCCAACTTCATGTTTTTGAAATGCTTATTTTGTGATAGGTTCGAACTGATTACTTTTTACTCTTTAGCAGAATGGGTGTGATTTTCATCCACATTTCTGCAAAGAAGAAAAAATTAATACACTCATACCTGGGGAAGATGTTCAATTATTTTGATTGTGCTTCCTGAATGAACACATTACTTCTTAATGGGTCTGACATTCCAAACAGTTGAAAGAAGGAATGTAAATGCAGACAGCCAACATGCAAGCCACCTTCTACCTCTGGCAGCACTGGGTGAAAGATGATAGAGTTTAAAACACTGTTATTGTTTAGCTCAGCCTAAAAAATTTGAAAAAAATAATACTCTTTCTGTTTTGACAGTCACTCACGCATTCCCTCCAGGTATCTTTCATATAAGAAAGGGAGGAGTGGCAACACAAGGCCAAGACCGGTAGGTCTCCTGTACAAAGACCTATAGTGTAAACTTAATATCTTCAAAAGAAAGGCAAAGAGGCAGGAGGGGAACACAGGCCTGACCAATTCAAAGCCATTTCCTTTCCAACCACCTCTCCCCATTCCCAGATAAGCATCGTATCAATCTTAGACTGGCTAGATGTAAGAACATACATTAACCCAGTGTGAACAATAGATGCCTTGGGGCAGAAATCTGTGGATTTGGATCCCAGACTGACACTTAATAGCTCTTCGGCCTTTGGAGAGTCACTTATATTCTTTATGCCTAAGTTTTCTCACCTGTGAAATATGATGCAAATATGACCCCCTCATAGGAGTATTGAGGAAGTTAATATACAAAGCAGTTAGAATAATAACTAGCATGTCATTAACATATTAACATACTTGAGTAAGCTAATAAATATTAGCTATTGCCTCTCTGAATTCCATGACATTACACAGATATTTTGATGTTATTTGCCGGTTTGGAACACCTGCTGCTTTTAGAATCCAGGTTGTTGGCTCTTTGAGGCATTGAAAGGAATATATGTAACTGTCAGTTTTGAGGCCAAAGGTATCCCTGAATGAGAGGGTGTGTAAATATACCTACAGACAAATAGACAAACATAGGCAGCCATGTACTCTATTTATATCCAGATATCATTCATCATGGGTGATGGGCCACTTACTTTTTCCAAAAATAGAATAATTGGGAATATGTTTCCATCTCTTTAACATTAGCTCTAGCAGCCTCACACTTGGCAAGATGACCATCAATTAATGCGCATCAACAGGCTTTGTGTTTGATAGCTGTACTATTGCCTTCTAAAAGATCCGTAGATTTTGCTTAAACTGTTGTTTTCTAGAAATGGTATTAGGATGAACCAGTGAAAAAGAGGATTAAAAGGAACAGAAAGTAACTCACATACAGATACTGAAATAACAGGAAATTAATGCAAACTGCTGCTTTTTTGAAGTAGGGCTTGCCACTGGACTCAGTTTTCATTCATGATGTGAACTTTTTTACTTCTACTAAATTTTATTAAGTGCTTCACAGAAGAATTTAAATAAGGTGGAGTTTCCTTATAGCAAGTATACACAACCTGGCAAACTTGTTTATTCACACACACACACACATTTATCCACACACAGACACACACATTCAAAAATAATACAGTAGACGGTACTGCTACAGTCATTGTGTTGTTGACATGTCTAATGGATGAAACACTCATAGAACTTTTCCCATTTAAAACAGATTTCTTTAAGAGAATAAGCTTCCTTACTCTGAGAAAGGGTCTATAACTACACTTTAAGGATCTATCCTTTCTTTATTTTACAGGTTACATAATAAATTTTGCTGTTCCCTTGAAATGATCCCTCACCTCGTTCCTGATCATTCCATGTTATCACATTTTGTAAATGGAACAGATTATCGCAGCATAATCTGATCATTTCCCTTCTGCTTTTCCTGTATTTGGTAACATCTAAAATGGTGATAAGGTTTAACTAGAAGCCTTGTAAAAATCCTTGTCAAACTCATCATTTCCTTAACTGAAGTCTTTCCTTCTCACTCTGCCAGGTACATCCTAAGAGCAGGCATGGAGTCTTATTCATATTTGTATATTCAGGCTAAAAAGCTTGGTATATAGTAACTAGTTACTCAAAATATTTTTTGCTGGACTGTTGAATTGAAATAATCATTTACCTTAGTTTTTACATATCCATTTATTTTTCCTCAATTGTATCTGTGTTCTGAGCTAGGTAGGTAGGTTATTTAAACAACTATTGTCTACAATTAGCTTAGGTAAAGCATGTTAGAGATCAAGAGTGGATCATTTTGCAAACTGTCATGAAGGGTACAGAAAGACAATGGTTCCTCTTAAAGATTTTTGAAAATCTGCTTAATTCACAAAAGTAAGAAGATTTTAGTTCAACAATTCCTTTGATCATGTTCATAATCGAAATCAAACTTTAAAAGACTACACACTTATGTGGGAAATGTTCACATGATCTATGTAAGAATAAAACTGGCTTAGTCTCCTGCCTTTCTCAAGGTAGAGACTTCAATAAGCACATTTTCTACGAATATATTTCTTATAGTCCAAATCTAAAAGCTTTAGTTGAGTCTTCTGTACCTTAAGTATTTGTAACAAGTACCTGACTTAAAGTGTTATGTTTCTTGTACCCAGAAGGCTGACTGGTCATACTTTGAAAGGTGAGGTACATATAAAGAAAAGTATTTCATACTTTTCTGCCCAATACTGCAAAGTGATTTCTCTAAAGTCAGAGAGGTTACTTTGCACAATATAAAGAGCTATTATTATATTCCTTAATAGCAATAATACTAACAACATGTGGGAAACACTCACTGTATGCCAGACAGTGTATTACACTTATTAATTCAGGTAATCCTCATAACATCTTATGAGGAAAGTACTGAGAGTTTTGCTTTTCACATTTGCACAGAGTGGCACAGGCTGGAGTTTAGGAGAACAAGGTCAGAAACAGAAGAGTGCCCTTGAATCCAAGAGTGGGATTAATTCCTTGGGTGCCTTTTTCTTAAATTAGGAGAAAGTCAAATTGAATAAACAATTTTTACAATTTTCTCCCTTTCACTATAATCACAATTAGTTACCCTAACACCTGAAAAAGTCAATTATACATATAAGGACTTGAGTTGATATCTTGCAAAGTAAATGGCCAAAAAGCAAGGAAAGGTGTAGCCTAACATACACATACAGTTAGCCACCATGTTTTCAGGGTTGGAACAGCATTCTAAAGGGAAACTATGTATGTTCTAGAACTGCAATAGAGACCAGCAGAAAACTGGCTCCAAAGAACTACTTAGACCAACTCAACAAAAAGATATATTCTTCCTTGTAGTGCATATTATGAATTAAAGTGGTGATTTTTTGTGAGGATGTGGGCACAAAGGCTGGCACTTGGGTTATGTATTAGCAAGTGATGAAAACAATTCTGTGAATAGTCTGGGAGAATCAGAATTGTGGAGTATTCTGAGCTCAACTCTCATGGACACACCAAGGCTGCAACTACATATAGACCGACAGTCTCTGAGGATGACCTGAAGATGAGCAGAAAAGCCTTTTCACAGCTAAAAATATTGAGAAAAAGCCACTTTGAGATGGATAGGAGTCAGGGACAAAGTCTGGTTGGGATCCACTCCCTGGCATAGTGACCCACAAACTCTAGGGATATCACAGGAACAGAGGTTCTCTCAAATGAGTGAAGGGTTCAAGCTCTACATCAGGTAACCCTAACACCAGGAAGATTGCTCCCATAACAATTGGCTTTGAAAATTATCAGGGCTTAACTGCAGGATAGCTAGAGGGTTATAAGAAACTAAGACTCAGCTCTTATAAGGCCTGTGCACAAACTCGCTTGTTCTGAGACCCAGCTCAAAGGCAGCAGTTTGAAAAACACCTGATCCATACATGGAAACTTATTAACTATTTCAGGGCCCATGCTGGAGGGGCAGGAATTTGCAGGAACTTTCCCTGGGAATAGAAGTACTAGCAGGTGTCATTTCTGATATTCTCCATCTGCCTTGCTAACCCCACTCAGCTTGCTCCCATTTTTCCCCTGTGGACACACTCTGCCCAATCTACCCACCCAGAGGCATGATTCCAAGGTGGGTCCCACCCCACTGTACCCAGCAAGTAGCCTCAGCTGGACCCAAGACCTCCCTCAAAACAGTTTCCACCCATGAAGGAGGCCAGTTCTGCCCACCAGCATATCTGTGGCAGCCATAAGTGGGTCTCCCCAGCCATGCTGGAAACCAGCCCCACCCATCAGTGAACCCATAGCAGTTATAGACAGGCATGATAGCCAGCTGGGACAGGGACCAGTCCCACCACCAATGTACCTTTAGCAGTTTCAGCTCAGCCACAACAAGAAGACACAGGGGACACACCTGGACTGTCTGATTCTGGTGATCAGAGGGGATTGTGCTTCTGCGTCCCACAGGACATCTTCTAATTAAGGCCACTCCTTCAAGACCAGGAGATACAGCTGACCAACCTAATACACAGAAACAAACACAGAGAGTCACACAAAGTTAGGAGACAGAGGAATATGTTCCAAATGTAAGAACAAGACACATCTCAAAAAAAGAACGAAATGAAATGGAGATAAGCAATCTACCTGATAAAAGAGTTCAAAGTAATGGTTATAAAGATGCTCACTAAACTTGGGAGAAGAATGGATGAACACAGTGAAAACTTAAACAAATAGAAAACAAATTTAAAAAGAACAACTCAGAGATAAATAATACAATAACTAAAATAAAAATAAATACACTAAAGGGAATCAGCAGATTAGATGATGCAGAATGAATCAGCAATCTGGAGAAAAGGGTAGTGGAAATCATTCAAGCTGAATAGCAAACAGCAAAAGGAAGTTTTTTTTTTTTAAGAGTTTGTTTATTTGACAGAGAGAGAAACAGCAAGAGAGGGAACACAAGCAGGGGGTGGGAGAGGGAGAGGAAGCCTTCCCACCCAGCAGAGATCCCAATGCAGGACTCAATCCCAGGACCCTGGGAACACGACCCAAGCCAAAGGCAGACAACCAACAACTGAGCTACCCAGGCACCCCGAGAAAAAAGAATTTTTAAAATGAGGATAGTTTGAGGGACTTCTAGGACAACATCAAGTGCACTAACATTTGTATTATAGGAATCCCAGAAAGAGAAGAGAGAAAATTGTGAAAGAAAAAACTTCATGGATAAAAACAAACATATAGTGAACATAATGGATCAGCCAGTCATAAAGATAATATGTAGGTTAAATGATAAAAAGAATAAATTCAACTTTATCTACAATAATTAATGAAGGAATATGCAATATTAAAGATGTGAAACATGATATCAAAAACAGAAAATGTTGTGCGGGGGGTAAAATACAGTGCTTTTAGAGTGCATTCTGTCTTAATTGATCATCATCTTACAATCCATAGCTAAATATGTATAATGGTATATCAGTCCAATGATAACCACAAATCAAAAACCTATGGTGGATACATAATAAAGCAAAAGGAATCCAAACATAACACTAAAGAAAGATGTTAAACAATAATGGAAGAGAGCAAGAAAAGAAGAAAGACTCAAAGAACTACAAAACAACATGAAGACAATTAACAAAATGGCAATAAATATATACCTATTGATAACTACTTTAAATGTAAATGGACTAAATGCTTCAATCGAAAGGCACGTGTGGCTGAATGGATTAAGAAAAAGAGAGACTTATCTATATGCTGCCTGTATGACTTGTTTCAGACCAAAAGATAGATCTAAACTGAAAGTGAAGGGATGGAAAAAAACAGAAGGAGATAGAGAGAAGGAAGGAAGAAGAGAAGGAAGGAAGGAAGGAAGGAAGGAAGGAAGGAAGGAAGGAAGGAAGGAAGGAAGGAAGGAAAAGAAAATTATAGGCCAATATCCCTGATGAACATAGAGGCAAAAATCCTCAATAAAATATTAGCAACAAATTCAACAGTACATTAAAAGGATCATACACCATGAACAAGTGAGATTTATTCCAGGGATGCAAGAGTGTTTGATATCTGCCTATCAATCAATGAGATATACCACATTAACAAAATGAAAAGCTAAAAACCAAATGATCATCTCAATAGATGTATACAAACATGAAAAAATTCGAAATCAGTTTATGATTAAAAATTCAACAAAGAGGGTATAGAAGGAACATACCTCAACATAATAAAGGCCATTTATGACAATCTCTCCCTTATCATCATACACAATAATGAAAAGATGGAATGATTGTCCTTTAAGATCAAGAACAAGACAAGGATAAGCACTGTCTTCAATTTTATTCAATGTAGAACTGGAACTATCCAGAGCAATCAGTCAAGAAAAAGAAATAAAAGGCATCTAAATTGGTAAAGAAGAAGTAAAACTGTCACTATTTGCAGAGGACATGATACTATATTTAGAAAACCCCAAACTATTAGAATTAATAAATAAATTCAATAAAATTGCAAAATTAACATAGACTGATTTATTTACTTACTTATTTGAGAGAGACAGAGAGTACATGAGAGAGAACAAGCATGACTTGTGGGAGGGGCAGGGGGTGAGAGAGAAGTGGACTTCTCACTGAGCAGGGAGACCCATGTGCAGTTGATCCCAGGACTCTGGAATGATGACCTGCCAAATGCAGATGCTTACCCAACTGAGCCACACAGGTGCTTCTTTCTATTCTATTTGTATACATTAATAACAAACTATCAGAAAAAGAAATTAAGAAAACAATCCTATTTACAATTTCATCGATACAACAAAATACCTAGAAATAAATATAACCAAGACTGTAAATAACTTATACACTGAAAACTATAAGATATTGAAGAAATAAATGGAAGATGACACAAATAAGTGAATACATGTACCATGCTCGTGGATTGAAAGAATTAATAGTGTTAAAAATATCCAGCCCACCCAAAGCAATCTACAGATTCGATGAAATCCCTATCAAAATACAAATGGCATTTTTCAGAGTCATAACAAATAATTCTAAGATTTGTAGAGACCCACATAAGATCCCAAACAGACACAGAAATCTTGGGAAAGAACAAAGCTGAAGGTATCATGCTTTAATACTTGAAACTATACTACAAATCTATAGTAATCAAAACAGTGTACTACTGGCACAAAAACAGACACAAAGGTAGTGGATAAGAACAGAAAGCCCAGAAATACACCATGATTATGTGGTCAGTTAGTCCACAACAAAGGAGGCAAGAATACGCAATAAGTACGTCATGGAACTGTAAAGTACAGCACTGCGAATATAGTTAATAATGCTGTAATAACTTTGTATGCCAATAGGTGGTAACTGGACATCATGATGATCAATTTTTAATGTATATAAATGTTGAATCACTATGCTGTACATCTGAAACTAATATAATATTGGATGTCAATTATACTTCAGTAAAAATAAAAGAATGGCCTGGTACTAAAAGAAATCTATGTGCTTATGTTAACAGTGATTATGGGTGGAGGAAATATGGGTAACTGAATTGCTTTTTGTGGAACTGTACATTTTCTAAAATCATTATGATTTATGGTCACTATTTTTTCTATCAGAAAACTGCTATTAAAAGGGAATTATAGATACAAAATCATGGATAGCCAAGCTGGGCACTGATATTTTAAAGATCCTCTAATTTAGAAAAGCACAAATGTTGTCTCTTAGAGAGCTAAGATATTAGTACCAAAAGTCTAAGGGGTGCCTGGGTGGCTCAATCAGTCAGTTAAGTGTCTGCCTTTGGCTTATGTCATACTCTCAGGGTCCTGGGATCAAGTCCTGAGACTCACTCCCTGCTCAGCGGGGATTCTGCTTCTCAATCTGCCTGCCACTCCCCCTGCGTGTGTTCTCTCTCACTCTGTTTGTGACAAATAAATAAAATCTTAAAAAAAAATTTTTTTAAAAAGCCTGCTCCACCACTTACCAGCTTTTGACTTTAGGCAAGTTGTTTCATCTTCCCTTACCCCAGTTTTGTTACTTAGGAAACAAGGACAATGTTCATTTCTCAGATACGGATTGCAAAAGGATCAAATGGAATAACACAAGTAAAGCACTTAGACCAGGATCCAGCACACAGGAAATGCTAGCTGATATTTTTAAATTCACATAATCACACTAAAGAGGATAATGAGGAAGAGAAGTTTTAGTCAGTTGTCTAAGGTCAAAAAGTCAGGGAAATGTTGAAACCACGATTTGAATACAGATATGGCTGGCACCAAATTCAGTATTCTGCCCAGCATTCTTTCTTAAGTGACACTGATAATATTCT
The DNA here is from genome assembly GCF_964662115.1 of Mustela nivalis. Lineage (NCBI taxonomy): Eukaryota > Metazoa > Chordata > Mammalia > Carnivora > Mustelidae > Mustela > Mustela nivalis. The sequence goes on along the minus strand of NC_139029.1, from coordinate 67,320,517 downwards.
GCCCAATATTTTATTATTGCTATTGATGAAAAACTCAAAGACTCACAGCATGATTGAGTGAGTGATTCTTTGGTCATCTGATGAATCCACTGAAATAGAGCCAATATCTTTTTCTCCTTTACTTCTTTTCTTTGCAATTTTTCTTTTCTTCAATTCTCTCATCCAAAAGTGAAGGAAATATAAATATGGATAATGATAACATTGCTATTTTACTAGATTAAGGTGTTTAATTAAAAAAAAATACCCTAAGACATAACACCCTAAGTGTTCACCAAGACAGAATTTTAATTCTTTATCACATGAGAGACAAAACAGTCCAGACAGAGGTAAGCAGTACAGAGATGGTGGAGCAATGCCTCCATCCTCAAAAGGTGGCTTCCATATTGGGTGTTACATGCAACTAATGAATCATGGAACATGACATAGAAAACTCATGAAGTACTGTATACTGGCTAACTGAACATAATAAAAATAAATAAATAAATAAATAGATAGATAGATAAATAGTTGAGCTATGACTCACCCAAAAAAAAAAAGTGGTTTCCAGAGTTAACCCTGGTATCATGTTTTCCCAGTCAGGAGGGAAAGCAGACAGTCCATGGCAAATATATTTTAAGAAATGATTAAGAAGTTGCACATACTATTTCTGCTCACAGAAAATCTAAAACCTGGATGAGAAAGGGCAAACCTAGGTGGAAGAGAGAACCAGAAAGACAGCCTGCAGGTTCTATTACTAAATAATGAAGGGGAGAGCAGATCTAGAGGGGGACAATTTCAGCCTCATCCATAGAGTGTAGGGAGCATAGTACATGATCACTAATGTCTCCAAGTTTCTTTCATACTGTATATTTGTTTGCAATGACTGATAGTAGAAAGGTGCTGTCATAGCTGTTGTGGAATGGACCCGTCACAGATTTTGCTATCATTGCCATGTTAATGAAATCAGCACCCCTCTTCTATAATACTCAATGCTTTTGCTTCCTGTTTCAGCACTATCTGTGTGAACAGTACCTCCAGAACTGTGCATTGTAGCAAAGCTGGTAGAATTGTTTTGCATTAAATTGAGCTATAATGTTCACAAGTTACATTGAGTGATATTACAGGAAATAGCTCAGTGAAACATTTCAATGTCTTTATGCTTTTGGGGGGATAGTATTAAGATGTAGTTGACTCAGGGGCTCAGAGGGTTAAGCCTCTGCCTTCAGCTCAGGTCATGATCTCAGGGTCCTGGGATCGAGCCCCACATCGGGCTCCCGGCTCAACAGGGAGCCAGTTTCTCTCTCTCTCTGCCTGCCTCTCTGCCTACTTGTGTCTCTGTGTGACAAATAAACAAATAAACTCCTAAAAAAAAAAAAAAGATGTAATTGACTCAATCATTCAGCATTCTATGAAGATCCTCAGAGAAGCTTCTCCTAGACCTCATTGGTGGTAAAATCTTCTCTTTGACAATTTTTTCTCCCATAGATAGAAAGGTGAACCATTTAGCTGTTTTGTTTTGGTTACTAGGAAACTCAGCTTAATCCACAGCCTGAATGAATTTATAGAGCTCCTGTGTTAAATGTTTCTTTGATCATCTTGCTACTCCATATTATTTTCCTTCTCTCTAATTTAGTTAATTTTTTACATGTTTTGCATGTTTTTACACCTATAGGAATGATGCGTGTATACCAACAAATAAACTAAGGCTGGAGATTTCATCAAGCATGGCATTCTGAAATTCTATCACATTTACTTGATACACAATAATTAAATGTCTAAAGATCACAATTTTTATTTATTTAAACTTCTAGAATGAAAGGAAATCCATTAAAAAGCTTGATCACCTCTTGCAAGAAGACAAAAAAAAAAAAAAAGAAGACATGAATATAAAACTGCAAGTTGGTAAATTGAGATTATTTTTACTTTGGAACAACTGCTATCAATTTAACTTATGCTTAATTAGGAAAAGATAACGCTTACATACGGTACTCCATCTTCCATAGATTTGCAAACTAAAAAGGATTTTGCTTATGATAGAAAACTGAAATGCCCATAGTGACTCTAACTTTTTTTTTTTTTTTTTCAATCGTGAGGATAAAAAGATGGATCACTCTGGGAGAAAACTTGGGGCTAACAATGCAAGTTTTAACACCTTTCCTGTGATTACCTATATCTCTGGCAGAAAAATCTTTTCTGACCCTATGGGTCTTTGCCATGGTTTAAGCCAGTCGGGACTTTTCAGAATGGTGGATAATCAATTTATCCTGATTAAATGCAGTTCCCATCTTAAATTATGCAAAATGTAAGGACCCATGGGTCGAAACTGAGGTAGAACTGAAACCCAGAGGCATCCTAGCAGATATGGAGACTGAGCAAGGGGAACGTGATTCTTAGTTGAATTGCTCTGAATAATTCTCCTTGCTTAGAAGCAAATGATGATGCATGCTGCTCAAGTCCAAAGAAGAAAAATAGTTTAATGATTTAGATTATGAACATCAGTAAGAAAAAACCTGAGACGTAAAGCCCCTTCGGTCGATAACAGGACAGTTTTGTAAACCACTTAAGGCTGTGATAAAATCCTACTTGACTGGCCCACGAGCAGATGTGACAAGTTGAATTTATTTCCTCTCTTACCAGGAAGCTTTGCAGGAAACTCTTAACATATGGTGCTTTTCGCTTCCATCTAGAGCTATAAATGTTATTGGAAAAGGATGTTCCCAGGAGCAGCGAGTTTCTGACGTCTCTGCCAAACGGAGTCCAAATGATCCTTCTGTGGTTCTGAATTCCCCGAGTTCTTAGGAGTTGGCAACCAAGGGTCTCTGATCTAAACACAGCTCACTAATTTAATTATTTTATTATAGATTTGTGGAAGCTCTTTCAGACCAGTGACTTAGCATCTGTATTGTATCTAGCTATACAGGAAGCCCGAGTTAGAAGGGTGTAAATATTTTGTTTCTTAACTGCTTTCGTTTGAAAACTTGGAAATCATTTCACACAGAAACCAGGCACCACAAACTGAACACAAAAGAATGTGAAATTAAGAGAAGTCAAATTTGCAGAAACTTTTCTTGTGTTTAAGCTTTTCATTCCATACATAACTGCACCATCTACCACTACATGGTGACGGGATGGTAAATGCTTGAAATGATTAGCAATCGTACGAAAATGAAATGTTGCTAAGTAAAAAAATTATTGACTCTGTTATGTATACTTTATAAGACCCTGCAAAGGGCTCAATACACACCAGAGGGTAAATCCTTATTTAGTGTCTTTTTGGGGCATTTCATTTTAATAAATTAGAAGGACAACATTGATACTTTGACCATTAGCAGTTTGCTGCTGGTAGAAGCAACACCATGATTGCTAAAATAAAACTAGGGACTCCAACTAGTTTATATCGTCCATGCAATGAGCTATGTTGAAAGGTCATTCAGTTTGAGACAGCAAAGTCATTGAAGTAAAATATTTGAAAATTGGCATTTTTAAAGTCGTGTTATAAATGATTATTCCATAATTTGGGACTGATCTTTAAGTCATACATAAATATATAAGACATGTGCATGTATCTTTAACACTTTATATTATTTTAATAATACTTAAGCACTTATTAAAACTAATTGTTTTTATGATCATGAATATTGGGTATTTTCTAGCATATTTTGCAGTTCTATAAATACATGAGATGAGTCCTAAAGATTCAAGTTCAATGTATGTGTGTGTCTGTGTGTGTGTGTATTCTGTACATAGGTCTCTATATACTTATCTATGCATCACTATATACAAACAAATACCTATCACATATCCAATGTAATGAATTTAGATACAATTTATCAGAAAAAGTACACACACACACTAACCTGCAGCTCTTATAGTAAAGTAAAAACATTCTGAAAATGTAATTGTAATTATAATTTAACACCTAAATTATCATTTGAATCTTTGAACTCAAAGTCTTAATATGCTAAAAGGGGAAGACAAAATTATAACCGTAACAATGCATTTAAAAATATTCAATTATAAAATTAAATGTTAATATAAACTAATAATTTATACACAACCCTTTAAAAGTCTTATTTTTGCTAAGTTCTTAATATTTCAAAATGAATAAACATTTAAAAATTATCAATAATGTTCACTTAGAATATCTTTATTTAAAAATTATTTCAATTTCATTTTTCTTCAAATGTGATGTAATCAAGCTCATTTTATCATTGTTATTAAATGAATCTCTCAACATAACACTTTCAGAAAAATCTGAGAAAATATTACCTTTTCTGTTGGTATTTGCCTTTTTCAGGAGACTACATCCCTAGCTTTAATTATTGTGAGCTTTAGAATTATTTTTTGAAAGACAAGTCCCCTACAGCAATAATAAAAAATGAGGACAATTCTAGATGCCATGTACCTATATCATTTTGTATATGCCATTAATCAGATAGCTACCAAAATTACTACTGAAATTATTTGCATATACAGCATGCTTTATCATTGATAAAATGTTATAGTTAATTTTTTTCTCTAATGTTTTACTTTCCAAATTATTTTCTTTAGTTTTAAATGAAAAAGGAAATTTATTGGACCCCTACCATGATATGCATTATGACTTCCCTAATTTAACTTTTTTTTCCCCCCGGTTTTGGTATTTCACTTGGTTCAAAAACTAATTGCAGGTTTTCAAAATATCCAAAAGAACAGTGGCATAAAAAAGATTCAGTTGTTGGGTATCCTCATGTAATGATTAAATCACCAAAACAATTTGATGGTTGACTGAAATTATTGGGTTGCAAAAACCTACATTTTTTTTTTAAAGATTTTATTTATTTACTTGACAGAGAGAGATCACACATAGACAGAGAGGCAGACAGAGAGAGAGAGAGGGTAGCAGGCTCCCTGCTGAGCAGAGAGCCCAATGCAGGCCTCGATCCCAGGACCCTGAGATCATGACCTGAGCCGAAGGCAGCGGCTTAACCCACTGAGCCACCCAGGCGCCCCAAAAACCTACATCTTAACTTATGTAGTTCTCTTCTTTAAAGGAAAATACAAAACAACTATACAACTGAATGTAGTTGAATCCAGCTAAAGAAAGAAGAAAGAAAGAAAGAAAGAAAGAAAGAAAGAAAGAAAGAAAGAAAGAAAGAAAGAAAGAAAGCCATTTTCTAAACTCATTGACATTTCAGAACTAGAAGAATGTTTGGATGTCATCTAAGACAAACCTCCAATTTTTCATAAGGTACAAATGAACCCCGAAATTATAAAACACATAGATTTTGAGAGCTGCAAGGACCATTACAAAACCATGGAATAAATTTATATCATGACAATTTGGGTGGTTTCATCCACACAGGTGCCCGAATGGACGAAAGTGATGATGATGTCCAAAGCCCCTGCATCTTGGCTCCTAAGAAGTGGCTTCATTCATGCTGCCACATGGGTTGAGTGAGGACAGTTGGAATAAAAAAGTAATTGAGATTTTATGTTAAAAGGGCAAAGATTAACAAGTCCAGTGCTCTCTATCAATAAATGAGGTCCGGAGAAGTAAAAGCAGTTCCCAATTAAGTTTGATGTACTTTTTAATTATGTGTTCTAATTCAATGGGGTAATTTGCCCACTTTAGATTCTGTTACCCAGGCAAACACAGGGAGTTCAATGGATTATAGAAGTTAATTCAAGGGAAGAATTTGAAACTTTACTGAAAAACAAATTTGGAACTTCACTGAAAATCACTCTTTACTTCTATGAATGTGAGTAAGTAATAATGACAAGTGTCTTTAAGTATTTACTAAGGTTTTCCAAGCTTCTGATGAATAAATGATATATGATTTTCCATAGGGGATGTATCATCAAATAATATCTGGCTAGTTCCCACTTTTGTTTGGTAAGTTATATCCCAGTCACTCTTCCCGTATTATTTGAATCTGCACACTCTCATGCCTCACATTATTTTTCTTGCTTTCCAAGTTTCTTCTGATTATCCATCACATTTCATTCATAATGACTTCTCTGTGGCATTTACCCTTATTAAAAAAAAAATGTTCTAGAAACCAGAAGGGGTTTCTAGAACACATTTCATAGAATAGGTTTCTAGAACATGAGGGGTACTCAGGGTACCATGACAGGTACTCACAGATGTACCCCTGAAAGTTTTATCAGCAGTAGTTTGTCTTGTCCTTGATCTGCAATATTGATACATGCACAAAAATAAAAAGCAGTCAACATTTTACAAGTAAGGTCAAGCAAAGAAATGTTTTTGTTATCCAGCAGAGAGAAAGAAATATTAATTTGCTAGGAGAATGTGTGGGAGGAGAGGAAGGGAAGAGCTAACATTTGTATTCTGATTACTAAGGATGACTTATCAGATCTTTCCATGACCTGGAAAAATCTACTCATTTCCCACCATTTTCTGCTTCCTACTCTGAATCTTTGTGTTTGCTCAGGCTATGATGACATTTAGAAAATTGTCTGTCTTAAGTCACTTTTGAAATAGTCATCCATTAGTGTCAACATACCATAACTGTGACATCTGGCAATCACTGGATGCTATATCCAGAAGAGCAACCTTCTCCAGCTTTACAATACTGACATATAAACCGAATTTAGCATCACTTACACACAATATCCTTTTAAAAAGTGACCAAGGGGAGTCTTAAAACCCTCAAGGTCTGAGGAAAATGTTTCTCTCACCATTAGCTTATCACACTCTTGAGTATTTCTGAATCTACCCTCCCTTTGTAGACCGGCAGCTCAGTAGATTGGTCCAAAAGGAAGTTTCCCATAGTATAGGTGGGAATTTGCACCCTCCTCTATAATCTGCCATAATCTTGACATGTGGAGAGATAGGCAGACCTGTTTGCTGCCATGCATTCTTGCCCCTGACCCAAAATGAAAAAAAATTAACGGTGGTATTTGTATTGCATCTACTATAGTCACATCAGTCAAGTTGATACTATTATAAATAAATATGTTCTTTTAATTCTTATTTTCTCTGCTTTGAAGTACTTGTTAAGATAAAGTTTATGCACTCAAATAATCATTTCTGAAAATTGATACTGCTTCTGTTTATCAAGTACAAATTGACAATTATATTTTAAAATTTGAGAGTATAATTAAACATGTATTTATTTTTGAACTAGGAATAAGTCAGCTGTGTAAATTAGCACCTGCCCGCTGGTCCCACGCACAAAAGAAACTGCTGAAGGGTTATAAAACAAAGGTGGATAACACAACCCTTCCTATAACCTTGGGTACCAAACTTGAAGGAACTCTGGCCTTGGAGTCAGAAGGCTTGCTCAGGGTACCCCCTTCAGCCTTGTACTCTCTTTGTGACTCCAAGTAAATTACTACACTGCTCTGATTTACCATTTCATTTTCTTTAAAAGGAAGTGACTCTGGTTTGTTGTGAGGATTAATGGAATTCTTGTGTGTGAAAGTTGCCTCCCTTATGAAAGCGTAAATTCAGCTGCAAATTTGAAAGATAGTTGTGAGTGACAGTGGTAAGACAGCAGATACCTAGTCCTTGTGACGGTATTTGCAAAGGTTCATACAAAGTTGATTTTAAAAGAAACAAATGACTCTAAGAATAACAGACTTCAGTTAAGGCTGATTCCATCCGAAAGCTTCAGACCCTAGTTTTGTCACATTTGTCCCTGTTCTTCCTCTTCTAATACTCTCTGAATGAAACTACAATAAACTCTGACCACAAACTCCTATCATTAGAAGTCTCTCATCTCCAGACTTCTAATGAGATCTCAGACGCATTATTACTCCTCCCCTCCCCATCCCTTGATAGCTCACTATTGTCTTAGTTCATCAGCCCCTCTTCTGGCCTCATTTGCTTGCCTAACCAGCCTTGACACTAGGGTCAGTCATTTTATTAGATTTTCACACTCTCTTGCCCCAGAGCTGCCGTTCCAATCCCCAAGAATGGGTAAATACCATCATTTGCCTTCCCGACTCCTAGTCCCAGGCTGCCAAACATTGCCTAAGAAAGTCACAGAGCCAGGTTGACTGGTTCCACTGCAGTTTCGAGCTTTCTGAAGTCAGCTGGGCTCTCAGTGCTGTTTGGCAGTACTTGTTCTCATGGATGATGCACAGCTCTCCGGATTCCCTGTGGTGTCAATTCCAAGATTTCCTCCCACTCTTAGGTTTTGTGTGTGTATGATATGATCACCTGGTTCTTAGAGAAAGTCAAGGCTGGTGCTTGATCTCTCTTTTTTTCTTCTCTCTGTGTGAAAGCTCAACTTTGCTTTCTGATCTCATAGGAAAGTACTGTCCCATCTCCCATGATAAGGATTTCACTAAGCTGACCCCTTCATTTTTCACTAAGACTTTATTACATCATTTCTTAGCATTTTTCCCCTGGTCTAGGCATTCCTTGGATTTGTTATTTTGTTTCCTTCCTTGAAAAATTGATTGAATGGTGAGTGTAGTTTACACTTAGTGTTTCCAATTTTTTTTTTGTTTTTGCCTCCCATTCACCCTTGCTTTCTACTCCAATAAGTAAATTCAAAGATGACTTTTCTACCCTCCCCATTTTTGTTCTTTGTAAAGCAATTGTTGGTATTGATACTGCCCTGTCTTGAAGTTCTCTACCACAATCCCTCCAAAACCATTCTGTCAGTTTGCATTTCATTTCCGCCGTACCCATAGTTTCCCAGATACCCAGGATGCAAACTCCAGAGCCATGTTCGTCTCCTCACTCTCCTCTGTGCCTTATGACCAATAGTTGATGTGTTTATTGCTTCCATGTCTGCAGTATTTCTCACATTTATACTCTATCTGAAATTATCCTTTCTGGAACTACTGAAGTAGATTAATATAATTTTCTCCTAACTTTTTCTCTTTCAAGTCTTTTTCCTGACAATGTTTTTACATCTTGGGATTATCAAGGTCTACTTTAATGTGTCCAAATTTTTATTCTTAGCTCTTTCTACTTTCATCTTTTCAAAAGGAGCTCCTTGTTCTTCTTCTCCCTATAAAACCTAAGATTACCAGCCACTTACTCTTACCAGAGGTGGGAAATCAGGGAGATGGGCAGGATAAATCACATGATGTGGTTTTGCCTCTCCAAACTGATGAAGTTGATACATGTAATGTCTGAATAAAAGAGTACAAAGTATTTGGATACTTGGATGTTTTCAGATTCTAAAATTTCAGTGAACTGTACAGGTGTGGTATATGTGATTTTCTGTGTATACAATATACCATATTTTCTGCATGTATAATATACTTTGATAAAATGTATGCATAATATACTTTTCTGTATAAATATATTTCAATAAATTTTTCTTTAAAAACATCAATAATGGGTGCCTGGGTGGCTCAGTGGGTTAAGCCTCTGCCTTCGGATTAGGTCATGATCTCAGGGTCCTGGGATTGAGTCCCACATTGGGCCCTCTGCTCAGCAGGGAGCCTGCTTCCTCCTCTCTCTCTGTCTGCCTCTCTGCCTACTTATAATCTCTCTGTCTGTCAAATAAATAAATAAAATCTTTAAAAAACAAAACAAACAAACAAAAAAAACATCAATGAGGACAGGGTTAAATGAGAAGAGGAAAAGATGGTAACATACAGTCTGAGCAACAGGCTTAGTAGGCTAAAATGAGCCCTGCAAAAATTTTTTAGCCTGATTCACTGATTTATTCATTGAATGCTTTGTTTCATAGAATCCTTCCAAACTTCTGGTGCCCAAAGTAGCCATAGAATCTCCAGGACACCTAGATTATCCATATTCTAGAGAAAATTTTATATTTGGCCAAAATGTATAACTGCCCTATAGTTAAGACTATTTGGAGGTTCATTTGCCATTAAAAGCATATCTGAATTTATAGTATTCTGTGTTTCCAAAAGAAATTGTAAAATGACCCCAGAAAACAACTCATCAGATGGCAAGAGTCAAGTTGTTAATACATTTGTTTTATTTACTTAGACATGGATATCAGTACCATTCCTAAGTTAGGAAAAAGAAAAGGAAAAAGAAAAAAGAAAAAAAAAAAAGAACTCCTGAGCTATCTGTCCAAGTCCAAGTTCATATTTCAGTGCAGTTCCAGGGGTCAAACAGAACAGACCTAAGTATTGATTCCAGCTTAGCTATTTACTTACTGTATGACCTGGGGATATACCCTGAACTCTATGAGTTTCATTTTCTTCATTTGTGAAACGAACATAACACTAACTACCTTGCAGAAAAATGGTGAGGATGAGACAGGATCCAAGCAATTTGAATAATACAAACATTAAAAACAACGCACATTTAATAAATAGCTATTATCTCTTTGTCTCTAGATAAGGTACCTGGCTAGATAAATTGTTAAAGTCCCCTCCAGTTCTAACTTCTAAACTGTCTGTTACCACTACTATGGCTTCCTTTTCCTTACTTACGGGGCCCAAGTAATATTAAAAGGTGAAACAGCCAATCTGATTTGTCTAATCTTAATGATCTCATGGTATCAATAGACATTTGGGAAACTAAATTTTGGACATGAGTCTGTCCCTAAAACTTAACTATTCTCCATTTCAGCATCCTCAAAACAGCACGTGAAATTGGTTTCTGTTCAAGTAGAAATTTTTAAGGGATTTTTTTTTTTCTAATTTGTCATTTGTTTTTCACTCTATTTTGTAATTCCTTCTGATCCTTATTGCTAGGTTGGACAAGAACCAAAACTAAGGTTAGATGAAAAACACTCTCAGGAAATGCAGGTTCAGGTTTTCAGGGTCAACCCACTTAATTTATAAGGGAATCAAAGGTAAAAGAAAACATAGAATGTCCATTGTAATGGAGGCTGTAGTATGTCACCCAGTTTCTTTAGGACCAAGGCACTCCTTCTCCCAGGTATTAGGAATGTTGACTGCTGATTTCGCATGGCTGAATCCCTTTCTGACCTCCTCCCTGAACACAGCCTACTGTTAGATTTAAGGTCACTGGGTTGGCCTTCTTTCCTTAATTCAAGGCAACTCTAAACCCTATCCCATCTCCAGAGGTTCCCATGGAATTGTCTGAGGTTGCTCTTGTAATTTTTTCTTCTACCCAATCTTATCTCCTTCACCTTGATGGGTATTGTTGCCTACAAATAAAACATCCACATGCAATTCTCTTTTTTAGAATCTGTTTCCTTGGAAACCTGTTTTACCACATCCATTATTATCAAAATATTGGAAAATAATTGGGAAGACATTTTCAACACATAGCTTTAAAATCAGACACTCTCTGCCAAAGCTTAAAGTTCAAAATCAGCCTCCTAAATATTTTGAAGTGACCTTCCTCCATATGACCGTATTAACTCAGTCAACTTCTACAGACATAAGAAAGAATGTAGAATTCAAGATATCTATAGAACCAGAGATCCTATCTATTACAGCACTTAATATAACCTAGAAGACCTGTGAGTAATTGGGGAATTTGACCCCAAATTTGACTTTCTAAAACTTGCCTGTAGTTGGAATGTAGGTCATGCTGATGACACTATGTAACTTCACAAACTCCATGATAAGATGTTGTGCTCACAGCAAAGGGACATGCCTGAGAATCCCATGGTAGCCAAAGGAAAGCGGCTGCAGCAATTGGGTATCATGGGTAAACAGAGTATTTGATAAATGAGCTAGTGCTATTCTCATTTCTACCCATTCTGGATGTATACCCACCTGGTAAGATGACTCCCCTTTTATTTGTCAGATACCTACTCAACCAGGGCTCAGAGTGCAAACATTCGGTGCTCATACCAGGGAGATAAAGTATCAGCTGAAGAATGATCTAACCACTTAACACAACTCCTTATACCTCTACTTAAGTACACAGGTGAGAACGTAGCTCATCAAAACCTACTGGAGAATAACAGTCCAATGATACAACCTAGAGAAGCCTGAGGCATAAACTAAATCTCTAAATTAGGTGTTCTCAAAGTTTTTGGACTCAGGTAGCCTTTACATTAACAGAGGAGTCTAAAAAGCTTTTTTTTTTTTTTAATGGGAGCCATATGTCTCAATATTCACCATATTGGATATTAAAACTGAGAAATTTTCAAAATATTTATTTATTTAAAATTGTAATAATAAACCCAGAACGTAACATAAATAACATTCTTATTAAAAATATTTCTTCACAACAACAAAATATTTTGAGAAGAGTGACATATTTCCTTTTGCATTTCATCTTTTGTAAAATGCTGTTTGGAAGCATGTGAAGAAAATCTGGCCTCATACATATATGTAGTTGGAAAAAGAAAGAAGTATATTTCAGTAGATAACTATGAATATTCTTTGAGATTATACCATTCCTTGACATATGTTAGTTTCTTAAACTTATTTGCAATATAGAATCTGAAACCATCTCATAAACTCTTCATACTCTATTAAAACTATCTGACAAAAAAAAAAACCAACAAAAATAAAAACAATAGCAAAACTATTTGGCTAACTTGCACTTTGAATGGATCTTTCATCCATTCGTGATTCTGTAACATAATATATTGGGGGTTTGTAAAATATTGATTCATAAAATAATGCAAATTGTCTGAATGTTGATACATTTCCTATGTAATAGAAAATGATTACATTGTTTTTTTACATTGAGGACCTCAAGGAACATGATGACCCCCTTTATAGTTGGGTGCCACTGCCTTAATTCCTGCTAGGGTGCCATTAGTTTTATCCACCATTGTTTTTATATCACCCAAAAATTATTTCAGTGGACATGACAAATAATATCTTACTATTTATATAAAAATAGTTTTGATCTTGCAGACTTCTGAAAATATTTCACCTATACCCAGGGGTTCTAGGGGTCACATTTTGAGAACCATTACTCTAGACTGGGGTTAGCCAAAGGGCAAAACCCACGATTTTGGGTAACATTTGGTGCTCCCCATGGCAGATGGGAGAGTACAGATTCAAATCCCTATTATCCTTCTCTGTTACTGTTTCCACCCAAATCATAAATGCAAAACTGGGGTTGAAAGTGGACATGAGATTAATGGATAGAAACATTTTTCCCTCTGGGGCAGCAGTGTTTTAAAATACGCCCAGTGAGCCTTTTTTATTTATCCTTCCTGAACGTAAATGTGACCATTCTGGGGGGGGGGGGCGGGGGTGTGCGGCTGGCTCAGTCTCATCAGCCTGACATCAGGTAAATGCCAGTCCCACTGCAGTCTTAGATACTCGGAAGAAAAACTATGGAACCAAATCCCTTCATAGAGTGTTTCTGTATAGAACAACTTTTTTTTCCTTCCCCCTAAAATGTTTCTTTTCTCTCTTTTTGTTTAAAGATTTTGTTTATTTATTTGACAGAGATCACAAGTAGGCAGAGAGGCAGGCAGAGAGAGAGGGTGGGAAGCAGGCTGCAAGCTCCCCACTGAGCAAAGAGCCGGGTGCGGGGCTCTATCCCAGGACCCTGGGATCATGACCTGAGCCAAAGGCAGAGGCTTTAACCCACTGAGCTACCCAGACGACCCCCCCCCCAAAATGTCTCTTTGTATCTAATACAAATGTACAGCTGCAGTGTAAATGCCCCCCGCCCCCTTCCTATCTCATTAGTTCCCGGTGGAAGAGCTAGTCAGCGTGCTCATTATAATAGCCGGGCATCTATTTAAACCGATATTAAGTCCCTCTTTAGCCTCCTTTCCTCAGCCTAAACAATCCTAGCTATTAACCTTTCCTCTCAGGTTCTATTTTCCCACCCTTTTATCATTTTTGTTACTTTTTGCTGGATTCTCTCCAGTTCTGCTACATTCCTCAAATTGAGAACAAAACTAGACACCATCCTTTATTAAGGTCTTTGCTAATGCCAATGCGGAGGAAATATTACTTCCTGGAGCTGGCATGTCATACTCTTGTTAATATATTACCATCGCAGCCTTTTAAATAACAGCCCTGTTTTGCTGACTGCCCTTCACTCCTAGGAGGGCAGTCGCTCCCGACTCTCTGTTGTAGTCATGCTTAGGCAGACAGACCCTATCTTTAATCTCTGCATTTTGTTTCTGCCTTCTGATTGTCACATCTTGCCCTTGCTCTATTTTACTTTCTCTTAGTTATTCCTGCCAATTTCCCTAATTTATCAAGCTCACACTGAACTATTCCCGGAGTCTAAGATGTAAGCAATACCAACCACTTAATGTCATCCACACATGATCTCGATTCTATCATTCTGGACATTCATTTAAAAAATACCACTTGATTTGGGGCACATTATTATCTGGTTATAGATAAGAGAAGTGCCATAGCTAAAATAGGCTTCTCAAGGTCACTTCCTTCCTACTTTTGCACAACTCAGAAAGTACAGAGCTGCCCATATGCCAGCAAAGATAGAAATAAGGCAAATCCTAGTTGTGCTATCTTTTAGAAATCCTACCACTGAAAGGAATATGAAGATGAGGTGGGTTGCTGCAAAAAGAGACCAAAAAATACAGTTGCTTATAGAAATAGAAATTAGTTCTCTTTCATAATAGACCTTGGGTAAGCAGGTAGGTCAGAGGTGAGGACCACACGTTCATTCAGAGATGCAGATTTCTTCCATGCCATTGCTCTGTCACCCCCTAGAATATTGTCAACTGCATGATCCAAGCTGACTCTCGCTCAGCTCTTCAGAAGAGGAAATAAACACGAAGTCGCGCAGACTAGGGTCCTAAGGGCCAGACCTAGAAATGGTACATACCCTTTCCACTCAAGTTCCATCTCCAGGAACAGAAGAAGGTGGAAAGTGCGTGGATTTCATTAGAAGCTGAAAGGATGGATTTTGGTGGACAACTGCAGCCTTTGCCACCAAAAGGCTACCTTAACTTAAATGGTATGGTCTATCATGCCCAGCATGGACCCCACGGGCAGTCATGAAGTCATGAAAAATAACCCTTCTCTGTGTAACAATTTATGAGCTCTGCTCACGGGGCTTATTGTAAGCCTCTTTTAAAACCACTGTCCTGTAGAGGCCAGAACTCTATCTACACATGCTGTTAGCCCATGGTTTCCCATATGACTTCCATAACATGCTAAGTAGAACCGCCCTTCACTCTTTTCTCGAGTTGCATGACTTGAGTTTGCTTGAAAGTCCTGCAAAATGGGTTGGAGCTCAGAATTAGACTCGGTGCAGTGTATCAGTCATGAAAGACAGAACCTCAAGAATTTGGACTGTGTTTTAGGCTCCATTGTTCTGGACCTTAGGGGAGCCATTTGATTTTGCTATTTCAGTTTCATCATCTATAAAATAAGAACCACACCACTCTCTGATGCCTTCTGAGACCACTAAATAGAGAGAAAGGACTAATATTCCATGACAACGTATTGGTGTTACTCTAAGATGATCAATTTCAATCAGGTAAAAATAAAAACACTTTAGATCAGTAATTCCACCCCCATTCTGTTTGCAAAGCCTAGCATCTCTCTTTGGGATTAACAAGAGGGATGATGAGGGTTTGGATGGGATGCCGATAAAGTGATGGCTGGTTTCAATTACCTAAAGCAAATACTTTATTAATAGTTGCCAGGAACAGAAGGGCCCCATAGTCACATGAGAAACCTCAATTCCACAAGGGACTGGGCTGCTGATCACCTGGAGGGGCATTGCGGACCACACTCTGTGAGCCACAGCTCTAGGAATACTAAAAATGGATTTTCAAAAATCCTTTAGAAATGTGCTTGGCCTATTCTTTGAGCCGTTTCCAAAAACAATGACTGTACATGATTACTTTTTGCATGCTAATTCAGCTGTTTTATTTTTTCCCTCTGCCTTGGTCTTGCTTCTTAAAGTGTTCCTCAGAATGACCTGGGTTAGTGCAACCCAGTTCCACTGGAAAAGGGCAGTGTGGGCACACTCTAGTTCTTTCGCTTTCAATCTTCTTCTTCCTGTCTGACTAGCTCACCTAATTACACAGTAAGTCACCGATTCTATGACACAGGGAGGAAAGTCTTCCTGAGCTAGTCAATTGATGCTTTTATTTCACTCAGGGAAAACTTATCAAAGGAGACAAGGAGCCCTAAATGCAGCAGATATTTGATGCTAGTGGTAAGCTTATATTGTTGCCATAGCAACCTTGTCATTAAGGATGTTTCAGCATTTCCTATTAACCTCTATTTTCAGAGGTTTATAACTTCTTGGTAAAAATTCCCTCCAGGCTAAAATTTGGTATACATGATCTCAGACGTGCCAGGTGTCAGTGAATATATACATATATAGTATCCATTTTCTCAAAGAAAGCCTGGTGCATTTCCAAATGAATTATCTCATTTTTCATATGGTACAAATTCATTCAATTTAGTGTTAACTTGATTATTTTTAAAAGATTCTTATGACAACATGACTAAGCACCTGTACGATTGCGTGCCCGCGGTTGCTTTCTTTCCCTCCACCTTGCTAGTTAGCATGGTCACCATGCTTTATCTCAAATATCACTAAGGGAGACTTGACTGGCTCAAGATCAGTTTCAGATTCACCTAAACAGAGGCTGTTACAAGTGGACACTATGTGAAGCTGGAGTTTATATTTTACATTTATCAGAGTACGGGGAATAATAAAAGCAATCTCACTGGTTGTGCAGTGCAAGAGTGAGGAGGGATGAAAAGGCAGGGCTGAGGTCTGAACCCATTGTCCCTTTTTCTTTCCCTCTCATGCACAAAGCGACTACATTTCTCGTGATCACAAGGAAGAAGCCTGCAGTTTCCCAGGGATTAGAACCTTCCCACTGCAGAATTTCGGAGTCAGGTAACACAGTAGTAGAGGTTTGGTTTGGTTTTCTTCAAGAGAGTTTGTTTTGTTTTGTTTAGGTAATTTCTTCACCCATTCTTCAACTTTTTTGCGCTTTTATAACTTTTTATTCTGAAGCATTTTAAGCCCGGAGAGAAGTTATAGGAATAGCAGAGCGAGCGTTCATCTACCTCTTACATTAACCAATTGTTAACATTTAACTAAACCACTTGAGAGTTGTTAACATTATTATACTTCAGTATAGTATAATATATTTCAGCCTGTATCTCCTAAGAATAAGCACAGTCTCCTATGGAACCACAAGACAATGATCACACCCAGGATATTTCCCATTAATGCAATTATCTAAAGTAATTCTTAGGCAGTGTGCTCCGCTGTCTCACATATTCTTTGTTGCTTTGTTTTCCATCCAGGATCCAAGCAGAGATCATACATCACATTTAGCCATCACATCTCTATATTCTCCCTGAATATTAAAGATTTTTCTAATCAGTTTTAACTTTCATGGCATTGACTTTTTTGAGGAGTTCAGGTCTGTGGTGGTGGAATGCAGAACATTGCATTGTCATTTCCTCACGATCAGATTTGGGCTATGCACTTTTGAAGATTTTATGCATTTTTTTTCTTAAAATTTTATTTATTTATTTGACAGAGAGATCACAAGTAGGCAGAGAGGCAGGCAGAGAGAGAGAGAGGGAAGCAGGCTCCCTGCTGAGCAGAGAGCCTGATGTGGGGCTCAATCCCAGGACCCTGAGATCATGACCTGAGCTGAAGGCAGAGGCTTAACCCACTGAGCCACCCAGGCGCCCCGATTTTATGCATTTTTGAGAGAGAGAGAGAGAGAATGAGCTATGGGGAGGAGGAGAGGGAGAGAAAGAGAGAGAGAGAGAGAAACAGATTCCCCACTGAGCGGGAAGCCCAAAGCGGGGCTGGATCCTGGGATCCAGAGTCCATGACCTGAGCCCAAGGCAGCGGATTAACTGACTGAGCCATCCAGACACCATGGGCTAAGCATTTTTGGCAGGGACGCCAATCTGGTGATACCAATAGGAACATAATGCCATTTTGTCATTTTGTCCCATTATTGATGACTACTTTATTTCTTGGGTTAAGTTTCATAATTCCTTTTAGCCCATTTTGTGTTTTTAATATATTAAAACCATCCCCTTAACGATCATTTATTCACTGCATTAGAGTTGTATTTGTGTATTTTCCTTCATGCCATACGTGTGTACATTTAGGTGTATAAATCCTTACGTGATTTTTTAAAAACTTCTTTCAATGGGACAGATTCCCGGAAGTGAGATTACTGTATCAAAGAGTATACTTTGATACAAAGAGTATCAAAGATACTGTATCAAAATATGTGCCCTTTAATTTTAATAGTTTGTTTGCTTGTTTTAAAGGCTGTGTGTCTGCACACTCACTGCCAGTGTGTGAGAGAGACGTTGTTCACTTGCCCAACAGTAACAGTATTCTCAGTTGCTGCAGTGCTCTCCTGTGTAATAGGTGTAAAGTGAGGATATGCCATTAACACTTATTGCTTTTTTAGATTGACATGTTTGGGCAGCTTTGTAAGTTTATCGGCCATTTTGGTTTACTTATCTATGAATTGCTTCTTCACATCATGGGCTTATTTTTCTAAAAGAGTTTTTTTGCTATCTGGTGAATTGGTGAGGAGTTCTCTATATATTACAGGATTAAACCTCTGCCTTTCTCTGTATTATATATATGTATTTATTTATGTTTGGCTTATTGGTTTTATTTATGATATGACTTGCCATTCAAATATCTTTAGAATTTTTATCTAGTCAAGTATGACTTTTGTTTTACAGCGTCTGCATTTCCAGGGTTAGAAAGCAGACCAATCCTACCCCTGGTTTTTATATGTAATCTATACAGATGATTTTGCAGAATACTTTTCTAATATTTTTAAGACTTCAGCATAAGTACGACTAAACTTTATGAGGAAAACATTGTGTTTAATATTATGATCTTCCAGATGACTGGTCATGTAACTTTTTTTTTTAATTGCACAATTTGTTAAATAATCTTATATTTTTCTACTGAATAGAAATTCCCTGTTGATCATGTCAAATTTCCATATGTACTGGAATCTATTTCTTCATTTTCTTTTCCTACCCACTGACTTGTCTCTTTCTATGCTTATAGCATGTTTATATGAACAAATCTTTTCCCATTTTAAGATATCTATTCTGGTTTATTGTTTATTTAATTCACACCTGTCTCGGTTATTTCCTTAGATTGAGATCCTTAAGTAATTGTTTTAAAAAGCATTTCATATGCACAAAAATATTTTTTACCAAAATAGGTGAATAATAATTTGTCTGTTTATAAAGCTACTGGTTTGGATTTCTGCTCCTTGGAAATCTGTAAGATACTTATAGACAGTTTTCTTTGTTATAACTTGAAATGTTGCAGATGAGAAGACTGATTCCAGACTGATTGCCTCTGTTAGAAACTTGTCCTTTCTCTCAAGAACTATATAACATGTTCTCATTATTTTTAGAATTCAAAAAAATATTACCTGTATATATCTTTATGTGTGTCATTTCTAATCACTCCTTTTTGGAACACAGTGAACCCTTTCAATTTATAAGTTCAGTTCTCTTTTCATCTTGGAGAATTTCCTTATTGATTTGTTTAATTATTGCCCATCATCCATCTGTTCCTTTTTAATTTACAGTTTGGGAATTTTGATTAATCTCATGCTAAGTTTCCTGGATCTATCTTGTTAGTTTCACATTTTACCATTTCATCCCATCTCCCTTCCTTTATTTCTCTTTTTGGAAAAAAAAAATTATATATATATATATATATATATATATATATATATATATATATATATGTATGTCATGGGCTTATTACTAACCCAGAAGTTCTCCAAATTCCTTAGTTTAGCATTTGTATGGAGGTTCCATTCCATAGGCATTATCGGTTAAATCATTGGCAACTGGTGATCATCTCAATCTCCAGCCCCTCTGAGCTCTCCAGGGATTGGGAGATGGGGCTGAAAATTCCAAATCTCCAATCATGTTGTTGGTTTCTCTGGCAACCAGCCCCATTCTGAGGCTACCTAGAGGCCCATTAGAGTCACCTCATTAGCATGAACTCAGGTATAATTGAAAGGTGCTTGTTAAAGGTAACAAAAGATGTTCCTCTCACACTGTCTCTTAGGAAATCCCTCACTCAGGAATCAGGGGCAGAGACCAAGTATATATATTTTTTCTCAAGTAACAAACATATTTTCCCCTATGTACTATATTCTACAGAAATTCCTTAATCTATAGATAGGCTTCTATGTCGACCAATAAGAATTTAACCAGCCATAGATGTTTCTGTAATGATGCAGATTGTTTTTCCTATATATAAATCAATTTTAATAATATTTGCAAGATGGAGAAGTAGATGCTTGTGTTTATTGCGCTCAGAAGTTTAGGGTAAGGCCAGGTGTTAATGTCTATGAGAGATGGACATCCCCATCCTTTTGTATTCTGAGTAGTCCCAGTTTCTCATATCACTGCTGAGTCCTAGTCCTTGTTGGACTGTTGACTTACTTCTCTTTTATCCTCAGGCTAGTTTAGATTTCTTAATGAGGAAGGACTCATTTCAGAGAGAGAAACAAAAAGAGAGAGAGAGAGATTGTTTAGTAATTCCTGATTGTGTATCTTGGGCACAAACTCAGATTTAGACTATCCTGAGTCTAGACCACTGTGGTAATTAGTCTGAGTGTCTACACATGTGTGCGCACGCACACACACACACACGCACACATTTTCCTAATTGGTATTACTGTTACAAATTTTTTTATTTTCATCTTAGTCACACTATATTGTATAGAATATATATATATATATATATATATATATATATATATATATATTTTCTGAGGACATGGGGCTCTCTCCACAGAAATGGAGGTTGAATGGATTGAGATTCATAATCATACACTTAAGGCTGATCATATAAGCTGTCTTAAGATATTATCTTTTTATAAGGACTTATTATTCATTTTGTATCTCAGTGTTATAACTGTGTCCTAATCATGACTCATGACTCAAATTTACTTCTTTTGACTCCTGCCACATTACTTCCTATAATTTTTTTCCCCAAAGTTTGAGGTAAAAAGCTGACTGTATCTAAAAATCTTTAGTATTACAGTGTTGACCAGTTTCTAGAAACTAGCAATAACATTTAACTATTTGAATTAGCCTATCTGCCAAACAGGATACTAATTAAAAACTAGGCTTTCTGAAAATGACTTTTGGATGTCCATTGATATTGGGATGTGACAGGTGAGAGACTGAAATATTTCCTTATGTTAATCAAATTACATATTACTTGATACAGTTGATTCTCTGTCTCGTACATCTGTCCTAAAAAATTTTCTTGATTGTGCAACTGTGATTCTAGAATTTTGAGGTTCAGTGCCGTTTTTGCTTTCTCGCCTTATTCTAATAATTATTACGCTTTGAGCTGGTCAGTTGCTGCTCACTTGTACCATTGACCTAATAGTTGGACAATGAGGATGTGAATAATTCTTGTCTCAGACACAGAGGTAACAATTTAAATCTGGGGTATAGCTTAATGCTAAATTATAAAGTTTAAAACCTCAGAATACAACTGTTATAAATGTATTGAAGGATTAGGCTACATGTGTTAGCCCCAGAGTGATATCATATTCATCATGAAACTGGCAAACATGGGTTTAAGTCTTTAATCCCCTATCTCCAAGGACATTAAAGTGGCACCAGATCACAACCTTCTGCAACACTTCTTCTGTCCCCCTCTGTTATTTTGTATTGAATATTTTTTGCCAGACTCAGAAGTGGTGTGGACTTGGTAAAGCGGTTTGCCCTCTTCAATGTGTGGGGGTATCATCCAATTGATTAAAGGCTTGAAGAGAACAAAAAAGGGGGGAAGGAAGAATTTGGCCCTTCTTTCCTAATTGCTTGAGCTGGGACATCAGCCTTCTTCTGTTCAAGATACTCCAGGTTCTTAGGCCTTTGTAGTTGGGCTGAATGACACCACCAGCTCTCTTGGGTCTTGAGCTTGCAGATGGGAGATGATGGGATTTCTCAGCCTCCTTCATTACACGAGAAAATTCCTTTGAATAA
Organism: Mustela nivalis; assembly: GCF_964662115.1. Taxonomy (NCBI): domain Eukaryota; kingdom Metazoa; phylum Chordata; class Mammalia; order Carnivora; family Mustelidae; genus Mustela; species Mustela nivalis. The sequence goes on along the minus strand of NC_139029.1, from coordinate 67,298,719 downwards.
GTCTGTAGATGATAGCTAGCTAGCCAGTGAGATAGATAGATACATACATACATACATATGTAGAGATAGAAATACAGATATCTCCTATTGGTTTTGTTTCTGTGGAGAATCTTAATACACCACTCTTAAAAATTTTACTAAGGAGGAAATGAAATATTTTTTAATAGCTAACATGATTTCTGCACAGTTACATCTGTTACTTCTAAAATGTGCTAACTGAAATTACTGGTTTTATGCTTTGGCATATAATCCAAAAGCGTTGAAATTCCCAGGCTCTAAGTACCACCTCAAAATTTTTCATACACCAGATCTTTAACCCTCACTAAGAACAATACATAGATCTTAGCTGGAAATAATGCAGGGATGCTAGAAATTTTGAAGTTTAGAAATTCCAAAGAAGAATTTTAAAACTTGAATTAACAACCATTATCTGCTAATTAATAAACAATTATGTAAATAAACAAATTTAGTAACAACATTTTAAGATAGTCTTGAGTGTAGAAAGCCATGTGATAGTCCTCAAAGAGCCCTACACATTTCTGATTTCCTGGATTCAAGTCTCAGTTCCTCCAATTTAATTACTAACTAATCTTGAGCAGGTTGTTAAATCTCACAGAGTTTTAGCTTCCTTATTTGCAAAATGAAGAAGATAACATTTGCTTCACATGTGAAACTAATGCACAGAATTACTGTGGATGTAATTTTAATTTCTTTACTCTCTGCAACATTTTGAGTCAGTTCTTGCGTTGTTCCTATGTCCTCCTGTCTACAGAGACTACCTTGTTTACTTCCCAAAGGTAGGGATCTCCTCCCTCTAAGTTGTAGAATCAACACACCTAACAAGGTTTCCTTGTTCTGAAGAGAATGGGGAAGAGAATTCTAGAAATGATGTACTTTCCGTTTTCTCTTATTTTTTTAACTATCAAATCTGAAAATAATCCATTAATCTGCTTTGTTATCCGGTGATTTCATTTAAGTGTGTGAACTGAGATGGTTCTATTTTCAGCCCCATGCCAAAAATGTATTGCTGAAACTTGCAAAAGAGCTCATTGTAATTATCTCCCTTGTATAACCTGACCAATTAACATACAGTTGCAGTATTATATGCAGATATTTTAATATTTTCCAGGTACTTTCCCCCCATGCCTCTTCCCACTATTTTAAACATTTTCATACAAATTTTAGACTTTCAAATTTTACTTTTAAATCAGTTCTCCACAAAAAAATAAATAAATAAAAAATAATAAAAAAAATAAATAAATCAGTTCTCCCTGCCACCCACATTAGACTACATCCCCAATTTTCTAAGGAAAGGTAAATTGGAAAAAAGTTTACATATGTAGAAACCATATATAATTACACTTTTAAGGAATATTTTTTTTTAATCTGTCCCAAACATATGTGAACCTAGTAGACTCGGTGAGGTTTGGGCTAACCGAAATGAGAAGACATTCTTGCTCTCTCATTTTCCACAGATCAGCTAAACTTGTTGGTAGAGCCTTTTATATATGCCTGTAACTGTACCCCCCGAAACAATTTCAATTCTTCACACAGTTGCCACTTGTTTTTCCAAAATACTGAGCTCTTCACTGGTCTGGACTCCAGTCACGTGTCTCTTTAATCGGGGCAATGTTTCTAAAACACAAATATGACAATTTCACTACCTTCTTTCAGTGGTTCCCCATTACCCTGAAGATTAAATATACCTTGATATGCGATTGAAATCTCTTCATATAGCTGGATTTTCTTTCCATCTCCCTTTGTAAACTCTCTCTTTCTCCTTCCTTTCACAATCTATCCCCTGCCCAGTGATGCTAAATACTGTCCAGTTCCTGTAGCATTCCTCTGGAAAATATCACACGCCTATCTATCCCCTTGAGTTGTGTAAGCACCTACTTCTTGGGGATGATGTTACCTACCCTGGGTAGATTTCTTGAGTTTCCTGAGCTCATTAAGTGTCCATGTTCATGCACCATATGCATATAAACTCCAGAGTGCTTGTTTATTGCTCTGTCTACCCACAAAACCATAGCTTTGTGTTATTTTCCTCATTGTATCTCCTTAGGATAATATCCATCCACTGTTTACCCTCCAGATCCCTTCAACACCCCAAAAATCCGTGTCCTAACACTGATCCCTATGGACTGTATCAGTGGGTTCTTTTGCCATGACTTTCCATTGGCTTCTGCTAAAGGAAGATCCTGACATGAGTTTGAAAAGGTGAGGGGGCACCTGGGTGACTCAGCTGGTTAAGTGTCCAACTTTTGATTTTGGTTCAGGTCATGATCTCAGGGTTGTGAAATGGAACCTGGAGTTGGGCTCTGGGCTCAGTGGGGAGTATGCTTAAGAGACTTTTTTGCTTCTGTCCTCCCTCCCCCTGCACAAACAGACTTTCTCCAAAATTAATAAATTAAAAAAAAAAAAAAAAAGAAGGTGAGGATACCGTTGGGGGTTTGGTTCCCCCGACTGGTCTCCTTCCACTAAAGGCTGCAACTCCTTCGTCTTTCTTCCCAGGATCTGGCAAGCTCTCCTTCCCATTTCCCCTTCATAACTAGAGATGGTAAACAATAAATATTTATTTGATTACTTCTAATCAAATCATTTTATATGAAATACTTTTTTTCCCCGGTGCATATGTTTTCTTGAGTAAAGAAAGAAAATGAGTTTCCTCACATCTGATGGCCCATTAATTGACCGCTCTATAGAAGAATATTTTCCAGGCCATTTTTGATTCTTGGATGGTGTACAAGTTAATATTATATATTTTAATAATAATTTACTTTGATCTATAGCAAAAAAAATACATTAACATATCAAACCCATGGCTTTATGGGTAGCATAGATAACACATTTTTCTTATAGAATGCCATCAAGTGAAATCATTGTCAATTGAAAGAAAAATGAGTAAATAACATTTACTTATTACTGATAGCAGTGGATATGACAAACGTACGGGAGTATTTTGTGACTCTCTGCAATCTGGAAAGCACTGCAAAATAAAGGATTCTGAGGCTCATATAGAAAAGGTTGTGATAGACTGATGATGTCTGCCACAGACACTGGAAGGTTTACAAAAAATACACTTGCCAGCAGTGTGTCATGTCTGGAGTCTCACCTTTCTTTTACCCTGGCAATCCAGTGCAGAGAATTTCTAATTCGAATACCTTACCTCAGCTGCTTTATTGGAGCTGGATAGCCTAAGTTAATGCTGCTAGGTATAAGTGTGGGAAACATACATGTATTTCTGCCTTTGCCAGGAAACTATCAGCTCCTATTATTCCAGAAGTTGAACTGACACTCATTTAATTATCCCAACTGTTACAAACACTGTCTCCAATTACTAGCTACTAGCAGAGTAACAAACATCTTGAAAGAGTCATCAGTGTTATCACTGTAATTGTGTGAACAGAAAAGGTAACATTCCCATCTCTGGAGTCCACGACACCTGAAGACATTGTATGCTCAAAATTTTAATTTTGGTTAAAAAAAAAAAAATCCATAGATTGTTAGAATCCTGAAAATAGGATTATGAAATGGGAGAAACTTTGGGGGCAACTAAATTTTTTATGGGAACTGAATAATTAAAAACTATTTCTATAGCTATTCTCCTGGGTGGTGACTGGGTTTATGACTCTAGGCACACCATACTGGGATTGAAACATTCAGTAGGTCCAATTCTACAGAGACAAGTATTTTATTTACTTACTTATGTATAATTTATACCCCACCTGCTTCCAAAACATATGTTACACCAAAGAAAAAAGTAATAATAATGCACATTTGATCGGTTTTGGAAGCGCAGTAACAAGGTATATTAATTAATTATACTTAGTATTTCCATCCCATTTAGTTTGGCTAGGATCATCCAAAGACTACCACAGCTTAATGGATCCTAGGGCACCATCCGAATAAAATGGTCGATTGAAATACTTCAAGTTAAAACAAACAGACAAACAACAGCAGAACTCTCAGACCTGATTAATCCAGTTAGCATGTCTACACTGATTCAATTCACTCTACAATTTCATATATTTATTTGTATCTGGGAAGAAGCATGTATAGACAAATAGTTTAAGAACTCAAAGGGTTAAAATAGGGTTTTGTGGAGGAGGGGTGAGTATCTATTCAAAAGATCAGAAGCTCCCCCCCATTAAGTGACCCTCTAGTTTCTTATTGTGGTCTAACCTATTTACAAGAATAAAATCAGCCACAGCTATTCCCATTTTGAAAGACAAGAGCTTAGTATCCTAATGCTCTTTACTCTATGTAGAAATCCATTTCTCTCTTTGCTGTCTCTTTAGGAAATCTTTGTTTAATAATGCTCAGTAAATTAGGCCTCCATAGGCTTGCCTTCATCCCACCCTGCCAGCTTCTTTTCCTTTTTGTACCTCGGTAAAATATCTGCTTAGAGTCTCTGATTTGAAATGTTAATTAAGGTGGGCCTGGCCTCAGGTTACAGTGTACATCCCTTTTTACATGCAAAGAGATATGCTAACTAGGTTACTCGGAATCTGGGGGCCAGAAGGGAGGGAGGCTTCCAGAAGACAACAAAAGTCCATGAAGAAGGGGGCACTTCTCAGCAACTCTCTGGAAACCGTCCGTAAGGTAGTGTTGGCTAAAATGAGTTAATGTAGTAGTACACAGAAGGGTCTGCTGTTGATTGTGGCCACTTTTTTTTTTCCTTTTGCAATTTCTTAATGTTGAGTTTATATCCAGTTAACATAGATGTAATATGATTGAATTAGATATTCAAAAAAGCCAGATATCTGAGTAATCCTAGCTACTAATTTCAAACAGTTAACTAACATTGAATCTACTTGAATTCAAGACAATGATCTCAAGATTTTCAGGTTTCTGAGTGTGTTATTTATTTCAGATCTTCAGGGCCACCCTGAAAACCTCAAAAAGATGCCTGTATTACACTGAAAAGAGAGCGTCTGTTTCTCTGTGTGTTGTGATTCTGAGTGTGTGGGCATGAATGGGTGTGTGTGAAAATAGTGTGTCTGAGGTGTGAAAGCATTTCATAGACAGCTCTAGCAAGCTGGAGTTAGAAAGGCAAAATCTACATTTGAAAGCAAGGACACCACAGATGTTAACTTTAAATAAATCATGTAAGATGTAGCACAAAGAAATAAATTAATATTGTTGTGTAAAAAGTACCCTAAATTAGCCTCCAGAGACATGAATTGCAAAATAAATGCAAAAGTTACACCTTTAATTACTGTGGTGGAACCTTTGAGATTTTGAGACATTTATTTGTATAAATCACTTTCAGAGTTATTATGGAAAGTATTTTCCAAGTCTTTTGATTATAACGTTGTAGATGAGAAATCCTAGTTTCATTATTCTCATACTTGAGGTGTTTAAAGTTCTCCTGTCTGTTAGCATTACACTTTTCCTCTGCAGAGCTGTAGAGGACAGTCATTCCAGCACATGCAAAAAGAAAGTATTTAGTAAGAAGCATTTTCTCTTAGAGGTCAGTCTTAACTCCCCTTTTCCCCCCCACCAGTGAAACAATCTTTCCAACTTGCTTTATAGCAGGAGTTCATTGTGTGTGAACTATACGTGAACTATACGGCCTCTAATAGCAATAGATGCCATGGAATCATTCGGTTTTTGAATATAGCAGTCTGTCATGGATTTTAGTTTCCTCAGTTCTCCAAGGTTGACTAGTTCCCCCCTTCATGTTAAAGTCATTAAGGATAAAATATTTAAGTGAGTTGAATAACTGGTATTTGGGGCAAATGTCTGAAAAAAAGATAGGATAAAATATCCAATGACAGAGGAGAGATTGTGTTTTGTCCTGTCCACAGCTGCCCCCCCAACCTGTGCCCTTTATTAAGAATAAAGTAAATAAATAAGTAAGATGTGTTTGTGTTGGGAGGGGGTGGGGAAGGTTTTCCTAAAGATGAAGGAAAGCTCAGATGTTTATAACATACTGGCAGGTGACCCATTATACCGACCTCCTCCAAATTCTATTCAAAAAATCCATTTGGTTTAAATGTGAAGTTTCAGTCCACAACCAGGAAAAAGAGCCCCTTTCTGGAATGTAGTTAATGTTTCATTTTAAAGAAAGAATAACTAGAAATGTAAGTTTACGTTTTCGATGCCTCGAGAACTGCAAACTAATTTCTGACTGAGATTTAGAATTATTTTCTTTGAAAGTCTTTTAAAAATATTTTTCTTTTCCTACTGCATTATTTAACTGATAGCATGCTTTACAGAGCTAGAATGATTCTTAGCTTTACTTCCGAGGTATCACGGATAATGGGATAGCATTCTTTTGACCCAGCCAGGGGAAAAAAAAATAAGCAGAGTCTAATTAGCTTGTGACTATTTGGCACTATCTCATACTATTCTCCAAAAATGGAAATACAGTAAATTTAAAGAAACAGACAAAAATCCTGGAGTTATCCTCCCTTTCATTCATTTGAAGATATCATGTCAGCATTGCTTTGTAAAATACCAGGAGTCAAAGTCAAAATAATTTCACTTGATATTTCACAAAGTCAGTCATGACAATTGTCATCGACTCTGTACATCAGCACTACTCTTGCTTTCTTCTCGGCAGTTACAGGAAAATCTCATTCTAAAGTAGGCCACATTACCGGAATGTACAACCTTACTTTCCCCTCCGTGGTTTACACGGACTCCTTAGGCTCTTAACTTCCCCAGTTGCTGCTAATAATGATAGAGCTAGACTACTCCACTTCACAAAAAATATTTAAATAAAGTTTCTTCAAGCACAAATGAGATGCAGCATATTTACATTTTTATTTGATGAAGCCTGTTCCTGCTATCTTTGTTCTTAATTTGGTCTCAAAAGAATTAGCAGTAAGAGGAAAAATAGTCTGTAAATATGTATGAAATCAAATATAGAGGGTAAGCTAAAAGGTATTGACTGCCAACAGAGCTTAGCGGCAGGAGGCAAAATTTTCTCCATAGTTTTCTTCTTGGCTGGAAACACATTGCCTTCTATCTAGATTATTTAATCCTCAAAATGCACATCAAAGCTTCTCATCAGGTGGTGCATGTCTTTATAGGCAGTTGAATGTCAAAGATCTAGCTTAAAGATTTTTGAAAAATGTAAAAACATAATAGATCCCAGATAATAACACAGCAGTGGAGCTTCTGTCCTATTCCTGCCGGCAAAGTCCCAGCATCACAGGCTGTGGCTAATCTCTGTGGCAAGGAGAAGAGCACATTCTGCTGCCCGAGAATGTGTGACAGCTCTCCAACCGCTAGCAATGAGATGCTTAAACCGGGTTCCAGACCAAAATTAGCTTGTTGACAATCCCAATCTCACTCTACACCTGTGGCTGAGGAGAACTCAGAGCCATCAATGCGGTTCTACTCTCATGCCCAATTAGGCAGTGGAACAACTTATGCAAAAATGTAGCAGAGGCATTTTCTGCCCTTCTATGCAGAGCAAGATGTCGGCTTCTGCACCAGCGCTCCCCTTTCAGAATTCATTTTTCAATCTTTGGCAAGGACAAATTGCTTGTAATGATTACATCAACTCCTTTAAATGATTATATCATTGTGAGTTGAGTTTAAAAGCCCTTTAATGCATTTATTTTGCACTTCAAAAGTTGGCTTTTGTCTTGGAGAGACAGGGAAGCATATGGAAAGAGACAAAAGCCCCTATATTACTTGGACGACCCCACACACGGGGGACTGCGGGGTTTAGAAGGTCACATGCTAGGTGTAATACAAACTGCCTGAAATTGTCCCATATTGGGCTCAGAGTGGTATTCGTTTATACTGAAGATGTTGAGATAAAGAAGGGCTAGGCCTTCGCCTTCTTTTTTTTTTTTTTTTTTTAAAGATTTTATTTATTTATTTGACAGAGAGATATCACGAGTAGGCAGAGAGGCAGGCAGAGAGAGAGAGAGGAGGAAGCAGGCTCCTGCTGAGCAGAGAGCCTGATGCGGGACTCGATCCCAGGACCCCGAGATCATGACCTGAGCTGAAGGCAGCGGCTTAACCCACTGAGCCACCCAGGTGCCCAAGCCTTCGCCTTCTTATTGAAAGATGTTGCAAGAGGCTAAGTCGGAGTCAACATTTCATCCCCATCATAGTCATCATCATCCTCTATCTCTCTGCCTCTTTACGGAAAATGGCTGGATGGTTGTTCACATTAGCAATTTTCTCTAGTTTGTAGTTGGCCCACAGAATACTCTCTTACATATTTTTAAAGTAGAGAAAGGAAAATTAGCATCTCTGCGGAATGCCAGCTATCAAGCACCTCCCCTTAATTATGCTACCTCAAATCCCTTCCATAATCTGCCTGGCAACTAGACACTTCCAGCTATCTCCGGGGAGAGATCATTATAGTGTATTAATTCAAGACTCCTAGTGATCTGGGGCACTGTAACACCATGCGGCAGTTGTAGTAAATGCATTATTTAAGTCTGTAAAAGTATTTGGGGATGCGTTTTGGCATGAAGACACTACACAAAATAAAGTTTTATTTTATTAACAGAAGCGTGGGAGAAATGGGCCATGATGTTCCAGGTGCACTATTAAGTACGGCTCCACGTTTTGGCCAACTATCGCTTTTATTCCTCCTCCATTTTCCTCACGTGGCTGCCTAACTGCCTCCTAACCCTTAGCGGGAGAGGAAAACAAGCCCTTTTGGAGGTCCCTCCAAAATATCAGTGTTTTGGATGCTGTGGTGACACGTAGCCACAGTGTTTCCGAGATGCTGTATTCTTTCTCCCTCTGAACATTGCTCTACAAAGACAGAGGGAAGAAGAACGGTTAGGAAGTTGTGTATATGACAGACATCAACATTCTCACACTAGTGGCTATTTGCATCTCCGCCCAGCTTGAAAATGTTGTCTGTTGTGCCAACACAGCTTCCTTACTTGTAAAAAATGCTTCTCTCTGTTGGAGGGCTCAAAAAGATATTCTTCGTACAAAATCCCCTTACAGAAGCTCCAATCCCTTTGGGGCATATTCTGCCAGTTTATGGCGGTGATGAACTGTCATTGGTTCCTCCTTGGTCTGTGAGATTGGGACCCGTAGAAATGGCTGTGACCGTTACTTTTCTCTTTGGGGATTTGCCCTTTTTTTCATTTGGTTGGAGATTGAGACTGAGCTTTGTTACAGAGAATTATCCTGTGGCAGTGGGTTGGGGAGATAAGTCTTTGTTGAGACATAAAACACATACAGACAAAAGTGTGAAAAATTGAAATGACAAGGTTGCTGGGGTGTTGTTTCTTAAGTTTGGTCAAATGTTCAGACATAGGAAGTAAGGTACTCTGGCTCATTGCTGTGTATTTGAGTGAATTCGGTGTTCCCAGAGGGGAGTTACTGTATGATTGTATCATAGGCACATATGCCAAGAACTAATACAGTATCCAGTTGTTACCTTGTCTCAGTGTCTAGAATTAACCACCGCCTGTTTCCATTTTGGTGTGATAGAGAAGTAAGATGGATGCCATCTTACAAGAAGCTGGACAGAGGAATCAAATGAAAGTCAAGTTTCTTCGTATCTGTTTTCATAATTACACGATTCTCTTACTGTTCTGTGTGGTTAATACACATCACCATCTGTAGAGGTGCTATATGAAGAACAGAGATTATATTTGTCTCATTTATTTTGTTTATTCTCATTTGAGTCAAAAAAGACGTGTATTTTTAGGCCGCAGTTTTAAGGTCTCTGAAGTCCACATGAAATGAATTCGGTTGCTGTGCGGAATGTGTTAAATACTGAAATACTACAACACCACCAACAAAAACAATTAAAAAAAAAAACAACAAAACAAAATCCTCAATCTTAGAAAGAGAGCCTTATTTGATATCTACTTTACCTATCTTACAAGTTTTTAGAAATACAATCTCTTAAGTAATGTAATTTACCTTCTAGTAATATTTCAGAAAGTTGTGATTTTATTATGCCTTCCTAACCTCTGAATAACTTTGTTTTCTTCATAAACGTGATTTGAATCCCGTTTATTGTGATTTCAAGATTCTGTCAATTTTAAGACCCAGTATCAATAAGTACAATGGATGAAACATTTTTTAATCTGGTATATTTTATAGAAGGGTTTTTAAAAAAAAAATAAGGTAAACATACAGCAACTATTCTGGAAACCCAGAATTCTGTTTTAACAGAAAAATTCAAATGCAAATCTGGTGAACAGTAAATAAAAAATTAAACAGAAAATTATAAACTGACACAAGACACTGAAACTGTTTCTTTTGCATTGATGCAAATCATCAGATTACATTGAAATACTATTGAACACTAGAATTTCTTAGTAGAAATGTAAGTCCAGCAAATAAAAATAAGTACTGGAATAAAGGTTAAAGTAAGGCATATTATTGCACTAACATTTTGTGATAAATTAGTTTTTTGTATAACCTTTTTGCTCTTAAATTTATATGAATTTTGTATTTTTTTTAATTGAGAGAAATTACATTTAAAACTTTTTTTTTTTCTTTTTCTAAAACTGATGGTCTGAAATCTAAGAAGACCTAGGTTCTCATCCTCTCTTCGTTCCTAATTTGCTAAGTACTAACACTAATAACTATCAACCTTTCCAGACCTAGGTGTTTTCTTCGTTAACATGAGAAGATTACAATTAGATTTTCTAATCTTTTCTATTACCATAGTCTATGACTCTCTTCTCTATTTTGTTTTTGTTTTTGTTTTTTGGTCATTTCCAGGATATCTTTTGGAAAGGATATTGTCACCTTAAATCCCAGCATAGAAGATTCTGCAGTCTATTGTATTTTTAGTCTCTTATTTACTCACCTAATGAAATAACATTTCAGTGTTGCCAAGTCACCTCAAAGTGGTCTGAGGAGAAAAGCTCTATACCGATTACACTCGGTGTCAGAAAAAGAAAAATGAGACATTTATCGCTTCCATGTGTGTTCTAAGGATTATCATTAATTTTATATCATAATATCCGTTTCAAAATATGCTAAATCACTAACAAAGTAACTCTTTGTGACATTTAAGCTGAATAATTAAAAGTTATGGCAAATCTTCATTTAAGACTCTTAAATTTCCCTATAAGGCTTTTTGTTATATATTTTAAATCATTATCTAGTTACATATTCTGTATTTTACTTTGCGTTTATATATAGCTGGCTGAACATGAAAAATTAGTGAAATAAATAAGTCAAACAAACCAGAGATATAAAAACCATTCACTCTCAATTGAGCAATATTGATTATTGAGGAGTTGCTATTAAACTCTCTGTTAAAACTAGTAATTTAAGGAATTCGTATTTGTTATATCTTAACTCTTTAACATGTATTATCTAATTCACAAGGAAACCTCATGAGGTAGTATTGATATTCCATGATTCAGATGAGTTAACTAAAATCCAACGAAGTTACAATTACCTATCCAGGGTCACACAGCTAAGGAGGTTCCCAGCATGTATTTATGACTGGTGCTCTGACTCACTGGTCTTTATCTCAGCCTCATACAGTTTTAAAGGGTCTGCATTTACTGAAGTAGACAGGACATGCCCGATTCTCTAAAATAAAAAGGTTTTAGTTCTCTGATACAGATCTGGATAAATTTTAGGAAGTTAAAGAAAGGACACATTTTGGTAGGTTTTGGAGTTTTTTGTTTAGTTTGGGTTTTTGTTGTTGTTGTTGTTGTTCATTCGCTTGTTTTTAGCAGAGGGAGGCATTTTTAAGATTCAAAATAAATACCTACTGCCTTGAGAAAATCTCATTGTTATTTAAAAGCTGTCCCACAATATAACTTGCTCCTTTCCCAAGTGCGCTGATAGGACCAGGCGATGTGGACGGATGTGGGCTGGAGTGGACTCCTGTGAGCCTGCCTGCCTGCCTGATTATGCCAGCAACCGGAGTTCTAGCTGCTTCTCTTACCACTTGGCGACATTCGCTAGTTCTTGACCAGGGTGGTAGACTCAAGTTGTGCCCGGAATTTGTGTCATGATAGATAATCCGAGGATGCCCTACAGTGGGGTTAGCTGACAAGATTAAAATGTTCCTCCTTTTTCCACTTCACTTAGTTGCATTTTCATGAATCTGTTAGAGAACCACACAGCTTTTTTCCCGTTAACCAGTGAACCCTTTGAAACAGTGTTTTTTCCTTTATGTTTCTCATTGGCACAGTTCCTGTGAAACTTCCTTGTTTTTTGTTTTTTTTTTTTGGACAATTACCCCAAATCAAATTTGAAACTATAATTACTTACGGGAACCTTCTCTTCTGTAATTCTGAGGCCTCGCATGATTCTTCTATTTTGTTGCTTTATGCTAAATTTAAATCTAGCAAAGAAAATAAACATTGAATTGCCCATATCTCTATTTGGTAATATTCTTCTTTTATTACTAGATAGAAATGGATTGTTACGCTATTAATGTTTCCTTTTCTTAGCCATAGAAAGTTAATGTTCAGTTTTTCTCCTGTTTGGTTATTTTGCAAAGATGTGTAGAAGTTTCATTCCTGGTCATAACTTACCATCTCAGAGGGCAAGTTTTAGTCTTGTGCTGTGTCAGAATGAGCTTGGGTGTCAGGGTGAGGACAGGCAGACTATACCGAGACAAGACCTTGACTTCAGCCTTTCCACCTAGACTTAACATTGAACTGGAGCTGAGAAGCCCGATTCGCCTCGAATGAGGAGCGGGCGAGTACAATCCTATGGTGTTCAGCATTAATTATGAGGGCGGCAGTATCACTTCCTTTTTTCTTTGTACTTCAGGCATGATGAAACAACAGACGTTCACATAAAAGTAGGTGGTAGAAATATTAGGTCTCATGCAAATTAGTCACATTTGAAATATGGTCAAATCACTTTTATGGTAGTATGTTTCTTGCTTTAAATGCTATCTTCTTCCTTCAAACACAGAATTCAATGGATATAACACCATTACATCTAAAAATGACAATGCCTTGCTTCCTTTCTGACACATTTATCTTAAACAAGAATGAACCGACCTACCTCTGCAAATTCTTATGGACTCTACTGCTATATTCATATTGACCAGAGATACAAATAAATCCATATTGAGGACAGCGTAGGTGGATTTGTAGGAAAGATGATCTTACTGTGAATAGAAGAGCTGATAAGAAACAATATAGCTTAAGTCACTTGTACCAGGTGAAATAGTTAAAAAAAAAAAAGTTGCTAACTAATCAGGATGGATTCTTAAAAAGAAACGAAATTATGACTAGAAAGAGTATAGAACCTCTGTGAAGTTTCACAGGGTACAGCTTGCTGGAGAACGTACAGTCCCCTGAGACTGAGAATAAAAACCCATAAATGCACCTTCCCAAGTCTTTTCTCCTGACCTCACGCCAAGGTTAAGATAGAAGAGTTTTTTCCACGACTTTGAAGCAGAGTTAAGGCGAAAGAATTGGATAAAAACAGATAAGTGGGGGCCCTTCCCATTACTCCAGGGAAGAACCCGAGTAAAGAGGCCGACTTCTGTCACCCTCGTGCTCTCCCTTCTGCGTCTCGAGTTTGTGCTGTGATTATGGTGTGGACACCTTTAACTCCTGCCATTACGTATGCAAATCAGCGAATCCTGCCTGCGACACAGAAAGGGTAAAATGCTCGGGCAGGCTGGAGCTTCTCCTGTTTGGTTTGCACGGGCATTCCTCTGAGCGGCCCCATCCGCCGCCCTTGTCGAAAATAACTGCCAGAAAAAAGTAGCAGAAATTTGTGAAAAACAAAAAAGATTGCTGCTAATGCCCCATAGATGTTAAAGAATATTTGGTAACTGTCCGAGCGTGATGCACCACACAGGGGACACATTTCATTTCATTCAGGATGCTAGGGTAAAGCCCTAGCAGAAGAAGGACACGTTTTTCACTGCGTTCTGAACTGTATTTGTCACCTTTATTTTCCCTTCTCAGCTGTTTTCATTCTGTTCTTCTGCAACAGTAAAAATTATGACAGTCACAATTTTTTTTCAAGTTCATTAAAAGAAAGCTTTAATGATCTAAAGCACTGAGAAGATTTATATATTAAAAGTCTCCCTTAAAAAAAGCAAAACAAAAAACCTGGCCCCTATTCCAGCTTCTAAAAATGTGTTTCTGTAAATTATGTGATACTCTTCCCCAAGCTTTCACATGGACTTGATGGAAGGTCACAGATACATGTTCCTTCGAAGGCTCCTGCCTGCCTGTGTTCAGGACTGCTGCCACCTACCCCCCCAACCCCCTCAGGAAATGCTTGCACATTCTTTGAGCTAATTCATTAAATCAATCTTTATATTAGCAACATAATACGTTGCACAAACTCGAGATGGCCAGGTCATTAGTCCTGAAACAAATGACACACATTTTAACATGTAAATTTAGAAGCACACACTGAAGTGTTAAGATGCAGGTTGTCACAGAAAGCAAGCAGATGTCTAATGTGGAGACTGAAGAAAAAGGCAGCCCTTACTAATAGGGGCAAGTAAGGTAAGCCTTTCTTTCTGTGTTGTTTCATGAGGAGGACGCCGCCTCCACATGGAGACAAGCCAACAACAAAATGCACTGAAAAGGCTCAGGGTGTGTACACATCAGTGTGTATTGTCACTCTGGCCAGGAACTCAGCCAGACTGGTACCCTACAAATGCTGCGGGAGATCTCTTTATCTCCGCCAATGATATATTTTGTTTTCGAGATTTTGAAGCCTAAGCAGTAAACAGTCCACACACTGACCAAGGGGTTGATTTTTATTGTGTGACTCCTGCCAAGGAGGAAGGCTCCCTAACATTTCCTAAGGGTAGAGACCAAGTGTAACAAGAAGAAACAGGGGCACATGGAAAGCAAGAAGGCTAAACAGGTGAAGCAAAGGAGAGCCAACCTTAAAAAAAGAAAAGGGACAGTAAAAACAAAAGAAAAGAAAAAAAAAAGAACAAAAAGTCTGGGTTTAAACCAGTTTCCCTTTTCAAAGGAGATCGGTGATTTCAGCACTTGAGTGAGCATCAAGCCCCCGTGAGAGAAACACACTGACTGCCTTTAATTGTTAACCCTCCGTTACAGGAGTCTTTGTCATAAAACTAAAAGCTGTTTGACTTAAAGCACAATCTTTGCACATGAGATTGCACAGGTTGTGATGAGCCTGGAGACTTAATTACTTTCTTGCTTCAACTAAAGGGGATCCTCCAGGTCAGGCTTATGGCATATTGATGGGGAATAAAAGAAACCTTACAAAAAATTAGCCTCCAGTGTTCTGGTTTCCCAGCCACCTAGGAAAGCTTGATCTTTGTTTCTACTTTTTATAATTTCTTACTATTCAGGAGCAATATATTTACCATGCATGCCAATGCTGAGTAGGAGGGAAGGGAAAAAAAAGAGTAACACGAAAGGTTAGTCGGCTTACAATAACTGTGCTAAAATAATTTTCTGGAAAGAACCTCACCCCTCAGAAAACAAACATACACATGAACAAACAAAAAACCAAAAACAAAAATACCAGAAAAATAAACCCTGCTTTAAATCAGTGACCATACTTCCTAAAGTTGGAATATTACTTAATTAAATGTGTTTTCTTATGGAGGGCTGAATTTGTAATTCCTTGTCTGCAGTTGCTAATAGAAATCTTGTCTCTTCTATTTAGTATTTGTGTTCCTTGGGGTGAATTTGGGCAATTGCTTCGTCATAAAAGTGACATGTTCAGCAAAGGCTCATTTTATACTGTTGGGGTGGTTTTATTTTGCTAAATATGGAATAAATTTGGAGCCCAAAAAACACGTTCTTTGCAAAAATAATTACATAGTTCTAAGTGTAAATCCTCAAGACAAAGGATATGGCTGGAAGTGAATTCAGAGAGACAATGGATGGATGTTGATTTCACTAAGGGAAAACAGCCCAGAGTCACTGTCCCTATGGCTGTACTATGTCCATCACGCTCCCATTCACTATGGCCAGATTCAGTCTGATCAGCTTCTGCAGCATTTCTGTGTATTCTGAAGGAAGAGGCAGCATGTCAAGGCCTTGTCATCTCTGGTCAGGAGAGTAGTTTGTCAGGAGAGTTTGCAACTATAAAAGCATCAGTAACTCATCAGAATATTTGTTGTTTCTTTTTGACAAAAGAGGCAAGTGTCTGTCAAGAAAAATCTGGGGTTTCCTTGCCTTCCCTAAGGAACTTGGAGTCGGCCTTGAATAGCCGTAGACTCTAGAAACCTTGTGTGCAAAATAGATGTATTGATTCCTGTAGAATCTTGTTATTTGTGACATGCAACAGTGTAAGTCAACATGACTTCACCTATTTGTTGCCATGTGTGAGACAGAACGTGCAGCTTTCATTAACGAGGAGCACATTATATGCCCGGGCTTTCGGGAGGTCTCACTGGAAATCCACGGAGGCACAAATCCACACATAATAATTCGGCAAGAGACATTGCCTGCTTAACGGGGAGCTCTCTAAATGGTTAAATATCGATGTATTGGTTAAATGTTTTAAATTTTTTTCCAGAGCTAAAAATGCATACTCATGCTTGTAAACAAACAAATCAGTTGCTTAAGGGTTATAAGAAATTTAAATGCAAACAGCCCTTTGTAATGATGCCCCAGAGACTGACATCGTAGTCAATTTCTTGAGAATGCATCATTGTAAACTTAGTTTTTGCTTCTGGTTTCCCTAGTAACTGGAACAACATATTGTTCGGGACATAAAATAATATCCTATTTCAGCCACTGAGAATCTTGAACTAAAATGTAATTGATTTTGCATGAGGTACAGGATTATCGTGTCCTCCCCATTTCGTTCAGTGAGGTGTTTATTACAGCACAAAACGAAGGTACTCAGAAATATTTTTCAGACCAGCCATTTTGTTTCTAATCATCTCATTGCGAGCATACTAAAATTGCTAACTGTGTGGAATGTTATCTTCACCTTTAAGAAGGACAGATTATTAAACAGAATTATGCCATTGATAGGTATTTCCCAAACATACTGAGATAATGTTTATTTCTCTTATCCTCACATGCAGAAAGCAGCCTAATCTCAAAATATCTACATTATTGTTAAATAATAGTGATGCTTGTTTTGTGCAACCCATATGTAATTCAAAATGTAGCCATGTAGATATTCTAAAGCGAGGAAAGCCTGGTATTTAGTACAATGTTTCAGAATGAAATTTTCTGACAGAGTCAGAAAATTTTATTTTAATTTAGTTTCTGCAGCTGGCCTGCTGTACTGCCGGAGGCAAATTATTATATCTCTAGTGTCTCAATATCCTTATCTATAAAATGGGAATCATAACACCTACATCACGGGGCTGTTATATGGATAATTACTTGATGTGTGCAAAGAGCTCTGAAGATAAAATATGCCAAATCTTATGATTGTTTTAAACCACACACATAGCAGTGTGTTATAGGCATAAAATTAGAAAGTAGTTTAATGAGCTTAGAAAATTGGAGACCCCAGCTTTAAGAGAGGAGTATCTGGAGACTTAGCAAAGCTCTGTCTGTTTTACTGTTTGCAAATAGCATTTCCTAGAATCATATGGCAAGAGCAGAACTGTTGAGTGATTGATTTTTGATGATATCCTTCCTAGAAATACTGTGTTCCCAAGGAGGTGATAATATTATGCTCTGGGCACCTCTGCTCCAGTGAAATTTGTTTGTAGATTTTTTTTTTCTTCACCCCATTGGGAAATTGACCTCCTTCCTAACTGCTCTGTGGGAGATGTGGGGTTCTACAGGAGAGTTTCCAGATGGAACCGCTGCTTTCCATAATACCTTGTTAACTTCTTTGCCAGCAGAGGCTCAGTCTCCTGTCACACCAGCCACTGACTGCTTTTTTTTTTTTTTTTTTTTTTGTAAATTGGCAGCTTGTAGGAGTTTTCTGGTCTATGCCAAAGGAAATACCCTGGATATGAGGGGTGATTTTACTAATGTATTCCCTCATTCAACAAATATTGAAAGTCTGCTATGAAGCAGCTAATATTTGAGGCATGTAGGGATTATAAAGATGTGTTACATCATGGTACTCACCCCTCAGCTCTTTCCCAGCACAGTGGGGGCAGGTTACCTGTGTCCACTGAACCACTGTATAATGTGGAGAGCGCGGATGTCATAAATATCGTACCGAGCGCTCTAATTGTTCTGCGACTGGCTAAGATGATCAAAGATGAATTCTAGGATCAATGACATTTAAGCCGGGCTGCATGGAATAGGAAGGATTTCAAAAGCTAGTGAGAAGAAAGAGAAAAAAGGAAAGGCTATAAAAAATACAACACATTAGTGTATTTTTGAGACAGAAAAGGAAGACAATTTTGATAGATCTCAAACAATCCAGTTTGCTGATAATATCAGGTATGTGGAAGAGAGTAGCAGGTGATAAGGGGCGAAAAAGCCCTTTCTGTGACGTCATTTCCCATGAATTTTGTGATTGGTAGTAATACATCGAATTATTTATTGATTGAGATCACTTCATTCTCCCTCCCTCCGAGTCCACCCCGAATAGGCACCACTTTCTACATGATCCTTGTTCATTAAACATTTGTTGAGTGAAAGCAGGCAAGGACCAGGTTGTGGAGAGACTTCATGCCACACTACGGGGTATGAATTTGCCCAGGGAGTGTCACGGAGTTACCAGCAGTCCCTCTTAGAGGGGAAGAAGGGAAACAGAATATAGGGAGAGGTGGAACCTCAAAGTAGGAAAACCAGTCATGATTTTGTTGTTGTTGTTGTCAAAGGATGGATTAGAGGCTCTAAGCCAAGATAATGATGACTGGATGGAAAACATGTATTTCGGTTAAGCCATGATGTTGAGGCTTAACCGTAATACATGTTTCCCATCCAGTCATCATCATCTTGCGCTCCACATCATACATGGCACCGCACTCCACAATAGCACGGCCTTACAGGAAATTGGGTTCTCTGGGCACCTGGGTGGCTCAGTCGGCTTAGTGTCTGCCTTTGGCTCAGGTCATGATGCCAGGTCCTGGGATCAAGTCCTACATCGGGCTCCCTGCTCAGCTGGAAGCCTGCTTCTCCCTCTGCTTGCAATTCTCCCTGCTTGTGCACTCTCCCTCTCTCTGTGTCAAATAAATAAAATTAAAAAAAAAAAAAGAAAAAGAAACTGACTGGGTTTTTGTGGGCAGGAACTGATTTGGTTGGATCCACAGAAGTTCAGTGATAAATATGTTGAGTATGATATACTATTGGAACATGAAGGTAGGAGTGTCTGACAGATCTCTGAAAATAGACTAAATCAAGAGAAAATTAAGAAATAGAGACAGTAGGTTTCAATGCCATCCGTAGAGGCCTAATGCTGGAAAACCATTCATGTAGAGAGAGACCATGGAGAAACAAAAGGACAAAAGAGCCAAGAGAAAGCTTGACATTTAAGAGTTGGAATAAGAAACAGAACCAGGTAAGAGTAGATCCAAGTATTATCTATCAGAGACTCGAGAACAGAACAGGCATAGAATTTGAAAGGCTTAGACTGTCAAAATGGACAGGCTGATAGCAAAGCAAAAGCACAAGTAGGAAGAGACTTCAGAAGAGTCACTGAGTGTGATGAAAGTTCATTATTGATATGTAAGGGTTTCCTTTGAGCCGTTGGTATTGATAACTGACATTAAGTGATTAAAGAGTGAAAGAATGAGCATTGAAGAAGTGAATGCAATAGTTGTAAACCATTCCCTTCCAGAGTGAGAAGGGACTGGCATAAAAGAACAGGAGAATCATCTGAGAAAGCTGTTGGCAGACACAACTGCAAGGCTGTCGCGTTAGAGCTGCTGCCCGAGATGCACCATGCGCCACAGCTGTGTATCTATTTCCGATATGGAAATAGAAGGTTCTCCGGTCTGGTTGCATAGAACCCTGTCATAATTACTCCAAGTTCATGATTTCTATGTTTTTGATAGACACAAGCTCTTTCATAAACTCTCTCGTGTCTTTGTTCAGAACAGAGTAGTAGTAAAAGGAAGCACATTTCTGACTCAGTTGCTCACGTTCACGTTCTCAGAGAATGGTAAATTGGTACCATTGGTACCAAAAAAAAGGTACATTTTTTTTAAATGTAAATTAATCTAGATACCAAGACAACTGACAAATCTAGCATCAAACTCTCTGAAGAGAATTAGGTAATGTTATACGATTTTCTGAACTGTTGTTTTATAATCGACAATCGCATTCTAGTTACCTTTCAATATACAGGTTTCCTCCACTATCCAAAAGCAGCGTTCCTATGAAAATTTTGCCAAGTTGAAATGGTGTAAAGCAAAAAAGCAATTACATTAATTTGTATGGAATCATTTTTGAGCATTTAAAAAAAATTTTTTTTAAAGATTTTATTTATTTATTTGACAGAGAGAAATCACAAGTAGATGGAGAGGCAGGTAGAGAGAGAGAGAGAGAGGGAAGCAGGCTCCCTGCTGAGCAGAGACCCCGATGCGGGACTCGATCCCAGGACCCCGAGATCATGACCCGAGCCGAAGGCAGCAGCTTAACCCACTGAGCCACCCAGGCGCCCCCCCCCCCAATTTTTTTTTTTTTTTAAAGCAATCTCTCTTGGGCTTTTCTGATGCCTTAGGATACATGTTGCCAACAGATGCACAAAGTAAATCGACAGAAAACACAGAAGTTCACAGATGCAAAGCTATGGATGCTTGATGCGGGGCTGCTGAGTGTCCTTCCTGGGGAAGGAGCTTAATAGGGCCACTCTTGCTGCTCAGGGTACATGCTGCCGCATGGAAGTTCACTATAAAACAGTGCTGAATGCTAATTTTAGTTATGCATTTTATTTTATTTTGTATTTTATTTTAATTTATTTGACAGAGAGAGATACAGTGAGAGAGGGAACACAAGCAGGGGAAGAGGGCAAGGGAGAAGCAGACTCCCCACAGAGCAGGGAGCCCAACATGGGGCTCAATTCTAGCATTCTGGGATCACAACCTGAGCCAAAGACAGACACTTAACAACTGAGCCACCCAGGTGCCCGGGGTTTTGCCTTTTTAAAATCAAAGTGAAAATTCTCTTTGGATTTATTTTGGTTAGAAAAAACATGGGTCCTTCATAAAAGGGCAGTTGTCTCTGCCAAAAAAAAAAAAAAAAAAAAAAAAGAGGTCCTTCCTAGGTCCTTCATAAAAATAAAATGTGAACTTTAGAAGAGCAGAGCATACCTGCATGATGTTTTTATCCTATTGGATAGCAGTTCTCCAAGGAGCTTCTGTGTTTCTGCATATCTTACCAGTGAGGCACTGGATGCTTATTGAACAGTCTTAGAAAGAGATAGTGTACCTCTTCAAAGTAAACGGCAGGTTTGCCTTCAGCCTTGGAAGACATTGTGTCTCCTGCTGGGGCAAAGCGCGGTCCTGTTTACTGATCGTTCTCTTGTAATATCAGCCATTGGGGGTGCAGAAGTTCTTGCCCTCTTCACCTTGCCCTGAAGAAGTGAAGGTTCAAGCAACTGATGCAAAAATGGTCATACCCTGACCATGGCTATTGCTGTAATTAACAAACTACACTTTGTCTCTGATCCAGGAGTCCGGTGTCTTCCCCTCACACCCATGAAAAAATGTCAGGTGAACAGACTAGCTCCCAAGTAGTATAAATCTGAGAGTCTTCCTAGTTTTTGCATATACATTAGTAACACTAATAACATGAATGATGAAGTTAAAAAAATTGATAGCAAGTATTGAATACCTAACATGCCAGATTCAATGGATATTTTCAATAAATTCAATAAATGTTTATTTAGCATCTATAGCAAGCCACGGATTATGCTGGCCTGGGTGTTGGGATGTGGTAAGTAAAACAAACATGCATCTTTCTCTCAAAGAGTCCATGGGCCATTGAATCCTCACAATGGCACTGTGAGGCAGGAATATCCCTCTTTTAAAACTGAGAGAACTAGAGGTCAGCAAGATTAAATAACTTATCCAAGGTCCTGGCAGTCTCTGGTCGGGCCAGAATTTGAAACCACATCCAAATTGAATAGGTCAGTTTTCTCTTTACTATACCACAAAATATATTATTTAAAATTTTATTTTCTAACTTACTTTGAATAAATATATTATTTTAAACTTATAATTTGTAGATCCTCTTACATATATCTGGCCCTTAGATAATATCTAAGTAAATTGTTTTTAAATTGACTCTTTAGTAGTTAAATAACTGTTTTAGTCAAAATAATTCACTTGCTTGGAACAGCCTTCTCTCAAAATATTTTGTCTACCATTCCCCCCTTTCCCATTTAAACCCCTCTTCCTCTGTATTTTCTCCGATCAATATTGGAAATTATGGGTTTTGAATTTTTTTTAATGGGTGTTGAGAGGAGTTTATACTGTATTAACACAGTAATTGTGTTAATAAGAAAGAATATTGTTAAGCAGCAGAATATTAATTATTGTTAATAATAAACAAAGAATATTGTTACGCAGCTTGATGGACAGGTCCGCAATTGAATTAGCAGCTTATTTTGTGTACTTTTACTCAGCATGTTTCCTGCTCTCAATTCCTAATGTCCTACAGGGATGCAAAAAGAGAGGCAGTATTGCTCAGTAATAAAGATCGTAGGCTCCGAAGCTGAAGCCATGCAGCAGACTCACTCAACTTGTGATTTGGGTGAATTTCTTTTCTATTCCTCAATCTTCTTTGTAAATTTGAATAACAGCATTACCTGTGGATAAGGCTATTACATGGTTTAATTAATTTAAAGAGCTCAGTGCACCTAGCACAGTGCCTGTTATATGGTATACCACAAATGTTAGCAGGACCTGTGACATCATACCAGGCCCTCGCCTAATAAACACCTCCTTTAAATCTGTAGCTTTCTAAAGTTCTAGTTGGTCAAAGTAGTTTTGCTCTGAACTCTGTGCTCCAAAGCAATGGCCCTTGACTTCTCAGACTTTTTCTAAGCATAGGGTAGGCATGCCCGTTCAAAAATGACGATGTCTGCCTTGTAAAAGTAAATGTCACCAGCCTCCACTGTGAGCATTTAAGCAAGGTGAGTGGTCTGAAAGAGAATAAGGAATCAGAAATTTTGTCTCCTATTCCCAGCTCCATTACTGACTTACCAGGGCAGAATAAACAAATCACAAATAAATAAATAAACAAATCACTTAACCTTTCTGGATTTCAGTTTCAGCAGAACGAGAGTGATAAGCTTTTACTTTCTAAGGGCTTTGAAATCATTGGCTGGAAGGTGCTACAAGACTGACAAGTGTTATTAACTTGGCAGTATTTTGGTCTTACTTGTGCATACCCTGAATGTTTGCTTTTCATCTTGGGAATTAAATACTTCTTTCACATTGATATGTGGTAACTGCAGGAATTAGTGAAATTCGCCAGCTCCTCAGATAAAAATCAGAGGACAAATAAGTCAGGCAGTTAATTATGTGAAAGAATAGATTAGGGGAGGGAAGAACAGCTTCAACAGAAATCTCTCGATTGTTGTCCCAAGTTCAGGGTTACAACTTTGGAAGGTGAAACAGAGAGGGTGGAGGTTATAGAGATAAAAGGGGAACAGTTTGTCTGTGTTCTGCAGCCATACTCTCCCTGTCCTCTGCCCACGCTTCTAGGTTCTTGCCTCCTTGGCCTGCACAGTGTGGAACCACTTCAATCAGATTCAAGCTGCTATGTTTTGTATTTTTTAAGTAATCGCTATTGCTTGATAGGTCTCAAAACCCTATTGTATTTCAAAAGCCATATTTTTTGCCTCTTAATTTCCTTGTTTATTTTTTGTAAACTCACTTTTGAAAGTGTAAACTGCACATCCTTTTATATTTTGTACACAGACACATACAGAAATTTTTTGTTGTTGTTTGTAAGGGTGTTAAAGGAGTTAAGTAAGTCCTTAGTGCTTTGTTATTAGTCACCATTATTATTCTTATTCTCTTAATTATTTTTAAATGATGAACACTTGTATATTTTTGATAAATTATTGAAACATGTGAAGCATACCATTTTTGCTCCTGTTCATAAGGCAGACACAAAGGAGTTACGGTTTGTTGGCCAAATGAGATTTGCTACACTCCTCATAAATCTTTTATTTATATGTTTTTGTAGGAAATCAATATTACATTGGTGTAAAATACAGATAAAATACAGTTCACCATACATTTTATAAAACAGGCTTTACTGGAAGTACTTTCAGGATACATTTTCATGTGTCACATTTTTATTGAAATGTAGGATTCTATTTTCATCTATATGTGAATGTCTCTCTTCCTTGGAATGTGCAAACTTCAAACTTGTTTTTATTATGTACGTATATATGTATATATATTATTATATACATAATACGAACTAAAATAGATGCACTTTTTCTTCAACATTTGCTCTGCTTGAATTGTTGAATTTTTGTCATATAACAATTGTTTTAAGAAAGCCCTATAAATGCTATCAATAAGCTACAGACACAATAACATATACTCAGGTATTATACATATATTAATATTCTTTGAAGAAAATCTTACAGTCCTCTTGAATCTAAATATATTTTTTATATAAACCATTTAAATATAATGATTAACAGTCTGCTGTATTCACTCTTCAGGACATGAGATGTAGTATTTTCCTAATTACATAGACCAGGGTAGAAGAATATGACTGCAGAAGAAGATTAAGTCGTTTGTATTTATTCAATGCTGCCTTCATAACATTAACTAGAAAACTCAGGCCTGCTGTATTGAATGCTGAGGAATTTGATTACAAGAGTAGTAGACTCTGCCAATCTTGGCTTGAGACAGCAGACTCAACTAATTGTCTATCAGCAGTGATTTAGCTGTATCATCCGTCTACAATCTTGCTATGGATGGGAGCATTTAAAATGTGATGAAAATTACTGTTTAATAATCAAGACTTGGAAAACCCACCTGGCAGATGCTTTCTTTCTTTTATTTTTTTCCCTACTCATTTTTTAAGGAAGATAGAAGTCAACTTTCCCAAACTTTAAATACAAACTTTGAAAAAAAATTATATATATATATATATATATATATATATATATATATATATTTCAAAAGCTAGTTTTGCAAGTATTTTATCAAAGAGACCTAAACTTTTGTTTTCTGTTGTTGTTTTTTTGCTTTGCCTTCTGGTTTCCATGAGTGCTTTTGAGCATCCATTTTGTAACCACTTTTAGTAGGGAAGATGGCGGTTCAGTGGTTAGGGGTGTATTTAGGACACCAGAAGCTGTCTTTTGATTGCTGCTGTGCCTCTCTCTGTGTCTAGGTTCTGCTGCAGAATGCTTCTTGGAGGCGGTGCTTTAAAATAGTAGCCCAATGCGAATACACCCAATATATTACATAAATTTAAGTATGACGAATCAGATATATTTTTTAAAAAGATGATTCATGCAGCAGAGATTCTACCACTTAAAACAAATCTAATGTGTCCCAAAATAGCGTATTTCATTATCTGTTCAAGAAGAAGAAAAATATTTCACATTTAGAGGAGAGGATGAAGACCTTCCGAAATAGTACATAATAAATAACGGTGCGTGGATAAGGTGAGTACAAAATCAATCACCTCCTGGTTGCCAAGTTTGATGAAACAGATATTTAATAATTGGGGACATTTATCCTCACTCTCCACTCAAGTGAGCTTTGCAGAGAGCTTCCCTAAAATTAGTATGGCATTTCTATAAGTAGACAGTTCAAGGTGCAGAAGGAGTCCCTTAAACAGTCCTTTGTTTCTCCCTGAAGCAAAATTTGCAGTGAGCGTAGGTAGCAGTCCGTATTCCTGCGTGAATACCAGTGGAAGTCTTTAGGTGCCCAGAGCCTCGTGTTGCATTTTCCAGGCATGATTTTCTGCTGGATCAGACTCACAAATACCGGTCTCAGATCTTCGCTGTGGGTTTCATAGTTTGATAGTGCATAAGTGATTGGTTTTGTTCTGGGAGCTTCCCTGGGATTCTTATCACTTGGAGAAAGAGATGATACTGAAGCATTTTTGTTTTTTGGTTTTTTTTTTTTTTTCCCCCCTGATGGACTGGACATCCGAGAATCCCTTATAGATAGATATAATAGCAATGTAGAAAGGAGGTGGGAACACAGGAGCAAAAAGGAGATTCTGAGATATCATTCCAGGTATTCAAAGGAGTAATCAGGATGAATTATTCCCAGTGACAGAGAACCATAAGTTAACGGACTTCTGAGCCTATCAGGGTGTGTTTCCATTCCATTTGTCACTGGTGAATATGTTTGTATGGTCTCCATTCTTTGAAATGAATGATGACACAGGGTTAGAGTGAGGTCTGTATTTGAGTTCTAAACTTTCAACTATTCTGTAGCTATGAAAGACAAATCACTTTCCTTAAATTTACCCCATTTTTCCTATTTCTGTGTGATAATATATCCTGTTTTTCTATGAGATAATACATCTAAAAATGCTATGTAAATGGTAAAATGCTACATAAATATAGTTAGAATTACTATTTGATTGCTTAGTTCCTAGGAAGCCACACAGAGTTTTATTTTCACTTTCTAATACATTTTAATTGCCTTATAACTTCCTATGTACTTTTATGGGAGGTATTGATTGAAGAAGTATAAGAAGTTAATCTTTGATCAAACAGTTTCTTGGAATGAGGAAGGTACAAATGGCAGATTTTAGAATTTGGGAAATTAAGTAAATTCTTTGCCTGATTAAAATACAGTAGCTGAATTATAGGTCTTCAAACAGTTGAGAGAAGAAACCTACCTGGAGAATAGTCACGTTAACTTTTTAAATGGCCATTTGCCCCAATAGATGTATATTTTAAATAATATGTTTATGTCCTAGAGGATACTGTTTTCAACTTGCAACTTTTTTTTCAAAAAGGCCAAATTGCAGTTTTTAGCTAGCCTTAGGTCGAACAAAGTTATCAGTATGTAGCAGATAATTGTTTCAAGTTGTCAACTGAGAGGCAGTTATCAAATTTACTGTCAATCACCCACCTGATTTCGATCAAGAGAATCCTTATCCTTTTCAATACCTTGTTTTGATATTTTATGTAACTTAGGAGACTGATGAGAGAATTATGTGAATGATAACAATCATGTTTTAGCATATATTCATATTCTTTTTTCCAAAGGTAATAGTGTCTGATACAAATTCTGAATTCCTCAGATTTAGTATTCAACCATTTCCCCCCCACCCCATGCTATCATTATACCAAGTAAGTTGTGTATTTTAAAAATGCCAGAATCCTATTTTTATTTGGTTTCCATGCCCTTGTTATAAATTACATATTGGCCATTAAATGACTATCTCTAAAATTCTTCAAAATTGAAGGTGATAATTAAGAGAGTAAGATGCAAGATTTCCAATTTCCTTTAGAACTGGCTCATGTTTTTTAAAAAAAAATTTTTTTTAAAGTTTTTCAAAAATTTTTTGATTCTTTACATTTAAGGCAACCTAGGGTATTTTGAGGAAATCTACTTTCCACTATTATTTCCTTCATCATTAAATATGTCCAGGTATTTTAGATCTGGACAAAGAAGTAAAGTGCATGGTCATTTGAATTTTAAACTGAAATTGAATCGTGCTATCAGTGAGAAAATAGAACATTTGAAAGGTAGTAAATTTGCAATATCTTAAAACATGTCCATAAAAAAATTTTTTGATGAATAAAATGTTAATTATGAAACTTGGTTGTAATAGATACAAGTTAATTATTATGACATGAATTGGATATCAGCAGGAGCCTGGGATAATTGATGTCAGATGAATGTGGAAACTCCCTAGGATGAGCTCAGTCCCAGATGAAGTGACGATTGGAAAAATATAAAAGCTGTTGTGATGCATGTACTTGTACCCTAATGAAAGCCGATTAATTCCAAAAGTTGACATGAAGTCAGTGGGGGAAAAAAAATCTATAAAGATCCTTTCACAAAACTTTGAATGGAAGCAGGCTATTTCTCTTCTTAAGGTATGAAGAATGCCATTTGTTTGGGTGGATATTTTGCTACTATTCATTAAAGGGTCCATTGAGTCTTACAGTCTCCACCTTCCTCCTCCTGTAATTGTTTCATATCCCAAGATACAAAGTGTAATTTGTTCTTTTGTTTTTTTATTGTCTTCTCTTTGTATGAAAGTGGGAGCATATGCATTTTAGATGCTTTTGTTTCATTACACACCAAATTAACAGCAATTCCACTAGCTTGGTTTTGATATTTCATTAATTCTAGAATAGCAGTGTGTAACTGAATGAGGCACCAAAATGCAGGAGGCAAAGCCAAATCTCCCTCCTGCTTTTGTTCTCAACATTTGAGCCATTAGCTGTGGAAGGAAAAATCTCCATTGAATTGAAACCGGAGATTTTTTAGCTCTCTATCTAGTCCCATTTACAAAATCTTTATTGACTCACTGTCAGAGATTTCTTCCTATGCTTATAGTTCCAATAGACAAGTGGACAGAGGTTATATATATCACAAACTCACCAACACTTATTTTTATACTCAGAATTAAGGGATCCAAGTAGATCGAAGAATTGATGTTGCTTTCTGATCTTTTGATTTAACATGAATGCCACACTAACTTTTGTGTTGCTTCATGTAAGCATGTTAGCCTCTTCAACCTGGCTAGTTTGACATTGCTTCATGAAGAATGTCAATGGTAGCTCAAAAAGTAATCAGAATTGAAGAAAATGTGAATCATTGACTATCTTTCTAAGAAAAAAGGCAAGTCAACCACCAAAAAGATTTTCACGATCTCAGTTGATTCAAAATCTCTCCTGTGATTATCCTCCAAGGCTTTTATGTCTCCGTTTCTAATACTCAAATTAACTTCTAAGTTTTCTTTTGATTTCCACACCGTCCCACCTTTGAAGAGAACCTAGTGTCACTCCTCAGAACAGTGTCTGAGCTGGCTATCGTCTGGAAACTTGGCTCACTAAATTTGTCATGCTTCTCTCTTTTGCTCGGGTTTCAAACCCTATTACAACTTCCAGAGACTGTCCACTATTGTTTGGGGTACCTTTTGTCCTCATGATATTTGATTTTAATAGATAATCATTAAAAAAAGCATTTATTTCACTGCTGGCACTTGGCAACATTTTGTTATATGCAGACATTACCACAGTGGTTTGTTATAAAAGGAATTGGTCTTGAGTTTCTGCAAATTATTTCATCAGGAGCTTAGCCCTTTCTAAACAATAAAACATACATGTTTACTCACACATACATATATAATTGAGTCATCACATAATTTTGCTCATGTCCCTGCACTGCCAGAAATAGTCCATGGTATTCTTTTTCCTTAGCTCATGACCATGTATTTTATGACTTTTCTTGCTTCACATCTTCACCTCCTTCATAGCAAAAAAAAAAAAAAAAAGAAATCCTTTGTTGAAAGCTGCTGCTGTTCTAAGAGTTAGTTCCCTCCACCTGGGAACTCCCATTAAAAAAGGCTTTACATTGCCTACAGGCTGCCAATTAGTTCTCTACCAGAACTGTAGCTGCTGTTTTAGGGAAACTTTTTGTTGTTGGCACCTATTGTGTTAAGTTATGTGTTACAGTTATAGGGTTTTGATCCATAAATTTCTAAAACTTCACTACAGAAAGAAAAATACCATAATTTTATGAAAGAAATCTTAAATCGAATATGCTTTATTTAGTAACATCTTACTTGTCCAGTTTATTTGGTGGGATGGAGTGTCTCCTACAAATAATTTTTTCAGTACATAAAGGTACACTTTTTATATACCTATTTATAGTATATAAATTTGATTAAGATGCTATTAAATTTATGACATGTTTTCATATGTCACTTGACAATGTATGGGCAATGTGATTTAACAGTTTCTTAATGACTTGAGGGTCTTTGTTGTAAAAATCAATTGTTCTGTTCTCTATTATTCTTAGGGCTCCTGCCCTATGCACCCTTATATTAAATGCCTACAGACAGTTGAAGTCTTACTGTTTTGTTTGTTTTGGTTTTATCTTCTGTGTTAGATTTCTGTTCTCACTTTGGTAACAACATACTAATTAACAGAACAAAGATGTCTGGGCAAATTAGCACCCAAGACACAAGCTGGAAATTACAATTTGAGAAAACTTCAGGTCTCCTGCTTATTGTCCTTATTTTGTTCCTTTTTTTTTTGTTTGTTTGTTTATTTTATTCACATTCTCTGCCTTTGTTCTGTTCAGAAGGATGCAATATGGGGGAAGATATGTAGCAAGTTGCGATTGCTGAAGGAACCATGCTAAACAGTGACAGAAACATCTTCTCTGAGAGCAAGAACAGGTAACTCATGGATGGGGTTCCTGGCTTGTTTGTTGCTACCAGAAAAAATAAGAGTGTGAATGCATTTTCCTAGAAACCTGTAAAACTCCCACCCTTGCAATGGTCTCTCCCCAAAGAATAGCAGGCTCTCGAGGACAGGTTATCACCCATCTGTGGACTGCTTGGCTGATGGACAAGGCAGGAGAAGTCAAGGAGCAAAGCATTAATAAGGAGGAAGGCAGATGGGCAAACATCCCTTTGGCAAAAATGAGATCTTAGCTCCTCATTTGCTACACAAGCTACTAAAAGAGTCCTAACAATGGTGACAACAAACACACTTCCTGTATTTCAGTTGAGAAAAAAGAATATCAAGGTCACCTCCACCATTTGGGGGGGAAACACCCTAAAATATTGATAAATGTCCATCAAAACTTTTCTCTACATATGCTATGATAATATGAGTCATATTGCTCTATTGCCTTTTTATTTTTAAACACAACTAGATCTGATAGTTTGGCAGCATCTTTTTCTTCTTCTTCTTTTTCTTTAACAAAGACAGAGCCTTCAAACTCTTCAGAGCAAGGCTGAAAATCCTGCCAGGTAAAAAAAAAAAAAAAAATGTTATTGAAAACCTTTCTCCCCTTATAGGCCCGTTTTGACAGGAAATCTTTGAGAGGCAGTAGCAATGAAGTGCCCAGAGATTTCATCTGTCTTCTTTTGCTTCAGGAAATGCTGAGCACAAGGCTCTCTATTAGGCAAATAGAAGGAGTACCAAATCCCCTTAACAATCATCTTCGGCCTGCTCCTGGGTTGACAGCTATCTATGTCCTAGACTGTCAGACAGGCCTGGATCATATTACTGGGACCACGGTAAAAGTTTCTGACAGTACTTTACAAAGAAGATTTTATTGTCCTTGTTTGCTGGTTATCTGGCACCATAAATTTTGCATAGGCTAATCAGAAAAAAATCTACTATACCAGGGACACACTCATTTATAGTACTTTTATTTTTGTTTTTTTTCTCAATAGTTTTGACATAAAGTTTCTGTCTGGGTGCTTTTCCCCTGTCATTCTCTGTGACTGGTTAAATTTCAGCGGTCCTTAGATGGTATGTTATATGATCCAATAGGATGACAATGTTTTGTTTTGTTTTGACAGATGCCAAACCTAAATTTTAAATAGTTCTTTGGGAAATCAAAATGCCAGTTTGTAGCAACACTATTGAAGTCAAAGCAGATGTACTTTAAAAAATAATCAAGATTAAGTAAAATGAGTAAAATTCACAATGGAAGTTTAAGAGAATCATTTCATAGTTTGAGGCAGACATACTTTGTTCGGTTTCGATTTTTTTTTTTTTTTAAGATATTATTTACTTACTTGACAGACAGAGATCACAAGTAGGCAGGGAGGCAGGCAGGGTGGGGTGGGGGGGAAGCAGACTCCCTGCCGAGCAGAGAGCCAGATGGGCAGCTCGATCCCAGGACCCTGGAATCATGACCTGAGCGGAAGGTAGAGGCCTAACCCACTGAGCCACCCAGGCACCCCTGCTCGGTTTGGATTTGCTTATGAATTTTCTGTTACTTCAGTACTATATTTAACTAACTCACTTCCTAGAAATTTTTCACAAATAACAACAACAAAATTCCTGAATAAGTGTAAATTAATTAGTGAATAATTTTAAAAACTTAAGAGAAAGTGGTATGTATGTATATCACACACTGTGTGTGAATTAACCATATTGTAGACATAAACATTAATTAAATAGAAGCCTATCCAAGGAAATAGAAGCAAGGGAAAAGGGACATCATTTCTGAAGTATTCTCTATGGCAGAAATGTGATTTTTTGGTACATCTGTGATGAAAAAATACATTGTAAAAAGGATGATTGTGGTTAACAGTAAGGTTCATATCACTCAATTAATCTAGGCTTATATTTAGGTAATTAACATTCAAAAACAATCATTAGAACAACAGATGCCAAGGGACAAGTAGTACAGGACTCTGAAGGCAAGCAGTGGAAAGGATGTATATCTTAAATGGCCTTTCAGACTCTCGCCCCCTGGTTCGCAAGACCAGCCACAAACATCTGTCCCTGAGTGATAATCTTAAAATGCAAGATGTATTCAGTCACTCCTCTATTTCAAACACCGCAACGGTTTCCAGTTTATAAAACTAACATCCACATTCCTCAAGATGACTCGCAAGACTCCTGGCCCATGCCGCTCTCTCTCTGTGCTTGCCATAACCTCAATATCTCCAAGGTCATGGTTTAAAGTTTATCCCATCCCTCCATGGTACAGTGACTTGAATGTATTGTCATTAACTGATGGGTTGAGTAAGTAGCTTGCAGGAGATTTTGGTTGCCTGTCAATATTCATGTTTCCTCTCTCCTTCCTTGAAGAAGTTCACAGTTGTTCATTCCACACCCTCCCTTCCCCCATGAGGCATTTGCCCTGACTACAAGAGGTAGCCTTTCACTCATGCAAATTAGAGCCCAGCAGCCCTCTTAGTTTTGGGGGTAGACCTGTGATGTGACAAGAGGTTGGGCCAGTGGAATAGGAGAAGAGGTTTGCTGGAGAATTTCTTTTTTGTGCATGCTCCCCAGAGTGACTGACTTTCTGTTGTTCTTAAGTGTTTTTACCTCTGATGACTTGTCTGTTACGTGCAAGTTGGCTTAAGAGTCAGAGAGACTGCAACATTCTAAAATGCAAAATAAAAAAACATTAGGTGTTACTTGTAATAGTTAAATCTATGCCTAAAAGCCATGGATTTTACACAATTTTAAATATTAAGTCACTAAGGAATTTTCAAAATTACCTATATAGAAAATTTGAAATATAAACTATAATTAACATTAAAAAATGCCCTTTCACCTACAGAACTGAACAAAATTATACTTCTTCAGAATAATTAAAAAGTACCAGCAGTTAAATTCCTCTTCAGGAAGGCGAATGCAGGTGAGTAGAGCTTCTTTTCATTTACCCATGTCTCTGTTACAGTGCCAGTGAAGGAATTTTAAAAAGATACTATCCCACCACAACAAAAAGAACACAAAGGCAGCCAGTAACTGAGGGGAATTTTCAGTATATTTCAGGAAGGTGGGAGGCTGATGGAGCCCAGAGGAGGGGCGGAGTGGAAGCCGGGAGCACACCCAGGAGCTGCAGTGGGGTCCCACCTGCCGCCCAGCAGATGCCCAGGACCCCAGGACCTTCCACCCTGGAGGGCAGGAGTGGGAGTGGGGGCTGAATGGAGGCTTAATTAAAGATCAGTTTATAGAAAAATGAGTCTTTTACCTTTTTCCACTCCAGGTCTGTCTCACGCGTGCACACACATGTATGCACGTGTATGTGTGCACACAAACACACAGACGTGCACATAGATAAGCAATCACACAGTGTGTGGGGGGAAGATGAATACTTATAGCTGATGAGCCAGCAAGTAGAGCACTCGGGGAACTGCAGGCTTAGGAGCACATCTCTGCCCACAGCCCTAACACTGGACAAACCCACCAACGTGCGCAGGATTTCTGAACCATCTCACAGCACCTTCGTTCTTAAGTAGGCATTTATTTAACCAGAACTACCAGTCATGTGAAGAAAACCTGTAGCAGAAAGAAAGACCAAGATGAAATAAGAAAATGTACCCCAAAGGAAGTGGAATTTTCTTGTGCTAAAATTCTCCCTTGGAAAGGAAATGTAGAAAGTAAATCTCTAGCATATTCTGAGAAAGTCAAGGTATTTCATCCATAAAATAAAAATAAGATGTTATGAAAATGGACATGCAATATGAGGACAAGCCTTAGAAATTAAAAATGGGAAATTAAAATTGCTAAATCTGTAAAACTGCAAAAATACAAAGTCAGGAAAATCAATTAAAATTTAAAATAAAAAGACAACACAGTAGGAAATAGAGAGAGATAATTGTTCTACCCATAGGCCTAGTATCTGAGTATGAAGAGTGACAGAATTTGAAAAAAGAAAAAAAAAAAGAAGAAATTTAATTATCATACAAGTATTGAATAAAATTCCCTGAAAAGAAAGAACACATGGACCCAGAGAATATTGATCATGGGAAAAATTATAACAATAAATTATTAATAAAATAAATAATTTAAAAATAAACTAAATATAACTGTAAAATTTCAGGATGCCAGAAAAAGAGAAACCTCTGAAAATTTCCAGAAAGAAAAGAAAAGATACCTTTTTTTTAAAAAAGGGGCAAAAATGAGATTGATATCAGGCATTATCAGTAACATCAGACACTAGAAAATATTGGAGAAATGTCTTTAAAATTAGGGAAAAACAATTTTAAACCTCTAAATTCTATATTGAAACAAATCTTCACATCACATATAATGGTACATACCAAAGAAAGACTTTTTAGACACTTGTGTCTTGCGTTCTGTGCCTACCTTCTGACAAAGTTAATGAAAGATGTGCTACAGTATAGTAAGAGATGAAATAGAGAGTCAAGTCATGGGTCCAATAAGAGGCATATGTGAATCAGCAGATGGACTGGGATGATAAATTGCTCACCGTCTGATTCGTGCAAGAAGGTGGAGGGCTTCCAGGGAACTGTGTCCACGGAGAAACAAATTGAGGCAACAAGGAGGAGTGGTTAATAAACTGAGTGTATGCACACCTAAGGACACAATAAACAGTAAAAAGAAGAAAAAGAAAGACAAAAATAAAGCAAAAAGGAAAAGAAAAGACACATGTTTCTGTGGGTAGGTAAAAGGATCACAAACTAAAGGAAAATTAAAATATTAGATAGTAAACGTAATGCATGTCACTATTGATGTCGTAAACAATATTTACCACTGTACCCCAACACCTAGAACAGTGTTAGCACAAAGGAAAAGTGCTACTCAAGAACTTGGGAAAGGAAGAAAAAGAAGGAGGGAGACATGGAGCCAGGTAAGGGTCATAATAATGAAAATGCTGTACATTGATTTTCAACTATTAAATTTGATTTATGGGCAAAATTCAATAACCATAAGTTTACTGAATTAAATGTGAAATTCACCACCCTCACAAATGCATAAGTACATAAATAGATGGCAGGTACTGAGTTGAAGGGAAATTTAGGGACAATGAAATCCTCCTTTTGTATTGTTGCCAATCACGATATTTCTCTTTAGTTGGTTGAAATAAGTAAATATAACATAAGTACATAGTTTTTTAAAATTTATTTTTATTTTTTACAAGTATATAGTTTTAAAATATAGTGGAAAGCAAAAGTGCTAATGCAAATAGTTTTCATAAGCCATAAAAGGAATGTGATAGCTAATATTTATAGTTTAAAAAATCAGAGACAGTAGAATTAGCAAATTATGTAAAAATAAGAAACAACCAGAAATCTAAAGCCGGAGGACTGCTGCTTCTCATAAGGTCTTCTGTATTACTATATATATGTTTTGATAATACAGAGATTAGACTGAATTTATTTTAGAAGTGAAGTTAGGTGAAAGTGCTCCTTTGGTTTTTTTACATGATTTTTAGTAAAGAAAAGTTACATTTAAATGTCTTTATTTTTCTATTTTCCCTTTTTATTTTTAATTTTGTTTAAAGATTTTATTATTTATTATTTATTATTTATTTAGAGAGACAGTGAATGCACAAGCAGGGGAGGGGCAAAGAGAGAGAATAAAGTCAACTCCGCACTGAGTGTGAAGCCCGAGGCAGGGCTCAATCTCACAACCCTGTGGTGATGACCTGAGCTGAAACCAAGAGTTGTGGACATTTAACCAACT
Source organism: Mustela nivalis (assembly GCF_964662115.1). NCBI lineage: Eukaryota > Metazoa > Chordata > Mammalia > Carnivora > Mustelidae > Mustela > Mustela nivalis. The sequence goes on along the minus strand of NC_139029.1, from coordinate 67,262,866 downwards.
GAGCCTTCCAAGCGCCCCATCTATTTTGTCTTTTTAAACTGATAATTGCTGAGCTACCCTATACGTTCAAAGTAGCTAAACACTGGAAAATTACATGGATTGGGATTCTTTGGTTATAAGCAACAGAAATTGAGTCTGGATGAGTAAATTTAGAAAGAATTTATTGGAAGGATAAGTGCACTGAAAAACTCATACATTGGAAACAAACAAACAAACAAACAAACAAAAAACCTGATACACTCAACCCAAAAAAGATCAGGAGTTGGGAACTCACTGAGAGTTTATTTGAACACTTCTATTAGAAAAACTTACCTCCACTTCCCCACTCCCTGTATCATTTCTCTGCTCAATCACAGTTCTGGGAGATGAAACAATGACTGGGCTAGACAGGGTCCCAGGCTCATTCACTGGAGGGGCTGCGATGGGATGGGCGAGGTAGGAATAAAGTGCCGGATGGTAGTACCAGGGGTATGTGTTACAGGGAAGGACACATTGACTTCCAATGACTACCATTGTCTTCCAATGACTACCATTGACTACCATTGACTTCCACTGATGATAACAGGATTCTGTGTAGACAAAAACTATTGTTCAATGCATTGGCCTTAAAATTTTAATTGTCCTATTTATGGCTTTATCCATGGTGAAGCATACAGAATGTTTTCCTGAAATACCCAACCAACCAATCACGCAACCAAAAAATATTGTGTACATACTATAAGGAAAGAAAAGAGGGTTCTGCCAGTCCTATCTCCAAGACATATCTCCCCTCCCTTCACTTTCCTGTATCTCTGAAGCCTACCATCATTTCTCATTTCATTTTGTAAAACAACCCACTGTTCCTTCCTCACTGCTTGTACCTTTCTCCCAATCCCTGATTTTCCTTTGTCTATAAAGTTGCCAGAATTACAGTCTTAAGGTAAAGATCTCATCATACCACTTTTCTGCTTAATTACCTTATCTTTGCACTTAGAGAAGTATCCAGACTTCTTAGCACCACACGTTTCTTTCCAGCCACCTCTTCACCCCTCCTACTTCTGGGCTCTCCTATTGGCAGCTCCATCTTCCCGGAATGCCATTCATTCTGCTAAGGTCTCATGTGAATGGCTCATTCTCAACCTTCTGCACAGAGTACTTCCTCATTCGTCCTTCCCAGGTACTATCACAAGACCCTATGTATTCCATTCATAGTACCTGTCTGGTTTTCGTTTGTTTTTTACTAACTTGCTCACTGTTTCTCCAGGCCCTATAAAAGCTATAGACTGGAAGAGACCCAAAACCTTGGACTTGCTGACCATCAAATCCCTAACACCTATAATGGAGACCACTCTGTACTACATGCATCCAAAAAAAAAAAAAAAAAAAGGAAATTCAAACCAAAGAAACATATTGAACAATAAATAAATGTGCAAATTCACTTGAAAAGTGAGTTTACCTTCAATCCACAAACCTATGCTCGTTAATAAATGACCAAAAGGTCATTTATTAACGTCAGTGCTAACTGAATTGATCTGTGATGCTTTGCATGCCAGATTGTTCACATTATCCACTTTCTATACAGAGCTTTTTTTTTTCTTAAGATTTTATTTACTTATTAGACAGAGAGACAGGCAGAGAGAGAAGAAGAAGCAGGCTCCCTGCTGAGCAAAAAGCCCAATGCGGGACTCGGGGCTCGATCCCAGGACCCTGGGATCATGACCTGAGCCAAAGGCAGAGGCTTTAACTCACTGAGCCACCCAGGTGCCCCTCTATATAGAACTTTAAAGTCTGGGAACTACAGTTCCCAAAAGCCCTTGCTAGCAGTATTCCAGGTTAGTTCTAAAGAGGATCACTCACGAGAGATTTGGAAGGAAGAGCACAGTCAGAAGCCTTATGACTGCTTCTCTGACAGCAAGTGATAGATGTGTGAATTTTCACATGTGGTGTTTTGCAACAGCTTTTTAGCTTTCTAAATGCTTAGTCGGAAATTGAAAATTGTCATCATCTTCACTTGTATTCTTCAGTCATTCTAAGGCTTTTTGTTTTAAATTTCTATTTTGAACCAGGTTCAAGGTCCCAGAAAGTCGTAAAAATATTATAGCAAACTCCTCTATATTCTTCACCTAGAAATCCCACTGAAGCCTCACCAATAACCTCACTAACTTCTTTTATGACAAAAGGATTATGCTTGTATCCGATTGTCTTTTTAGTCTCTTTCAAACTGGAGGAGGACCTCAGTCTTTCATTTTTATGAACTTGATGTTTTTGAAGATTATAGGGCAGCAATTTTGTAGAATATTTCTCAAATAGATTTGTCCAATGTTTCTTCATGATTAGACCACTGTTCTGGATTTGGGGCAAGAATAACACAGAAGTGATGCAGTAGTCTTCTCATTACATCCTGTCTGGTAGCACACAACATTGGTTTGTCCCATTACCAGTGGTTTAAATTTCGATTACTAGATTAAAGTTTTGATTACCAGCAGTCTCTGCTCCAATTTTTTTTTAAATTTTTGCTTTCTTAATAATAATGTGTTATGTAGTAATATTTGAGATTGGATTAATAGCCCTTTTCTCATTCCACTTTCACCCAATAGTTGTAGTATTCATTGATATTTTTTAATCTAAATTAGCTCTATGATGATTACAAAATGGTGATGTTACTAATTTAATCATCTGTCTACATTTGTTTTTATATTACTGTAAGGAACAGCTTTTTCTTCTCCGTATTTATCCATATGGATTCAAGGATTTCTATTTTATTCAGTGAGTTAAAGTACATTTCTATCATTTTCTTTGATGCTTCTATTTCTTATATTTGGCCAGATGGAGTCCCTTCAAATTTGTTTCTTTGTCCAATTTGCCTTCAAAACCTTGCCTTCAAAACTTGTTCATTCTCTGAATATTTTGTTACTTATTCATGTTAGTTTAAACCAATATAGTCTTTGTCACTGGGGTGTTGCTGCATCCAGAAAACCTCTCATTGGACAGACCTTGAAAGTAGATATATCTATGTATGCATGCACGCACCCCACACCACACACACTAACCACTCACGCACCGATACATACCGTTCTGTCTGTTTTTACACATCTATCATCTAGCCTTCATCTATCTGTCAATCAACTGTCATCTATCTCTGTATCTTGAAAACTATGAATTTACAATGTAACTCCAATTTCAGATGAACATCACAGGGTTTATTTAAGCTTTCCTCATTTCTTTTCTTTTTTTTTCTTTTCTTTTCTTTTTTTTAAAGATTTTATTTATTTACTTGACAGAGAGAGACACAGTGAGAGAGAGAACACAAGCAGGGGGAATGGGAGGGGGAGAAGCAGGCTTCCTGCCGGGCAGGGAGCCCGATGTGGGTCTTGATCCGAGGACCCTGGGATCATGACCTGGGCCGAAGGCAGACACTTAATGACTGAGCCACCCAGGTGCCACAGTTTTCCTCATTTCTATATTTGTACCTTCTCCTTCCATGAGAAACCTGCTCCCGTTAGAGTTAATACATTTGCCTAGTTGCTCAGTTCCGTTAAAGCAGCTAATAGCTCAGTGTGACTTACTGCCTTACCTGAACACATCTTTTCATAGACCGCCATTGCTGACTGCCTCTGGGACATTCCTGTCATCCTACCCCAACCTGCTGTCCTCATAGGAACTTCCGATAGACTGTCATGACAGGTTACCATCAGATGTCCCTAACTTCCTATTCCATGATACCATCCACAAGCAGGTAACACCACTGCTCTTTCCTGATGCCTTTGAGAGGGGGGAAGATAGGAGGCAGGCTCTCCTGCCTCTTTACAATACTAATCCCCTTAATGAATCCTTTCTGCTTGTCATACCTAGAGTGGTTTTTATTTCCTTAACCAAAAGCTAATTATTATACTTTGATGTATAAATGCCATTGTAAAAAATTTACAATGCATTGTGATTTTTATTTACCATATAAATGAAATTATTTGTACACAAAAGTCAAAATAATGAAAAATATGTGCCCAAATAAAAGAAAAAAATTCATTTGGAAGTGGATAATTTGTGAAATTTAGAAATTTCAAACCCAAAATATTTAACAAGTCTGATTATAAGTGTTGTCATTACTAACCTGGCAGACGCTCAAAACACTTGGTTGGATATTTTTCACTTGGTTGAGTACTTAGCTGAAGTTTCGAGTTTTGTCCTGCTAAACTGTTTCAAAGTTGGGAGTTCCGTAGAAAATGTCAGGCTATTTTAACTATTAAGTTATGTCCAAAACATCAGGTGCTAGTAAATCAGGTGACAAATTTTTAGATTATCTTACTCATTAAGTCCTTTTTTTTTTTTTTTTTTTTCCGCTTCAGCATTGAATGAATGCTAGTTTCACTTTTATTTTCAGGGAATGGTGTCTACAAGAAAAGGAATATGGCTATATTAAAGGACACGTTCATCATCTGTGTGTCAGAACAGAATTTAATTAGCTTGAGGCACAAGCTCCACTATTTGTGAAAGAAAGCCTTTGCTCAATCCTGCACGTCTAACTTTCTATATGTTCATGTTACACCACACAGCAGGTGAAAAATGTAACCTAAGAAAAAACAAATGTCTGCTCACAATATTTCTAAGTGAGGTTTGTTCATTTGAAATATTTGCCCCCAAAGAAAAAGACCCCAAGCAACATCTCCATATCTCTCACAGGGTTTTAAAATCCGTAGGTTTTTAGAATGATGAAATTAGAAGAAAATCTACACACCCAGTGGATAATAGGCATTTGAAACATGCATGTCTCATTCTTTATAAAGTAAAATCAAAAAACATCAGAAAAAGTACTGTCAGCGTCCTCTATTTCACTATGTATATGAATCAAATTATGAACTAAAACATACTTGGCTTATGTCTATCACTGAACTCATCTAGATACTAGAGTTCACGGTTAGTTCACCTGTTGCTAAACTTACCATAAACACAAAGTTAAAAAAAAAAAAAAAAAAAGCAGGGGTGGCAATTTTTAGTTATTATAATTCCAAAGGTTTAGGAGCTACAGAATGATAAATAGGCTGAGGAAATCTAAGTTCTTGAATTTGATTCAGCAAATATTCATTGGCAGATTCCTGTACTCTAGCAATAGTGCTCAGTTGAAGAGCTATGAAATGAGCCTGCCTAGTGTGATCTGGAGCCTCAAAATATTTTTAGTCGATGATTGGAGATGTGGAAGCAGGGAATTTACACAAGTCAGTATCACACAAACGAGCAGCTTTTCTAAGTGCCATGACACTTCCTCTCACTGGCATGGGAAGCTTTATTTCCTCTCTCAACGCATCTCTCTCTTGGAACTTGAATTGGCACCTTCATACATCGAATATCCATGGCCGCTGTGAAGTAATTTCAGGGCACAAAAAGCAGTTAAAACATTTGAGACTAATAATGACATTCTAAAATGCCATGGCATGGTAAGCTAGAGCAACTCTTCCCAAAAGATGCTCAAAGGGGAATGGAGTTGATGCTGGGAAGGAGAAAAAAAAAAGAAAAGAAAAGTATTTCATGGTCAGTGAGTTTGAGAAATGCTGGGTTAATTAAAGTTGAACCAGTTTCTTTCCTGTAGAACTTCTCTCTATATAAGAAATTTCCACGAGGGGCTATAATACGGTGGGACACATTTCGGGGAATTCTATGCAAATAGGCAGAAATAGCAGGCAAAACAACAACCTAAAATAAAAATTCCTTTAACTGCTTTGATTTCCTGTGCTCTTTTTAAACATCTAACTCAAATGTTGCTTGTAGCTTAGCCAATATCAATCCGTGTTTTCTGTTGCCACATTTAAACACTGGAAACAAATGCATCAAAATGCTTGGTATCTTTTTATCCCTTACAGATGTCCTTGCTCCCTGGTAAAGAAACCATTGGAATGTTGCCATTTTAATTAGGCTTAGCTACCAAAAAGCCTTAATCTGCCATTGAGATGTATATTTGCCTGTTTTATTAAAGCTTGGGGGGGTGTGGAAAGGGGGTTTAAAGTTTATAGAAATTATGTAATGACACAGACAAACTTAGTCCAAGATAGTTTTATAACTTAGAATGAATTTGAAATATAATTGATGATTTTGAGGCTGCTGCCAAAATTAAGAACAGTTTTATTTTATGCTATTTTTAATAACCAGGCCTTTTTTCTATCATTATTAAAGCGATTATTTCTTGGAACACTGTCAGGCTGTATAATTTTTCATGTTAAAAAGAATATCCTAGTCATATACCAGATACTTTTATTAGCATAAATATCACCAGCCCTTAATTAAGGAGAAATCAAATTGAGAAAACAGCTTTTATAAGAGTGCTATTAACCTGTTATAATATAATATTTCTTTAATCTTTATTTTAAGTAAATGATTGTGAGGACTTTGGAAATTATTTATACCTTTCCCTTGTATGAGTTCTTAATAATGAATTTTTAACATATTCATTCAGAATTATTCTGTGTTTACAGAAATTTTTCCATGCTACATTTTGTTTAATATAATAAATATTTATTTAAAGGTAAAAGAACATAAAAAGGGGAATAAGTCATAAATATGAACATATCAAATATTTAAAACAAATAAACCTAATGCCTATTTTGAAGCATGAACAACCATATTGATACTTGGCTATTGCTTTTTCAAAATACTGTGTTTATGATTTAATCAATGTGCTAATGTGTGAGTTGAATGAGAGCACACAATAGTGGTAGGGAGCACAGACCACAGCTACACTGCATGGAATTGAACCCTGGTTCCAACAGTCATGTCCATGGAAAATCTCCTAACTTCTCTGTGCGTCAGTTTCTTTACCTGCATGATTAGAATAATACCATCTACCTCAAAGGGTTGTTTTGAGGTTTAAATGAGTTAATAGTTAAAGTAACAAAGGCATACATCTGAGATATTTCAAATTTGGTTCCAAGACCACCAGATAACATGAACATTGCAAAAGAGCAAGGCCAGTGAATTGTTCTGGTTTCCCAAGTGCATGTAAAAGTTAGGTTTATGTTGTACTGTGGTCTCATAAGAGTGCAATAGCAGTATGTAAAAAAAAAAATCAATGTATGTACTTTAATACTTTATTGCTAAAAAATGCCAACTATCAGCTGAGGTTGCAGCAAGTCATAATCTCTGCTGGGGAAGGGTCTTGATGTTGGTGGCTGCTGACTGCTGGGGGTGGTGGCTTTTGAAGGTTTGGGGCGCTTGTGACAACTTTTTTTTTTAATTAAGCTTTTATTTTAACTCCAGCTAGTTAACATACAGTGTTCTATTGGTTTCAGGTGTACGATATAGTGATACAACAGTTGTGTACAACACCCGGTTCTCATCGCAACAAGTACCCTCCTTAGTCCCTGATTCTGGCATTCTTAAAAGAAGACAGCAATGAAGTCTGTCACATGGATTGACTCTTTCTTTCAGGAACAATCCTCTGTAGCATGTGATGCTGTTTGATAGCGTTTTACCCACCATAGAGCTTCTTTCGAAACTGGGGTCTGTCCTCTCAAAGCCTGCCGCTGCTTTATTGACTAAATTTATGTGATATTCTAAATCTTTTGTTGTCATTTCAACCATCTTCACAGCATCTTCACCAGGCGTAGATTCCATCTCAAGAAACCACTTTCTCTGCTTATTCACAAGAAGCAATTCCTCATCTCTTGAAGTTTTATCCTGAGATTGTGGCATTTCAAATATAATAATAAGGAAAAAGCTTGAAGTATTGTGAGAATTACTAAAATGTGACACACAGGACACAAACTGAGCAAACGCTGTTGGAGAAATGATGCCAACAGACTTGCTCCATGCAAAGAGAGTGACCACAAACCTTCAGATTGTTACAAGAAAAATTGCAATATCTGAGAAGTACAATGAAGAGAGGAGCAATAAAATGTGGTATCCGTGAATTTAAGTGTGCTAAGCATTGAGTCCTAGAACAGTGCCTGGTACATGATTAACATGAAATATATTCGGTTTAAAAAATAAGTAAATTAAAAATTAAAAATTAAAAAAAAAGAAATATATTCAGTTTGTCTCCTCAAACCCAAAATTTATTTCAAGAGTAGTTAGTATTATCTTGAAAATGTCAATTCAGTTTATCTGCCCTTTAACTGCTATAGTCGCCTTTGGCTATTATTAACGAAAGCTCCTATAAGAATTAGAAGGCATCAGCGAGAACAGATTCTTTAAGATTTTAAATAGTAACTTCATGCAAGTGCTGGATCTAACAGTGCCAAAAATCTTCCACAAAAGTTTAATGAAATAAAACTATTGCATTTTACTTCTAAACAAAATAACGAATTAATAGCTATGTTTTCTTCTAAAAAGTGTTAAAACTCTCATTAGATTAGTGTTATATTGAACAAACTCAACCTTCCCAACCAATACCACCATGAATAAACACCCAAATCTAAAAATAGAAAATCCACATACTACCCTCCCTACTCCCATTTTTAAAACAACTTCAGAGCAATTAGCATAGCATGTTTCCCATATTAAGTATTTTCTACATGTTTAGGTTTTTCTTCTCTAAAGTATAAAAACAAATCATTTAAAGTGAAATTTTATTTTGGCATTTCTTGTGTAACACCAAGTTTTCCTTGGTTTTATCTTCACCTGTACTTGCTGTACCCTTATTCCCAGATTCTCAATAACTCCATCAACTGACTCACACCTGACCTCATCCTATGCTGTAAAATTTATTTTGAATCTCCTTTTACTTGAGAACTTCCCTTCCTTGGTGCACCTGGGTGGCAGATGCTTGGTTTCAGCTCAGGTTCCTGGGATGAGGCCCCCTGTTGGGCACTACGCTCACTGCAGAATCAGCTTGTCCTTCTCCCTCTGCTCCTCCCCCTTTTTTTTTCAAATAAATAAATAAATAAATAATTTAAAAGACAAAAAAAAAAGAATTTATTTAGAACTTGTAATGGATGTATTGGGGTATGCTACTGGCCCACACACTAACGGCTAGATTTTTTTTTTCTTTTACATGTATTACTCTCCAGCCAAGAGTAAACCACTATCAGTTGGCTGTATGCTGGGTAACACCATCCCTGATCTCAGTTTACTAACACAGAGGTGTTCATCTGTTGTATGTTGAGACAGTGATATTTCTTTTTCCTTAGGGAATTGGAAATGAGATGAAGGTTTTGTTTGTGAGTACATATGTACATGTAAAGTTAAAATTTGGGGGTCCCCCTGTTTCACCATGTGGAATGCTAAGAGCCAAGAAGAATCTGCAAGGGGAAACTGAAGCCAACACTGGGAAGTGTAAAGTTGCAAACCACAGGGTACAGGGGTATGCTACTCACTCCCAGTTTCAGCCCATTTCTAAGGTTTGTGACTCAAGACGCAGCCCTTCTTTTCCAACAAAATGCCCATTTTGGTCTCTTTGGCTTGGAAGAGCCAAGGAGAAGTTTTGAGAAATCCATACTCTTTGCAGTCCTAACACATTTTCTATGATAATAGCTATGATAGTAGTATTTAAAATGTAAAATTGAGTCTTAAAAAATCTAAGTTTTACATGGATACAGGTTCAAAATGACAATCCCTAAGATTTAGAGAAGAAACACCCATACCTGGGTAGTCATCAAGATAAGTATCAATAGTTAACAACAGTTTGTTTAATCAAGCCTCAAAAAACAATTGAAATTAAAGATGACAATTCCACAAAAACTTGCCCTATCAAAAATATTGCCCACACTACAAGTCATTCACACCTTTTTTATCTCATCTTTGCATGCAGTGAGGTTTACTGTATTTAGCAAATAAAAGGACACTCAGTTAAATTTGAATTTCAAATTACAAATGCTAATTTTTAGTGTCCCATGAAATATTTAATATACACATATACTAGAAATGTTTCTTCTTTATCTAAAATTTTCTAAAATTCAAATGTTGCTGAGCATCCTGTATTTAATCTGTCAGTCCTCGGTATAGTAAATAATATGCAATTGCAGGCATAGGAGAATTTTATTTTCCCAATATGCATTTTAAGTGGTATGTCTTGTCACTAGGCAGTGAAATCAGCCAACATGCAAAGTGGCAACTTTTATCAAAATGTTTTTTCAATGAATTGTATAGATGTGTCAAATGTTCTTTTTTGAGACTCACTCAATTTCATTTTATAGGGAGAGTTGGGGAAATAAAAGGACACTATACATAATAAATGTTAGTAAATTTTTCTTTTTTTATTCCTGGCATTAATATTGCAATACAAAAACCATAATTTTAAAAGTAGACTCATTTTTCTTGGGAAGGGGAGTAAGATGGTAAAAGAACAGAGATAAGGAAAGAAAAATAAAGACCAGGTGATCTTGGAAAGAGAAAATACTTGAATTTTATATGTTACATAGATTTTTTTTAAGCTGTCTGCTTTTTTTTTTTTTTTTTTTTTTTTTGTCTTTTTTTAAGCTGCCTGTTTGCTTTGGCAAATCCAAATTGGATTAACTCCAAAGCAAACTTAATCATTAGGGCAAAAATTGGTAATAGTTGCTGAAAAAAGAATCAAATTTAATGAGTAAATAGCCACAAAAATTGATACTGTTTCTGATTAGAAAAACTTGGTTATACTGAGATTTCTATCATAGTCCAAAAAGATTGATCTTATTTTTTTTACCTTCTGAAACTACTTTCCACTCCATGCTCCTCTCTCTTGCCCTCTTTCATAGAGGAAAATAACATAAAAGCATAAAATGTAAAAAGACATTCAGAGAAGCTTGGCTTAGAACCAGCAGCCAGGAAAGGAAGCAAATGGGAAAGTCTATTCTACTGGCTGGGATTCTGGCCTCTTGGTGAAACAGGTATGTGGAGTGGTGACAGGTGGCAAGGTGATTTGTCAATATTCCCCTTAAGAACCAATGCTATCGCAGTTCATCAAGTGTCATTTAGTATGCTGGTTTGTATTTCAGGGCATGTCGTTTACCTGCCTGAATCCATATAATAATGAAGTAGGATTCTGAGGAATATTAATTAAATCAAGATAAATAAGTTCTTTGTACTTTGAACTCAAGAAGGGTGTATATTCAACAATAACATCACACGAATTTGAGCATAGTGTACATCTCAGACATTTTCTTAATAAAAGAAGGCATCACATTCTCAGAAATAATTGAGATTCTTTTCTAAATTGAGGCTGAAGTTCCATAAAGGAAAATTCCTGCAACGTGATTTGCTCTCACTCAGTTTGTATCGAAATTCTTGTGGTAACTCTTGGAAAGATCATCTCTTTTTATGATTAGAACTGGGAATATAGGTGTCTTGCTGACTAAATTGCTCTTTCTTATGTCTGATGTACCCACCCACTATGTCAGACTCTCCAGTACTAATATATAGGTCCCTTTAAACCAGTAGGTTACACATCAAACTTGAGGTTTGAAGCTCTGGAAGATTCTCTAGGATCACAGGTTAAAATCTCACCGGGTCCAACGCAACCTTTCATTCTTCCAGAAGGGATAAATCAACCAGCACGTACTTCACTGCGTTAGGGTATTTCAGATGAGAACTTATAAACTTAGACTTTTTTGCTTTGTAATGACATTAAAGATCTCATGGGGTGTTTGTTCTAAGGTTTGGAGACCGTCCTAAAACCTTAAGTAATTTTTGCTCATACTTGAAGTCTATCCTATGAGAAGCTTGAACATTCTTATGTGTTATTAAGGTTTTATGTTTCTTATTAAGTCATGAAAATTAAATTCATCTTTTAAAAGTACTTGCAAAATTAGTGTTACTGGGAGTAAAGATTATTGTGTACGTGGTATGATTTGAAGATCGCTATCATACCATTTTCATATATTGTGCGTCACAGAGTTTTCTATACTCTTCAGCAAAATTGCATGACAATTGGACCAATGTCTGTGTTAATAAGGCACAGCATTTTGGTGTGAGACTCAATTTCAGAGTCATGACATATAACACATTTAGGCCTCTGGTGACTTCTTTGTGTCTAAGGCCCCAAAGACTTTTTGAAGACTTTAATAAAGTCACTCTCATTGCCCTGTGTCTGATCGAGTCTGCCTGGATTACCCCCTGCCCTGATCTATATTATAAACATTCATCTTTTGATTTCAATTTCTCATGATTTTTTTTTTACTTTATTGTTTTCAGACTGCCATTTCCCCCATTGTTTATGATTAGTGGATCTGTCTTTCTGGCAAACAAATAAACAAGGAGCAAAGTGAAGGCTCAGCCAGTGAATGTGGGGCTATGGATAAAGGAAACAAATTCTTATAATCAGCATTCATATGTTGCCCTTGATGATTTGAGTTTAGAGTTCGTTTTGGAAATCTCCAAGTGCTATCTATAATACTTTGTGTCACACATTTTTGCTTCATTTTTTCTTGTTTGATTGAAAGCCACTTAGAGAGTTCATTTTCATTTCATTGTGAAGCATGATCCTCTGGGATCATTCCATCAGAAAAATTTCCACACCCAGCTCACAAATCCCCGTAGGGAGGGTGTCCTGTTGGAAACACCCAAAGAATTGTGGGAAGGTTATTTTTACAATTTACATGAAATTACCTGAGGAAACTTGTTTTATATGTAAAAACCAAACTTACCCCATCTTTAAAATATCTGAATAATTCCTCCTGGAAAATCTTTTTACAAACCCCAAATGCAGAGGTTTCTTCCATTCTATTCATTTTCTTTCATACATTTGCAGCCCCATGGAAACATCCCCTCTTTCCCTTCACATATCATCATAATTAATTCCATAAGCTTCTTTCAGCTTGAGAATTTAATTTTTATTTTAATAGAAGTTAATAGCTTTGTAATAGAGCAAATGCAGGGAGTAGTTCCCATGAATGGAGATGCCACATTTTTATGTACCAAAATGAATCTCTCCTTTCTGTGTTTAGCATGACCTATGTTCTCTGCCAGAAATTTTAATATCATCTCATTCATCACTCAGCTTGCTTCGTCTCCTTTGTCTATCTTGTTCATTTTCCCCCAAATCACTTGGCAATAGAGCATAATGATTCCTATGGTGTTCCCCTGGTTTAGGTTTATTTTTTCCTTTGGATAACAGTACAATTAAGATGGGTAAATAATATAACCTCGTTTCTCAGTAAATAGAATGCGGTGTAACATTTTAGAGCCCATGGTCCGGATAAATGTCAAACAAACGCACACACCAACACACTCCCACTCACAAACCCAGTTCCCGAGACAAAGATCTTTTGTGTCTTATTTACCACGTCATCTCTTGGGTCTAAATAGGTGTCCAGCACACTGCGCACAGCCAACAAATATTTGTTGAACAAATGAAATTACATACTAATCAATCCATATATATTTCTATATGTGTATGAAAATATTTGAATTTTTTAGACCGTCAAAAGTAAATGTTTGTGACCAATTTGCTGAGTTAAAACAAAACACAGTAACATCCCAGTCAACTTCGCCGTCACTAGAGTGCTTTGTGGTTCTGGGTCTGACCCTTGCCTCCCTTTTCTCTGTCTTGCTCTTGTATCTCTCTCTCTACCCTTCTACTGAACACTCAGGAGGCCAGCTGCACTGAATGTCCTCCATTTGTGTTACTCTTTCTCTTTTCGGATCTTCAGACAATGCTGCTGCCTCTTCTCTGTCCACTCTTCTCTAATCCACTACTTACCTTTAGTTCTCAAATGAGGGCCATATCCAGAGGCTAGCTTAGATTAATTGAGTTCTTATGCACCACTTTATCCCAGGCCCATGTTCTTGGCTCATGCTTATTTTAGATAAAATACAATAAACGTATTTTCCATTTTAATTTTTTCTCCTACTTGAATAGGCTGTAATTCCAAATTTCATTGTAAGCCTGTTTTATTTAATCCCTTCCAGGAGTTACTCTGAGAACCAGTAAGTCAGGAGAGCTGGAACATGAAAAAGATCTTAAGATGGTACCATTTTTGCTTTACTGAAGATCTTACAATTATTATAATTCTTTGTCCTTTTTTACTGTCTAAATTAAACATAGGCAAAGCATCATAGGAGAGCTTAAATTTTTTTTTCTTTAAAAGATTTTATTGGCTGGTAATATTTATAAGTGTTATGGAACTGTTATTTATTGGCCACATCTTACTCCATGAACTCGTGTCATGATTCCCAAAGGAAGAAAAGAGGGGTAAGAAAAAAAATCTGGAAGATGAATTTTCTTTGCAGTATATTATTGAGAATATTAAAAACTGCTGGGTTTGGGAACTTAAATAGCTAGTTTTTTGTTTCAACTTAATATCAGAATCAATCCATAATCTACTAACTCGGTGTAATTGAAGTCTAGACATCAGCGGCTTAGGATGAAATTGTGTGTGTACGTGTGTGTGCGATTTTCAAATGTGTGTGCACAAGTGTGTTCTGTGTGCACTTTTCTTCTGGTAGTGAGTTTGACATACCTATCCATCTCTTGGCCATGCAGAGAGGTATAAAAGAGGACTTCTGAAGCTGTATGTCTGCCGTTTTTTCTGCAGTACTAGTACTCCCCAGCAGTAATTTCTAAAATGTGCCTTGTTCTCAATGTGATGACGGGAAATGCACCTGCTCCAGAGATAATTATACAAGCCTCTGGAAGATTCTTACTCATCTGGAAAATGGAGGAAAATTGGATAACAAATGTGACCAAAAAAAAAAAAAAAATCATTCAAAGTAAAAATTTAAATTAAAGTGGCCACCCATTCCCAGGGTTCACTACAGACAAGGAATCATATGCTAAGAGTGTTCACCCTCTGCTCTGGTTACTGGCGTAAGTGAATTTGGGCAATTCACTTAACCTCTCCATGCCCCCATTTCCTTCTTTTGGCATCTGTTGACATTGGTATTGAATTTCCTTGCAGTAATGTGACAATTACCCGATTAATGACTATTAAGCTCTCTGAAGATAGAAGGCAAGGAAATGCTTAATAAAATGGTAAATAAGGAGAAAAATGGGCAGTAAAGGGCCTGTAGTCACAATGGGAAAAATTAACAAAGGTTACTTCGAGAGGAGCAATGAGAGACATCTCCAGCACTGTGTAATTGCTGACTGCCTGATCTTATACCTCAGAGCTTGGCCCAAGCTTTTACGGCGACTGACAATAGGGTCTTCCACACCTGCTTCGTGGAGAGGCTACCATCCTAGCCAAGTTCCCAATCACAGCAGCGTCTGAACTTTCCCCCTGAGGGTTGCTTTCATTTCATAGACACTTCTGTTAAAAAAAAAAAAAAAAAAAAAAAAAAAAAAAAAAATTAAACTTTTTTTTTTTTCCAAAGATAGAAGATAGAAACACTAAGTCATTTCTCTCCCCTTCACAGCAAACTTCCCCTCCCTTCTCTCTGGAAGGGCTTTACCTCTGTAGTTCCCTGTAGTTCAAAGGAAGAAATAGAACATAATGGGATTTGGCTGAAGGGTTATAATCCTAAGAATTCCAAAACTTTTCATCAAAGGGCCATTTCTAAAGACAGCTTTTATCCATTGGCAATTTCAGCTGAGACCTATTCAGTCTGACTCGGGAGGCACCACATAAAGGCTTTAAAATGCCCTGGTCTGCCACTGTCCCTTTGCAAGAGCAGACACAGAGGCTCTGTGTGGTGTTTCTCGGCCCATTTGTGATAGCATTCCTCTCAAAGAGGAATAGCCTAGAGCTAAACCAGGAGGTAGAGGAAGGCTGTTTCCTTGCCCAAATCTACAGTCAGAGCAGGGACTCCCTCTTCTCCACCCACTGAAAGAGGCCTTAACATTTATGACTAGCCAGGCTCAGCTAGGAAGGTCTATCCTGTTGAACCAGGGCTTGATTTTCATCCAGAATGGCAGCATGACCATTGGGAAGGAGATAGTGCCTCGTGACCCACATGTCAGAAAGGGAAGCGATCACACAGGGCATACACACATGTATGTGTACACGTGCGTGCTCACACACACACAGACACAGACACACACACACACACTCTCATGCTTCACTGGCCTCCTCTTTTCCCATTTCAAGGAAACAATTGAATGAATCTTCTTTTTTTTTTTTTTTTTTGGTTAATGGAAAAAGTTGAATGTGTTCCACACACACTCCTAGCTCTAATCTGTATCTCAGCCTTCCTGACGATACCCTGGATTCTCTTCTAGCTATTATTCAGAACGAATACAGAGGCTTATGAGCAATTTTTCCCATTAGAGTCGGAAAAATGTTAGTATAGAACAAAAACTTTTAGAAATACCCCCGTAGTATCTAGTGAGTTATATGCATTTTCATTGCCTTAGGAGGGGGTAAGAGTAATTTATTTCCATGTAGTCCCAAGCCTTCAGGATTGAGCAATGAGGCCTCCCCAAGTACTTAGAGAAAAGGGAAATAAGGTTGTCCTGTGAGAATTAAATGACTCGAAAACAACACTTAGCAAAATGTTTTCTAGTTCCATGGGAACATACTCGAATATCACTTAATTAGTGAAATTGTCACATCTGCAGTCAGCATACATCATCTAATGGGAGCAACCATGTAGCAGGTGGTCCGCACTATTCAGGATACAAGCACAGAGATGGGGGAGTATGAGCTGCTGGTCACCAACCTTGTAAGAACTGGACAAACCATCCTCAACACCTTTGACCACACTTTGCTCTGATTCTGCAATTACTGAGCTGTCCTTCAATTTGACAATTCATCTTACCTGACACACATAAATGGAAAAAAATCATGACCTTGAATATGAAAGAGAAGCACCTTAGTCACCAGAAAGTAATATTCCCTGTTTGGGAGTTAATTACTTGACTTTCTCATTCACCTGTTAGTTTCAAGTTAATCTAGTTGTGATATGTTTGTCTCTAAGGGTCTGTTTTTGTGTTTACTTATAAAATTTTGTTGTCACAACTGTGAGGTCAAGGACCATGGTGAATTCACAAAAACAATGTACCCCGGTGAGGGGTCTCAGGGTCAGCCACAGAGACCCGGAGACTGTTTTTGGGTAGTCCACCGACATGAAGGCTTTCTTCCATTTGAACTTCAATAATTCCTACTTTCAATAGCGATGACAAAAAATATGTAGACATTGAAATAATCCCTGCACGTCCCTAAAATATGAATCTGATTCTGTTGCCTTTTCCTGTGAAATGTGTGCATCTTCATTTAGGAATCGGGTTTCCAGCAATGTGTGACATGAGGACACAGGGTCATTCCCACAGCTAAAGAATGGAAGGGAAAGCCAAATCCACTTTATCCAAGTATAAGTGATTAGGATATAAACGGGAACTGCTTTATTTTAAGTTCTTTTCTGCCAAAATACACTCCCTTCACTTATCCATTTAATAGTCTTTTTTTCAAATGCCCACTACATGCCCACCATTTTCTAGTCTTTGATGATATGCTGATGAATAAGGCAAACCTTTACAAACCTTTACAGAACTTGTGTTTATGTAGGTGATTTGCACCTGTAGAAAAGGTAAGCCTTGAGACAAAAATTCTCAAGATAATCCATTGATGGAAATTGCAAGAGTATTAAATTCTATGAAGAACACAAATGAGATGTTTTATTGAGTGACATGGAACTGATCTGGAAAAGCGTCTCTGACAAAGTCACATTTAGACTCAGTCGTAAGGGTTAACTGAGTAGGGACCAGTCAGGGAAAGGAGCTGAGGAAGAGCATCCAAGCATAGAGAAAAGTATGGACAGAACGGTATATTCCAAGAACTTGACAAAAGCCAGAATAGGTGAAATTCAGATCTGTGAGGTGGGAACAGAGGTTTAGACAGCGATCTGTGCCTGCACGACAGTAGGTTCCACTGTGAATTGTATTTGTTCTTTAGCATATACCAACTGAAGGCTTGCTATGAACCTGGAATGAATTGCTTCATGTAGTACCCATACGACAAGGAAGAATACCTTTGTGAGGGAGGCAAACAATAAATACATTTCCAGTATATCACAGGTTGTTAATATTGTGAAGAATAATGAAAAAGATGAGGAAAACAAGGGTTGAAGTCCATTGACCATTTATATAGTGTGCTAAGAGGTGACCTTACTTATAGGGTGGTGAACTCAAAGTAAATACATGAGAACAAATCAAGGAGACATCTATAGGAAAAATAGGCAAAGAGAAAAGCAAATGCAAGGGCCCAGAGGTGAGACCATAATTGCAATGCTCAAAGAACAGGAAGGTAGCTAGTACGACCTAGGTAATTAGGAGGAGGATAGTAAGAGACAATATCAGAGAACAAATAATCCAATCAAGAAATGGGCAGAGGACACGAACAGACATTTCTGCAAAGAAGACATCCAGATGGCCAACAGACACATGAAAAAGTGCTCCACATCACTAGGCATCAGGGAAATATAAATCAAAACCACAGTGAGATACCACCTCGTACCAGTCAGAATGGCTAAAATTAACAAGTCAGGAAATGACAGATGGCTGACGAGGATGCGGAGAAAGGGGAACCCTCCTACACTGTTGGTGGGAATGCAAGCTGGTGCAACCACTCTGGAAAACAGCATGAAGGTTCCTCAAAAAGTTAAAAATAGAGCTACCCTACAGCCCAGCAATTGCACTATTAGGTATTCATTCATTTCCATTTTCTACTAAATCAGCTCACAAGCTGTGAGAAAGATGTGGATGACATATGAACAGACACCCCCTCCCCATTGACATCTAAATTGTTCATGGTGGCTTGCCTAAAATTTGGTGCAGTGCAGCCTATGCTGGGTGAAGATTCAGCAGGATCAAGGGCTCAGGACATGGGCTTACTGCCTTTCTTAAACACTAGGCTGGCAGAAAAGTCATGTCAAAGCTTACACACTTCCCATTGTCATAATCAGAAAATTCTTACTGCGTACATACTTCTGTGTACGTACTCTTTTTTAGAGAGTAATCAAATTTACAGGATAGTTCTGGCCCCACCTCTCACCTTCACCCTCCTTCGTCCTCCATCTGCTAACATTCTTGGAAAGAGGAACAATATAAATAAAAAAAAAAAAACAGACAAACAAAGAAATTATTATCTCCACCTCTCATTAATATCTGAGTAAAATGAGTCTGCCCTGTGATGTCCCTATGCTTCCTTCTCTCCTTCCAGCTGATTAAAAGAATAGAGACTGTTTTATCTCCCATACATTTCCTGAAGATTTTGTTTGCTCGACATCTTGGGCCACGCAAGACCCTCTTAAGTTTTTATTTCCAGTTGAGAGAAAGCTTTCTTGGCAACTCATGATACCCATATTCCAACATCAGCTCCTCTGATGAGCAGCTAATCCCCTACGTTTATTTTTCTACTTAGTTTTGTTGACTGCCATAAGTTTCAGATCTGGTTCACCACAGAAGACGTATGAAAGCTTATGCCTTTTAATTTTCAGGAGATAAATCTTGAAGCATTTTAACTGATATATTTTTAGGAAAGAATGTGCAAAGATCTTTTCACAGAAACCTCCAGTCTTTTAAGTTCACTCAGCACACGGGACTATAGGCTTCCCTAAGCAGAGGTTGATAAAAGATCCTTGGAGAGGGAGCAAGGAGTTGTTCAATCATTCAATGATTACATGCCAAATATCTACCATTAGCAATAGCTATATATATAACTACAGCTGTTTATATAACCAGCTCCAACTCCTCTGCAGACTGTGTCTTGGTTGGGCTCCTGAGTTTTCATAAGCAAATGTCAAGCTTACTTCAGCTCTACTGACTCTTACAGGTATGGCTCTGCTGTCAGTTTAAAAATATCTGCACTCCCAAGTATTTGTTCTCTTTGATGCTCTATATTTATGGTTGGCTGTAAAAAATACCTGTGATGAATGAGCTGAAGAATATGAAGTCTTTCTTTAATCTGTTCTAATTTCATCCTTGGATCATTTGCATTGTTATTGAACCACTGTATGAATCTATGACTTGGTATCATGTAGTTTGGTGGACGAATGTTTATGAGTAAATATTCTCACCCTACATTTAATTTTAATGAGGTTGTTGAGGGCAGTGTTTCCCATATCACACACTTTCTTTTATGAGAATCTATAAAAGGACATTTTTATCGGTTTCCATATGAAATAATGCTTGCCTCTCCCTCACTCTTTTTTTTTTTTTTTTTAAACAAAGCCTAACTGAATTTTTACTACACGCCAAACACTGTAACAGGCCAGAGACACACACTGATGAACACAAGTAGACACGGTTCCCAACCTCACAGAACCTAGAGTTTAATAAGCAAGGGATGCATAAGATATATTAGCCTATTAAAAAATGTTGAAATGAAGCCACAATGTGTGCTCTGAAGAAGAGTTCCATCATATCGTTAGGGCATAGAATAAGGAACTTGACCCCTTTGTGAGGTCGGGGAAGAAGGGCAAGTGGAGATGGGAAGTCATTGGAGATTTTAAGCATGTCGAGATAGTTTGACATGATTAAACTCCTGTTTTGGAAAGAACTCACAGCTGACGTGTGAAGGGCATATTGTGTTTCCCTTTTCGAATAGACTCCCAGGAAGCACAGGCCAAATTTTAAGCCCCCTTTTTGCTCATTCTGTAACCCTTGATGGCATTATTTCAGTCACTGACTTTCTCCCTGTCTCTATGTCACCTTCCTTCTCTTCATTTCCCTTTGCCCCATTTTTCTTGCTTAGCAATTTTCATTTTATTTTTCTGCATGTCTCTTTATAATCAATATAATTGTTTACTTTGTTGGGGGGAGGGGAGAAGGAGGAGGTGGTAAAATTCTAATAATAAGTAAGTGACAGGCATATATCTTAGTTCTGAAAATGTTTTCAACATTTTTGAGGAATTAGAGAAAGAGTATGGAAGATATGGCTCTGAAAAATACAATGACAGTTAATAGAATAGATCTTCATAGACAGGAGAATGTCATCAATGAGTTAATAGAATAGGTCTTCATAGACAGGAGAATGTCATTTTTAAACGAAGTTGACTTGAACCAGTCAGTAGCTTTGGGATCTCAAGCTGTTTGAGTGGAGAGTCTTATTCAATACAGATACACTTTTATTTCTCCTGTATTTATTTCTCTTTTATTTCTCTTAACCTTGGGACTCTTGTTTCTTTTTTAATTTCCTTAATTGTTTGCTGTTAGTTGGTAAATTTATTTAGGGAAGACATCTTACCTTTCATTTATTTTTTGGACTGTGTCTACCCACATATACCCACTACGCCCTCATAGTATCGAGGACAATACTACAGGTCTACTTGCTGAATAATTTATAATTCTGCACTCAAAAGCATTCATTCTTTCTCATAGTTTACACCTGTTATTGGTAGGGCTGGTTTCTGGATTTCCAAGCACTGGGATGTAAAATACACAATTACAATGAGTATTTCCTCTATACATTCCCTCTACTCCCTCCCTTTCAGTAGTTGAAAGAAGAGCACATTTGGGCTGTGCAAGAGCCAATGTTCCTACCTAAGACGCAGATGAGCAGCACCACTAGTTTACACATGAATGCCAAAAACGTGAATGGAAAAGGGAGGGGCCCATTAAACATACCTCGCCTCCCCTTCCATTTTTTTTCCTTATAATTTTAATTTTATCCCAGTGTTTTGGGATAAAACATTAACATACCAACATACAAGGAATTTAGCCTCTTAGATCTGCCACCTCTGCCACCTTTGCTAAGAGAATTTAGCCTCTTGTACCTGCCACCTTGCCTTGGAAAACAACAAAGGCAAGGGGCTCAGGGGCAGCTGAGGCTGGGGGAAATGACGTGGGGGCTCAGGAGCTGGAGGCAGTTAACCTTCAAGCAGGTGAAAAATACTGAGCACTGGGAGGGAAAGTGGATGGAGGGAATTTAGGATCTTTAGGGGAAGGTTTTTTCCCCCCCAACCTCCCCCCGCCCCCACCCCAAGGCAACTTTAACCTTGTAAAAGATCTACTTCTGTCTTGTTAACCTGGCTTTGAAGAGGAATGACCCTGGGAGGAAAAAACAATAGCAGCGGCCAAGTAGAAAGGGCCATAAACTCCTAGGAGCCTTTTTAGCATCTTCAGAGTTTGGAATGAGATGAAGGCATACCCACGAAGAAAAGGGCACGGGAGTGATAAAATGTCCCTGCTCTCCTCCTGAGACGGAGCTCTGTGTTTGTGCCTTCCCGGGCAAGGGTCTTTCTGTCTTCCTGCCTCCGCCTGGAAGCATTTTTCTTTCTTTTGGCTCCTGGAATAGTTCTTTCTTTATCCTTCATCTTCTTCTTTCCTTCTTTCCTTCTTTCTAGTCCTCCTTTCCTTCTAAAAGCGGCTAAAGGAAGGGTCAGTGGCTCAGGGGCTCTCCTATCAGGGACCCTTGGAAGGGTTCTCAGCTGAGCAGACCTGGAACAGAAGCAGGCAGGCGCTGGTGCCATTAGTAGTCGGAAATCTTGGGTCAAGATGTAAATATCCGACAATTAATTACATGCACACAGACTCGGGGCTAGAATTCATCAGCATCATGACGTTTGATTTAAACTGGAAGACAGGTGTGTTGTGTTTGGATTTTTAGATTTCCATTAGAGTTTGTATTGACCTATAGACATATATGTGCTGTAGGTGTATGGAGATTTATTGATCTGTTTATTGAACATCTAGAACAAGAAAAATTTGAGCGTCCACACCCCTAAAGGACTCATCTGACCTCCTTATTACAAGACCCCCTCCAAATGTAGCCACTGTTCTGACTTGTAACACTACTTGTTTTGCCTGTTTCTCCCTGACTCTTTGTGCCTGATTCATGAGATTCATACATATTATCGTGGTAGCTGTACCTTGTTCGTTCTCATTACTGGTCACAGTGATTCTCAAAATGTGTCCCCAGATCCTTAGTATCAGCATATTAAGAACTTGTTAGAAATGCAAATTTCTGAGCCAGTTCTTGAGCTTTGACCTGTGGAATCAAAAACTGGGTGGGGCACAGCCTTCTGTATTTCAACAAACCCTCCAGGCGATTCTGATAGACACTAGTTTTCAGAAACATTGTGATACAGCATCTCCTTCTCTGACTATATTTTTATCATTCCACCGCTGATGGACGTTTGGGCTGTTTCCAGTGTGAGGCTATTATGAAGAGCTATGAATATTCTAGTACGTGTCTTTTGGTGATCATGAAAATGCATTTATTGTGGGTGTATACCTAGTAGTATAATTTCTGGGTCATAGGATACGCTTTTGTTCAGCTTTAGTAGATATTACCATACAGTTATCTAAGTGGTTATACTAATTTACATTCCCCAGCTGGATACAAGAGTTGCAGTTTCTTAATATCCTCACCAAAAATATACTTGGTATTCATTTTATTTTTAGCTGTTCTGATGGAGATAGTGTATCTCGTTGATGTCTTAATATGCATCTCTCTAATGACTAGTGAGATCGAGCGCCTTGTCATATACTCATTAGCCACTTGTATATCTTCTTTATTGAAGTGTACATTCAAATCTTTTCCCATTTTTCTATTAAGTTGTCTATTTTTATCACATTGATTTTTAAATACAAGTCTTTGTCAGATAAATGTATTGTAGATCTTTTTTCCCGCTTTGTGGAATGCAAGGCAATTATATTTTGATAACGAACCTTCCCTAAGTGTAAGTATGGGCTGAAAGCCTGCCTTGTAACTTATAGATTTTTTTTTAAACATACTTTCCATTTCCTGATTGTTCCCTAACTTTCTCTCTTAATGAAGCATTATTGCACGGAGTAGTGGAGCTTTGTTGCATGAAGTATGCAGCCGAGATGTTGATAAAACCAGGCAGAAAGCTATATGGAATATTTGAGGCACGTCAGTGTCTCAGAGCAAACTCTAGATATTCCAAGGCTTAGGCATGCACATCCTTATTTTTTCTGTATCTTATAGTCACTATCCCGTCTTCTTTTTAAAAAAATATGGTTCCTAGGTGACTGGCAAGTAGCCTAGTAACAGACCATGAATGATAAAGAAAGCAAAACACATCTGTGGGGAGAAGAAAAGATTATTCAATAAACAGAGTTGGGACAATTGGTTGGTTATTTGGATAAAAATCCATTCAGATTCTCCAGTCATTTATGAAAATATGTTCCAAGTGGAACAAAGAGTTAATATAAAAATTCCAACCATGAAGAACTGGAAGATAATATTCATGAATATTTTTCTGATTTCTTAAGGTACAAGGAAATAGCAAAGGGAAAGATATTTAGCTCTATCTATACCATCACTTGAAACTTTTGAACTTCTAAACCCAAACTGAATTGAACAGGAAAAAGCAAACTGAACAAAATATTTTCAAGAGCTATGACGCACAGAGAGTATATACTTACTCTTAAATTCTTAATACATAAGCATCATGAACAATTAGGAAACACATTAAGGTCCTAGTAGAAAATACAGAAAAAATTAGAAAACAATATTTACAAACCATGAAATCCTACTGGTTGTTAACTTAGTAGTTGTTAAGAAAAAAATAATAATAAAGGAAAAGTCCAAACATGCACAATCAAAGAAATAAAAATTAAGAAAGAAAAAATATGTTATTTCAAATATTGCAGATAGTTTGGTGTGATTTAGACTTAAATGTAGCTTAAATTAAGAAAGAAAAACCCTCCTGGAGAAGCAAAACTCCAGTTTCTATTGTAACAAGGTACAAGCTGAAAAGAAAAAAAGAGAGGTGATTTCCTATTGCTAGTGAATAGAGAGAAAATAAGTCCTCCCGAGGCTGCTAACAGCCCCTAACGGTTGGCATTTTGGGCAAGGTCAAAAGAAACCAACAAAAAAATAATCACAACAAAGGAGGAAATAAAATAGCAAAAAATTTTGGAGAAGATCAGAAATGATGGGTGTCATTAATTAGAAATGGAAGCAAAAATAAAAAGCAGTCCACTTATTTTGTTTGTTTTTGTTTTGTGTTGAGCAGCCCTCATTTTTTAAAGCGTGAAAAATAATCAGTTATTTATTATGTTCAAAATGAGCCAGGCACCGTGCTTCCTGTTAGTTTGACAAAGACAGATGCAGCCCGCTCCTGCCTTCAAGGAGCTTAGACAGGTTAGCTGATAATTTGAATAAAATATTGTTGAAGCGGTTACGGTGTCGGCATCTTGAATAGGATTTTATTAAATTTGCCTGGGGCACTTCAACCCAGCGCCCTTGAAAACACAAGCCGTTGTTCGTGCTGGGTCTCCGTACATCCCAGCAACTGAGGTTTCTAATGACCCTCATGATTCCAAAGAAGTGGTGAAATTGAGTTAGTCTATTCTGTTGGAGATGATGGAGGAAGTACAGGGTATGTTTTAGAATGATTTGTGGCAACACTGATTTTAAAAACAACCCTGGCTCTTACAGAGTTAATCTGCAACTCTCTCTTCCTCTCTCTCTGAGTCAACGGAGAGAGCTCCACAGAGCTGAAATTTCACTGCATACGCTACTTCTGCGCACAGGATTGATTGAAACATTAAAATGAGCTGCTTATTCCACTACCTTTGGGAATATAGACCAAAATAAAGATGGGTGGCTGGGACAATAGGCACCCGTTTAATTTTTAGAGCACACAATACCCTACACGCCAGTCACTTTAGGAAAAGTCATACAGAAATGAGGATAATAAACACCTGATATTACAGACAGCACAAAAATCTGTTATTATTGTGAACGATTACCGTAATTTAGATTGTTTTTGCCTGACTCATTTAAGTAATTACCTCAAATCTCTGCTTTATTTTTTAATCTCTTGCTATAGTTTATTATTGCTACTACCTGAAGAAATAAGTAAAACATGGTAAAGTTCTTTTGCTTTTTGCAAACTAAAATCTTCGTTTTTGGAAAATACTATATTTCGTAATAGCATCAAAGACATTTTTTTTTCCCCCCTAGAATTAGAAGCAACATTCACAAAACAACCTGAAAGTGTACTGATTTAAAAAAAAAAATAAAATAAAAAGTTTTCTGCTTCATGTAACTGATTCTCTGGGAAATTTCATGACAAATACTCATCCATTGTTTTGTAGTAATCATTGCAACGTGAAATTAAAACAGACTCGATACTAGGCATTTTTAAAACAATTATCCAGCAGTGAAATTACTATATATTTCTTCTCAAAACAGGTCGTATCATACATACATTTATGTGAAAAATGGCTGGCCTTTTTTATTCAGTTCAGCAGCAACATTCATTAGACTTGCTTTTTAAATTTCTTCAATTGGCGCACATAAAATTCAAGGCTGTGCTGGGGGTTTAGGATGTGAACACTTGTACGTGATTCCTTTTGATCAAGAGCAAAGCTGACCCTTCTCCCCACCCAGCTTTCCCTTTTTGTGCTTGTGTGTTCCCAACAGCCTTTCGGAAGAGTCCCAAATTGCAATGATGTCCCAAATCACAGGATTAATGTGTCTACGAACAGACCTCTTATGCCTCCAAAATGAAGTACTCCTTGCTAATTTCTCTTCAAGACACCAGCTTAATTGCATTTTAAACAAATGGGCTGCTTTGCTGGCCAACTTTTAAATGAGATAACAGCAATGTTCACTCTCCAGCAGTGATGAGTGCCTTGCAGTAGATTCAAAACTCTGTTCAATAACAGGTTTAATCTCACACCAGCAGATTTACTGCAGAATAAACTGCCACTGAGCTCATAATTAGTAAAACAACAACAAAAAATCCAACCTACTAAATATTATTTTCCAAAGCAGCAGGCAATGTTTTAGTGGAAAATTTCAGTCCTGTTCTTTGTGTGTTTTATTGATTTTATGTATGATATTGGGAATTCATGCTATGATTTAAGATAATGTTCTTTATCGATCACGTAAGCAGTTGCTTAGCTATCCAGTAACAAAATGATGCCCCCATTCACAGAATATGTAACACACACAGCCGGGGAGACTACAGTGCTTCTCTCTTTAATGTTTATTCCTTTCTTTTTTCTCCTAAAAGCATATTCGCCGTTGGAAAACAACAGCCAAAAAGCATTTGTGCTTTAGAAACAATCTTCTCATAATTTTCTTTGTTGCAGCTATTAGCGGCCAATTGTGATTCAGTGAAAACCCGGTCAACAAACAGATGTTACAAAGTATAGTCTCTGCTTGCTGCGTCTAAACAAATATTAATGAAGTAATTGGAACTATTACTGGAAAAAAAAGAGTGCTTAGTATATATTTATGGTCTTATGTGCAAAGCTATATTCTTCTAAAATTTCTCATTTACATTGCACAGTAGTAAGACAGAGTTATGACATACCACGGGACTTATTTTTCATAATTGTCTTAAATATCTGTGCAAAAACCTGTATTGCACAATTCCAAAAAGCTCATCTGGAGATAAGGGTGAAAAAAAAAAGCTTTTGTGCAAAAAGTAGAGGAAAGCAACTCTATCTGTTTAAAAAAAATCAATTTTGCTCTATATATCATGCACAGATTTTTAAAAATCTTACTTTTCTGTGTGTAAATATAAATTAAATGTGTGATAGCCAAAAAAAGCTGTTATTAAATAGCTTCCAATTATTGGAGCAGTGTGCTTCTCCCGACATTTTTCAAACAGAATAAGTTGTCTTTAGTAGAAGCACTAGCTCACCTGTCATCACTCAAACATATAGTAATGGCATGTGAGGCTAGCTTTATTTCTGGCATTAACCTTTTGATAATGAGTGCTACATCAAATGGAATTTGAAGAATCTAATGGTACTGCTGTGCAGTTTATTTTTTTAAGACCCCCAAAGCAAATTAAACCTCAGTGAATCAGACATCATATTCACAGACAATAGCAGTTTTAAGAAATAACTAAAAAAACCCCTCCAATTTACAAATAAAGCTTTTAACTCTATAGGTTCACCAAGTGATGATTCAAAGAAAAATTGCTCATTCTTCTTTTCATTTAAATTGCCCTTAATTAGTACTGACCCTGATGCTGAAAAGTTTTAGAAAGGAAGGAAGGAAAGAAAAGAAAGTATTTCTAGTTCTATCTTTGACTAATTACCTTGGTATTTCTGAGCCACAGAACTAAAGAATTTTAGAAGTGGAAGGCCTCAGGAAGGACTCCATTCCCATAACTCACAATGGAGAATAGTGTTCAGATGACTGATGTGATAAACCCAAGGGCACATTTTTCATTTGTTTCATCAATTACATGGGAGCAATGTTTATTCTTTTATCACATACCTAATAAGTGTCATGAGTATCTTAGTCTATATTCTGGTCCATCAGATTTCAAAGTCACTGCTTTTAACCACCCAGCGGATGACCTCATACAAAGTATGGCTACCTTATTGATCTTACATAAGACCACGTTCTTCTTTCCCTGATCTGTTTAATTTTAGCCTACGTGCTATTGGAGCAAGCATTTCTGGATCAATTTTTGTCAAATTTATTGAAATGGAATATATATGTAAGAAAATGCAGCCATTTCTAAGTATATAATTGGATGAATTTTGACAATACCTTTGTAACTATCATCCTGATCATGATATAGAACACTGCTTTCATTTCAAAAATTTCCTTTCTTCCTCTTTGCAATAAATCCATTCCCATCATTAATCGTAGGAAATCAATGATCTAATTTCTATCACGGTGAATAAGTTTCCTAGAACTTCATATAAATGGAAGTACAATTTTATTTATTAACCTGATTTGACAAATACTTATATAGATCTTATTAATGTGCCAGACACTAAGTGCTATACAAATATAATATTTAATCCTCATAATCACCATAAGGTGGGTATTATTATCTCCACCTTATGTTGGTAAAGCAGAAGCCCAGAGAGGTTAAGTAATAATCCAAGGTCACACAGCTGGTAGATGGAGGGCCAGAAATTTTAGCTCAACCAGTTTGTTTCTAGAGCCTCTGCCCTAACCACTACATCATTTAGCATGATAATTAATAATAATGATAATTGCTAAATCTTATTCTCTGTTGGCCACTCTTCTAAGCACTTGCACATATTAGCTCATTAGAATAATCCTTTGATGTAGGTAATACTGTCTCTTCACTGATGAAGAAATGAAGGCAGACAGATGCACAGGATGGTTATAAACCGAGAACTTGACACATATTATGTCTAAATCTCCAGGGCCTAGAAGAGTGCCTGTTGTGTGATAGGTGCTCAAAAACATATATACATACATGCACACATTATATATGGCATATATATCATTTTTAACATGCTATCTGACATTAGATATATATATATAAAATATGTATATGTATTTTACATAAGTATATACACATTTAAAGTAAGTCAATA
Source organism: Mustela nivalis (assembly GCF_964662115.1). Lineage (NCBI taxonomy): Eukaryota > Metazoa > Chordata > Mammalia > Carnivora > Mustelidae > Mustela > Mustela nivalis. Next base: position 67,233,813 of record NC_139029.1, on the reverse strand, counting down.
AATCTACTATATATCATCTATATATTAATTAATTCATTTAATAAATGAATTTCTGCTGGTTTTATTAGCATTCACATTCTACAAATGAGAAAATTAAACCTAGAGGTTTAGAAAGAGAAAGTAAATAATCAAATTTGCAAAGCTAGTGAATGAACAGACTGCTTGGTTTTGCAGGCCTGTTAGGTTCCAAACAGCACACCCCTTTCACCCTACTTTCCCACTCATTTTTCAAGCACTCTGGTCAGTATTTTACCCCATAATTCATTTCATACAATCATTACAATGACCCTATGAGCGGGTGTTTGCATTACTTTACATATTAGTTACCGAGATGCAGGCAACTTAATCATATTCCCCATGGTCAGCTGGCTGGGGAGGCTTAAACTTTATGGTCAAATTCAGATTAGGAGTTGAATCTGATGTTGACAAATTTGCAAAACTTCATTGTGTAGGTGGCATATAGGAAATGCATGAGATTACTGAAACCGAGGAGGCAGAGGGGTGACACAAAACTGATCAAAGTAATCTATAGCTAGTAAATCCCTCCAGGTGCTAGGAATTTTACATACACATTTTATTGAATCATCACCCATTGTAAGACACATCCCCCATTTCTGATTTATTAAAATGTGAGCTATCCATGATTTGGAATATGTAAGCTACTGTATGTTATGTCTAATTTCTATAATGACCCTGTGAGATCATTATCTACTTTTTCTGATGAGGAAAACAAGGCTTAAGGAGAAAAAGCCACACCTGTTGGCCCTGGTCTGGCCCTGGATAGCTCCACAGTCTGTCCCTTTGTGAGGCCTGCCTCATCTGTCATTGTTTTCTGCGCTGCCAGTTTGCTTTGCATGTTCGGGCACTACTCCTGCAAAGTGAGGGGATACAGGTTTTTAGTAAAAGAAACTGTAAAGAAAGTTTACCACTTTGCTAATCCAAATTATTGTCTGTTCATACTTTTGAACTATTTTTTGGAACTGATACTGTCCTACACAACCTACAATTAATTTGTCTGTAGTTTCACAAGATCTCATGCTTTTGCTTTTATGGTGAACCCAGACATACCCTTCCTTTAGTTGCAAATGGTTAAATCTAACTCTTTTCCCAGAAGCTCACCCTGTCTTTCATGAACTCACTGCTGACCCATTATGCCAACAAGGGAAATATTAGATTTTGGTGACATGGCTCCCTTCGATATATTTTATTTTCATGGTGGGGCATTCTAAGATTTTAGTAAAAATATTTAGTTGAATAAATGTCTAACATCAATAGGTTCCAATGTCTTAATTAAAATTTTAATTTTAAAGCAGTATACATTTTTAGCTTTCCAAAGATAATCCATCAGAGGAATTAAGCCCGCTATATTCCTCACATTTCCCATTTTGATCTTTCCTCTCTGAATTCATGTCTCCTTGTTACTTTTACATGTAACAGGAAATGTTCATCTGATTTTTCCTCAGCTGGACAGGACTTTTTTTTCTGAAGTCACAGCAATAGCTTTTGTTCAACTTGTGAAAAACCTCTATAATTTGAATGACTAGATTTTCTAATGACATTTTTTTTTCATATTAAATTAAAAGTTTCTTGTGAAGAGAAGTATGTGATTTTGTGGAAATAAACCCGTGACAAATAACTGACCAGGAGATATGATTAGTTAGCATCCATTGGAAAAAAAATGCTTTCTAGACTTGCGCCTTACAGAACTAATGAGTAAGAATTTTTTATTTTTCCAGGGTGCCTGGGTGGCTCAGTCATTAGACGTCTGCCTTCAACTCAGATCATGTTCCCAGGGTCCTGGGATGCAGCCCCGTATCGGGCTCCCTGCTTGGTGGGAAGCCTGCTTCTCCCTCTCTCTCTGCCCCTGCTTGTGTTCCCTCTCGCACTGTGTCTCTCTCTGTTGAATAAATAAAATCTTAAAAAATAATAATAATAAAGTAAAAGAATTTTTTATTTTTCCTCTCAGAAAAGTTTCAATGACCCATAAACTTTGAAATTTGCAATGTATGGTGACACTACCTTTTAAGCTTAATCTTGTTTCAATTTTATTTTCTTTTTTCTCTCTCTTTCTCTCTGAGTCTTCCTCTCTCTCGCCAGTTGTTGTTTCTGAATCCAAATGAAAGAAGAAATATTCCAGAAATAGAACATATATATGTATGTGTGTGTGTGTGTGTGTGTGTGTGTGTATTAATCCCTCCGGAATGAAAATCTCCTTTACACACAAGCAACTTTTTAAATTAGTCAGTGCATTTGAACCTTCCTGCTTCTCCACAATTATCTTAAGAATCAGGACAGTGGTAGACATCAAGGCTGGCTTTGTGGGCCTGCAATGTACTGGGCTCTGGACTTGGAAAACTTGATGCTCTCTTATCATTGTCTTGAAATTCTTAACAATCTTTTAACAAAAAGTTCTACATTTTCACTTTGCATTTGGCCCCACAAATATGTAATTGGTACTGTGAGGATGATTTATTTATTTCTCTGCTCCACAATAGGGAGATAGCTAGCAAAGAAGAAATAATAATAATAATAATAATAATAATAATAATGGGCGGTTAGCAAAGTTAATCAGAATAGACAGACTTATTATGTTTTGGTTTCATTCTTTAGCTTGAAACATAAATTTATAACACATTAGACACATTCATACCCAATTACCACCTACCATCAGAAAGAAACCTTTTATTTTATTTTACTTTATTTTATTTTGCTACTGAAAAATCTATACACTAAAAGAGTAAGCTGTCATATATTGAATTCTTGTAGAGCTTGTCATAATTAAGGGCTGATCTCTCAATTATCTTATTTTTAACATTAGCTTGGGATAACTTCAAAATACTGGTTGGGGTACTTATATTTATTTATTTATTTTATTTTTTATTTGGAGATATTCCTAGATATCACATGACATTAAAAAAAGGAGGCAAATACATTTAATTAGATTTGAACAAATTATCTCACCATTGCAAGTGTTGTATCTCACTGTAAAAAAGCCTTATGTTATTAAGGCTTTAATTTATTATTAAATTATTTTTTTTAATGGTAAATTGTTACCTTTTAGAGACAATAAAGATATATCTTTAGGATAATTTATTTTTTTTATTTATTTTTTTTAGAAAAGGTAAAGTGGTCTGTGAATGGGTGCTTGCAACTATAGATAAAATTTCTGGGAGTAGCATCATACACGAATTCAGAATGAACTGAAACAACTTTGACGGAAGTGCTCTGTGCTTTGGAAGATTAAAGAAGAGGGCTTAAATGGGGATGCTGGTGAGGGGAAGTCGCCAAAGTTAGAGATCATGTAAAAAGTTGATAAACTTATTTCACAAAATTCAAGTGTGGGAACATTTAGAAATTCATATTGTTTTGTAAAATATTTAAATTTAAGTCTGCAGAATTAAATTAATAAATATAAGTAGTCATGTGACTGTTTAAGCAACATGTCTCACAGTTCCATCTATTCAAGGTGCTCCTGTCATCCCCCCAAAAGATCTTTCTTTCGTTTGGGAGAATTAGGTGTTGCTGTGTGTTTGAGTTTACCTTATTTTTAAACATTGGTGGTGGTAATCACAAACCTTTTAAAAATCACATGTTAAAGTAAGGGGACTGTCCTGCGCTTTTATGTTATTTGCTCTTTATACAATGTGGACAGTTGATTAGCATAGTTAATTGAAAGTCGAATATACTCAGCATTCTCAGTTGAAAGGTTCTTTATAGCTACAGAGTGCCAAATTGAATTATTTTCTTCTCTCTAGTCCAAATCCTGGGCTGTGAATCTCTCTGGGACAGCTCTGCTGAGATTTATTGTGTGCACACATCTGTATTCCCCCCAAAGTCCTTCATTCCTGCTTAAATGAAGAGGGAGTCTGCCTGCTTGCCTGCCTCCCCCTTGTTCCCCAGACCCGGCTGAGGGCATTTGTGCTGGAGAGGATGAGGTCACGACCACCAGCAACAACTCTGAGAATTTAAATTTATCTTGAATTGAAAGCAAACAAGCAAATGAAAATGAAATTAACCCTACATATTCTGCACGGACATTTCCTTTCTGTTCTTGCTTTAAAAAATAATAATAATAATTTTTCTACCCCGGAATGCTTCTACTTTTCTCTCTCTCACATCTTTCTCTTCCTTTCTATTCCTACTGCCACAGTCTTGCCATGGAATGTTTTCACTCCCTGTCTAGATTTTCTTCCTGCAATTAATCCTCTCCTTCTGATTTTTTACCCCTCATTTCAACCCATCTTCAAGCCTGCTGCCTGGGTGCTCTTTCAAGTGCCCGGTTAATATCCTCTCAATTCTAGCTTGCACAATTTCTATGGCTCCTGACTGCTTATGAATAAAATAAAATTTTCTTATATCGGCATTTCAAACCCACTAAAACTCTAATCCCAATTCACTTTTCCAACTTTGCTTCTTACTGTTAGCAAGCTAAACTCAACCAAGAAAAACCTGAAGTGGTTCTTTAATATAATTGTTAATCATATTACCTTATTGTAATTTATGTATCCTTGTGGGATACTTTAAGTCTTGTCTAGAACAAAGTAGAATAAAAAAGTAAAAATACCCTAACTTTGAAATATCATATTTCCCAGCTCTCTATTTTTTGTTCATGCTGTTCCCTCTGGAGTCGTCTCTCATCCTAGTATTTACTATTGAAATTCTGTCCATGCTTCATGGAGGCCCAGCCCATATGTCATTTCCTGCAGGATGAATTTCCTAATCAATCAAGTGAGACTCTTCCTCCTTCCTGTCCTTGAACTCAGTAGACCCCTCATATGACAGCTCACATAGCCTGGTATTACAGATAACTGCGCCTTTTACCTACTAAATCGCATGCTGATTACCCATCAACTTTATAGCTTGAACTCTTAAAGTAAGTCTAGCACCATATCTTACACAAAGGAGACACTCAGTAAACACATATTGACCGGATGAATAAAGAAATAAAAAGAGTCCATTTGTACATCATTAAGTTTGCATTTAAATTTTGGACTCCTGGCAAGGGTTTCCTTTACCTGGCAACTCCTGTTTTAAAAAGAAAATTAAGTAATTTCCTTAAGTGGACCACTTTATGATAGTCTTGTCATGGAAAGAATTCTACGTAGTGAGATGTTCTTTTTAACTTTTTATTGGTGAGATGGTGGTCAAATCACTTAAAGCTTGGACCTTATTTTTATAATTAGGTGCAACAAATAACAGTTAACATTTAATTTTTTATTGTATTTATTTATTTGAAAAAGAGAGAGCAGGCACACAGGAGCAGGAGGGTAGAGAGGAGCTGAGGGGGAGGGAGAAGGTAGGGGAATGAGCCCCATGCATGGGGCTGAGTGTGGAGCCCCATGCTGGGCTGCTCGACCTTAAGATCAGATCATGACCTGAGTCGAAACCAAGAGTAGAACGCCTAACAGATGAAGCGACCCAGTCGCCCCAATAATAGTTAACATTTAAATAGGCTTTACTGTATGCCAGGAACTGTTCTAATATTTTATCTGTATTATTTCATCTAACCCTCATTAATACCTGTGTGACAGATACTACAGTTTTTACCCTTTTACAAAGCGGTCATAGAAATACGCATTTAACTCAGGTGGTACATATGGTGCACAGAATAACGACTTCTCTGCACCCACACGAAGATGTCCACATCTTAACTTTTACAAAACAAAAGCCAAGTTTCCCAAGTTCACATAGCTACTGGGTGACAAGAGATAGGGACTGTACCCTATTTTGGCCCCAAAGTCTATGGGTGTTTTAAATAGTTGGTTGGATGAAATAAGTATTAATTTTGTTTCAATGAAAAAACTAGGAATATTTGACAAATATGAAGCTGTACTTCAGTCTTCTAGCATAATGAAAAACTATAAGGCAATATTCTTGAACCTTAGTGACATTTTGGGTTATTCTGGGAAGCTATGGTTAAAAATCAAAGATTGACATTCCAGGTAAATCATCTGTGCAGTTTACAGACTCGGCATTTAGAAGAACCCCATGTTTGGTCTTTCGCATCTTGAAATTCTTAGGAATTTTTGAACAAGTGATACAGATTTTCATTTTTTAGTGAGTCCCAAAAATTATGTAGCTGGTCCTGATTTAATGTTTTGAGGATAAATATAAGTACTTTCCCAGTACGTTCAACATTAAAGTTTTATCCCTTCCACTCTCACTTCCCTTTCCTTCAAACATGCCTCAAAAGGTATGGAATCAAGATCTTAAAATAGCTAAAGAACTATTTTATAAGAAAGCAATAGAATTTCCTGAATAAGAGGTTAATATTAATATGCCCATCTGGTAGACAGATGAAATATTTGTCTCACTTTCCTCATCCTGGTTTGGTTATGAATTGTCCCCTGTCTCACATGAACCAAAATCTATAAATATGTTTTGTTCTTCTAACTCCAATTTCTAAAGCTCCTTTTTACTCAGTTTTTTGTTTTTTGTCTTTTTGGTTTTTAAGCTCTTATTCTTCTATCCCCTTTCCTTGGCTAGCTCTGGTTTATTCGCACAGCTGTCTACAATTTCTGGGTCACCCATGGGACCCATGGCCATTCTTTCATTCGGCAATGAATTCTATTGAGTCTCTACTTCATTGGAGAAAGAGGAACTCCGAGGTAATGGGACCCCTGATTGTGTAGTTTGTCTTCCCGTGGTGATAAAAATTCATAAAATGCATTTGAAGGATGGCCCAAGGATGAATAATATTCTGCAATGTGAGCCTGGTCTAAACACAAGAAACACAGATCAGGTCACTTTTCAGAGAACGTGTTTTCCTACTAAGAACATTATTTAAGTTAAGACACCTACTATGTGCCAACGAGGTGAATATGAAGTGTAGGCAGTTTTTGTTTTCTAGTAGCCATGTAAAGGAGGAGATAGACATGTAGGGTGTTACATACTGACATGCCCATGATGTTAGTGTAAGGAAACTACATCATGTTTCTGGGGTGAAGTCAAATAGGACATAGATGAATGGGTGCAGAACCAATAATATTTGGGCTTCTTCTGATGGCGGGGAAGGACTGTCTTTATAGCAGATTCAGAGTCATGAAATTTCAGCTTCTGTTTGTGGAAGTGAGTGATCTGCTGTGATCTGCTGTGACTGGGCTGGGGCTTCATGAGTTTGAAATGACAGGTGGGGACAGGTGCCCCATGCAAGGTGTGGGATGACATTCTGTTAAAAAGGATGAGTCAAAAAAAGGTTTAAAGGAGTGGAGACTTCATAGTTAAATATGCATTTAACACAGGTGGTACATATGGTACATAGAATAATGACTCCTCTGTACCCACATGAAGATGTCCACCTCTTAATACCTGGAATCTGTGAATAATGAGATAGGGCAAAGGAGGTGGAATTAGGTTACCAGCCAGCTGACCTGGAGATGAAGAGAGGATCCTGGATCATCCAAGGGGCCCAATATGAGCATAAAGGTCTATATAAATGGAAATGGGAGGCAGAAGAGAAAAAACTGGAGAAATGAATGCATTTCACCAACATTGGTCAAATGTTGCTGGCTTTGAAGATGGAAAAATGTGTCCATGAAACAAGGAATGCAGGCAGGTCTAGAAGCCACAGAAGGGCAAGGAAATGGAGTTTTTCCTAGAGCCTCCAGAAAGAATGCAATTCTGCTGACCACTTGATTTTATTTAGGCCAGGGAAACCAGTGGTGAACTTCTGCTTACAGAGCTAGAAGACAATAAATGTATGTTGCTTAAGATAGAAATTCTTAGTTGTATAAGATAATAAATGTGTGCTGTTTTGTTTCAGCATCATAGAAAACTTAGTACAACATGTTAAATTTATAATAATATAATAAAATCCTTGAAAGCCAATTTGAAAATATGACTTAAGAATCAATAAATATCAATAAATACATCCTGCTTCCCTCTGCTAATTTTCATAGGCCTTGGCACACATTTCTTGGTGTTCCCTGTTTATGCCTGCTGCCTCCTACTGACCCCAGATAGCTTAGATTTGTAACCATGATCTTCTCCTTCCAGCTACATTCAGGACAGAAGCATAAATACCAACACCTAGCCACAAGCAAATAAAAAAGAGAGGCAGCTACTGAGTTTCTAGGCATATCGCCCACTGTCTTTCTCTTGGGCTGGAGACACTATCTTTCTATACAATATTCTGTGTCTAGAGTAGTATTTCTATCTGTATCAACTGCAAAATAATTTGGATCTGGCAAAAATATATACAGTTAAAAGGTCAGAAAGGCCCTGTGTCCCAGATGCTTGACACACTGCCAAATGCCTAACTGCAGATTTTGTTCATGCCGTTCCTCTTGACACAGGGAACACAGCTGTGTAAAAACTCATTTACTCTAGGGTGACAATTCTGTTTAGATTAATTGACTAGGGAGATTAATATTTACTCTACTTCTCTATCACCGTTGAAATGTTAACTATGTTGTATAAAACCCATTAAGTACTAAAGCATTCTTTGCAAACTACAATACGTTGATTTAGTTCCAAAATGCGGCTCATAATGGTCACAAAATGGCAGAAAATCTTTGTGTGTTTTAAAGGACAAATGATTTTATTTAAGCATCAGGAACATAATTAGTGGCATTTGAGTTTGAGGTCATTTAGCCTTGTAGTGGAATGACCAAAGGCCACTACATGAAAGTTGACTGCTTCCAGAGGAATCGGTGGTATCCTGTTATCTAAGTGTGTCTATCCAGAGTAGACCACAGTAAGCAGTGCCTGCCAGAGTGAATAAGAAGATAAATGTATTCCCCTGTGCCAACGATATAGATTCCTTATTGTGTAGTAGATGGGTATAGTCTTAGGTGTGGTCTAGGAGCTGCCTTCTAGCTAGCAAAACAGTCTTGGTGAAACAAAGCTTGTTATTTCTGCCAGACATTCTCCAACAGTTATGTGATCTGCATCAAAAAAGGCATAGAGTTGCATAATGCATTGACTTACTAGAGTTACATTCCTCCTGACTGTTGTGAGATCATTTTCCTTATACATTTGGCTTAGAGCTGTGGCTGAATCTTCCTTTAGCCTTGTTGGAAGGTTGGCATCAGCTGGTCAGAATTGCAAACTCTCTCTCTCTATCCCTCTGACTTGCCATATTGTGAAAAGTTGCAGCTTTTATGCAGAATTTATTCGAGAGCTGTGTTTGAAAGACTTTCTGATATGAAATAAAACAAAACAAGCTTTTTGTTTGTCTTTTCTGTAGGTGCCTTCTTGAAGAGGAGGTAGGTTCTCCATTCTACTTAGAAAACGCAGAGAATCCTTAATTCTCTTAATAGGAGTGATAGCAATCACATGGTTTTTTAAAGCTTGGGCATTTATCCTTAAAAATCTGTTAAGAATGTAATGACTCAGTCTTTTTGTCCTACAGGAAAACCTTGAACTAATTGCTATTTGGTTCTTAGCAACAGTCCCTCAAAGGCAAGCTCAAAGGGAAATGTCTCCAAATTGCCTGTCACCCACCCACTTCTTTGGAGAATCAAATGTTCTTCTTTGATCAATTTAGACACCATCACTCAGTCACATTTACTGAATTTTACATCATTGTTACATCTTTCATTTTTATCTAATGCAGCTAGAAGAGTTGGCTGTATAAATTTAATTTCTCTTCTTTCTGCACAAATTTGGATGATGGTCCTCACTACTTGTATAATGTCCTCTGTAAATTGTCCCATATGAGAAATTGTTCTCAGGATTTAGGACCAGAAAAGTTTGTTGAGGATTTTGCTTTCTTCTTTGCAATAATGAAGATGATTGATGTATTTCCAACTTCATGCCTTGTCATACTGCTGTCACTCCATCACATGACCTGCCAAGGTGCTGAGAGTCAAGAGATGCTCATTCACACACTTCAACATGCTGTCTTATGTTCAATTATTTGTATTTATCTTTTAACTTCCCATCTTTGTCTCTATGTGTAAAGAAAAGGAAAGAATACATAAATCAGTACAACTAATTTTAAAATCATGATTTGTTATTAGAGAAGTTGAGAAAAGAGATGCTTTGAAAGCCAAGTAAGAGTGAGAAGCTAAAATGGCTATGGAATGATATTTTGAGAGATAGATAAAGGAGGCTATAAAAGTAACATTAGAGTATTCTTTAAAAAATAAAAGAAATTAAAAAAAAAAAACACTTCTTATTTTCTGGTATGGTGGCAGGAGTTAAAACAATAAAACTTAAATGAAAACAATAATTCATCCAAAGATATTTATCAAGGTTCTACTATGTGTATGACACAGTTCCTGCCCTTAGGGAGTTTTCTCTTTTAAGTTTGAACAGGCAACTTCACTATATTAGAGCATTTGCTATTTATAGGAAATATGGGCTGCCGTAGGACCAAATTAGCAAACACTTTTGATTTGAATTTAGGGTAGGCTTAAAGAGGAAGCATTTTCAAAAAACCAGATGGAAGACAACAAAGAAATGTATCCAGAGGAAGAGGGAAGGGAAGAGGCTCCAGAGAAAAGGCAAAAAATTTGGAAAGACTTTGAATTATGAATGGACACAGAGACTCCAGGGAACTAAAATATGTTAACAATGTGTTAGCCAGCGCCTTCCCTCTCAGAGGCATTGAGGTTAATCTAATCTTCAGGAGCCATGACTACAAATCTACTGTTAAAATTAATTACCTTATTAATGGTGACTGCATTATTCAGAGAGTAAAAATGCACTCATATTTAATCTATGGTGATTACAAAACATTATTTAGAGTATGTTCCCAATTATATGTGTTACTGTGTAGTTTATGTATATATCTCTAAGTATGACCTAAAAAATAGTGACTTAAGGGGGAAAGAATCTTCTTTCTGTTTCATGTAAAGCTCTGGATTATAACCAGTCCAAGGATGCTGTGGTTTTCCCATTGTCAGGGACTGGCTTTCTGTTGTGCACTTCCATTCTCGGTGCTAAGTCACGGTAGGATCCCTGGCTCTTCCTGCTCTTGAAAGGGAAACAAAAGCACACACTTTATTTATTTATTTATTTAAGTTGCCATAGTGGAGTTCTTTTTATTCATCAACTAGAATGCAGTTATGGGGCAAAACTTCCTATGGTTCAGGGCTGAAAAATGAAGTCTTTACTCAGGGTGGAAATAAGCTGATAAAAATTGTTAATATATAATATTATATATTGTTAACATATAATATTATATATATAATATGTTTCTATATAGTATAGAAAATATGTTTCTATATAATATACAAAATATATTCTAAAGGATTATCCAGTTTCTGATACCATGTCATATAGCTATAGCTATCTCTGTATCTATAAAACAATGCTTACATATGTGCAGGTCTACCTGTGTAAAAAGACAGACCACAAGATATGAAAACAAGTTATCTCAAACTTGGTGATTTCCCACACTGTACACAAATTCCTTCATTATAAACAGCTAAGTTGCATCTTATTCATTGACCTGATTGTTGAACTGATAAAATCAGGTTAATAAAAGTTGTATAGCACAGCAAGCTGCCCTTCAGCAGAAGAATGGATAAAGAAAATATGGTCCGTATATACAATGGAGTATTATGTCTCCATCAGAAAGGATGAATACCCAACTTTGTAGCAACATGGATGGGACTGAAGGAGATTATGCTGAGTGAAAGTGAAATAAGTCAAGCAGAGAGAGTCAATTATCATATGGTTTCACTTACTTGTGGAGCATAAGGAATAACATGGAGGACACTGGGAGAAGGAAAGGAAAAGTGAACTGGAGGTAAACAGAGGGGGAGATGAAGCATGAGAAACTGAACTCGGAGAAACTGAGGGTTTTGGAGGGAAGGAGGATGGGGGGGGGTTAGGTGAGCCTGGTGTTGGGTATTAAGGAGGGCATGTATTGCATGGGGCACTGGGTGTGGTGCATAAACAATGAATCTTGGAACATTGAAAAAATAAAATAAAATTTAAAAAAATGAAATGCATATTTGTAAAAAAACAAAAACTCAGCAAGCCACATTCTCTATCAGTTGTTTGAAAAATGGAATAGAGATATTTACCTAGCTATAGCAAGCTGAGGATTTAATTTACCTGAAACATGGTGATTAATGTTAAGAAGTTTGGATGGTTATTAACCATCCATATAATCACCCTGTCCCCTGAGGTGTTTTACCAGTGTACACTTTACTTCATATCCTTTATATAATATCTGTGGAAATAAATAGCTCATGTTCTATTTATGTAAAATGGCATCTCTCAAAGGTATTGTGGCAATTATCCAGGGAACCCAGGTAATTTTTAAATGGTTTTGCTTGTACAATTCTAACAAAAACAAGTTTTGGATCTAAATTGTCTGGATATTTGCACTTATGTTATACTTCTTTTTAAAGTGGGAATATTGCAAAAAACCAAAGTCCATGTGAGAATAACTGAAGTAGAAACCAAATGATCATATGGGGTGTTACTGTCAGTTAACGGAGTCAAATAAAGAAAGGAGTTATTTTTCTAATCTCTACTTAGATTGGATCAAAAGTCAAATTTTACTGTTTCTTCTGTTAAAGTGAAGTTTCTAAATTCCCCCTCCCTCAATTTTTGTCAAACTTGGTCATTTCATTTTTCCTTTAAAGAGTACAGCTCCCTTGTTATAGCAGAAGCCCAGAATGGGCTGGTTTGGGTGGTATATAAAGAGGAACTTTCCTTTCCTGTGCCCTTTTCTCTCTAACCTCACAGCTTGAAACTGGATTGGGCCAAGACGGCATGGATGTCAAACCATGTATCTTTTATCTTCCCAAAACTGCAGAATAACAAATATCATAGAAAAAATAAAATTATTTTACAATTTAATATATATAATTTTTATTCATATTTTGTACTCTTTCATATTTCCATCTCTTAAAATAGATTATTCCTTTGGAGTTTGGAATTTAGGGGAGAATTATAAGAACATGAGCATTATGGGTATATTGGCTGGTAATAAGCTGCTGTTTTCTGCTCTGTATACTTTGCTGGGACTTTGATACTGGTGAAGTTATGCTGGAATTTTTAATATTTTCTCATACCTACAGTTCAAATATTTGGACAGAACAATTTGTGGTGATGTCTTTATTGTTTACAGGTGAATTTGTGTAATTCTTTAATCTAACATTCTATTGCGGATCAGTTGACTTCAATTCTTTGAACAATTATATCGATTCTGTACTTTGCTTTTGATAAGTTTAGAATACAAGATGTAGTAAGCACAAAATGAAGTTGGCAATTATTCTGTGCATTTGGGATATGTAGATAGGCAAACCATGAAATTTAAGGACAATATAGTCACTTTTGGACCTAAATTATCTGTATTGGTTTTCCTCATCAGTTAAATGTACCATAAAATTGTCAGTTTTCCACATTACTTCAGGCTCTATAAACCTGGGTAAAGAAGAAATTTTAAACAGAAAGTGGTAGAGATAATGCTTTAAAGGTCACAGAGGACGTAGTATAAATGGCTTAAATATTATTACCTTCTGGATCGTTCTCGAATTGTTAGCAATTGGATATCAGGACTTGTTCGTGTACTAGTTTTTGTACCAGAAGGCAGGAAAACTGGGTTCTCATATCTGTATTTTACCAGTTACGTAAACAAGAGAATGGTATAATGTTAAACTTATCTGCTTAAAGACACTGCTTTATCTTGTCGTCCGTCAGAGCTACAAGACAATCCTGTGACAAATACAGGCTGCCCCCTGATTTTGCCAATAAGGTTTTGTCGGAACACAGCCCTGCCTATTTGTTTAGGTATTGGCTCTGGCTACTTTAATGCCATAATCACAGAGCTAAATAGTCGAAACAGAAACTTTGTGGCCCACCAAGCCAAAAATATTTGCTATCTCGTCCTTTTTGGAAAAAATTCACTGGCCTCTGCCCTATTGGCTTTACTATTGTCAACCCAGCCCACTACGAGCGAGTGGCAATTTCTGATAATTAATCATATGTTTTGTTTGAGCTCATCATACCCTTTGAATGTGTTTGAGTCCAATCCTGCAAAATGTTTCTATACCAGGAAGTAAAGGTATAGCCAGTTGTATTAGACCTGTTAGACGAATAGAAAGCAGATTTTCTCTTGGGCAATCAGTCTGCCATGTTTTGTGAGCATGAAATTCATTTTATAATTTTAGAGAGGAAAATGTGGTCTTAACGCATGGAAAGAAGTTTTAAAATATCTTATATTCTGTAATGTGATCTACCTTCTCACTGTTTGTTTCAACTCAATAATAAAATATAACTCCCAAATGTGAAGGACTTTCCTGGGCTGTGAAATTGATAAGATCCAGACTCTTTATCTGGAAAATTTTCTCAAGCCTCTTCCCTTCCAATTCTCACCCCTTTGTGTCTGCATATTTGAAGGAAAAGAATATTCTTTTAAATATGGGGCTCATATTTGCATATGTGCTTTTTTTTTTTTTGGTAAAGCAAAGGCAGCACATTTATTTTACAAGGAGTTACACTAAATTAAAAAAATAGCATATAACAAAATAAAAAAACACATCAAAGTGATTCACAGATCTATTTCAAAAACAACAGCTATTTTCTCAAAGTGTGTATACCAGACTAATAGTGTGACATGTAAAATTACTTTAAACGGAAAGGAAATTATTTGTTGCTCTCCACTACTGCATCCTCTCCTTGGTTCTAAATAATCTATTGATTTATTTCTCCATTCAGTAGAGAGTTACGGCATGCCCCGTTATTTCTTCTTCTTTCCCATTCCCAGGGGCAATTGCTCATCATTCTATAACTGTATAATAGCTCCTCGACTGTTCCTATTCTTTTCGTGGCTACTATTAAGAATTCAAGTGATTCCTGAACAGTTATTTTGTTACATGTCTCAACCTCAACTTTGGTCTCTCATCATAGTCTATATTAAAGTAAATGTAAACTAGTTTTGCTAAAAGATCAACATCAACCTTATTTAGGTAGCCCAAATGGGGGGGGGGAGGGGAGATGGAGACATCAGGGAAGATGGCATAAGAAATCCATGCTCAATCTTGAGTAGGCCAGAAATGAAACAGAAAATAAGGCTGAAGCCACATGCCTCTATTTCTGAGCCCAGAATTATACAGTGGGTACTGGGAATTTGGTATGTGTTGCATACTGAAAGCCAATGGAGTACCATGCCTGATTTGGGAGCAGAACTTGAGGCGTGAAGTTATGAACTAGAATGTGGTCCAGCATTACAATCATATAAGACTTTAGGGGATGGGAAGCTGAGGACCAGTAGGAATTGAGTCAAGCCACCTGCTGGCCTGGTGGTATTTTCAATTTTGGATTCAATAAGAAATGTTTAGTATGTTAAAAAATTAGTTTGCTTACTCAAAGACCAGAAATACAATGTTTTGTTTCAAACAGTAGAAGGAAGCAAAGGAAGGTAATAAAGATAAACTTGTCAACCTCTGGAGAAGACAGGAAAGGATAAGAGAAGGTGGAGAGGAGGGAGGAGGAGGAGGCGAAGCAGGAGGAAACGAAAAGGGAATTAGATGGTAATTACAGAAAATCTAAATACTCTTCTGAAAATAATGTAAATGATTAAACCCATTTTTAAAAAGACCAAAATTATCTGGTTAAACGAATAATAAAGATCCGGTTGTATGTTATATACTTGATCCGCATCTCAAAGAGCCCCTCTTCTCCTGAAAGAGCAAAAATAAAGGAATGGGAATAAAAATATCTACCACACCCTAGAAAAGGCAAGCTGCCTTAACAATGTTACTCTTGGGGCATCTGGGTGAGTCAGTCATTAAGCTTCGGTCAGGATCCCAGCATCCTGAGATGGAGCCCCACATCAGGCCACCCGCTGGGCAGGAAGCCTGCTTCTCCCTCTCCCACTATCCCTGCTTGTGTTCCCTCTCTCCCTGTGTCTCTCTCTGTCAAATAAATAAATAAATCTTTAAAACAAACAAACAAACAAACAAAAAACAAAATTACTCTCAGGCAAAGTATTTAAAGCAATAAGAAGGACATTGCATAATAATTAAAGGAATACCATACCAGGAATATATAAAATTATAATATATCCTGATCATATTATTTGAATTCTATCAAACAAGAGGGCAGAAAATCATAAAGAGAAACTCATGATCTCGTTTATGATTTTAATATGTATTGGGAACAGTAGGTCAAGTAAATAAAGATATTAGAAATTTTTTAAAAAATGAACAAGCTTGACCTAACACATATACACATAGAGAGAACCCTACCTTCAAGAAATAGAGAATATTTGAGAAAAATAATTTAATTTTTTAATCAAACATTTAGTATTTTTATTTGTAAATCAATAAATAGTATGGGTATACTAAACCTTAAAATTTAGATAATCAAGACACTAACAAAATAACTTTCAAAAGAATTAACATCAACCAAACTAAGGACAATGCAAAGAAATAAGAAACTTCTATTAAAAGTTGTTTTTTAATAGTAAATTTGGAAACTTAAAAATACATTCTTAAAACCATGAGTTTTAAGAGAAAATGAAAATTACATTATTTGACACAGAAAGCAAAAGAATCATGTGTTAAAATATGTAGGATGCTTTTTTTTTTTTTAAAGATTTTATTTATTTATTTGACAGAGAGAAATCACAGGTAAGCAGAGAGGCAGGCAGAGAGAGGAGGAAGCAGGCTTCCCGCAGAGCAGACAGCCCGATGCGGGGCTCGATCCCAGGACCCTGAGATCATGACCCGAGCCGAAAGCAGAGGCTTTAACCCACTGAGCCACCCAGGCGCCCCTGTAGGATGCTTTTAAATGAGAGAGAATTTCATAGATTTAAATGCACTCATTAAAGATTAATAGAATCATTTTTGTATTCAGTTGGAACAGTAAAAAGGAACAAAATGTACCTAAGAAAAATAGAAGGAAGACTATAAAGATATAAGCAGAAATTAATGAAATAGAAAGAACAGGTTCATGTAACTCAAGATTAAGAATGGACAAAAAACTCAAATAGACATTTTTCCAAAGATATAGAAATGGTAAATAGACACATGAAAAAATGTTCAGCATCACTAATCATCAGGGACATGCAAATCAAAACCACAATGAGACCTCAACTCAAATCTGTTAGAGTGGCTATCATCAAAAAGAGAAGAAATACTGGTGAAGATGTGGAGAAGAGGTACCCTCCTGCTTTGGTGGTGGGGGTATATATTGGTACAGCCTGTGTGGAAAGCAGTATGGAGGTTCCTCAAAAAAAAAAAAAAAAATACCATATTATCTAGCAGTCCCACTTCTGAATATATACCCGAAGGGAATGGAATCACTATCTCAAAAAGAAATCTGCAGCCTCATGTTCATTGCAACACTACTTAAAAATAGCAGAGACTTGGAAAGGATCAAAGTATCTGTTGACAGATGAATGGATAAAGAAATTGCGGTATATATGTAGAATGGAATATTATTTATCCCTTAAAAAAAAGGTAATGCTGCATTTGTGAGGGCATGGATGAAACTGAAGGGCATGATGCTAATGAAACAAGCCAGGCACAGAAAGACAAATATTGTATGATCTCATTAAATATGTGGGATCTAAAAATACTGAACTCTGAACTCACAGAAACAGAGAGTAAGTTGGTGGTTGCCAGGGCTGAATCAGGAGGCAAGGAACAGGTAGAGAAAATGGATGAAGTTGGTCAAAGGGCTAGTTATAAGATGTCCTAGTTTTAATGTATAGTAGGGAGTCTAATGTATAGCATGGAGATTGTAGTTAACAGTACTGCACTGTGGGGACGCCTGGGTGGCTCAGCATCTATCTGCCTTTGGCTCAGGTCATGATCTCAGGGTCCTGGGATCAAGTCCTGCATTAGGGTCCTTGCTCAGTGGGGAGATTGCTTCTCCCTCTACCTGCCACTCCCCAGCTTGTGCTCTCTCTCTCTCTTTGACAAATAAATAAAATCTTTTAAAAAAAATACTGCCCTGTGTACTTGAAAGTTGCTAAGAGAAAACATCTTCCAAGTTCTCACCACATACACAAAAAAAGTAAGGGAAAAATGGTTAAAAAAATAGCTTTGTTGGGGTGCCTGTTGTGACTCAGTCAACTAAGTGTCTGCCTACAGCTCAGGTCATGATCCCGGGGTCCTGGGACCGAGTCCCACAACAGGCTCCCTGCTCAGCGGGGATTCTGCTTCTCCCTCTCCCTCTGCCTGCTGCTCTCCCTGCTTCTGGTCTCTCTCTGTCAAATAAATAAATAAAATCTTTAAAAAAATAGATTTGTTAACTAAGCTTATTGTGGTTATTGTTTTGTAATATATTCCAATATCAAATGATAACATTATAACCTTAAACTTACACAGTGTTATATGTCAATTATATTCAATAAAGTGGGAAAAAAGAAAGAGTAGGGAGGAAAGCTGGTCCTCCTAACAGACTGGTAAAATAGATAAACTTATAGTAAGGTTGATTCCATCTGTTCAGAGAATCCAGAGCAAATACCTAGATGTAGCTATATACATCTCAGCTATGTCTAAATCCATGTCTGTCTATATCTATGTCTACACCAATATCAGTATCATTCATGGCTATATTAACTATATCCATAGCATCTGTATCTTCTATAGCAAGATGTCTCATCTTTGGCACTATTGAAATTTGGGGCCAGACATTTGTTCATAAGGGCCTGTACTATGCATGGTACAATCTTTAGTAGCATCCACGGTCTCTCGCCTCTAGATGCCAGTGACATCCTCCTTCCTTCAAGAGGAGACAACAAATTCTCCTTGTTTTACTACCAAAAGTCCCCTGGAAAACAAATTCATCTACCGTAAGAACCTAATATCCACTCTAGGTATGGACATGTAATCTGTAGCCCTATCTTTCATTGTCTCAATTAAAAGAGTTCAGAGGTAAGAAATCAGAGACTATAACCAGAATTTGATGGATGACTTACTTTACCCAGGACTAGGATTTCTCTGTAAAATGTAGATGATAATTTCTACTTTATATTCTGTGTTGAAACGAGGTAGTAGGTATGAAAATCTTTGAAAAACCCATTTGTAGCTAACATGACAAAGATAAAACAAAAGATCAAAAGATACGATAGTATAATAAAAATAGAAGTGATAATAAAACAATTTGATCCTGTAATTATTGTCCAAACGCAGGAATTCATGTTATATGTATGCTGAAGTGGTTTATTAAAAAAAAAAAAAAAAAAAAGAACCAAAGCCAGGAGACTTGACATAGGATGGTAAATTGGTAATTTGATGACAGATAACTATAGGTAAGTCATTTATTTCATAGATTCAGTGTTTCACTTCTTAATTGCTAACACAGGGATAGTAACCTGAACCCTGAAGAATTTTGGGGAAAGACAAATCCATTGCTATACATGGATAAAAATAGTGGTCCATAGAAAGTACAAGACAAACAAATCTTTGTAGAATTGAGTCAAATATTTTTCTTGTAATGTCCTGGGGCATTTCCTTTTCAAATTTGACTTTTTCTTTAGTCTTCTTAAGGGATTTCTCTATTCCATTTTCCTCAATCCCTAGGAATCTAACATATTACTTATTTTCTCCCAAGTGGCCCTAAGATTTTATTCTTTGTCCATGATAACTTCTATTTCTTTGTCTTCCAAAAGGATACAATTCTCCTATATGCAAATTTTGGAGAGGATTCCCAGTAACACTACACTTAGAAGCAATATCAGCTCTAGTAATAAGACACGACCCAACCAAATTACCTTTGTGTAATAGCTAACCAGTACCATGTATTAAAATATTAAGGACTAAAACCCAAATTCATCCCTCTTTGAAGAATAGTATCCTTGCAGTGGCTACTAACAGTTAAAATTGTTTCTATGTTTATGCCATAAATCCTTTGTTTTAAAGTCAATGTCTCAGCTGTGAAAATTCTCTTTGTGGTTAAACTTGGCAGAAAGGTTGACACTCCAGAGTGATATTTTCCTCTTCTCACGTTTAGAGGGAAAGCCATTAGTTTATTTTTAAGATCTTAGAAGACAGACAAGGGGAAGGAGTGCCAACAGAGATGTTTCAGATGCTTTTTATTGCTAGAAAATTGAATAACCAGTTGGCTTTATTTTAAGCAATATGGTAACATGTAAACTTACTTTGGACTTGTGAGGATTCTCTCCCACATGTGATACCAACAGACAGGGTAGTTGACTGTAATTTTCTCATTTAACATGTAAAGGGGATTCTGGCCCATGCGCAGTTATTCCCTTTCTTCAAAAATTTCATAAGGATTTTTAGTATGGAAAGTTATTGAGCATGCAAGGTTGTGCGAATGAAAAGCTCCCAAAGCATGCATTGACAAGGAGGACCAGGGTTGTTACAGTTTGTTGTGTCAATGATTTGCAAATAATGGGTCTCTAGGAGATTTTTAAATTGCAGCTTTCACTCCAGGCCATGGTGCTTTTTAGGATGAGCTGAGTTGCTATGAGGCTTGGCACTCTTCAACGCACCTTAGGCAGGGGCTCTAATACTTCCATTGAGATCATAACAGCTGGCCATTACAATCAATCTCAATGACATATTTTTCTTGCATTTTTTCTTTTAATAAAAAAACAAGAAAAGCACACTCAAAAGACAATATTAAAGTTGTAACTTAAGCCAACTAAAGTGAAGAGCTTTCACTGAAAGCCTTCAACACCATGAATCAAAACCTTTATAGAACCATACAATATGGATACTACAGTATCTCATTCAAAAGGGGTGAATTTGAGTCAGTTAAAATGACACCAAGAAGATATGAATTGTACATGGAATTAGGAAATGGGGGACAATCAAAGCATGCACTATAGATCAAAGTACACGAAGACTCAGTATTAATGTTAGTATTTCCCCAAAGTATAAGATATTTGGTATATCCTAGGTTTGCAAGTCCCAAGAATCACACTTCTGCTTTTTACACAGCTGACTTTTAATTTGTCAAACTGTCTAACTCAGGATCCCTAAAGTTAATCCAATACTGTGGAACTGAGGAAATAAAAAGAAATTTTCAGATCACTAACATCTCTTAGGATTTGACAGCTGAAGATCTCTTCAGGTGGGTGATGATGCAGGAGTACTTGGTGAATGTAACATTGATTAATCCATGTAAAATTAAAATCTAAGAAAATACATTTGTGGATAGGAGATCCTCCAACTAAGTATATTTCTGTCTTATGGAACATTAAAGAACTGACGGTTATATTTAAACATGACTTTGAACATGAAAATGCATATGATATATTTATGATTTTCAAGGGTTCCTATGGAACCCTTTTGTTTTTTTGTTTTTTTATTTTTTGTTTTCCTTTTGTGAGATAAACATCTCATTTTCACTTGAAAATTATGAGGTCTTCTGCTGCACAGATACCATCTTCTATGTTACTTATCACTCACTCAGCCTCTAGCAGAAAGCCTAGCACAGTGAACAACAAATATTTGCTGAATTTGGGTTATCAGATGACTATGGTGTCTTTGCCAAAAGTTCTGTCAACATTTCCAGACAGCTCTGTCCAAAATCGAAAAGGGAATTTGAGAAATATTCAGAAAGTTGGAAAAAAAAAACAGTGTGAACCAGACACTGACTGCTATCCACAAACTGATGTAAAATCACTAATATATTCTTGAGAAATTATAAGCGATGGACGTTAAGAGTAAACAGGTAATTATGAGAACATGAACTGCTGAAATCAGATTTTTAACTTACAATTATGTTAAACCAAGAAGGAGCTTCCTCTCTTAGAAGGCAGGAAGAGATGTTACAAAATGGAAAAGAAGTATTCATGGAAAGAATACAGGTTTTTAGTAACTGGAATATACTGATGGCAAGCTTTTTTAAGCCTATAAAAGAATGGGGGAGAAAAGATTGCCTTAAGGTAACTAACAAAAGAGATGAGTTGTGATTTTTCTTTTTCTTCTTCTTTTTTCTTTTCTTTTTTTTAAACGCAGAACATTTCTTTGGTCTTTCAAATTTTTGACCTAAAGGATTTGGATGTGTTTTCCATTACAAACTGGTAGTAGACAGAGATGTTAGAAACATGCTGAAGGATACAAGAGCTGAATGATGGAAATAGGAAATCCTGGCTGATGGCAAAAGTTTGCGATAACAATGGCCAAGATACATAAGGGAAAAAGGCTGCATACGTGATTTAATGAGAGGTGGAGTCCCCAGTGCATAGTGGGAAGGAGCAGATAAGAAGACATCTGAAGAAACAAACAAACAAACAAACAAACAAAAACAAACCCTGGGATACATTCCAAGAAATGGAAATTCAGATTGTGGGGAAGGGAGTTTGGGAATGGAGTTACTTATTCTATGCATTTTATTCAATACATTTTGACACTTATAAGAATCATAATAGAATTACTTGTTTCAATAAATGCTTCAAAGTTTCTCAGCAGCAAAAACTATGAAACCATCCCATTTCAAAGCCATCTGGGTGTGATCTTATTTTAAGGCTTAAGTTCCCCAGCCATGTGTTGAATTGAGTGAAAGAGGAATGCTTTTGTTGGAACTGAAGTCTATGGCCAATCTCTGGAAGTCCAAGCAGATAGTCTTGAGTTCTCTTTTCTTTTTAAAAATGTTGTATATCTTTATGTCTACATCCTGAAATAATTCCCGGAGAGTCAGAAACAGGTGAAAAGCCTTTTGTGGGATGATCCATGCATTCAGCTGCTTTAGATTAACTATGAATAATGTGCCTTTCAATGCAATTAGATTTAACAAGGTGCACGTGGAGACGATGGGGGCCACCTTGTATCCACATTATCTAATTTCTGCTAGCTGGCATTTCAATCAATTGATTCAACCTTGATTTTGATGGCCTTATGGCACAAAGAATTTCCTGGCATATCCACCAACTTTCCTGAATATGATGCTATGACCAATATTTAAAAACTAATAAATAAATTAAATAAAAGCTATGGGAGCTTAATGTTAACAAGTACTTCACTATTAGAATTAGACTGTACAAAGAGTGGTACTTTTTTCTCTTTACATTGATTTTCAGATTTTTTTCCATATCTCAAATTATTTTGGCATTAAGAGTTAAATTCCCCCAAAATAAAATTTGATCTGCTCCAGTATTATAGAATTAGAAACAAAGAAAAAAAAAAAAAAAACAGAAACACCAACAACATTCTCAGGAGGCAGATTTTCTAAAGGCAATGAAACTTACCATACTTGCTTATTTAGGGTGAAGATGTTTGTAAGGAATGTGGTTTGGTCTCTTTAAGCTCTCTATAAATAAACGAAGAGGTCTAATTATTCCAGACTCTCCTCTTTAAATCAACATGATAATGATGTGTACAATATGTAGTTTAATGTGGGTGTCAAAGTCAACATCAGTAGGTGATTACCCCATTTTTAGCATTTCCTTCCCACAAGAATTGTAAGGAAAGTGCTTATTTTTCTAGAGTGCTTAAATACGACTTAATCCAGAGAAGCCCATGACGATGTGTTGGCAAGCTAATGTTTAGACAAGAAATAAATCAATGCATGTGGACATGGGTGTATATGAATCACCCCAATAAAACATTTCGTCAAGATATGTCTTTCAAACCAATGTGTCTGTCATAATTCTTGGGCCAAATGTTTAATGAACAGTTCATCTAAACAGTACTGTCAAGAGAGAATGTTATTGGCTGTCAGCTTCCCACATGCAAGTGATTAATAAAGTGACAAATTCAAGATCAAACCTTTCAAGGTCCAGGACAGATTTAGCAGTGAATGTATGAGATATGGGTTTTTGAACAGACAATGCACTTCCAGATCTGATCATGTGAACATCCTACACAATATTTAATATGCTCCCTCCATTTTGTCAGTCCATTGTCTAAAATATTTGAGGATAGCATTTGGAAATTAGAAAATGTTTTTTCATCGTGTTGCCAAGACTGAATAGAAGATCATTCAGATGTGCATTAATCAGACATTCAGGGCTAATTTCTGATGTTGAGTCAGAAATTATGGCAATTTAACTTATAAACACAAAATATGTACAATTTGTTCCATACATTGCCCTCAACACTTTTTAAGTAAATTGAAGCATTTTATTCTCTGAGTTTATAAAATTTCATAAATAGTAAAACCTCAGAAAATGTTAATATTTCCTTGATCAGAATGAATGATATTTTTTCAAATATTCAAATGAACAACTTTCAAATTTTGCCTTTTATTATTTAAATTTATTAAGTAGTCAATAATTTGAAAATGTGACTTTGAAGTCAAAGCCCTTCCTAAGTGTTTCAATATTATTTATATGTTATGACATTAGTAACACCTAGAAGTTAATAACCTAAATCCATTTATTTATGAACTATACATGTATTTCTATAACAGAAAGCATGTCAACTTTATTGGCTAATATATGGAGCATGCCAATTGCACATATTATATGTGAAAAGAAAAAACTATACCAAAGAGAACAGAAATTTTTTAATGTTTAAATCTGCTAAATTGTACTTAAAACAGTTAATCTAAGAATATATAAAGAGCTGTCTTATGTGAAATGTAAAATTATTTTATTGCTGGGTGCTATGTATGTAAATTACATAGAATGACATTTCAATAAAATCATAATACTTTATGTGTTTAATATACTATTTTCTATTTACACATACATTGGGTTGGTTTGAAATGGTTTAACTGTATCAATTCATTTCACATATGAATAAATTAATGGCACTAAACTATATTTCCTTTTGTAATTACAAAAGAGACATTGTGACAGAGGTCACTGGTTTCACAATGTATAATAAATAAATGTAATAGAAAATAAAATATTTAATTAACCTAATAACATCATTTAAATTATTTTTGTTCCAATTCAAACAAATTCAAATTAATGGCATCCTTTTTTATTTACTCATTCTGCTGTAAGAGTGTTTCATGTGGCATGTACTGATTTGAAAAAGGTAATGTCACATCAGCTGAAATCCAGAGAAGCTAATGATGAATGGGGGGTGGAGAGGAGGGGGGCAAGCCTGGTTTCAGAAATGCTTTTGTTGTGAAAATCTCTCTTCACCTGTGCCTCTCATCAGGCATAAGAAACTTTTGAGTTCTGGTTATCACTGATTTGAGAAAAGATGGTCACCAACCAATGGACCAGCCATGACAGTAAGTGTTGGCCCCACATACTAAGGATCCAAAAGAAATCAGGCATTAGGCCTAATAAGAATCAGGTAATGTACCTAATAAAAGTCAGGCAACGGGCCTAATGAATCTTACGCATGGAGACTCATGAAAACCAGGCAGTGGGCCTAATGAGACAGAGGCAACAGGCCTAATGAAAATCAGGCAACGGGCCTAATGAGAAATGCCATAGACTTCATTCTGGTTTGTCTCTCCATGGAAGTTGTACTGTGTGCTTTAAGTGGACCTACTCAGAAACACGCTTGAGGTGTATTTATCTGACTAAGTGCAAAGCAGTAGAAAAAGGGAGCACTACGGGTGCAGAAAGGAGAGCCAATGCACCATTTATCTGCCTTAGTGAATTGTTTAAGCACAATGAATTTGAAAACTATCAATGCTGGCATACTTCACAGCAGTAGTTTTTAGTAAATATGCTACAGCTCTAATTTGAGATTTATCCTAAGTTCCTGGATTTACATCTTGCTTCTATGCCCTCGTCAGCCTTTTTTTTTTTTTTCAGTTATTTATCAATTTCTTTATAGTAACTTATTAAATCATTCTATAAGCACTTAGGAGAACCTAAATGCCAAGTAGGAACCTGGCCATTAAAAAAAGACTCTAAGCTTTCTAATATTTAATACTTACAAGGGAATAGAATTATTTACATAATTTCAATTGTCCTTAGGTTTTAAAGGATATGCAAAATATAGGAGAAATGTTGGCCTTTTATTCATTCTTTCAGAAATTCTTTAAGTGTACTAAAAGACAGTGATGAAGAAACCTATACAAACTTTCCATGGTGGAGTTTTTAGTCCAAGGGGTTGGGCGTTCGGGGTTGAGGAGGGAGACAGCTAGTAAATGAATTATAACACTACAAATTGCAAAAAGTGCTATGAACAAAATGAGAGTACTCTGATATGTTATACTGGGGCAGGAGGACCAAGGTTTTTTTGTTGTGTGGCCAAGGAAGTCCTCCCTAGGATGAGAAGATGAGCTACAGACTGTGTGAGTAGGGGTAAACATTTCTGACTCAGAGAACATCATGAACAAAGCAGGATAGTGGCTAGCATGCTTGATGGACTAAAAGAAGATCAGTTCAAATTGCTTGTTGTCCATGAAATGGGCAATGTGAGATATAGTTTAAGGACTAGACAAACAGACATGCTTTAGTTCCATTCCTGGTTCTTGTGTTTAGTAATTTATAATCAAAGGAGATGTATTTATCCTCTTAGCTTTACATCCTCTTTGTCTCTAATCCAGTAGATAATATTATGACCTGTAAGACATATTTGGGTAAGGATAGCAAAAAAATATTTTTTTTATTCTTTCACTTATATATTTCAATTTGGTATAATTTTTGTTGTTTTTTAAATTTTAAGGCAGGAAAAGAAAGCCTAAAACCAACTTGTTGCTCATAAATAATTGAAATGTTGAATTTCATCTTTGCAAATATAAACATCATTATCAAAACAATATGATAGGAAATATGAGTCATGAAAATGAAGGATAAGTCTATGACATAGTATAATGAAATTTAATCACTCTGATTCTAAAATTATTTTGGCTATGTCAGTGTTCAAGCAATAGATCAAAGAGTATTGCTGTATGCAAATGTGACTTAGAACCACATAATATACAATGTGTATTGTAAATGTTTTGAATTTTATATTATTTTAATTATATTAGTCAGTCTAATTTTGTTTGCATTGTTACTAGAATGAATATTAAAGATATAATACAGTAACTGTTTGGGATGTACTATATTCTTTTGATTTCAAATTGAATTACAACAAACCCCACCAAAAAAGGCACAGAATAAAATGTCTGATCTTGTTTTCCTTCAGGAGATATTGAGTTTTTAAATTTTACCAGGTCCCTTGGAAGCTTTAGGGTTCTTAGGATGCCTGGAGTCAATTTTGAACAACTTCGCAATTTACTATAGGGAATCTTAATTCAAATTCAACAAAACACTGAAAAGGAGAGTGATTTGGGGGCAATTAGTTTCCTCCAAGGACATCAATATGAAATCCCTGATAGGAAGAAGGAAGTGATAAATTATATATATGTGTAATAACACAATATGTTAAATGGTACCAATGATAAGAAAATTATAAGTAAAAAACTTAATCTTTATCCATTTCATTGAGAATTAGGACTACATCTAAAGACTAAACAAAAGTACAGGAGAGTTTACCAATGACAAAAACCCTACGTAAGACTTCTATTCATACATTTATTCTAAAATTTTTCACTTGATGGAAGCTGTTCTGACTTGCATCAAGTTATCAGTGACAGAAAGTAAATGACTGTGTTTCAAGTTTTAATGATGTCCTCTGTCTGCCTTCAATCAACCAATCATTCATCCATCCATCCATCCATCCATTCAACACACGCTTATTTGGGACCTACTAGCTGTCAGGTATTATTCTAGATGTGGGGGTGCAAAAGTGAACAAAAGAATAAAAATGTGTTTTCCTTTCTCTCTCTCTTTTCTCAAATCTAATTTATAAGTAGTATTGTATAATTTCTGTTGCATTATATTGGAAGGATATTGGCTTTTTAAAAAAAGATCGTATTTATTTATATATATATTTATTTATTTATTTTATCACTTCTCAGCCTTTTGGCTAAGATCAAGTGTATTCATTCATTCATTCACTCACTCACTCATTCACTCACTCATTTATTTATTTAACAGTATGAGTTGGGGGAGTCACAAAGAGGGAGGGAGAAGAAGGAGGAAAGAGTCTCAAGCGGACTCCTGTTGAGCGTGGAGCGGGTCATGGCGCTCTGTCTCAGGACCCTAAGATCGTGATCTGAAGGGAAACCAGAGTCAGATGATTAACTGAGTAACCACCCAGGCACCCCACCCAGGCACCCCACCCAGGAAGCACATTGTTTTTAGGCATTAATCAATATTGAGTAATGGATTCAGATCTTTCATCGTGATCCATTCATTGCACTTGTTCGTTTGCCTTTGCTGCATGGTTTCAGCAGTCATTGATGATTATTGCCTGGAACCCATCAATTCATTAGTTGTTATAAGATCCTAATGCTTTGCTTTTTTCATTACTTCTGCTGTTCACAGAGTTCTTTTGTAAAGAACAACTTTCCTGATCAGTTTGTTTGTTTACATGAAAATAAGTTTGTTCAGGAAAGATAGGTGTGATGCTGGATTCATAGCCTCCATTTATGTTGGCAGAGTGAGTTGATTCCTTAGGCAGAGAACCGAAGATTGCTTTGGTTTTGTTTGGTTTCTTTCTGTATCATTATAAACTCAGGAATTTTAACATATTTGATGTGTTTAAATCCATGGCAGTCCTTGCTCTTTTGATGGTCAAATTGTTCTGTTTTTAAAGTTGGCTTCCAAGACATGTCAAAAAGACCCAGAGGTCTTAGCTCCCTTTATTTTTAGTAAAATAGGATTTTTCAGATTCATCTTGTAGAATTCTTGCTTCAGGTCTGGGGTGACCTGTCTCTTCAGGCACCCTGGTTCCTTTTTTAGTGAAAGTGGTGTTCGGAGACCACATTACAGGTGCCACAGATATTCATTGCTATATGATTAGCCTTTCAGTGGACAAAACTAAGAAGAATTTTGTTGGTTATTGTTTAAATTAATCATAAATTCATATTGTTATTTCTGATTCACATTTATGATGAAAGGGTTTTTAACTTTAACAATGGGATTATTTTTGTGGATTTTTTATTCTCATTGGTAGAGATAACAATTCAGAAGCCTCTAACCTAAGTATTACATTTTACTTAATCAATGGTTACTCTTCATATTGGAAGTAGAAATAGAATCTAATTCTTGAAGTGCTTGTGGTTTTCTCTCAGTGCACACATTAGTCTTATCAACTCTTCTTATATAAAATACTGTTTCAGTATTCAGAAATAACACCATCCTTTACCTAATATTTTATGACAAAAACCAGTCAATTAAACATGGTTCTACCACCTTTAATCTTTTAAATCCTACAAAAATAAGTATTTCATTTGGATGTCATTATCATCTTGGATTCACAATGGCCAAGCAAACCTCTCATAAAGATGACAGAATTTCTGCTAATTATCTAAAAAAAATTAATGAATACTCTTATAATAATTTATCTTAAATTCCTTTGAATAATTACTATCATGATTTAGTAAGAGGAAGAAGCAAAGAGAGAAGACCTCTTTTATCATATCCCATTGTCCTTTTCTTCTTGAGATATTTAGTCATAATATAAATTATTTTAATGTGGATATTTAATTTAATGAAATGAAAATTGCAATGATGACAAATGTACAAGATTTTAACTGCAAGTAATAAAACTCAACAAAAAACTTTTATTAAAGTATGCAAAAGCCATCTTAAATGATAATACTATGGAAAAGTGCAGCATTCCTTCATTACTTAGGAAAGCTCAGTCTATAAACTATAGTATAAGTGAGTATGGTATCAAATAAGGTGGTATTGCTTATTGTGGATGTTAAACTCCAAAGGCATTTTTTCCTTTAAAGTTGAATATGTTGCTGTGTAATAGCTCTCTATAGTTAAAACGAGAGAGAAATATTTTCAAATGCATGAGATGTGTAAACTGTTGAATATGAAATGAGTACTCTAAATTAAATATAGTATTTGTGGAAGTTAAGCAACCAGTATGTTGACATATATTAACTAACTAGATGAAGGTCATAGTTTTCCACAGATTTAAATTTTGCCTATATTACAAAGACAACTATGTTTTTTTTTTTTTGAGGGAGGGATCATGGTTAAAATTCAGAATGGAACGTTCTTGTTAATGTGACAGTAAATTAGTAATAACCAAAAGTTTGCATAATGAAAATCCATGGAGTTATATATATGGACAAAAACAAAACAAAACAAAACAAACAAACAAACAAACAAACAAAAGTGCTGGAAACCAGTGAAAAGAGAAGACCAAATGTCAAAGTGTGGTGTAAATATTCACTAGTTGTGACACTGATATGAATATACCAGCAATAATTAGTATTCTGGATTATAAGGTCTATCACTAAGGGGGCAGGAATAAGACTTAATCTTGTTGACTGAGGTATCAGTGTCACTGAACATAGCAGACTGTTCACTCCAAATTCCAATGGATAAAAATGATTTCTGAACTAACTAGGGCTGCCTATTTTGTTCTTTATCAAATTATTCATTTTCTTTATGTATCTGCTTAAGAATTAACAAATATAGTATAGTACAGATATATTTTAGTAATGATATTAAGATTCTTCTATAACTTAATTTTAATAATAATTCTTAATATTATTAATTACTATTACTGTATGGACTAATGGCCATTCTATGGCCATTGTCACATTACTACTAAAGATAGGAAGTAATTTATCTGCATTGTATAGATGAGGAAACAGAGGGAAAATAAAACTCGTGAGTGACTAAGTTGGAATTTGATTTTAGGCCTGACTGAGCAGTTCTTTAGGAAGAGAGTGAAGGGGAAGATGAGGAGAGATAGAAGGGCAAAGGAGGACTGGTGCTAATACAAGTGTCGGATACTCTGTAGAAACATGTTGGACATAGAGCTCATCTTCTTCCAACATAAATAGATTAACCAAAAATATTTCTTTTGGGCATAGGAATCAAACATTATTTAAAAATAAAGAGGGCGCCTGGGTGGCTCAGTGAGTTAAGCCACTGCCTTCGGCTCAGGTCATGATCTCAGGGTCCTGGCATCGAGTCCCACATCAGACTCTCTGCTCAGCAGGGAGCCTGCTTCCTCCTCTCTCTCTGTCTGCCTCTCTGCCTGCTTGTGGTCTCTCTCTGTCAAATAAATAAATAAAATCTTTAAAAAAAAATAAATAATAAAAAAAAAATAAAGAAAGAAATGTTCATGCTTCTCTGTGTTTTGGCTTAACAGAAACTTAAGAAAATAGCTTCTGTGTCCTGACTTTTTCAAACTCAATGAAAGAAATCATCTCTCTAGGCTTAAAGGAAGAACAAACTATTTTAAGTTATACTGAGTTAGGCTGACAACAACAACCACAACAAGAAATCCAGTAAATGGATCCAGAAAAAAAAAAAAAAAATTCAACTCACATTTGAGTTTTGTGGAAGTGCTCCTACCACACTTAAATTATTTCACAACCTTTCCATGTAAAATAGAGAGAACAAAAATATGAGAATAATAGGAGAAAAGGTTATAGTTTGATAAGAAGAAGAATGGACTAAATGACTTCAATCTGTGAAAGCTAGTTTTCCTAAAATTAGAAAACAGAATAAAAATAAGGAAAACAATACTGAAAGACACTACTGCAGGGGGGCTTCCAGGTGGCTCAGTCACTTGGTTAAGTGTCTGCCTTCGGGCTCCAATCATAAACCCAGGATTGTGGGATGGAGCCTTGCGTTGGGTTCCCTGTCCAGCGGGGAGCCTACTTCTCCCTCTTCCTCTGCTGCTCCCTTGCATGTTTTCCCTCCCTCTTTCTCTCTCTGTTAAATAAATAAATAAATAAAATCTTTAAAAAATTTTTTAAATTTAAAAAAAAATTTTTTTAAGATTTTATTTATTTAATTGACAGACAGAGATCACAAGTAGGAAGAGAGGCAGGAAGAGAGAGCGGGGAAAGCAGGCTCCCTGCTGAGCAGAGAGCCCAATGCGGGGCTTGATCCCCGGACCCTGGGATCATGACCTGAGCCGAAGGCAGAGGCTTAACCCACTGAGCCATCCAGGTGCCCCAATAAATAAAATATTTTTTAAAAACCCCAAACACCTAAACCTGACTTAGAGGAAGAGCCTTATGTAATTATATCATTAGTAGAGTTTCCAAAGCCCCTAACTGTTGCAATTCACCAGGGTTAGGAGGAAGAAGAGGGAATATTAGCAAAGACAAAGGTAAAAACCAGCATGGGTCCTTGGTCTTGAGAGTTTTCTCATCCTATCATATCCATAGTCTGTCCTTATGACATTTCAAATAAGATATGACTAGAAACTTACATTATTTAGACTTCATATACTCTACAGTCTTCAAATTTGAGCTTTTTCTTAATTCTTTGGGGGCTGAAACTGAACCCCAAATTATCAAACGTATTATGATGCATCTAGCCAAATCGGGGTGAGGGGAGGAGGAAGCAAGCTATTATGCAAAACTTTTGCCTATTCAGTAAATCACCTTACTATAAATGTTAACTAACAGCATTTTTTAAAAAAGCAAGATCGCACGAGTTTTTATTTATGAATATCAGTACTTTTATGATTATAATATTGCACCTTATCAATGCTTTCTTCTTCATTTTACAGTGAAATTCTTCCAGGCGTGGAGTGAACAAAAAGAGTAGGAGATGAAGTCAAACAGGCGAGAGTTTTGGCTTCGCTCTAAGTAAAAGAAAGATCCATTGTTCAGTCTTAAGAAAAGGGGTGACATGATCTGTGAAGAGAGCAGTAGTGCCTGGGCAGGGCCTTGTGCTTCTGGATCTTGTTCTTGGCACTGACTACATTAAGTGTGCTAACTTTGTGAGATTCAGTCACCTGGTACACTCATAATCTGTAAGTTGTATTCCAATTAAGAGCTCACTTAAAAATACAAATCATAAATGGTTACAGTTGGCCAGTTATGGCCGTAGTATGGCTAAACGTTAAAATCTCTTTTATCTTGTTTGGAAAAAAATGTATGTCTTATTTGTGGTGGGGGCGGTGGGGAATATCTATGCTGCTGTAGGTCCTGCAGTAACTGGAAGTGATGTAATTACTTTTTGATTTTGAACATACCCTTTTGGATGCATGCAGAATCCACTCTTGGGAAATGTGTATTTGTAGAGGTCACATCTTCATTACTTTGGGCCAAAATCCATTGCACTTTTGGTATTATTTAATAAGAGTATTGCTTTTCTGTTGAGAAAGGTTGGACATTGCTAATTAAATGGAATTAGACTCAATGTTACCCCTGTCTCTGCTGTTAAAATCCATTCTCTGCCCTATGAAAAGACTCATGAAACAGCAGCTAGTCTTTGCTAACTTATTTCATTCAATTAAAATTAAATTACACAATAGAACTTTTTTCTTGTCTATTCTATACAACATTTTAGTTAATTGCTTAATTAAAGCTGAAGCCTGACATTTGTTTCTTTCTCTTTAGGAAAAAAGAAAAAAGAGAAGAGAGGAAAAAGTAAAAGAAAACACACTCGGTGCTACTTACTAATTCAGTCGTTCAACAGGAAGCTCTGGAAATAATTTTCGATTACTAAAGAAAGAAATAGATCACACCTCCATGAAAATATTTATAAAAAAAGATATGAGCATGTTCATTTTAGAGTTCAATGTCAGCTTTCAGTTTCTAGGAAGGCATTTAAAATGCAACCATATTCAATGAGTATCTCTGGTTTTCATTGTGTCCCCAAAAAAAACCCCAAAAACAAAAATACCAACTTGATTTTCCTTAGTATCCTTTTCATTTTCTAGTAGCCCTTTTATGTGCAGAAATAGAAAGTGACTCTATCCATTGGTATTAATATATCATGTTGCTCCAAAAATCTAATCTCCACCAATATAGTAACTACCGATTGTACAGCGGTTGCTATTTTAACATTGTCAAATCATTTTGTTTACATCAACTCATTTAATATTTATAACATCCTGTGAAATAGGTGCCATCATTATTCCCTTTTCATTGATGAGAAAACTGAGGCACAAGGGGGTTAAGAGATTTGCTCAGGATTATATATCTAATAAATGACAAAGCTGGGATTTCATCCAGAATTTCATTTTCATTCTACTAATTTATCTTTAGAAGTTACAGTCTTAACCACTGCACCGTAATGCCCCCAACAAGATCCACGCAGGCCTGCAAGTAGCTCTGCTCCTGAACCCACAGAATGCACGTTTTTCTGTTAATTTACGGCTATTTCCTGAGCTCCTGCAATATACCTCCGATGTGCGAGGTGATAGGTAAACATTAGTGAATAAAACAGCTAGAGTCCTTGCCCTCATGGAACTTAAAGGCAATAAACATGATGGATATTAACTAAACCTACTGGGGTAACCATTTCACAGTATAGGTGTAAGTCAGATCATTATGCTGCACCCTTTACATTTTTACAGTGCTGTATGTCAACTGCATTTCAATAAAACTGGAAGAAGAAAAAGACAATGTTAACAGGTGAAAACAAATGAATAATCATACCACCAGAGAAAGAAAACTAATGCACATAGAATCCCAGGCAGCCCTCACTCTGCAGTTCCAGAATATGCAAATTATAGTTTCGCATTTACTTAAATAGAGCCAGCCCCTCCACAAATGGTTCAAATTTCAGTTACCGGAGTCTATTAGCCATAAGTAATTGCACAAAGTACAAAGTGGGCTGCTGGCTCTTCAGCCCACAAACTGCTACACAAAAAACAGATGCACATTATGATCGCTGACCATTCACATCACATCTTTCAAAGTCTGTGATTGATCACTGCTCGTCTGTTACTCAGTTCACTTACAGACAGTAAAGCCTTTAGCTATGTTTCCTCTTTGTCTCCCAGTGGTAAACCCACATGACATTACACAAATACGGGTAATTGAAACAGGGAATTGGGCAACAAACATGAATATGCAGCAAAGAACCAAAAAGGGATGATGCTGACAGTGACATTAGAATTGAATGTAACGAGTGAGAGAAGTAGCTGATCCTGTTGGCAGTGTTGCCATTGCAGAGACTAGATATGCAGCCAGGGGAACTTAGTAAAGGTGAATTTATTGACATAAATGAGAAAAATGGTTTTGACGTGAAGGACAAAGATGTCCCAGAGTAAGTGACACGAGCAAAAAACTTCCCATTAAAGATTCTCAAAGATGTTTCATGACATTGAAAGCACATAGGATAAAATGTTGGGAACTAATCCAAACTTAGAAAGGAGTGTGACAATTTGCCAAGACATAAAAAAAGGTGCTTGCTTTGTAAGTTACATGATGAGAAGAAGGCAAACACTGTGCAACAATTTTGATAATTATTTTACAAAGGAATAAAACGCTTGTCGATGTTTCTGATCTATTAGTTAACTAATTAATGTAAGCATGCATTATTTTTACTGTATTTTTTTTATTTCCCTATCCATTGATTGCTGACAGTAAGAGAGTTTTTAATGTTTGACAAAATGTTTAAAGGTCATGGAACAATTGTAATGTTTCCCATCTATTACGAAAATAGCCTTGCATGATTTCAGCTGGCATATTCATTTTCAGAATCCTGTATTATTGTGCAAAGCAAAAACTGCCTGTACAAAAAAAAAAGCTTAAAATTCCTATGCCTCACCCAATGTCTTAATCCCTAATGTTTTCCAGTGGGGGACAACAAGTAAAATGGTATTTATATAGCTCTTTTTTAAACGATCAACATTAAATTTTTTGACTGCCTGTTATAACAGAAGAAACTTTTACTTATGTTCATTCTGCCTCTCCTTCCTTGTCTCAGTATGGTTATGTCACTGTTTTATTCCCGCTAAAATTAATTACATGAATTATCTTTGCATCTATAAGTAACACTGCTCAACTTTAATTTCCTCCTTCCCAAGCTATACCGAATATTTTTCTGATTCTGTCCATTGAAAAATAGGACATCAGGGCCCAATCTGTTCTTCAGACTGCTCTTAACTACCAAGCCTGAAATTCTGACATTTGTACTTTTACTTTTATATCATCAAGGTTAACTAAAGTTATTCATTATATAGTCATATATATAATATTATAGTAGAGATATGCTGGTGAATTTTTTCTACTTTTATATAGAAAATGTCACTGATCTTCACTTTTTGAAAGCTACTTTTGTTAAATAGCTCTAAGTGGACAGTTTTTTTAACTTCAATACTTAAATATGTTGTTCTGTTGTCTTTCAGCTTGTTTTTTTTTCTAGCAAGAAATCTGCTGCCATCCTTGTCTTTGTTTCTCTATAAATAATGTCTTTCTTTCTCTGTATTCTTTTAAGAATTTTTTTACCACATATTTTAGGCCACTTGTTTATGATGTGTCTTGATACAGATTTTTTCCCTGCATGTTTTTTTTAAGGATTTTTATTTGTTTATTTGACAGACAGAGATCACAAGTAGGCAGAGAGGCAGGCAGAGAGAGAGAGAGGAAGAAGCAGGCTCCCTGCTGAGCAGAGAGCCTGATGCGGGGCTCGATGCGGGGCTCGATCCCAGGTCCCTGGGATCATGACCTGAGCCAAAGGCAGAGGTTTTAACCCACAAAGCTACTCAGGCACCCCGTTTCCTGCATACTTTTTTGCTTGAGCTTTGTTAGGCTTGTTGGATCTGTGAGTTTATAATTTTATTCCAATTTGGAATTTTTTTAGCCATTATTTTTTCAGGTATATTTTGTCTCCCATTTCCTTTGGGGACTCCATATAGCTGACCACTTATAGTTAACCCACTGCTCACTGATGTTTTGTCAATTTCTTTCAGTCTTTTTCTGTTTTCTGTTCTTTTTCTTTTTCTGTTCCATTTTGGATCATTTCTATTGTTATGTCTTCGAGTCGCTAATCTTCTGCAATATGCCATTAACCCCATACGTTGTATTTTTCATCTCAGACATTGAAGTTTTCATGTCTAGAAGTTTGATTTACTTTTGTTGTCCTGGCTAATATTTTTCATGTCTTTATATAATCTTTGGAACTTATGGAATATAATGATAATATCTGTTTTAATGTCATTATCTGCTAATTCTAACATCAGTGCCTCTTTTGGTTGGTTTTGATTGACGGCTTTCCTTATTATGGTTAGTGTTTTTTTGGTTTGTTTTTTTTTTTTTTGCTTTGCATTCCTCAAAGTCTTTGATTGATTATCAGCGATTATGAATTTTATCTTGTTTGTGTTCTTACAGATATTCTTGAGTTTTGTTCAGGATGTGGTTGAGTTAACAGTCCTTTGAGGTCTTGTTTTCAGATGAAACCAGAGCTGAGTTTAATCTGGGGTCAATATCCAGCTTCCATACTAAAAAGGCAAGACCTTTCTTAGTATTCTTACCAATAACTGTTGAATTACAAGGTTTTCCACACTTGTTGGAAACAGATACTATTCCTGGTCTCGTGTGAACTCTAGACACTTCTCTCTCAATCCAGTTGAGTGGTTCTTTCCCACCCATGGTCTCTTCACAAATTTGCTTCAGCTCGCAACTGAATGTCCCAGAAAGACTCTTTGCAGATCTGCGGATTTCTCTCTCCATGTAGCTCTCTTGTCTCTGGTACTCTGTCTTAGGATTTCACTCCTTTGTCTTCTGTGGACTCACAGCTCTGTCTCCTTGGTGCAGAAATACCATAGGACATCCCCCACTTGCACAACAGTCTGGAAACTTTCTCTAGTCCACAAGCTGGGGCAATCATAGGACTCACCTTGTTTCAGAATTTTTCAGGAATTATGGTTGTTTGTTTTTGATGTTGATGACTCCAGTCCTGTTACTTTAAATATTTTTTCCTGTTTTTGTTTGTTTGTTTTGTGTTTTGTGTGTGTTTTTTTTTTTTTAGTTGTTTCAGGTATAGAAGTCAATTTCATTTCTGTGGCTCTTGGTCATTATTTGGATTAGTATTTGTTGGGCATTAAGTTTTTACAGTGTTAGCAGTGAAATGCAATAGAAAATTAATAATGAGAGAACAAAAAACCTTAGCATTGAAAGACTTAAATGCCCAGAGACATAAACATTTTTCAAGGCATAATTATGCAAATAGATGGCAAAGTTTAAGATAAAGGTGTCAACTCTTCAACCTCATTTAGTATGACAGAGCATAGTTTGAACAAAAAATATCTTAATTTATAAGGACATTTTTCTAAAAGAAAACCTTATCAAGAGGACAGTGTAGACTTTATTAGTTTGGCTCATTAAATTGAAAGTGGACTTGAAAAAGGTCATTGGGAATTAGAGGTTAGATAAGCCATAATCAAAGCAATTAGCAATGGATTATGTCTCATGAGCTCCCTAGAAAAGGAAATCTCAGTTGAAATTGTTGAATACTGAAGATGGTGTTCATTTGCCTAGCTGGATCAAGTCCAATAACCAACTGCCTTTTTAGTTCATAAATACAAATAGTACTCAAACTTCCCTTTATCTAAACCTAAACATTATAAAGGGTACAAATTGATTTTCAAGTATATATACATTACACCAGTCACACCTTTGGACAAGGACTTGAATTTTATAGAAATGTTAATTTTACAGAAAGGCTAACTAGGGAGGGCACTCTAAATGCAGCTCACTGGTTAGATTTAATAGAACTTAGATCTTTGACATCATTGAGCTCTAGAAAGTATTCTGGACTTCTGAGTAAGCTCAATTAAATGACATCTAAATCTTAACTACCATTTTCTATCTTTCTTTGAATTGTATTGTATTGTTTCCTATCACTGTCACCATTTTTTCATTTGTTTGTTTGGTTTGTCTTTTAAGGATATGCTTTAAAACACTGCACCCAGTCCCTCAACTCTTGAATTCTATCTTGTAGGATGTGAGTCCATGTCTTTGACACTCTGAGCCTCAGTTTCTGTGAAATGTGTCTAAAAACACTTATCATTTTGACTTTCCTAATGAGAGTTTCTCATTGTTGGTCTTTGAGATTATGGCGCTGTTTCTGAATATGTGTAAATTTGTATATAAACCAAAATTTGAGGACATGAATTTTCAAAATACCAAGCCACTATCATGCACAAGTACACCAGACTTGTGGTACTAGCCTGTTGTGGTTTAGCCTGTTGAGCAGGTAAAGATAAGGAGGACTTGCAGGGGTCTAAATCTGAGAGAAAAATGAAATATTGGAGTGACATGGTTCAAGATCAAGAACTAGGGAGCAGCATGATACCTGAAAAGACAGACAATGAAGAGATCTATAAGAGATCACTTAGAAAGAGAGATAATTATTAAATGAAACTATATGAATCTAACAAAGAAAATATAATTGTATATGGAAAAGCATGAGAGATCAAAGATCAGAGCAGAACTGGATTTTTTCATCATCATACCCTATTTTATCAATAAAGGACATAAAGTATTTTTGTTTTTGTGTAAGGCCATGCTTTGCCATAATATTCTAAGAACATTCCTTTTTCTATCTAGCTGTTGGTGGCTTTAAGGTATTAAATCTGTACTTCCATCCGAGAAGACCCATTGATGAAAATATTTGAGAGTCGTATGGCCTGGGTTAAAACATCTGTTCATGATATCAGATAATCCTAAGGAATTATTGTTTATTTTTATAGGCGTGGTGAAGGTATTGGGGTTAAGTATTTTAAAAGGATCCTTATCTCTTAGAGCTAGATTCTAAAATATTTACAGTTAAAATATGTGATATGGGAATTTGGTTCAAAATAAGCCAGAGGGTGGTGAGAGTGTAGGGATTTGGATAAAATAAGACTGGTCATAAATTGATAATTATCAAAACCAGATGATGAATTCATATTATTATTCTCTCTAGTTGTTAAAATTTTTTGAAACTAAAGTGAAACAAAACAAATTTTGTTTCATAAGTGTTCCGGGACATTATACAAGTTACTTAATAATCACTTCATCATTTATGCAAGAGAGAATAAGAGATACCTACTTCACAGGATTGTTTTGAGGACTAAATGAGCTAATTGCTGTAACACACTTAGAATGTTGCATGTCTCATGGGAGGTGCTGTATAAATACTACCTTTAAAATTATCTATTTCATATCTATTTTTTAAATTAAACATTTTGTTTTGGGATATATAGACTCACATGCAGTAGAAAGAAATAACATGGAGAAATCTGTAGCATTTACCAGTATCCACCAATGGTAACGTCTTCCGCAACTATGATATAATATCACAATCAGGATGTGAATATCTACACTATCAAAAGTACATAGTATTTCCATCACCACAAAGATCCCTCATGTTATCCTTCTCTAGCTTCCTGCTGCTTTTTCCACCTTAATCCCCAATTACCACCATTCTGTTCTCCATTCCTCTAATTCAGTCTTTTAAGAATGTCACATAAATGAAATCATACTGTATGTAACATTTTGGGATTTACATTTCTTACTCAATATAATTCTCTGGATACTCGCCCAGATTGTTGGTGTGTATCAATAGTTTATTAATTCTTATTGCTGAGCAGTAGTCCTTAATATGGTTATTCCACATTACAGTTTATTTAACCATTCACTATTCACTAAAAAATGTCTGGGCTACTTCCAATATTTGGCTCTAAGGAATTAAGCTTCTTTAAACATTTGTATACAGATTTTTGTGTGAACATAACTTTTCTTTTCTTTGGGGTGAATGCCCAAAAGTACAATTGTTAGGTCATATTGAAGTTCCTTATTTAGTGTTTTTAGAGAATGCTAAAATGTTTTGCAGAGTGACTTTAACACTTGAAATTCCCATCAGCAATGGATGAATAATCCAGTTTCTCCACATTCTTTCCAGCAAGAATGAAATATTTATTTATTTGTTTATGTTTACAAGTTTTAGCCTATTGTGATAGGTATATAGATAGTGACATCTTACTGTACACTTAATTTTCTCAGAGATTGTTTCATATGCTTATAAAGAAGTGGAAATCATTAATTTGTTAGCAAATGCAAAAGAAACCTTAAAGGGAATTTCTCAATCACAAAAGGAGAAGACAATCAGACCCAAAGTTGAGACTTCTTGCCAAAACCGAAAGGTTAAAATAAAATAGAAAACAAACGGATGACTGGTAATATGGATCATGGTATACGTGTAATGTTGTCCAAAAGATGTGTTCCTGTAAGCTTTGTTAAGACTACTACAGTTTCAAAGGTCAGATTTAAAGGATTGGGTGATGGCATTAAGAATGATTCAGCTTCTTCCAGGACATTAAGTACAAAAGTATTGGAGTATAATCCACTTTCAGAGATAGATGACAGCAGTAGGAGCATGGTCAGACATTGGGGAAAATCTGATGAACTACACTTTCTTCTCCAACACAAGTTTTCTACAGCAAATAGGGGTAGCAAATATAGCAGTCTTCTTACCTTGGGAGAAGACTAAGTTTGATGAGTGATGAAACAAATATATTGCCATGTTCATTATGGACAAAGTCAAGATTTATTTTTGGTCTTAGAAGTAGGCCATCCTGAACATATAAGGGCACATTTAAATTCACTGACAGATATCCAAATACAGTACTATTAAAGAAATATTATTAGCATATTTGTAAGAGTAAGAGGAAATTCTGAGCATATATACAAATATATATCACTGGAGCAGACTTGAATATTCAGTGAAAACTTAAAAAGATCATTTTTGAAGTTTTAACCTAAAGTCTTTCATAAGTAAAATATTTAACTTAGCCATCCACTCCTTGAAGCCTGTAATAAAAACCACCACAGTAATCTTAACACTGCCCTATGTTCCCATTTTCTATTTTAATAACAATATTTTCAGTTGCAAAAGTCAGATTTACGCCCTCAAGTAAAATGAGAATTGAGATAATTGCATAGGTAATTTAGACTAAAAATATCTTCCCATATCTGAGATTTCCTTATCACTGAGATTTATTGCATTGGAATTATATGAATGATTATCTACCTACTTTTTTTTTTTTAGTATCCACCTTCTTAAAATGTAGGGATCATTTGCACTTTTAGTAATTACCAACAGCATCGTGAAAAATCTCTTCTGTGGATTTATTTATTGACTTCTGTTTTTTAGAAGGGATTTGAGAAAGAATTCTGGATTTCATGCTGCATTTCCAAAGGCATATTGTAACAAAATAAAAAGCTAACAGTTTTCCTACACACCTTTGCCCAGTGACATTTAACCTGATCTAAGTGAAAACATATTTAGGTTGAAATCATCATAATAAATGATGACAAAATTCTGGTAATTGGTAGTCTGTTTCCTGAGGTGTGAGTTTACAATGTAACACAAGGTAATAGGCATAAAGATTAATTTGATTATTCATTTTATTTTATTTTTATTTTTATTTTTTATAAACATATATTTTTATCCCCAGGGTTACAGGTCTGTGAATCGCCAGGTTTACACATTTCACAGCACTCACCAAAGCACATACCCTCCCCAATGTCCATAACCCCACCCCCCTTCTCCCAAACCCCCTCCCCCCAGCAACCCTCAGTTTGTTTTGTGAGATGAAGAGTCACTTATGGTTTGTCTCCCTCCCAATCCCATCTTGTTTCATTTATTCTTCTCCTACCCACTTAAGCCCACATGTTGCATCACCACTACCTCATATCAGGGAGATCATATGATAGTTGTGTTTCTCTGCTTGACTTATTTTGCTAAGCATGACACGCTCTAGTTCCATCCATGTTGTCGCAAATGGCAAGATTTCATTTCTTTTAATGGCTGCATAGTATTCCATGGTGTATATATACCACATCTTCTTGATCCATTCATCTGTTGATGGATATCTAGGTTCTCTTTCCATAGTTTGGTTATTGTG
Organism: Mustela nivalis; assembly: GCF_964662115.1. Lineage (NCBI taxonomy): Eukaryota > Metazoa > Chordata > Mammalia > Carnivora > Mustelidae > Mustela > Mustela nivalis. The sequence goes on along the minus strand of NC_139029.1, from coordinate 67,191,403 downwards.
GACATTGCTGCTATAAATATTCAGGTGCATGTGCCCCTTTGGATCACTATGTTTGTATCTTTAGGGTAAACATCCAGTAGTGCAATTGCTGAGTCATAGGGCAGTTCTATTTTCAACATTTTGAGGAACCTCCATGCTGTTTTCCAGAGTGGCTGCACCAGCTTGCATTCCCACCAACAGTGTAGGAGGGTTCCCCTTTCTCCGCATCCTCGCCAGCATCTGTCATTTCCTGACTTGTTTATTTTAGCCATTCTGACTGGTGTGAGGTGATATCTCATTGTGATTTTGATTTGTATTTCCCTGATGCCGAGTGATGGAGCACTTTTTCATGTGTCTGTTGGCCATATGGATGTCTTCTTTGCAGAAATGTCTGTTCATGTCCTCTGCCCATTTCTTGATTGGATTATTTGTTCTTTGGGTGTTGAGTTTGCTAAGTTCTTTATAGATTCTGGACACTAGTCCTTTATCTGATATGTCGTTTGCAAATATCTTCTCCCATTCTGTCAGTTGTCTTTTGATTTTGTTAACTGTTTCCTTTGCTGTGCAAAAGCTTTTGATCTTGATGAAATCCCATTAGTTCATTTTTGCCCTTACTTCCCTTGCCTTTGGCAATGTTCCTAGGAAGATGTTGCTGTGGCTGAGCTCGAAGAGGTTGCTGCCTGTGTTCTCCTCAAGGATTTTGATGGATTCCTTTCGCACATTGAGGTCCTTCATCCATTTTGAGTCTATTTTTGTGTGTGGTGTAAGGAAATGGTCCAATTTCATTTTTCTGCATGTGGCTGTCCAATTTTCCCAACACCATTTATTGAAGAGGCTGTCTTTCTTCCATTGGACATTCTTTCCTGCTTTGTCGAAGATTAGTTGACCATAGAGTTGAGGGTCTATTTCTGGGCTCTCTATTCTGTTCCATTGATCTATATGTCAGTTTTTGTGCCAGTACCATACTGTCTTGATGATGACAGCTTTGGAATAGAGCTTGAAGTCCGGAATTGTGATGCCACCAACGTTGGCTTTCTTTTTCAATATCCCTTTGGCTATTCGAGGTCTTTTCTGGTTCCATATAAATTTTAGAATTATTTGTTCCATTTCTTTGAAAAAGATGGATGGTACTTTGATAGGAATTGCATTAAATGTGTAGATTGCTTTAGGTAGCACAGACATTTTCACAATATTTATTCTTCCAATCCAGGAGCATGGAACATTTTTCCATTTCTTTGTGTCTTCCTCAATTTCTTTCATGAGTACTTTATAGTTTTCTGAGTATAGATTCTTAGCCTCTTTGGTTAGGTTTATTCCTAGATATCTTATGGTTTTGGGTGCAATTGTAAATGGAATTGACTCCTTAATTTCTCTTTCTTTTGTCTTGTTGTTGGTGTAGAGAAATGCAACTGATTTCTGTGCATTGATTTTATATCCTGACACTTTACTGAATTCCTGTACAAGTTATAGCAGTTTCGGAGTAGAGTCTTTTGGGTTTTCCACATATAGTATCATATCATCGGTAAAGAGTGATAATTTGACTTCTTCTTTGCCGATTTGGATGCCTTTAATTTCTTTTTATTTTCTGATTGCTGAGGCTAGGACTTCTAGTACTATGTTGAATAGCAGTGCTGATAATGGACATCTCTGCCATGTTCCTGACCTTAGCAGAAAAGCTTTCAGTTTTTCTCCATTGAGAATGATATTTGTGGTGGGTTTTTCATAGATGGCTTTGATGATATTGAGTTATGTGCCCTCTATCCCTACACTTTGAAGAGTTTTGATCAGGAAGGGATGCTGTACTTTGTCAAATGCTTTTTCAGCATCTATTGAGAGTATATTATGGTTCTTGTTCTTTCTTTTATTGATGTGTTGTATCACATTGACTGATTTGCAGATGTTGAACCAACCTTGAAGCCCTGGAATAAATCCCACTTTGTCGTGGTGAATAATCCTTTTAATGTACTGTTGAATCCTATTGGCTAGTATTTTGGTGAGAATTTTCGCATCTGTGTTCATCAAGGATATTGGTCTATAGCTCTCTTTTTTGATGGGATCCTTGTCTGGTTTTGGGATCAAGGTGATGCTGGCCTCATAAAATGAGTTTGGAAGTTTTCCTTCCATTTCTATTTTTTGGAACATTTTCAGGAGAAAAAGAATTAGTTCTTCTTTAAATGTTTGGTAGAATTCCCCCGGGAAGCCGTCTGGCCCTGGGCTATTGTTTGTTTGGAGATTTTTAATGACTGTTTCAATCTCCTTACTGGTTATGGGTCTGTTCAGACTTTCTATTTCTTCCTGGTTCAGTTGTGGTAGTTTATATGTTTCTAGGAATGCATCCATTTCTTCCAGATTGTCAAATTTGTTGGCGTAGAGTTGCTCATAGTATGTTCTTATAATAGTTTGTATTTCGTTGGTGTTAGTTGTGATCTCTCCTCTTTCATTCATGATTTTATTTATTTGGGTCCTTTCTCTTTTCTTTTTGATAAGTCGGGCCAGGGGTTTATCAATTTTATTAATTCTTTCAAAGAACCAGCTCCTAGTTTCGTTGATTTGTTCTATTGTTTTTTGATTTCTATTTCATTGATTTCTGCTCTGATCTTTATGATTTCTCTTCTCCTGATGGGTTTAGGGTTTCTTTCTTGTTCTTTCTCCAGCTCCTTTAGGTGTAAGGTTAGGTTGTGTACCTGAGACCTTTCTTGTTTCTTGAGAAAGGCTTGTATCGCTATCTATATATTTTCCTCTCAGGATTGCCTTTGTTGTGTCCCACAGATTTTGAACCATTGTATTTTCATTATCATTTGTTTCCATGATTTTTTTCAATTCTTCTTTAATTTCCCAGTTGACCCATTCATTCTTTAGAAGGATGCTGTTTAGTCTCCATGTATTTGGGTTCTTTCCAAACTTCCTCTTGTGGTTGAGTTCTAGCTTCAGAGCATTGTGGTCTGAAAATATGCAGGGAATGATCCCAATCTTTTGATAACAGTTGAGTCCTGATTTAGGACCGAGGATGTGATCTATTCTGGAGAATGTGCACTAGAGAAGAATGTGTATTCTGTTGCTTTGTGGTGAAATGTTCTGAATATATCTGTGATGACCATCTGGTCCAGTGTGTCATTTAAGGCCTTTATTTCCTTGTTGATCTTTTGCTTGAATGATCTGTCCATTTCAGTGAGGGGAGCGTTAAAGTCCCCTACTATTATTGTATTATTGTTGATGTGTTTCTTTGATTTTGTTATTAATTGGTTTATATAGTTGGCTGCTCCAACGTTGGGGGCATAGATATTTAAAATGTTAGATCTTCTTGTTGGACAGACCCTTTGAGTATGATATAGTGTCCTTCCTCATCTCTTATTATAGTCTTTGGCTTAAAATCTAATTGATCTGATATAAGGATTGCCACTCCTGCTTTCTTCTGATGTCCATTAGCTAGGTAAATTCTTTTCCACCCCCTCACTTTAAATCTGGAGGTGTCTTCGGGCTTAAAATGAGTTTCTTGGAGGCAACATATACATGGGTTTTGTTTTTTTATCCATTCTGATACCCTGTGTCTTTTGATTGGGGCATTTAGCCCATTAACATTCAGGGTAACTATTGAGAGATATGAATTTAGTGCCATTGTATTGCCTGTATGGTGACTGTTACTCTATATTGTCTCTGTTCCTTTCTGATCTACCACTTGTAGGCTCTCTCTTTGCTTAGAGGACCCCTTTCAATATTTTCTGTAGAGCTGGTTTGGTGTTTGCAAATTCTTTCAGTTTTTGTTTGTCCTGGAAGCTTTTAATCTCTCCTATTTTCAATGATAGCCTAGCTGGATATAGTATTCTTGGCTGCATGTTTTTCCCGTTTAGTGCTCTGAAAATATCATGCCAGCTCTTTCTGGCCTGCCAGGTCTCTGTGGATAAGTCAGCTGCCAATCTAATATTCTTACCATTGTATGTTACAGACTTCTTTTCCTGGGCCACTTTCAGGATTTTCTCTTTGTCACTAAGACTTGTAAATTTTACTATTAGGTGACGGGGTGTGGGCCTATTCTTATTGATTTTGAGGGGCATTCTCTGAACCTCCTGAATTTTGATGCTTGTTCCCTTTGCCATATTAGGGAAATTCTCCCCAATAATTCTCTCCAGTATACCTTCTGCTCCCCTCTTTCTTTCTTCTTCTTCTGAAATCCCAATTATTCTATTGTTGTTTTGTCTTATGGTGTCACTTATCTCCCGAATTCTCCCCTTGTGGTCCAGTAGCTGTTTGTCCCTCTTTTGCTCAGCTTCTTTATTGTCTGTCATTTGGTCTTCTATATCACTAATTCTTTCTTCTGCCTCATTTATCCTAGCAGTTAGAGCCTCCATTTTTGATTGCACCTCATTAATAGCTTTTTTGATTTCAACTTGGTTAGATTTTAATTCTTTTATTTCTCCAGAAAGGGCTTTTATATCTCCTGAGAGGGTTTTTCTAATATCTTCTATGTCTTTTTCGAGCCTGGCTAGAACCTTGAGAATTGTCATTCTGAACTGTAGATATGACATATTACCAATGTCTGTATTGATAAGGTCCCTAGCCTTCAGTACTGCCTCTTGTTCTTTTTTTTGTGGTGAATTTTTCCACCTTGTCATTTTGTCCAGATAAGAGTATATGAAGGAGCAAGTAAAATACTGAAAGGGTGGCAACAACCCCAGGAAAATATGCTTTAACCAAATCAGAAGAGATCCCAAATCGTGAGGGGGGAGAAAGGGGATAAAAAGAGGTTCAAAAAGAAAGAAAGAATAAAAAAAAAAGAATTAATAAAGGAAATGAATAAAGAAATGTATAAAAAAGAAAAAATGGGGCGCCTGGGTGGCTCAGTGGGTTAAGCCGCTGCCTTCGGCTCAGGTCATGATCTCAGGGTCCTGGGATCGAGTCCCGCATTGGGCTCTCTGCCCGGCAGGGAGCCTGCTGTCCTCTCTCTCTCTGCCTGCCTCTCCATCTACTTGTGATTTCTCTCTATCAAATAAATAAATAAAATCTTTAAAAAAAAAAAAAGAAAAAAAAATATATATATATTAGATAAACTAGTTAAAAAACGTTAAAAAAGAAAAGGGTAAAAGTTTAAAAAAATTAGCAGAAGAAGAGAAAAAAAAGGAAAAAGAAAAAAATTAAATTAACTGCAAGACTAAAAAATCACAGGGAATAAGCCATGAGTTCCGTGCTTTGCTTTCTCCTCCTCTGGAATTCTGCTGCTCTCCTTGGTAGGTGAACTTGGTCTTGGCTGGATTTCTTGTTGATCTTCTGGGGGAGGAGCCTGTTGTAGTGATTCTCAAGTGTCTTTGCCCCAGGCGGAATTGCACCACCCTTACCAGGGGCTGGGCTGAGTAATCCGATAGGGTTTGCTTTCAGGAGCTTTTGTTCCCTGAGTGCTTTCCGTAGAGTTCCGGAGGATGAGAACACAAATGGCGGTCTCCTGGTCTCTGGCCCAGCGGAACCGATAGCCCGGGGTCCCACTCCTCAGTGCGCCCTCAGAGAACAGCGCCCAGTAACCCCCGTCTGCCCGACCTCCGGCCACACTCCAAGCTCACTGAGCCTGTGGTTGGTTCAAGGTAACCCCGAGCTGTGAGCTCACTGTCAGCTCTTTCTCTGTAGCCAGATTTCCCGTTCCAATTCCCGCAGCTCTGCGACACTCAGAGACCCCTGATTTTTCTGTGACCCTGCGGGACCTGAGGCCATGCTGACACCGCATGGGCTTTGCCCCGGTTTAGCCTCTGGAGTGATGTCCCTCAGCGGAACAGACTTTTAAAAGTCCTGATTTTGTGCTCTGTTGCTCCGCCGCTTGCCGGGAGCCAGCCCCTCCCCCTGGGGTCTATCTTCCCGTCGCTTTGGATTCACTTCTCTGCCAGTCCTACCTTTCAGAAAGTGGTTGTTTTTTTGTTTCTAGAATTGCTGTTCTTCTTCTCTTCGATCTGCTGATGGATTTGCAGGTGTTTGCAATTTTTAGATAAGCTATCTAGCTGATCTCCTGCTAGCTGAAGTAGTCTCAGCTTGCTACTTCTCCACCATCTTGACTCCTCTCCTGATTATTCATTTTATTAATTAGAATTATCCTTAGATCAATTTCTAATAGGATTTGATTGCTTTGACTCCATAGCTGCATTACCCTCACTCTCAGTGACTTTTCCAATTTTGGTAATAAAAGTATTTGGGTACTTATGTTTGCACCATTCCTTGAAATCCTGCCCATTAGTTTGCTTGAACCTCATAAAATATTAACTTACGTTGTGTGCAGTAAGGAGACCAATAAAATCCCATATGTTTGGTGACTACACCATTAAAAAATGTCCTAGCACCTCTTCTATAATACTCTATGACATGTAAGAATTTCAGATTTGACCATTTTTAACAATAAGTGTGAAACCTTCTTCTTCATATTCTTTTAGAGAGAAATTTCTTATACATGCAAGAAAAATAAATAATTCTGCTTCATCAATTCATTTTAAGAAGTAAATTTGGAGACAATTCTGCTTATTTCACTCCTTTATCTTATTTATCTTTTTAGTAATCAAAAGGTAATTACTATAAGCATCTAGAGAACAAAACCAGTGTTCTATTCATCATCAGTGATAGAAAATTCGACTCTCCATAAAAGTATATAAACAGAAAATCAGTGCATACTAAACTAACTTCCTAAAGTACAGTTTCTCTTAGATACCAAATTTGGATAAGGGAAAACAGAACTATCCTTGAACATGATGAAAAACTACAAAATATGAGAATTGAAGGATTTCAATTTAAAACTCCATTCAGTCTGCTAATCATGGCAATATTACCTACCAGACCAAAGTGGAAGAAGTGAAGTAAAGAGAGGAATTTATTTATAACTGAAGTAAAACAAAACAAATAATTAAAAATGAACCCAGAATTGTTAGGAAAAACCATAATGGTTTTCTATTTCTATTCAACATCTTTTGCTGCAGAGATTGATAGGCCCCTCTCCTGAGTAAGCCAAAACAAACAAAACAGAAACAAAGAAAAAATGCACCAAAATACGCAAATCTGAAATTGGGTGGTAAACAAGTTTCCAGGAAAACTTAGTCAGTATCTCATGGTCATTTCAAACTTTCTGTCTATGAACTGGCTTAATTATGAATTGTTTCATTGGATGAATACAATTTAACAGCAGGTTGAAACAGATATGTATCTAATTGGGTATTTTTTGGTGTTTGAACGGACCCAGACCTCCAGTCTCTCTAAATGGAAAACATTAAGTAGAGAGAATATACCATTATCTTTGGGAATACATGTTGTGATTGGGTCATCTTATACACATGCTTCCGACCATGGAGCATAAGAAGTGTGAAGAATGTTAGAGAAGGAGGAAGGAAAAGGGTGGTGTTACTCTTTTAAAATGCAGAGTATGTCTCTCTCAGATTGCTTGGCATCTTCTACCCCTTCATTACCCATCACCTATCCCAGTTAGAATGTCAGCCATGCTCTTTTGTCCAGTCATCTTGACTAGGCAAATAAATGTTCTAATGCCCACTTGGTCTCTCTACTCTACAGAAGGATAAAAAAGAAAACACAATCTAAATATAAGCAGCCATACCTTTAAAACTTATTTCTGTAATAAAGTATCCTTATATCTTAACAGTGAATGTATGGATAGCTTTAGATTTAAGTATTGAGTTATTTCATAGTTTATTCCAGTTACAAAGTTACTATTCAATCTTACTATTAAAATAATGCCCTAATTTCATCATCTGATTACAAATATTAAGTCACTGGACAAGGAGTGGGATATGAAAACAAATATTTATAAAGAGCTCTGAGAACCCTTGGTGAAAGATGACATGGGTATGTGAAGAGTTATTGTAGATATTGGGGGGAAAAAGCAGTATAAAGGTCCCGTTTCTGTAATAATTGATGGGTTGATAGGCTAAATCAGAACTTTTTAGTTTCCTTCAAATTTGCAATAAAAATGAAATCCAATCTAAGTACTCTTAAATAGAATATATACAGCTTTGGTGGTAATGATGCAGTTAGATTTCCTCTTCTAATATAATATTTGAGAGATCACATAGCATACTCAATGACATTGATTTTGGGCTGAACTCAATTTCCACACATCATCCACTGTTCATAAAGGTTACAGGAAAGGTGGGAAAATAGATCAGAAGAGACTGAAGGAGGCCAATTGCTTGGCATCAAGTGCCATAGAGCTCTCCATTTAGGGCATGGGTTAATATAGTTGTGCAGTGTTCATTCTTCTCATTAAACATGAAGAGAGAGAAAAACTTCAAGTTAGGAGATGTCAGGACATTCATGTCTTTTATAACTTTTTGTACCTCTTTATAGGAAGAAATATGAGTTTTCATTAAAATATGAACATTTTAGGGATATCCGGTAGCACAGTTGGTTAAATGTCCAACTCTTGGCTTCTGCTCAGGGTCATAAGATGGAGCCTTATGTTGGGCTCTGTGCTCAGGATGGAGTGTGCTTAAGACCCTCTCTCCTTCTCCATCTGTCCACCACCCCACACCCTGCCATTCTCTCTCTCTCTCAAATAAATAAGTAAATAAATAAATCTTTAAAAAATAATGAGAACATAAAAACATGAATATTTTAATATCAAATGTAGAGATTAACCCTTTAAACAAAATACTCCTCATACTTACACACTTGGAAATGCTACCTGTTAGACTAAGAATGTAGTCCTGATCTTCCTCACAGGTAGAATGTACTGAGTCAAGAGTTCAGAGAAAGTCATGTGCACCTATCCTAACTTTAGTGAACTAGAAAGAGAGCACTCAGTGGCATGCCGAGGTCTCCACTGCAGACCCAGGTTTGCTCTGGCAAGCTCTTACTGCTTTTGGTACTTGTTTACCAGAACTTTCTGTACAAATATGGAATATAGTGGCAAGGTAAAAGCTCATAATCTTTCATGCTATCTAAGCCTTCTCGATTTTATTATTAGCTCTATCCTGACTTGAAAATGTATGAATGCAGGGCACCTGGTTGGCTCAGTGGGTTAAGCCTCTGTCTTCAGCTCAGGTCATGACCTCAGGGTCCTGGGATCGAGCCCCACATTGGGCTCTCTGCTCAGCGGGGACCCTCCTTCCCCCTCTCTCTCTGCTTGCTTCTCTGCCTACTTGCAATCTCAGTCTCTCAGATAAATAAATAAAATCTTTAAGTAAAAAAGGAAAATGTATGAATGTACATTTTTTTTGGTTCCTATGTTAACAGATTTGTGATTGACACCTGTAGCAACAGTAATCACACTATTTTTTTAAATTTCTGCATCATTTTGAAATTAGGTTTCAAGTGAATGCTTCTCATATGATAAGAAAAATTAAATCTGGAATAACTGTAATGAATCAGTGTGCTGTCATGTTGAGGAATTGAGGATTTGTAGTATGTATTAGTTTTTTATTGCTATGATGACAAATCACCATGAAGATAGGCTTTACACAACATAAATGTATTGCCTCACAACATAAATGTATTGAGATATAGCTTTTACTGAGCTAAAACAGAGGTATCAGCAGACCCGCATTCCTTTCTGGAGACTTGAGGAGAAAAGTCTCTTTCCTTCTTTTGTTTCTAGCAGCCACCTGTATTCCTTGGCTTGCGGTTTCCCCCCTCCACCTCCAAAGCCAGCGACATCAGGTCAAGTTCTTCTCATGCTGCCATATTTCTCATTCTTTGAAGTTAGGAAGGGTTCTTGTTTTTAAGGAATCATGAGTTTAGATTGAGTCCACTTTGGTAATCCATAACAGTCTTCCCTTCTCAAGCTTCCTAAATTTAATCACATCTGCCGAGTCCCTATCACTGTGTAAAGTCATGTATTCACAGTTTCCAGGAATCGGTGCACTGGGGATCACTTTTTTCCCAATCACATGATAATATTTACAGATTGTTGTGGACATGATTTTAATCTTTCAAATCATCCACAGTGTCATACAATTTAATGATCATGCAGCCTACTTTTGTTCTTAACCCCATGAAAACTGCCATGACCCCTATTATATAAAGAGCTTTCCAACAATTCCAAGTTAATCCCAGGCCTCTTGAAGGAAAGAGAATCACTATTATTTAAATACCTCAGCTTTGGGATTTTTAAAAGTCAGTAATAACAAACAAGTGATTAACATTATTACTTCGGAAAACAAGCATATTTTCAGAATGTATTGGATCATTGCAGGAAGAGAAGAGCTGAGTTTTAGCCTGGAAATGCAATGGACTCTGTGATCTTCATGGCCGTGTCTATCAAGTTCTTCAGGCTACAGAGCCTCATACATGAAATGAGTAAACTGGACTATGTGATCTCTAAAAACTTTTGAATTATGCAATTCTGTAATTTTCACTTCATGAACAAGATTAGTTCTTAAAATCTGTAGGAATTAAAAGCTACTGCAAAATTTTTGAAGATCATTAATGATGAATTCTGAAATAATTATAGAAAAGAAATCCAGAATCAAAGAACTAATATAAAGTTAATTTTCATAAAATGAGTATACTCATTATCAATATAGGATAAAAACCAGTTATTTGGCTACTATCAAGTTTGATAAATTGAAATGAAATAACCATTTTGAACAAAATTCTGGATTTGTATCCAGCAATCAAATTTTTAAAAATTATATTCAGACAAATTTTTACCTGTTGATTGGCAAAAAAAAACAAAAAACAAAAAACAAACAAACAAACAAAAAAACCCAAAACAACACTAAAAGGTATTTTATTTAAGAAATAATTTCTTGGGGGAAAAAATAGTTGTAGATAAGAAGTTTGTCACAAACACAAAGAGCCTGGTCATTCCAGGAATATGGCGCAGTCGGCTGTAGCAAGATTAATATTAGCTGAAATATTTAAAATCATTTTGTTATAACTAAACCTATGTCTTGACTATTTCTTCAGGCAAAATAGTCCAATGTTCTATCTAAGAGAAATAACATGAGACCAGAATCCTAGTGTACTTGGAAAAGCCTCATTTTGTGTCCTGAAACAAAATTCCTTTGTGGATTTCGCTGAAAATGTCTTTACTTCCTTATGTTCTCCAAGCTGCCCAGTGGCAATTATGTTACAAACCCAGAAACAATGAATTATGTAAGCGATACTATATGACTTAGTATATACATTCAGGAATATTTATTCAGAATGCTTAAAATTGTATGTTCTACACAGAGCCACCTCTACTGTTAAAACTTTGTAGGGTTAGGATATCCTAGTGCTAACAGCAAAGTAGTAATTTCCCTCAGGTGTTTCATGACACTTATTTCCTTCTAAATCTATCTTGAATCTTGATTGGCTTTTCCCCTAAAGAACACTGGTGTAACCTATACTTCAGTATTCTTGTTAGTTCAGCTTAAGCCAACAAGACTGGTAGTGTTTTGTTTTTGTGTTTGTTTTAATTGGCATATATTGCCTTTCATTAATACTTCACTATTTGTATTTAGGTTATATTTGTGCCAATAAAAGGTATGTTTGCTCAAGGCTGTGGCTATGTTCTTACATCTAACCTGCATGTTAGTCTCTGAACAAGGGCTTTTTCATAGCTTGTTCCTAATATGGACAGTTTAGTTAAACAAAAACTTTAGTGCTATTAATCCTAGAGTTGGAGGTAGAACTTCTGGGGATAGTGGAGCAATGTCCTCCATAAATCCACTCTTCTATAAAAGCAACAAAGACTTTGGCAAAAATTGTCAGTATCAATGTTTTTCAAACTCTGGAGATTAGCCAAGGACTTGAAAAAATATGAGGTGCATGTATCCAAGAAAAGCTGCTGAGCTTTGGTAGGAACAACAGGGTTTGAGGTACTGTAACTTTGCCTTTTCCTATTCCCTTCTCCCCAGTGCTGCAGAACTCTTGAAAACCAGTGACCCTGCAACCACAGTAGCTGTGAAAACCAGAAGCTGTCTAACTGTTGGAAGAGGGAGACCTAATCTGGTCCTCAAAAAGGTCTATCCCTGTGGCATTGTCACTATTTGATCTGACAGCTCCCGGGAAAAGGCCCATTCACAGTGTGTTGTAATTATTTGACCTGGTTGGGACTTTGAGTGTTTGAGGTAAACTTATTCAGCAGAAATCATTTAATATGGTAACTGCTTAAGGCTGCAACACAAGATACCAGTTCAGGTAAACAGGAGTGTGGCTAAAATAAATAAATAAATTAATTAATTAATTAATTAAAATAAAGTTTATGTATTTATTTATTTTTGAGAGAGAAACAGAGAGGGACAGGAGAAAGATCTTGTCTTATGAGCAAGATCAGTCATGGGGCAGGGAGGTGAACAGGGAACCCGGGATGGGGGGGGGGTGCTTCATCCCAGCACCCTGGGATCATGTCCTGAGCCAAGGCAGATGCTTAACTGCCTGAGCCACCCAAGTGCCCCGGGCTAAAACTTAAAAGGAAAATCTGGAGAGCAAGATGTGTATCGGGCTTTGAAAAGCTCTGACATATTTCCAGCGTTCTAATTCAAGTTTGTTTTAACACCCAAAGAGTCAATCAATATATTATGCTAGATGTAGTGAATTCAATAGTGCTTCTCCCCCAATATGTTCATATTCCAGAACCTGTGAATGTGATCTTATTTTGGAAAAGAGTCTTTGAAGATGTAGATAAGTTAAAGATCTTAGGTTATCCCTGGGGACCCTCAATCTAATGACAAGTGTCCTTATGAGCTAAAGAGAAAGGAAGGTTTCAGACAGACAGAAGGGGAGGGAAGCTAGAAGAGGAGAAGGTGATGGAGTCAGAGCCCCGAGTGACAAGGAATGCCTGGAGGCACCAGGAGCTGGAAGAGGCAAGGAAGGATTTCTCACTAAAGCATTCAGAGGGATTGTGGCAATGCTGACATTTTAATTTCTGACGTGTGGCCTCTAGAACTCTGAGACAAAACATTTCTATTGCACCACGCCAAATAACTTATGGTAACTTGCAGCAGTCCTAGGAAAATCATACATTATATTAATAAAGAATAAAAACCACATGATTGTTTCAAAAGCTCCCAAAAAACTATTTGACAATGCTGAACACCATTTTATGATAAAAACAGTCAGAAACCAAGGAAGAAAAAAGAACTTCTTCATCTTGATAAAAAGCATAATAAAAAACCTACAACTAACATCAGATGGAATGGTGAAAGACTGAATGCTTTCTCCCTAAGTTCAGGAACAGGACAAACATGTCCACTCTCATCACTTCCATTCAGCATTATACTAGAGGTTCTCTTCAGAGGATTTAAACAAGAAAAGGAGATAAAACTCATCCATATTGTAAAGAAAGTGGTAAAGCTATCTTCATTTCTGGATAACATGATATTGTATATAGACAATCCTAAGAAATCCACTAAAAAACTGTTAGAACTGATAAACAAGCTCTGTAAAGTTTCAGGATACTATATCACTATACAAAAATCAATTGTATTTCTATACACTAGCAAAGACCAATCCAAAAATAAAATTAACATTTATAATAGCAAAAAGAATAAAATATCTAGCAATCAGTTCAATCGACATAGTGTAAACTTACATGCTAAAAACTAGAAGAAAGTGTTGTAAGCTTTCAAGATTTGGAGGGCTGCTGCAAAAACCCATTCATCTCGCTGCTACCCAAGACAAGCCTTGTATGTAAGCTCCCTTTGATATTGTTAAAACTGCCACCTGCCAACCTGGAGTGACCTTCCTCTTTCAATCTTCCCTTGACCTCTGTGCACAGGGGCCAGTTTCAGAGCACACCCTAAAAGGGTTGTGAACCTACAGTTGGTGAGCAATCACCAGGAAAAGCAGAATAGGTACTTCAACCCAATAATCCCAGTCCTCAAAAACCTTCAGTTCAGCATTTCTACAAGGAAACCAAACAAGACCAGTCATTAACAACATTGTACACAAAGGTCAAGATTGGGAATAACTATCCCTCAATAGGAGACTGAGTAAGCATCTATGGTAAGTGTGTGTGATTGAAGATCATAAAGCTATACAACTGGATGAATTAGAGTTGCACATTCCATATGGATACACTTCACAAAGTTGGATAAAAATTAAAAAATAATGCATTTACTATGATACGATTTATCTAATTTAAGAGCATGCAAATCAATAATATGTATTATTATGGCTGTACAAGTATATGTTAAAGGCGGAAACACATTGGAAGAGTAGATACCAAACCTAAGTTGATGGGTGTGTTGGAGTAAAGATGAAGGGCAAAATGGGATTGCAAAGACATATGTAAAGAATTTGCAAACATATCTTCATTGTTTTAGAAGAAGATCTGGGGAAAATATGACAAATATTAAAACTTTTCAAAGCTCTGTATTGGGATATCAACATTCATTAAATTATTCTTTAAACTTTTTGGTATTTTGAAGCTTTCTATAATAACAGTAGAAAAGAAATCAGGTGGGCTTGAGACTTTGAAGTGAGGAGAAAAGCAGCAATAAAGATTTAAGCAATAAAGAATACAAGGGATTTCAAAATATCAAGAAGAGTTTTGCAAGGTATAAGATGGAACATCACCACACTCCACCTCAAAAAATAAATAGCTTACAGAAATGATAAATTTAGGAATTCTTATACAGTCAGCCCTGCTTTGATCTCTAGTTCTCGCCCAAATTTATGCATGTTTTATTTTATTCTTCTTTCAGAACTTGTTTTAAACTCTAGCATCTTTACTGGACTCTAGACTTCTGCACACTTATATTTTTAAATGTGCAAAATCTGGTTTCATAAACGCCAAATATGCCATAGCTCGGACTACTGGAACGTGGTAACAACACACCCCTTTATAGCTTTTAAGGATTCATGAGATGTTTTTAAATGTTCTAATGTAGATAAAAATACACAATATACTTGAAGTGAATAAAAAACGATTCTCCTTTGAAAAACATTGACCCAGACAACTGGTGGGGGGAGTATTTCAGGCTCTGACTGAATGAAGATATACTGAACAAATTGGCTCAGTAGAAAAGCATCACCATAAGTGATAAGAAAAATGGGCTCTGGCACATTGAACTGGATGGAGAGAGTGCATATTTATGCACCTGCCATGAGTCATTTGTGCAAGACTGCTCTGCAAGTGCCATGTGGGATCAGCTTTAACTCTGAAGTTTTCCAAATTACAAAATATATATATATGGTTGAAACCGTCTATGACTTAGAAGGGGAAACCATCAATTCTGATTACCTAAGCCTAATGCATATGATGTTGCCTAAAGTGACTTATTACTTGGAGAGTCAATGAATGGAGTGAATGAAGCAGAAGCCAAATTTAATAAGAAGTAAATTAAGTTCAAAGAATACAATGAATAGTAGGAAATAGTTGGGCTGTATTGTCTCCAAAGATGGATTAAATTCAGGAGGAAACGGACAGGCAATACCAATGATGCCAAAATCAGAAAGCTAACACGACAAGAGGCATGTGCCAGGTACAATTAGCTACGTGTCAGAGTTCATAGAATACACAGTGTTTAATCCCAAAGCCCTCCTGAGCCCTGTTCTCAAAAGGACATTGGGGGAATAGAGATTCACAGGCAACAAACACCCTGAAGCACATGAGCAAAGGGTTTTCAACCTTAACTGCTTGTTTTGATGTAAAAGACTGGATAAAACTCTCCATGAAAGATGACTTGTCCCATATCTCCAGAAAATAACCTTTAATTGTGCAGGAAAAGTGCTGGAGTGAAAGAATGGTAGTGAGAAAACCAGATGTCTTTTTCAAGTCGCTTTTTAGGCTTTGTCACCTACTGTGAAATAAATATAAAGCAATAGAATCACTTTGTAGTGGCATTATGGAGCTTAGTTTGTAAATGCATAGAAGGCTTTGAATAAATTCTCAACACAGAGTTAATATTATTTATTCATTTAGCAAACACTTTTACAGCACTTACAATGTACCAAGTTCTGATGTAAATGCTTTAAAACTATTAGCTTGTTTAATTCTTATTATACCCTATTGCCTGGGTATTATAATCCTCTGCTTAAAGAGGGGAAACCAAGGCAAAATAAGATTAAGTAGCTTGCCCAAAGTCACACAGCCGAACAGGCAGCCTGATGTAAGTCTATTATCTTAACCGCTCCTGTATCTCTATCTGTCTATATCTATATGTCTATATCTAATCTATAGTCTAAATTCGAAGCTCACTACTTATAGTCAAGTGCTGGGAAGTAAGTTCTGTAAGAATGGGTTTTGCAGAGAAATAAAATGACCGATGAAACAGGAAATGGGTAAAGATTTTTAAAGACAAGAAAAAAAGATGAACATTCTAAAGGAACAGAGAAAGGAGTCTCCCTCCCCTCTGGAATTTTTGCAAGAGTTTTACTTTGTAGTCCAGAATAATAAGGCAGGGAAGCAAGGTACTCAGCTGTCATCCTTAAAATGTTTGAATATAAGATTGAAGACTGAATGCAATGATTTCAAAGAAGGGGAAAAAGAAGAAAAGCTTAGTTCATTTTCTTTTATGATGAATACTATTATTATGCCACTCATAATAATGGAAACCTAGTGATGTGGAATCATCAGATTCCATTCTTAACCACTGAATTAATGTTGTTAAAATAATTTTTATTTAATAATGCATTAATATAACTCTAATCCAGAAATGTTTGAAAGACCTGGCATATGGAGTAAAAAACTCTAATTATTCCAGAAATCACATACTCTAAACAAAGCAGACTACACATAATATTCAGGATCTTTCATAGATATAATATGAAATACGAATGTCACATAAACTGTTAATCACACAGTCAATGGGTTACCCTCAACTAGATGCTGCAAGGTTATGAAGAAAGTCAACGCATGTAGCTCTTACTCAAAAAGAGCGTACAACAGAGTACGTCAGAATTCATGCATGAATAAACTAGGGAATGATTCAAGAGTAAGAAAGAGTCGTGGGGTGCCTGGGTGGCTCAGTGGGTTGGGCCTCTGCCTTCAACTCAGGTCATGGTCTCAGGGTCCTGAGGTCGAGCGCCGCATCAGGCTCTCTGCTCGACGGGGAGCCTGCTTCCCCCTCTCTCTCTGCCTGTCTCTCTGCCTACTTGTGATCTCTCTCTCTCTTTTTCTCTCTCTGCGTCAGATAAACAAATAAGATCTTAAAAAAAAAAAAAAAAGAAAAAAGAAAAAGTCTTGTGTATACTGTCTCTATCAAGGCAGCAGGAACTGGACCCTCATAGAATGGATGGAGTGCTTTCTTAAAGGAGCTTATGTGGGCATTGCAAGAAGTATTGCTTTTGAGTTGGAAAGGAGGCAAGATAGGAAGAGTGACTGAAGAAACAGTGGCTTGGAGTGCGGGCTGTGAAATTTGACTTTCTGGGTTCTAACACTACCTATTTGACTTTGAGCACATTATTTAACTTCTGCCTCTCATCTTTCAAATAAAGATAACAGCATTTGTTCCAAAAGATTTTTTATAAGAATTACAAGGTCAGCTTAACACCGTGAGCCAAGAACAGTGATGTCAAGAAGGGTATTAATAAATGCTAACGGCTAACCTTATTATTAACAGAGGAATAAATATAAAAGAAAGAAAATCTTGAGTTGAAAACACAAGTCACTACTTGTTGATTCATGACCGGTCATTTTGGTGGCAGGAAACTGTATGTGGTTCAAAGAAATACAGTGATTTTAGCAAAAAGTAACCTTAAAAAAAAAAAAAAATCAAACCAGCAGCCGAATGCCTATGTATGTGCTTCTCTTTCCCTTCTCTCCAGTTCATTTGCCTTCACATGAGAGGAGAATCTCAGCTCAGAAGTACAGAGGAGGGAAGAAAGGAGGAGGGAAGACAGGAAGCCTAAAATGGCTGGTAAACTTGAACAGTGCTGAAATAGAATATCCAAACAACTGTCAAACATATAAGAAGCCCTTTTGATTAACCAGATGCTACCATGCCCGAGCAAATGCAGGAGAGGGTACCCAGCACGAAGCTCTGCTTTGCTTGACAGGTCTGATTTATGAAACAGATGATTTGTTATTTATTGATCAGAGACTGATTCTACTCACTGAGTTTAGAAGAAGCTTGATAAAAGGCAATCATGCATCTCATTTGGTTATGAGCAAAAATCATGTCTATTGGCTTGCTGTGTCAACTGACTTTGATGCTACAACATCCAGATGTTCAACATGTGCAAACTTCAAAAACAAAACAAAACAACACAACACAAAACAAAACGGGCCTCCTCTGCCACAAAAGAGAGAAAAACGTTTAAAACATGTCCCATGGAAAAAGAACTCATCAGGAATGCACACTATAGTCTGAAATGTATTTTTAAATAGAAAATAAGAAAGATTCCCTGAATGAATTGTTTTCTATTCTTTCATTTTATTGAGAGCCCTCCATGTTGAAGGCATTGTGTGAAGCACTGTATTGACATTTAAAATGTTCTCCTTGCAAATACAGAGTTCCAGGAAATTACTAATTCAAATAAAGTTTCACCAACATGCTCAAAGCAAGCCTGATACTTTTTCATCTTCCACAGAATCAAAGCTCCTATTAAGTTAATTATTTTTCACTCTTGGTATCATAACATGTTTGCCATTTGTTCTTTCTTATTCAGGAAATTCCTTCAGCTTTTTTGTTCTCTCCAATCAGTCCAGCGGAAAGCTACATATAACTGGGTTTTGAGATAAGACACATGACTACTTCGTCTGGAAGCATGGAAGCTTTCATATCCTAGTTTAGTGCATTTTAAATATGATGCTGAAATTTGCACATCATTTGTGTCACATAATGATTTTGTATTTTTCCAGAAGCTATTAATGATGGAAAACACTAACCCCGACTTTGTTGCTTGAGGATTTATGTTTTCCCCTTTTCTAATTAAGTATGTTCTAAAATAAAAAAAAAAAAAGAAGAAGAAGAAAAAAGAAAGAAAAAAAAAAACAGGAAAAAGAATGAACTGATTATGTGAAGTTAGGTGTTCAGCCATTTCTTTTTGGACAATTTTTCTGGGAATGATCTCATCCAAGGCGGAGTGTAAATATATTTGTAGGTAGCCTCTCTCTCTCTCTTTTTTTTTTTTTTTAAGATTATATTCATTTATTTGACAGAGAGAGAGAGATCACAAGTAGGCAGAAAGACAGGCAGAGAAGCAGGCTCCCTGCCAAGCAGAGAACCCGATGCAGGGCTTGATCCCAGGACACTGAGATCATGACCTGAGCCAAAGGCAGAGGCTTTAACCCACTGTGCCACCCAGGCGCCCCAGTAGGTAGCCTCTCTTAATTCATTTGGGTTTGTATTAGAAACAGAGGCTTTATTTTCTTCTCACAGTTATCTCAGAAATAGATGGCACTAAGTTATCACCCTTGGCCTCTGGGTTTCACAAAACTAGTTAAACAAACACCACATCATGGGTAATACAGTCATTATCATTCTAAGAGCACTAAGTTGTAAAGTTGATAGCAAAAACCTTATGCAGTTATAATGAACTGTCACATTTGAGTATTGTCACGGAGGGGGTTGTCTTCAAAAGCAAAGTCTCCTGGAAGCCAGAAATTCACTGGCTTGTTTGTCTTGATTACAAAATACAGTGGAGTGTGTAGCAGAAAGTCTATGGGCAATAATTAGGCAAGCTTGGATTTGATTCTCAGCTCTTCCTCTTAAAGTAGCATAGATTGTCATCTCTGAATATCTTCGCTCTGTCAGTTTGGGATTGTGACTCCTATACCTAAGGTTTGTTGGACTGATGTTTAGACAGTGAATTTTTTTTTTTAAGATTATTTATTTGAAAGAGAGCATGTGTGCTTGCGCGAGCGAACACAGGGGAGGGTGGGAGCAAAGGGGAGGGAGAGAAGAAACTTAAGCAGACTCTGCAGAGCATGTGGCCCAACATGAGGTTTGATCTCAAGACCCTGAAATCATGACCTGAGCTTAAACCAGGAGTCCGAGGCTTAACTGATTGAACCACCCAGGAGCCCCTAGACTGTGTATTCTAACAAGATATTCTTGTAACCTGGCACCATGTTGGCCTCTGGAAAATATTTAGAAAGAAAAATATCAATTTCCATGGAGATTAAGTGGATAATTGGGTGCTTCAAAAAAAAATTAAAGATATGAGTCAATAACTACCCTTTTGAGGGGAAGAATATCGCTTTTTACCAGTCCATATTTTGAATGGATGCAAAAATCACATAAACTTCAGAATTTGGTCTTTGTATCTCTAGAGAGTACATGTTTAATTTATTTGCAACTTTTACAACGTTTTATACAGTATTATTTATTTTTGTAGATTGAGCAAAATTAACGTGCAGGTAAATATAGAATATCAGGGTCACTTTGTTGAAGATTGTTCCTTAGTTGTGCACACTCATTTCTTCATTTATTCATTCAAAACATATATTGAGTACTTATTTTATATAAGACAAAAGGGAATAAAAACACTGTTTTTTGAACATTGTGAAATATTGCTTAAATTGAATGCCATGCCCCAACTTCTTAATTCAAGTATGTTCATATTTCTCCCTGAGCACCAGGAGAAAATGACCACCCATTCTAGGCAGGCACTCTGTTGTCTACTTTTCTCATGTATCCCATTTAATCTTTATACTATAAGGTAACTGACTATATATCCATGTTACTGTCCACATCTTGCAGATAAGGAGGTGAAGTTCAGTGAGATTAAGTTTTACAGATTTAAAATTATTCAATTAATGGTGAAGCCAAGCTTGAATTCAGGGTAAATCATTAGAGCCGAATCTTTTACCACCAGGCTCAAGAATAGCAAGGTTTCCAGTATTGTGGAATACCTCCCCTCCCCAGAGAGGGAAGGCAGAAGGTGTTGATAGTACTTTTCCACAATAAGAGCCTAGAATTTCAAGAAATTTGAAGGTGAAATAAATTGGAGAAGCATAAAAATGTTTCAAACCAGTCAGAGATGCTAATGCGGTAAAATATGTCCCTCTATGCTTCATACTTTTAATTACACTTTTCTCATAATTTATTGTAGAAATAAACCCTGAATGTATGACCTTTAGGAGAGTACATTGGTTTAATGATCAAATGTTCATTGACTCTCTGCTATCTGGATAGCTGGCAATGCAACATTTAAGTTTTGGTTATTAGTAAATGAGCAAAAGGATCTTTAATGTATATTCGTGAAATTTTTCTGAGTTGTGGGTTATTTTAATCTAGGTGATCAACATGATGGAGTGAGTCATTAGCTAGAATATGTATGGCACTTGCTTCAGCAGTGCCATACATGATCATTTCCTGGAGAATTTTTCAAATTTGGCTATGCTGAAGTTAGTCGGAGCCGGCGTTACAGATGAGCAGGACGGCTGCTTCCTGTAGTCCTCACCTGGGTCCTGGGGAGGCTGCAAAAAACAGTATGACGGGTAGGCCCCACCTGCAGTAATCTTACCATCTATGTAAAATAGACTTTTGCTGAAATATAGACAAAATACTATTTATACAGACAGATCTTTCACTTTTCAACATACTTTTAAATTACACTCTCATTTCACTCATCTTGTCCTTTCAATATAAGTGTTTGTTAGATACTATCTCTTTGATTAGGCTTTTCTCTTTGAGAATAAAAACAATGGAAAGGTAGAAGATAGAAAGTCACCCATCTGTGCAGCCTCAATCTTCAGCACAGTGTCTAGACTCCTATGAATGAATGAAGACCTTCATGATTCTTAAATGGAACACTTGTGTGCAGCTTCCTTTACCCAATGGCCTATAATTTTATAGGGGAAAAAAAAAAAAGAGAGACCATGCCTAAAGTCCACTGTATTTCATTCTAAATTTAAAGTTTTGAAATAATTTACTATATATATTATTTAATAAGTATAATCCATCAATCATAGTTATTGAGAAGGCCCATTAAGACTAGTAGACTATGAAGTACACAGAATTCCCATTCTCGATTCCCTGAGTGTCCTTGAATTAATTTTCTGATATCAATCTCTACATTCTAGTTTACTTTCCCCTGAAGAGTTAAGAGGCGCAAAGCTGATGATAATCTAAATTATTATTATTTTTAAAACTTTTTTATACCTAAATAATGCTTTTGACCACAACCTATACATTATTTGTGTGCTCCTACATCTAAAAGTCCCAGAATTTGAGTATAGGGCAAAAGGAGAACCAAAAAAGATAAACTTAGATTTAGCTCAAATCTTGAACAATAGGAAGCAAATGAATATAAACAAGTTAAAAAGCCCAGAAAGTTCCATTTTCCATGCTATAATGTTCTACTCCCAAAGAAAATGTCACTAAGTGAAGCATCACATTTATATTCCTGAGAATAATATTACCATACAAAAATGATCTATTTTTTAAAGTATTTGTGAATTTGATCAAAGGTAAAATTTGAAAATAGCTTTTCACTAAGAAAAAGGACATATTCTGCCTCCAGTCAAAATACTCATTTTTAAAAGAACAAATTAGCAGATACTGAAGGAATAAATAATATTTGTGAGTTTGTGTGTGAAGCATAAATTGGCATCACCAGTAACTATTCTATATATATGACTGGTAAAAAAAATCTTTCAAATTTTCAGGCTATTATTGAGTATTACCTTAAGTGAGAATCAAACTAATCTAAAACATACATTAGATGTCAAATTAAATCATAACAATGTCATTCCAAATTTAAAACATGGCCAGAAAAGTTATGGCTTAGAAAGTACAATGAACCGTCATGAAGTGAATTCTATACATAAAGCAGATCACCAAATCTGAAGAAATAATGCAAACTACAGAGGCAGCTTTCTGGCAGGTTTCTCCCATTTTAATGAAACAAGTTTCCACTGAAAACTTAAAAGATTAAAAACTTACAACAAAATAACTCCCATACATTTTTCTTAAGGCTGTGTCCACAGCACCATATGAAGTAGAGATTTGGCAGTTCTCCCATAATGGAATCAGCAGGGAGACAGTAAGCTAATTGGGACACTAAAGAACCTGCATTTTCTAGATTGGTTGTCTAGTTTGAGCAAATAGACCATATATTGGCTAAATTTCCAGTTCACGTATATGGGGTAAACATATACAAATCCCCATTATATTTAGCTCTAGAGTAATAATCAATTTCCAGAAACAACACATTCAGCTTCAGCAACTCTCTGACAATAAATTTTGTCCTGTATTGGATTATGCTATTTTTCATGGTTTAAGAAAACCTCTAAAGGATATTACAAGTTTTTTGATACTAAAAATCATATTCTTTATTACATCCAATTCATTGATGCATTCATTATTAAACAGACTAAAAACAGCTCTTGGATATCTATATAGAGAGATGTTTTGCTATGGGAAATTCTCAGTGGTTAAAAAACAAAGTGATACCTTTATCTCCTATTTGCTCGGAAGAGATTGAGTATTTCAAATCTGAGAACATTAGAGACAAGAATTTGACTTTAAAAAAATGTATACTAAGTTACTATTGTTTTAAAAATATTGCAAGAATCACATAATTTTATATTTTCATTAATAAATGCTAAGTTATGCAATGTCTTACGAGAGTCAATCATTTTCCTTATGAAGCAAAGGAAGGATGTGGGGAAAAATGTGAAAGTCATCTTGCTGAAGTTGTATCATCAATTTGTAAAACTGGTGTTTTTACACAGTCACGTATACATAACTGATCATGGATATTGGCAAGCAATTTGACATCTTGCTAGTGATGAACTTAACCCCAATTAATTAATTCTGCCTTTGAACAATATATATTTTTTTCAGATTGTTTCCATTCATTTGTTGTGTGACTTTTTAGAGTATATATGATAGATGTGTCTCTGTTAACTAGTAGGGTAGATGTGAATCCTGTTACTGGGCCAAAGACCCCAAACAGACTGTTTGTGACTTTTTTACTCCGGTTGATTAATCGTGTGGCAGATTACTCATTTAATTGAATTAGGAGGGAATCAGGAAACATATTTAGTACAAAGTATGCCAGAAAGAAGAGATGACTAAAGATAAATCATGGGCTTAGGCTGTGTCATAGTCTCACCTGCTCCCTAAAACAAAATTAACTTAGTCTTACATCATTTATATTATCCTCATCATATATGATTGACTAAAATTGTTACGAGCAAGCTGCGGAAAGTATTGGAGCTTCCAACTTAGACCTATTCCAAGAGGTAGTAAATATTGATGCCACCGTGTGGTGCACATATAAGAAATGCCAAACACATGTGTACAACATCACCAACATGCTGGCGACTCTTCCCCAAAAACATATTCAGGAAAATAAAGCAAACTGTGCAGAACAAGATGAGGCAGGCTAAAGGGTTCTATGTAATCTCCAGCATACCAACTGTGGTCCACTCATGAAGGCAACTTAGACTATGAGATAGTGAGACTATTGAAAGGTTAAGCATTTCTTACAATTTGTTAAAAGGATAGATTATTTAGGAACATTGATATTTAAACTCATTAGTAACAGTTTATTTGTTGTCTGTGTTGTAACTGATATCATTCAATTTGTGTGTTGCAATTCCTTGGCTGAAAATTCAGGAAAAGAAAGATACTCTAGTAAGAGACACTACCGATATTGCTAAAATGCTGTGGACTATGGATGGATTGTGATCTGGTTATTGAGACTGCTCAGGGAGGACTCTTCCTTTGCCCAAGGGATTGAGAGAGTTGGCAACCATTGCTATTACGACAGAGAGGAGGAGGGTTAGAAGAATGAAGTGACCTGGGAGTGGAAATGAAAGCAATATTTCAAGAAAGGAACGGAAGGGAAGCCAACATGTCAAATCATGCAAGAAGTTTCAGCGGAATGAAAATCGATAGGAATTCACTGGATTTATTAACTAGGTGTTCAAAAAATACTTATTTTAATCTATGTTACTACTCTTTTGACATTAATACTTAATTCCAACACTTCGTACAATCCATAAACCTTTTTCTCTGTCACCCTTCCATTCAGAATTAAGTCCTTGTTTTTTGCACACATTCGTTTTTACCTGTTGGATTATTTCTCAAAGTCTGCCTTGACTTACACACAGTTATATTTGGGTGTGACTCTCTTCTCCACTAAATAGAAACTTGGAGCAAAAATCATGACTATTCAGATCTCAGACAGAAGTAGAACTTTTTTATGTTGTCGAGGTGGGTTTCAATTTCTTCACTTTTTTCAGATTCACACGCCTCCTGTTTTTCCAACTGGATGATAGTGGAAATGAATAGAAAAGCAGAGAAAACATGTGAGGTATGTAGTGGTGGTTCCAGGGCAGGGCAGGAAACTGTCTCACCTCTAGCACACAAATAGCTTACTATGTCTCTGCTGTGGTTTCTGAAAAGCAATATAGACACATCAGAAATAACCAGGCAGAAAATATTTTTATGGATTTAGGATAGTCAATTTGTATGTGGCAGTTATGTTCATAATGCTTTATCTGCTCAAGAATTTCAGACAGCTGAAAATACACAAACTTAGAATTTAGTATCAGAAAACAGAAGGAAACAGATTTTCACCATAAGAGAGGTCGTTTTGTCAAATGAGACAAGCTGCTTTTGAGGGGTGGGCTCCCTATTATTTAATTTCCAACAGGAAAACAGATGACCATTTGTCAGGGTTATTATTGAGAATTTCTGAATTGAGAAAATGGGTATCCTTAAAGTCTCATTTTACACTAATATTCTATTAGGATGTACCATTTTGAAGTTAACACAACATTTATATTTAGAAAATTCCAGGGAAAAATGAGAAAAGTTACTAGGTATAGAGATTTGAAAAATAAGTTTTTTAACTAATTTACCATTTATTTACTCATTCATTCAACAATGATATAATTAAGTACCTATTTTATGCCAGGCCTTAGTTTATTCCTGGGAATACAACAGTATACAAAACAGACAAAGTCCCTGTCCTCAAGGGTTCACAGTTAAGACAGAAAATGTTCTTTGCATTTTTAGATAGTTCTTATCAGTAAAGATATATATATACATGTGCGTGTGTGCGTGTGTATGTGTGTGTGTATACACAACAAAGAACCTAAAACAACAAAGGTTTGAACACACATGTCCATTTATGGGTAGTTTTTTGATAAATACAGTACTGTAAATGTATTTTCTCTTTTTTATCATTTTCTTTTCTCTAGTTTATTATAATACAATATACAATATATAATACAAATAACATGCAAAATATGCATTAATTGACTATGTTATGGTTAAGGCTTCTGTAGGCTGTTAAGCTTTGGGGGAGTCGAAGTTATACACTAGATTTTTGGCTGTAAGTGGTGGGGGTCAGGGCTCCCAAACCTTGTGTCATTCAAGAGTCAACTGTATAAATGTACCCTGTGCCAAACTTACAGGGTCTATGTCAGTCTGCGTAAATATTCACTGGTCAGTTCGAAAACACAACAGAAGTAACAAAACACTAATGCAAAGAGAAGATCCAGCTGAAGAAATTACAAAATTGTTATTGCATTTAGAAGACACACAGAAATAATAAGAATCATTGAAATTATCTTTCATTATTATTATTTTTTTTTATCCTACCAGCAACTATGTGAGCCATGTAGTCATTGAGATTAACTGACTTTTCTATGGTAACATCCCTAATCAATTTTGGAGACAGAAATGTAACTCGGGGTTTTTTTCTTTGAGCTATAATCTATTTTACTGACTGCATGCATATGTTTGTTTGTTTCTTTTCACTGCTAAAATCACAGATTATAAAAACCAAAAGGGAAAAAAAAAGGTTACTCACCTTTATATTTAATTCTCCTTTTTAAAAAATAATAAGATAATCATATATTACTTTGATTCAGGAACTCAAAAGTGGAAGGATAACTTGGTAGGAGTAAAATGAGTAGAATAAGATGTTTGGAAAGAACTTACAGATCTCTAAACGCTGTCTATCTTAGAATCCTTGGGGTTGCATTGACCATTTCAGAAAATCTATAGTTAAAATCATTTTTATAATAATACCAGGATATTATTCAGCTTTTTACCTCTCATTTTCTTACAAGTGTATGGTGGAGTTTTCCAGAGGCTACATACATGTGATAGCACAATAGACTGGATGCAGATACAGGTATGGGGGTGTCTACATGGCTCAGTGGGTTGAACATCTAACTCTCGATTTCAACTCAGGTCATGATCTCAGGGACCTGAAACTGAGCCCCACATCAGGTTCCATGCTCGGCGGGGAGTCTGCCTGAGATTCTCTTTCTCCCTCTCCCCCCACTCTTCCCCCAGCTCACGTGAGTGCTCTTTCTCTCTAAAATAAATAAATAAATCTTAAAAAAAAAAAAAAAGAAACAGGGATAATAATCTAGCTATTTTCTTTTAAGAAAGACATTAGATTTGCAAAAATGTGAAACAATGCTACTTTCTGACGAATTTTTTAAAAAATATAAACTTGTTTCAAAAACACAATTTATGTTATTATTATGTGTAAATGGATAACTAATATAGTTTAAAATTTTTGGCTTAATTTTGTAATATAGTAAATATCAGTAGCTATAACCCATACAGACAGACAAAAGTTCTCTGAGGTCATTAGTAATATTTAAGAGTGATTTAGTGGTCCTAAGATGAATACATTTAGGAACCAGGGTTCTAGTAAAATTTCTTGCCCATCTGATGAATTCTGTACCATATTCCAAACTCTTCTCTTCTCCTAATGAATGGACCTCCTCCCTTCTCAAAGTAGGCCTATCCTTTTTTAGGCATAGTAATTTGTATTTTCTTTTTTTTTTTTTTTTAAAGATTTATTTATTTGACAGAGAGAAATCACAAGTAGACAGAGAGGCAGCCAGAGAGAGAGAGAGGGAAGCAAGCTCCCCGCCGAGCAGAGAGCTCGATGTGGGACCCGATCCCAGGACCCTGAGATCATGACCTGAGCCGAAGGCAGTGGCTTAATCCACTGAGCCACCCAGGCGCCCCTAATTTGTATTTTCTTACACTGAATCAAAACCTCTCTCTTATTTTTAACCACTGACCCAAGCTTGGGGCAAGGGAGAGTTTACAGCATTAATTTATAAAATTCAACTCTGAAATTGGTTTGTTGGGGCAGTTTTTTTACATTGTTGTCTACTGTTAACTGTCAGGACACTTTCCTTCACTCCCATTCATCTATTTATGCTATTGGATTTTTGTAAACATGTGGAATTCTACATTTTATTGTCTAAAATTACTTCATTTGCTAGCCTTATTCTAGCTTGAAACTGCTGTATCTAAATTTACAGTAACCATGATTGGAACATTTCTTAAATTTTAGCTCAATGTCACTAAAAAAAAATTGAAACGGATTTTATCTAAAAATAAATTTAAAGTAGTCTGACACTCTTGATGGGGGGTTTGATTGTGACTGACCAAAAGCCAAGTAGTTGTCCAATGGATATTGGCAGTAGATGAAAAATAAAATCTCTTGCTATTTCTGTTCTTGCCTCTGAACATAAATATTATCCTTCTTTTTTCAGCTAAATGCACAGATTGTAAGAACAAAGCATTATTTTGTAGGGAGTAAATGATGGGTCGTTTAACCATTAAAATAATTCTTTATTAACAAATACAACCATTTGTCAATTTAAATTTCAGGCATTAATTATTCACAGATTAATTAGCTAACTTTTTCTGTGCCAACTAAAAAAGTTACTTCCAAAAGAGTCAAGAGTTTTCTTAAACTGTGCTGTTTTATTTTTCTGACATTAGATGTCCGCAGATGTTACTGTGAACTTGAAAAATATATGACTTTCAGGGCTAAGTATTAGAAAAAGGACATATAACATGACATTACTTTCCTATTTCAGTGTGAGTTCCCTGGCAATTCAAAGTGGAAACCCACAGGGTAACCACAGGAGGTAACACCTTCCTGGATCAATATTTGTGCATCAGATGTTATAAGAATGTTTTGTAAGGTTCATAAATAAAGGGCTTTCTTTTTTTTCCCCCACACTCAGAAAATGAAATTAAAAGGAATGTGGCTGTCAAGGGACTTGCCTTTTCTGGAGCAAATATCCAACCAAAGGATGACTTTAAATAAGTCAATTAAAGGCAAATGTTAGTGGAAAAGAATGCCAAGAATATTCCTCTTTTAAGGGGCATTTTCTTCCCAGACAATTGGTGGTTTCATAAAAGCTGTGTCATATCAAACAAAATCAAATCCACAAACCTTTTCTAAGCATCAGATTTGATTCAATACCATTCAACAAATATTTATTAAATAGCTACTATTTATGCACCAGGATTATGCTAAGATTTGGATTTGAAATCATGAACAAAACAAAACTTGGCCTCTACGATATTACAGCTAGGTGTGGGAGGCAGACAATAGAAAAATGTTTGCTTAACTTGGCGATCTCTGGATTTTTCCAGAGGCAACAATGATTGGATGGAGTGTTGCAAAATGAGGTGAAGGAAGAAGGGAAGGCATTCTAGAAAGAGACAATAACCTAAGAAAAATATATTGTTGACTGGCATGATACTCTTGAGGGGCCATCTGAAGTTCAACCTGGTAACAATGGGGAAGACTGATGAGGTCCTAAGGGCCAATTTTACATAGCCCCACAGGGCATAATAAAGAGCTAAGTTCAATAAGGGTTGTAAGCCACAGATGAGTTTTCAGCAGGGAGTCAAGTCTTATTAATAGGTAGTGGAAGATTGTTCCTATCAGTCTCATCTGGTCCTGGGATCAGATGTCAGGAACTCCACCTCAGTACCCTGAAGCAGAAGTGGGAGCTCCATAGTGAGGAGGGGTTGACAGTGGAACTGGGTCTTATTCATTTGTTTATCGCATCATCAAAAGTCGTGTTTTGTTGAGTGGATTTCCAGATTATATTATCTTAAATAATAGAACTATAATACTTTCTACTTAGATGGGATTGACCTTGAAAATCTACTGTACTAAAAAAAGATTTTCTGGTTACCTCATTGGCAAAATACTTAAAAGGAGCTATTGACTCATGACCCAGTGAAGTTTCTTCCAGAGATGCAAAGGTAGTCCAACATTAGGAAATCCATTAATATAATTAATCATTTAATAGAGCAAAGGAAAAAAAGTATTATCATCTCTAAAGATGCCAAAATCACATTTAACAAAATTTATCATAGGAATTATAGTAGAAAAACTTGGCAGATACCTAATCTTTTTTTTTTTTTTTTTTTTAAAGATTTTATTTATTTATTTAACAGAGAGAAATCACAAGTAGGCAGAGAGGCAGGCAGAGAGAGAGAGAGAGGAGGAAGCAGGCTCCCTGCTGAGCAGAGAGCCTGATGCGGGACTCGATCCCAGGACCCTGAGATCATGACCTGAGCCGAAGGCAGCGGCTTAACCACTGAGCCACCCAGGCGCCCGGCAGATACCTAATCTTAGACAACTGATAAAAATTAATATTACCAGTAATAGAACATACCAACATCGTGTACCTGCTAACGTGATGCACTGAGACGGGCATGACACTTCTGCGCTATTCTTCACTCAAAATTATAATCTCAATCTAACTATAAAAAAAAAAAAAAAAAAAACAGAAAAATCCAAATTGAGGTGCATTCTACCAAATAACTGCCTCATTTTCTTCAAAAGTATCAAGGTCATGAAAAACAAGGAAAAACTGAGAAAATACCATAGATTACGAAACTAGGAGACATGGCCATTAAATGCATTGTAAACTTTAGATTAAATCCTGGAAGAGAATAAGGAGATTAGTGGAAGAACTTTGGAAATCTGATACAAAATATAGTTTAGTTAATAATATTATACCAATGTTAAACTTTTTTTTTTAAAGATTTTATTTATTTATTTGACAGAGAGAGATTACAAGTAGACAGAGAGGCAGGCAGAGAGAGAGAGAGAGAGGCAAGCAGGCTCCTTGCTGAGCAGAGAGCCTGACGCTGAGATCATGACCTGAGCCGAAGGCAGTGGCTTAACCCACTGAGCCACCCAGGCGCCCCCCAATGTTAAACTCTTGATCTTGATAAATGTACCATGGTGTATGAGATGTTAACATCAGAAGAAACCAGATGAAGAATATAAGAGAATTCTTCATACTGTCTTGAAATTCATCTGTAAATCTAAAATTAATTCCTAATAACTTTTTTTAAAAAAACCTCATCAAACTGCATACTTAAAAATTGGTGAATTTAATTATATGCAAATTATACTTCTAATCTTTAAAAAATAAATTGCTAATTTTGTTAGGTATTATGGACATTACAGTTATCCTAAAAAATATATATCTGTTAGATTTACATTCCTAAGTATTTGTAGATAAATAACATGGTATCTCAGATCCACTTTAAAATACTAAAATAAAATACAAGCAGTTATAGACAAAAATAAAAATTGTTGAAGTTGGGTCATTAATATAACAGAATTCTTTGTATTACTTTCTCTACTTTTGTGAATGTTTCATATTTTCCACAAATAAAATTTTTAGTCATTAAATGTTTTTATTTATCAAAAAAATAAGAATTTAAAATTGACGACTTTTATTATAAATTGTTGTCAAGAGGATCTATCCAAGCAATTATTTTTGAAAAATGTAAATATACCCAATTATTTTCTTCAAGGTAAAGATGATACTTTAAAAAGTCAGAAACCATTTAATAAAAAATAACAACACCACCAAAACATTTCCATGTCATGAAAATAGCATTGAGAATGTTTGGAAATGTTTTCATTGTTATATGACTTCATAAATAAAAATGGTGTTTGTCGCTCATTAATATTCTCATGTCTGAATGTTTTAAAAAGTTGGAAACAAAATTTTAAAGTTATTTTTAGAAAATCTTCCAATGACAGGGTTTACTGGGTATTATTAAATCCTTTACAAAAAGAACTGGTTTAGATCAAAGATAGAAATTAGGGGCGCCTGGGTGGCTCAGTTGGTTGGACGACTGCTTTCGGCTCAGGTCATGATCCTGGAGTACCGGGATCGAGTCCCACATCGGGCTCCCAGCTCCATGGGCAGTCTGCTTCTCCCTCTGACCTTCTCCTCGCTCATGCTCTCTCTCACTGTCTCTCTCTCAAATAAATAAATAAAATCTTAAAAAAAAAAGATAGAAATTAAAATAAAATTTTAAAAATAAATTTTAGAATAATTTTTGAGAGGGAACAAAAGAGAATTTACTGAAAGTGTATTTTTTCCATGGATCTTTTAGATCCATGATTTTTAGAAAGTATTTTTAGTTTTTTTTTTAAGATTTTATTTATTTATTTATTTGACAGAAAGAGATCACAAGTAGGCAGAGAGACAGGTAGAGAGATAGGGGGAAGCAGGCTCCCCGCTGAGTGGAGAGCCTGATGTGGGGCTCGATCCCAGGACCCTGAGATCATGAACTGAGCCAAAAGCAGAGGCTTAATCCACTGAGCCACCCAGGCACCCAGTATTTTTAGATTTTTAGAAGTATTTTTTCCACTATGATAGCCATATAAGCTAGTTTTGAAACAAACTTTAAATCACTATATCAAAGAGATTTAAAACAAAAGTTTATTTCTTTCTTAATGTAATTTTTTGTTGTTGTCGTTTTTATTTATATATTTTTTCCAAAGAAAGAGTGTGTGGGAACAAGGATGGAGCAAGAGTGGGAGAGGGAGAGAGAAAGAATCTCAGATAGGCTCCATGCCCAGCATGGAGTCAGACGTGGGGCTCTATCTAATGTCCCTGAGATCAAGACCTGAGCTGAAATCAGGAGTTGGAGCTTACTGACTGAGCCACCCAGGTAACCCAAAATGAAATTTTAAAAAATAATAATTAAGCATATTCAATGATATTGCTAAAAATAAAGATTACTTTAGGGAAAGAAAATATTTTGGCATGAATTATAAGAGTTTTTACATCCTTTCCTAATTTCACATTTTGTCTGTGGATTATAAGGTATGCAGTATATTAACCCACTAGTGCCTGCATATAATTTTTTTTTTAAAGATTTTATTTATTTATTTGACAGAGAGAGATGACAAGCAGGCAGAGAGGCAGGCAGAGAGAGAGGAGGAAGCAGGCTCTCTGCTCAGCAGGGAGCCAGATGCGGGGCTCGATCCCAGGACCCTGGGATCATGACCTGAGCCGAAGGCAGCGGCTTAACCCACTGAGCCACCCAGGCTCCCCTGAAAAGACTTCTTCTATAGGATGCCTAGAAGAGGTAGATGTCACATAACAAATATCCTTTAAAGATATAAATCTATGCCCCAGAAAGTAAAAAAAAAAAAAAAAAAAAAGACGAGGGATCTTTAAAGCATGGTGGAGAGAAGGTAAGGGGATGCTGTGCCAGTTCTTTGTAAGACAAGATCTTGTGATTTGATGTTTGTAGTAGGAGGAGTTGATGCCACCATCTATAAAAGTCGGACTGTTTGATGGGTAAGTTAGGAAAGATTTGACCAGCATCACAGAAAGACCAGAAGGAAGCTTGTGTCTCTCAGCCTACAAACTATGTATTGGATGAAAAAGAAGTGGTTGTCCTTGAGAGTAATCTGACTTTGTTTATTTTTTGTTTAAAATAAATAAAATTTATTTTAAAATAAATATTTGTCAGAGAATTTTTACTACCTAGTAATCCTGGAATGCCCCCAAATAAGAAATCAGCATAAAAGTTGGCTCAGACGAGTTATATACTTGGAGTTCTGGCAGAAGCAAAAGACGTGCTTTGAAGAGACATGCCCTTCACTTAAATTTTATGGGATCCTACAGAAAAATCTCATTGGACATGTGAAAAAGTATCAAAATCATACAACACATGAAAAACATTCAATCATGACAGAAAGCAGATATGATAAATAGAAGGTTTAGACCACCCAAGAACTTCAATAACAGAACAATTGGAGCATCTATAAGAAATCATTAAAATCATAAAGAAACAAAATCATAAGGCTCTAAAATGTATAAAAAGGAGGAAATAAAAACAAGTGAAGTACATGACACAATAAAAAATGAAGATATGTCCAAGAATAAAAGAAAACCTCTAGAAATTAAAAATGTAGTATTAGAATATAATTTATATGTAAAAATATATATACATGGAGAATGCTGGAATATTTTTACTATAACGTTGCACAATCCAAGTGTTTACAGTTACCTAGTTTACAGAATTAGGGCAAGTAATATAAAGTGTGGAGCAGACTGCAAGTCAAAATTAATGAAAAATAGATACTGCATGACTTGTGTAAAGAGGCAGCGTCTATACAGTTCTGCCAATTTTTGGCATGGGGTATGTGGGCACACTGTCACTGCCACATATTCTGGTTTCTCATGAGAAATGGTAAGTTCCAAATTTTTATGTAAAATTTAACAATTATTAAATATTGGTTATGATTTCAAATCCTTTTTAAACTCTGGACCTACAGAAATGTATCGATGAATACCATGTTGCACTTCATATCTGAAGAGCTGGCCAAAGAGAAAGGAACTATAAAAAGGTTGAGAAAGAATGCTCAGACGTCCAAGAATAATAGAAGCTGGATTTTTCAGGTAAGAATGTGTTCTGTGTGGTAGGAAGAGAAACGGATAAGGATTGAATTTATTCCACTCCATTTTGAAATGTATGCGTTAGTGATTTTTAGAGAAAATGTTCAGTGGAGTTTTGATAACTAAAACCATATGTCAGTGAATTGAGAAATGATTATTAATCAGGAAAACAGAGTTGACAGGCATCATCTATATTTGGCTGAGAAAAGAGGTACTGACTCAAAGTCAGAAGAGGATTATTTGTTAATCATGTGTGTTTGTGTATGTGTATGTGTGTGTAAAGAAGGAAAGAGACTAGAGCATGCTTATAGTGTAAGGGCAAAGATCCAATGGGGAGAGAGAGAGAAAGGAAGTAATTTGTGAGGGAGATCAAATCCAAAGCATTAGCCTTGAGTAGGGGAAGGGCTCTTCTTTAAAAATAGAGAAAAAGATGGGTACTCTTATAAATACCTGTATAAGGTGGTAAATCCATTTGGACACTGATTACTTCTATTTTCCTGATAAACTAGGAGACACAAGCAACATCTGGAAAGGGTTAGGGATTGCCCTTGAAGAGCGAGGTGAAGACCAGACGTGTTTGCTTCATTGAGGGAAAGCTTTAAAAGCCAAAGGAGTACTGGGGAAAACAGGTGCTGATGTAGATAACTCTGTTGTGAAATCTGAGGTAATTAAAATGAACAAGCTACTACAAGGTTAAAATAATCAAACAGTGGGGAATTGTGGTATAAAGTAAAAATTACTCTTGGCAAAATTCAGCTATCATTAAAAACAAACAAAAAACCCAGTGATATCTGTTTGCACACCCTTAGTCTCTCAACTCAAAAGGTAACCACTAAATAGTTTCTTGAATCTCATTTTATTAATATATTTTTGCCTTTATAATTAATATATATACACTATTAAAATGGCATAAACATTACCAAAAAATCAAGTAGGAAAGTCCAAGAATAGATCCAATGCTTTGTATGAAAAAAGAAAGAAAAAATAGGTAACTAAAACATCCTGGAACAGAAAAGACTTACTATAACAACTGATCACTAAACTGAGCTCCAAATAATTTATATATTTTAGTGAGATGAGGTTTGAACACATTTTTCCTCCAGTCAGAAAACAAGGGGCCTGGAGAGTCCTATTGGCAAAAGAATGTTTTAACGTGGTCAGACTCAGATACTGCTCAAATACCACATGTTGGATGTCTTCATTGCCTATATTAAGGATTCCTTCATTTATTATGTTTCCAACAAATTTTTTATTAATTATCAACCATTCATTAAGCACTATGTTACGGACTATAGCTATAATGATGAGTAAGCCAGGTATGATACCCGTCTTCACAGGAGTTAGAGTGTAATCGGGACAAAATTAAATAAGCAGTTATAATCATGCATGTTAATTTCACAGTTTCTTTATCTCTTTAACTATAGTGACAATTTCTTCTACACTGTCCACTCAGATTCATTATCCCTGCTCGGATTCTGAAATTGTCTTTGTTGGACATTTTTATCCATTATTTTCCAATTATTTGACATTCATCCATCTTCCTCACTCTATCATACCCCTTTACAATTTCTTAGAGCCATGGAAATGGTTAGTCTACTAATTACTTCATTCCCTCCCAATTGCTGTTTGATACTGGCCTCTCCTACTTGTCTGTCTCTACTTCTCTGCCTGTCCATCTTGGACTGCATGGATTACAATCTAAATCACGCCCTCACTAGTACTTTTGATAACATGAATACTCATCACTAGGCCTAATTACCTAGCAAAAAACTGAACTGCAATTCTTCTAGAACTCTGCCATATCATGTAGAGAGCTGGGTGCAAGAAGACTTCACATAACCATGAAGATTTTTGTTAGAACAAATTCATGTTCTTTAACCTTAGCTGGATTCATGGCACAAATCACCAACCATAGTGTGGGGAAACTATGTTGAAATATATTAATGTTCTTTCTTAGAATTCCTTTGCCATGACTTTCTCTCTAATGAGCCAGAGTCACCCAGGAGTGCTGTGATAAGTGTTTTGCAAGGAGAAAAAAGAGAATCAATATTTAGCTTTTTACCTTAAAATTGGGCTCTTGAAGCTCATTTCTAGAAAAAAAAATACAGCTGTGAAAATGAAGACTTATGATTAATAAATGTAAGGATTTTTAGTAAGAAGACAACCATAAAAACCATTTTGCAAATGAAAAAGCACAATTCAGGGGTGCCTAGGTGGCTCAGTGGGTTAAAGCCTCTGTCTTCAGCTCAGGTCATGATCTCAGGGTGCTGGGATCAAGCCCTGCCTTGGACTCTTTGCTCAGCAGGGAGCCTACTTCTTCCTCTTTCTCTGCCTGCCTCTCTGCCTTCTGCCTACTTGTGATCTCTCTCTGTGTCAGATAAGTAAATAAAATCTTTAAAAAAAAAAAAAAGAAAGAAAGAAAGAAAGAAAGAAAAGAAAAAGCACAATTCAGTAATGGCCTGTCATATTATCAAAGGTAATTAGCAGATTAGGCAGAAAACAGATCAAGAATTGGACTCCAGTGTGAATCACAGGAAAGTACAATGTGAGAATAGCTCTGGCTTGTGCTGAGGGCTACCGTAGGCTGTGGCTTTCTGGAGAAGGCCCATGTCAAGAGCTAACTGCATAGCACCTCTCTACGGTTTCAAGGCATCTGTGCTTCAAGACGTTCTTAGATCATCCAAATAATCCCTCTCTCACCAGATTCCAAAGCTCTTGATCCCTGTAGCAGCAAGAATCAGTAAGGGGAACTTGAGTTGGCCAGAGAGACTATGGGGATATGGAGGGAATGCCCCTAGGACTTATCTCTGAGTGCATTAAATGGAAACAGCTCAAGATTTCTTCCCAAATCCAAGAGAATAGATAGATTGAGTCCTTCCTTATTTAGTCACCAGATCTGGCATATCATAAATACCTCACAAATATCTATCAAATAAATACATGGAAATATGATGAAAGTCTAGTTCTGGAAAGTGATACTGGGGCAACAGAGAGATGGTCAGGAGACGAATAGGATGAAGATAGATAAAGGGGTTGTAGCTGGATAACAAGACACCAAAGGAAGAAGATATCATATGAGGATGGAGGAAGAGCTTCTCTGGAAGTTAATGGGTTCCAGGTGCCATGCTTGGTAGGGGGCAATTATTGCCATAGAATGAACAAACATAACAAACATCTCTATGCCCATTAGTGAGTGCATTTTTTGAACCAACAATAATGGGTGAAAGAGGGCAATGAAAAATGGCGAGGATACGGAATGGGTATTCAGTCATTGGACACTTACTATACTCCAGGCATCCAATTAGGCTCTAGGAAAAGGCAACAAACCAAACAGAGGTGATTCCTGTCCTCTCATGACTTACCATCTGTTGAAGAAAACTAACATTAAACAAATAAACTCAATTTATATTTATGCACATTGTAAATTGTGGAAACTTCTATGAAGGAGAACAAAGTGTCATTTGAAAGAATTGTAAGGAAGTTGGTGATGATTTCACAGGAAAAAGACCAAGTGAGCTCACGCTGAAGGTAGGGAAAGGAGTTAGCTAGGTACAGAGAGTTCAGAACTTTTCATTTCTTTAGACCCAGGCTAAAGTAGAAACCCAGCTGAAGGAACTTGTACCAGTCAAAGCAAATATACATATATACACATACACACACAAATACATAGGCACATGCATATATATACAATATATAATATATAATGTATAATATATAATATATACAGATGTTTATCATGTGTCATATATATCATCATATGTACATATTGAATTAATTTATTAAGAAAATTCATTCTGATAGCATCGTAGTAGCTGGTTGAATAGTCTATGAGAAGCTATGTCTGGTACAGAGCAGGTTGGTGGAAGGAAACATGGATATGAAATAGCAGAAGGACAAAGTACAACTCACAAAAGTGAGCTAGAGCCCACGCTTTCAGACTGGAACTTTTGTTCCGCTCACTTTCTCCAAGTTTTCACCTTTGATGAATACTGGTGACCTAGAAAAAGCGGGCTTACATTCTTACCGTGCTAAGCACACCCCTGACCCAGATTCACAGAAACTGAAGAGTGATCAGGTGAGTGCCAGGGGATCTGCAGGTACAGCTGCTGCCCCATGTTGATAAGGTAAACCAGCAGCTTTGTGAGACTGGCTTTGCACTGCAATAGCGTATCACAGCCCGCACCGGTCTTCCAAATATGAAATGAATATGGCTGTTGCTTCTCTTGTTCCCTTCGAAAGCCCATGCATACTCACAGGTACACAGGGAGGGAAATTCTGAGAAATATAGTTCCAACTTGGATAAACTGATACAATACAAATCTATGGTTCCCATTGTTGTTACTTTATATATATGGTTCCGATCATTACTTTAAAGAAATCTTTCTGGAGGTCGTTAATGGTAGAAGAGACAATTGAATAATTCTTATTGCTAGGAATTGAAAGTAAGTAGAAACATGAGAGACTTGGCCACATGCCCTGATGTTGGCATGAGAGGAGACTCAGGTATAAGACAGAGGGAGACTACTAAAGCTTTAGGAATCCTAGTGTTAGAATGGAGGACAGCTCTGGGGTCTTCAGTAAAGCTATTCTCTAAAGAAAATGGGGGAAGAAGGGAACCAAAGGCAACCATAATCACGCCAATTTAATAGAGCTCATCTGGGGAATACCACAAAGAAATACAAGAGTCTTATGCAGCCAGATCATGTTTCTCATAACCCAGCCAAAAAATCCATTCCTTCATGAAACATCTTTAAACTAACCCCACTTGGCTTCTTTTAGTTTAAATCACCTAAACTTCTTCCTGTCCACTTCCCTGAATACTGAATACTTACTAAATGTCTCTTTATAGCTGCAGGCTTCCTTCTGCAGATGTTTCTGTCACTCGAGTTTCTAATTTTACAGGTCTACCTTGTGTCTTCATGGGGACATGGTCTCCTGAAGAGCGCACTGGGCTTCTTTGTTCCTTTTATAATATTCTGGATCTTGCTCTCTACATCTGGGTCCCTTAGAAAATGTTATCAACTGACTGATTAAAGGATTATCCTTTTTGGAGAAACTATTGATCCAATATGGACAATTGGACAAGATATTGCTTAAAAACTGCCGAAACAATGTAGTGAAAGACAGATCTTCTAAATAAAAGGTATGCAAGGAGTTGTTATCATGGAAAATTTTATAATTTCAATGTGAATAATTCTTCAAATCTGAACTGAGTTTTTTGTTGTTGCTGTTGTTTCTTTTGGTTTATTATACCAACATATTCTTATTATCATATTCTGTTCTTAAAAGTTTGCCCCCCTCCCCAGAGAAAGTTTCTGTGAGCTTGGCAAGAAGGAAAGTCTGCCCCATTTACTCTGAAGTGCTGCTGGTAAGTCTCACTTCGGGATTATCACTGGGTTTTAAACCTACTGCCACTTTCTCTATAAAGTTTTTCCTCCTTCTTCCCCATCAGAAATCAGTTTTCCTTCCTGAGCTCGTAAGATTATATTATATTATATTATATTATATTATATTATATTATATTATATTGCTATTATAGCTCTACTGAACTTATTGCCCTATATTCTGCATTTTTTTAAGGATTTTATTTATTTATTTATTTGACAGAGAGAGACATCACAAGTAGACAGAGACAGGCAGAGAGAAGGGGGTTGGGGAAGCAGGCTCCCTCCCAAAGCAGGCCTCCATCCCAGGACCCTGAGATCTTGACCTTAGCCAAAGGCAGAGGCTTAACCCACTGACCACCCAGGCACCCTATATTCTGCATTCTTATTGGTATCTTTTCTACACGGTAAACAGGCCACCATGTCTGGGCGCCTGTGTCTTGAATAAAGGGATATTGTAAACCACTCACGATGACAGGTTATATGTTTTATCTCTGCATAGAGAGCCATGAAATATTTTTTTTTTGAGGTATGACAACGATGAGGATAATAAAATAAACTGGATCCTGGGGAAAAAAATGCCCTCCAACAAACCAAACTAGTAGTAAATTATATAGCCCAAATACCTGGGAATGCCTGGTGTAAAGGAAAGACATGTGTCCTGTTGCTGGCCTAAGTACATCCCATTCCATTGTTTAGTGGGTGTAGTACCCTGAACATGTTAATTCATCTCTCTGAGTTAGGGTAGGGATATTCCTACCAAACTATAATGATGTTCTAATGAATACACGAGTTACCATGTAAAATACCTAGAATATCACAAAGCACTTAGGGGCTCAAAATTTGTTTATGTTAATTCCATCTATGATGCCCCTTTATTTTTTTCTGTTCCCAGACAAATGTTAGTCATTGCTAGGGGCCCAACCCAAATCCCATTTTTTTTCCTGAAGGTCAATCTCATATACACATGATTTCTCCTTTCTTTATATGTTTGATGCACTTCTAGTGTTTCCCCATGTGTTGGAACTTTTGGAAAATCTCTTTTAATGTCAAAATGGTTGTCCTCTTCCACCCTGTATGATCACAGTTGTTTTAAGAATTCATTAATTTAGGCAATGAACATTGACAAAAAACCTATAGCATTAGTTATTATCATCATTAGTCACAGCATCATTATACATAAAGGAAAAAACTCTTTGTGTATGTATGCAATTGTGTATTTAGTTAGTAGGCATGCCTAGAGCACATCAAGATTTATTTCCTCTGCGAAAAACTCCAGTCATCACCTGGCTTAATCTAACCATATTTACACTGCTGGCTACTGGCTCTTTTCTCCCCTAAACCCATCCATGTTCACATTAATGGGTCCATAGTTTGTTGATAACTGTATTACATTTTCCCCACCAGTTTATACTGACATACTGTATTTACACATATGCTTCATTTGTTCTAATAATTATTAAAAAATATACTGAATATGGATTTCATGATGACACTGAATTTATACAGTTTATTTCTCTTCTGATAGTGATTAGCCTCATGCTGTAGTGGTAGTAAATATTGAATGATTATGGACACTGGGGAAGGTATGTGCCATGGTGAGTGCTTTGCAGGGTGTAAACCTGGCGATTCAGAGACCTGTACCTCTGGGGCTAATACATTGTATGTTAATAAAAAAATAAAAAATCAAAAACATACTGAATGAGTGAATGGATGGATGGATGGACGGATCTCCAGTATGTTTTCTCCTAAATAAAGAAAACATCAGATTTTATTAATTAAGATTCTTGGTATCGGGACGCCTGGGTGGCTCAGTGGGTTAAGCAGCTGCCTTCAGCTCAGATCATGATCCCAGGCTCCTGGGATCGAGTCCCAAATCGGGCTCTCCCAAATCGGGCTGAGCAGGGAGCCTGCTTCTCCCTCTGACTCTGACTGCCACTCTATCTGCCTGTGTTGACTCTCTCTGTCAAATAAATAAATAAAATTTAAAAAAAAAAAAAGATTCTTGGCACCAAGAAAAGTATGTTCTAATTAGGGTGAGATGAGATAGGAACTTAAGGACATATGTTAATTCAGACCCTTCAAAAAGCAAATGTCAAAATGAGATTAATTGTATGAGGATTTTATTGGGGAAATGTTTACGAGACAAAATGGGGAAGGAACCGTAAAAACCTGGGAGAATAGTCAGACTGGGATGTAGGCTTAATTCCAAATAAAAGAGCAAGGAAGAAGGCTGGAGGGGAGGGGTAGTATCCTACAATGCTCTATGATATCAAGAAGGTTTGGTGAAGCCAGGAGGAGGCTCCTCAAGCCAAAGTCAGAGTCTTCTGTCTCTCAGAAACCGGGGCCCGGGATTCTTTCGGGCGCTCAGAGGCAGTGATTGTGTTGACATCCCCACCACGTGTGAGAGTGTGAAGACTGCGAGCAGCCTGAAGGAGGCATAGCCTCAGAACGAAGGCGGAGATGGATGGCTGCATGCAAGCCCTGGGGCCGTCTGCAAGGTGTAGTCTCATGTGTGTCACAGGTGACTCAGGGAGGCGTAGGGACCCAGTCAAATAAATGAATTGAGGTTACCATGCAGGTGGTTTGCAAACATTTTCTTTGTACCTGCCACCACCTAATATATGTGTATAATACCTACCACTGTGCATAGACCTATAAACACAATACATTTGTGAGTGTGTGAGTGTGTGTGTGTGTGTGTGTGTGTGTGAGAGAGAGAGAGAGAGAGAGAGACCCTCCTTCCAAACACACTTTTTACTTTATATTGACTCAGCATAACATACCTCAAGTGTAATGTGTGAATGCCAGCCCCTTCTACTGATGTTTTCAGAAACCACATATTCTCTGAGTGTTAGTTCCTTCATGACAAAATTAAGAGTAAGCCTGGCTGGTCTTTAAAACTCTCATACTTCTAATGAAGTAAGGAGACTAATACTGTCGAGTGCCTACTATAGATCAGGTATTGTAGTATGAAATCTCAAATACATATCATATTTAATTCTTTAAAAAATCATTTGAGGGGTGCCTGGGTGGCTCAGTGGGTTAAAGCCTCTGCCTTTGGCTCAGGTCATGATCCCAGGGTTCTGGGATCGAGCCCCGTGTCAGGCTCTCTGCTCAGCAGGGAGCTTGCTTCCCCCACCCCCACCCCACCCCCGCCTGCCTGTCTGCCTACTTGTGATCTCTATCAAATAAATAAAATCTTAAAAAAAATCATTTGAGTAGATATTGGCAGTATTATCATCTTCGTTTGGACAGATGAGAATTCAAACACAAGCTTGCTCAAAGTCACACAGCCAGTGGTAGATCTGGGATTCAAAATAAATCTGAATGAGTTCTTTCATGTTTTCTGAGTCAAAAAGAGAGGGGGGGGGGAAGACTCAAGCTCCAGATTCCTCCCATTAATTAAGAATAGTCACAGCTACACCAGCAGTGGTTCTCAAATTTTAAGTCACATAACAGCATCCAGGGAGCTAGTTTAAAATGTGTAAAAATAAACCTATTCCCCCTCCCATAGTGAATGTTGCATGATCCTTCAAATACATATTTGAAGAGGTCCTCAAGGAGCTGATGGTGCAGGTGGTCAGATGGATGGTGCCTTAGAAAATATGGGTGCAGTCTACACTGCAGTTAAATAAATAAAAGAAACAGAAGACAGAATTATTGCTTCAGGGCAACAAAGAACAAAGCTGGTAAGGACTATGAAGGTAGCACAAGACCGCACTACACACCTTTACCCTGTTCCCCATGCATGTACTTTCAACCTTTTTCTTCTAAAATTGCTACCAGATATCTACCCAAGGGAAATAAAAACTGATTCATGGAAGAAATGTTTCCATGAAAATTTTTTCATGATTGTTACATGATTAATTATATTTATTTTATATCATTCCTACATATCATATCCTACATTCCAATTCAATTTAACACTGTATTTCAAATGTAGTAAAAATACTGGAAGAACATACAACAACTTATTAAGGATGGTTACTCATTAGTGATGGCATTATGGGAACTTTTATTTCTTTTGTAGCTTCTGGTGATTTCCAAATTCTCAATAATGCACACATACAATCTTTGTATTAAAAATAGTTCTTCACTGAAAAAATAAAATGAAATTCAAAAAATAGCTCTTTAAAAATTAGTTAAAGTTGGGGCACCGGGGTGCCTCAGTGGGTTAAGGCCTCTGCCTTCAGCTCAGGTCATGATCTCAGGGTCCTGGGATGGAGCCCTGCATTGGGCTCTCTGCTTAGCAGGGAGCCTGCTTCCTCCTCTCTCTCTCTCTCTGCCTGCTTCTCTGCCTACTTGTGATCTCTGTCTCTCAAATAAAGAAATAAAATCTTAAAAAA
This sequence comes from Mustela nivalis, assembly GCF_964662115.1. NCBI lineage: Eukaryota > Metazoa > Chordata > Mammalia > Carnivora > Mustelidae > Mustela > Mustela nivalis. Next base: position 67,147,373 of record NC_139029.1, on the reverse strand, counting down.
AATTAGTTAATATTTAGCTGACAAGTTTTTCTGAGTTTTAGAATGTATCATGTACAATCCTGAAACATCAGAGCCACATAATTGATAGAAAGTTTCACTGACACTCATATATCCAGACAAAGGAGTTATTCCAATCTACAGAGATAATCAAACAGTGACATTGATTTCTACAATGTTTTTGAAAATAAGTTCATTTTTCTTCTACAATATGCTCTGATTTAATGAATATTTAACTATGTGTAACGAATACAACTAATTACAGTAGTTTTCCTATAAGGTTATTAAAATACTAACTGGAGTGTCTTGGGAGAATTCTCAATACCCATTCCTACATCAAATACCTTTTTTCTATCATTGTTTTCCAAAGAGCCCAGTCTGTTTTTGAGGTCTAGTAAAGAATTTTCTCAGTGGAGGAAAAAAATGGCAGATTTCATTATTTTGATGTTTCCTTTTTAATTTGCATCCTTAAGGAAGTGTTACTTCATTCCAATTCATGAGTTTACTCGTTTGCATTAAGTTCGATGTGTCTAGAATTTCATGACAGTGCATTTAAACTATTCAGTCACATCTACCTCTTCTGGGAAATTTTGACATCTTTCTGTAGTGTGCTTGTAAATTTTTTGTGGTTTTCCCTTTCAAATTCAGTAATAGATCATCAAGCCTTTGAATATGGTAGCTCTGGCAGTTGTCAAAGCAAAAAGCCATATATGTTTCCAAATATAACTGATGTTTTTCCAGTGAAATGAGAGCTTCTATTTAATGAAGAGTAAGTTAATCAAATTATTTTTCTATATTTCAGAGGACTAAATTACTACAATTAAATTATTCATGTAGATTAGATCACTTAAACAGTAACAGCTATTGTATTCAGAAATATATTAAGAAAACCATTTGAAAGTTTAAATCTTAGAAATATAATTGAGAAACATCTTCCCAGGAGAAAATACATGAGCACTAAATAAGATCAGAGTACTCCTAAATAATGGAGCTTCTAATAATTGTTTCTATAACCTGTATATTTCTAAAATGAATAGTAATGCCCTGAAAAGTGAAAGTCATTTTTTAAATTTCTGATCTTAGGTACACAAGAATATCTTCTCTCATTATATAATATTTATTAAGGACCCACACTAAGTTAGATGCCTATCAATCATACATATGATATAACCATGTTGGAGTACCTGAGAGTTAGTCAATACCATGAAGATATCATACAAATCCAAACAATATTGTATAGCTCTTTAGCAGCCAGATAACCTTTCCCTTTCCCTCTGTTTCGCCTTGTTTTCAGAAAAGAAAAAGAGAGCTTTCCCTTTTCAAATACTATATTTATTCTCATTAAATATGTATATGTGAAAAAGCTACTTCACTTAATTGAGTTCCAGTTTCCTTATATATAAAGATAATAATATGCACCTCTTTACTGAGTTGTTGAGAGGATTTTATTTAAATTATGTAAAGTACTCATGCAAAATGCATATGTACAAGGATACTTAGTATCAATTGTTGTACTTAGTATTGATTTTTGTACACACAGCCCAAATGTCCATCACTAAGAAGTTAATAAAATACATTTAATGAAGTGTTATGCAGCCATGAAAAAGAAAGAAGATGCCGTTTATGTATTGATATGAAATTATCTTCAGAAAAAATAGCATATGAAAAAAAAATGTGCCAGGAGAGCATTGGAATTTGTTAAAGGGAATCATTTATTTAAGAATTTTACCTTTAGTCTATTTTTCATGTGTAAAATTTATATGTTAAAATGTATTAATTTCTCTAAGGCAATTTTAATAGTTTTTAAATACTAGAAATAATTATTTAAAGCCCACACTGCATTAGAATATTGATTTAGTATAAATATAGCTCATGCTCTTTTCATAATCTTTTCAGTTTAATATCTGAATATTCTGTCCAAGACTTATAAAAATTACCATTATCATATAATTTATAAATTTGAGAATGTATAAAGATATTATCCTACAGAAATACGTATTTGGGACTTCTACAAATTGTTTACTTGACATAGGGGAGCCATTCACACTTGTCATGGAAGATCAGCTGTAGAAAGCATATGTTAAGAAGAATGGGTAGTTTAGATGTACTGGTGAGAATTACTCAGGTTAATTGTTCGCACTAGGTAAGAATAAACCTTTAAAGAATGTAAATTGATTAGATGATTAGACCAATTTAGATGAATTTCTAATTTTTCAGGCAGCAAACTTTGTTATGTATGGAGTCAATCAGAGGGGATTATTTCTTAAAAAGAAAAGTAGGTGAACAGGACTGGGAAGATTATGGCATTTAGGGATTGCTCCTAGTTTGGGGGAGGGGGTAGTTTCTCAAAAATAGTTTGATATAAAATCATTAACTAAAACCTGCAGACTTCCAGACATATTCACTTCCTTATTATTTAAACATTTTAAGATTTCATAATTTGAACAAAACTAAAACTTCCACTTCTTTGCCATAAATACAAAGGAAAACAATTTTTCGAAAATTATATTTCATCTCTTATTTCCCCATATGTCAGCCTGTCAGGAAGCTTGGTAAATTAAATTTCTTTTGGAAAAATTCTTGGAATGAATTTGAGTATTTTCAAAATCAAGAGCAGTTTTACTAAGTGAAATTAATAACCATTTTTTTTTTAACACAGCAATGTTTCACTTTAAGATTACTAGAAAAAAATGCCACAGGTACAGAAGAGATAATTTGCAATATGACTTATTCAAGACACAAGAAGATATAGTGTCCTACAAATATGTTCACCATAAGAAGACTTTAAATATTAAATTGCTACAGTATATTTAAAATAAAATATATTATGCCAAGTCTTGGTTTACACATTTATTGATGTTAAATATATGAATAAATGACTGTGACATTTAAGGAGGTAAATTTGATCCCCACAAATAAGTCAACTCTACATTAATATTATATATATATATATATACATATATATGTATATATATACATACCCACATACACTACTGTTTTAAACACATGTGGAAATTTGAGATACACTGTTTTAATAATATACTGTGTATTTAATACAGTTTGTCTTTCTTTCCATTAAATGTGTCTGTGTATGTGTGTTTCCTAAAATGTATGATTAAAAGAGAAAGTCTAAGAAGACCCCACTGTCATTATCATACACACATTGAAGGAGGCACTAAGTTTTTTCAGTGATTCATTTGGAAAATTTATTCATTTTATAATAAAAATCATTTTATTTCAAGATTTCTGAGGCGTTCTTAATTGTCTTACTCATTTGGTGGTAAAGGAGCTTTGGAGAGAGACATTCCCTCAAAAAAAGTGAATGCTACCAAAATATCCAAATGCGTTCATCGACCTTATAAATTAAGCTACAATGAAAATAAAACAATGATTTGAAAAATGGGTATTGGTAGTTTGGGGATGAAATCTGTATCAGTATTGAGGAGCAAGCAAAACTTTCGGACCCCAAATGATATGTGGAAAGTCTCTTTGAAAAACTAAACAAACACCTCTCTCACGTGTATTAAATATATAATTCATATAGAGATAGACACTGTCATTTAGCTTACTTCTGGTTAATGCCTCTTAAAACTGCAGGATGTTTGATTAGGAATGTAAGTTCACTTTAAATACTCAGCTAAGAAAAACATAATGGAAATAATACACTAGATTTTGGATTATCTACAAGTCCATTGCCAACAACTGAAAATTTATGTTACAGAATATAGCATTGTATTTTGTTGTCTCGGAGTTACAGAGCCATCACTAGCTCTCCTAATTGAGGTAACCAGGTGATTCCCTGGAGGAATTGTTAATTGTGGAGGATCTATAGACAGAGGGTGTATTTTATAAACTCATCCTCAGAGAATATCTATGGTGTCTTACAATATAATTGATTGTAATAAACTATATTTCAAACATATTGCAAAATCCAAGGGAATGCTTTAGTAGTCATAACAGAAACATTATTCCAAGAAAAACGAATCTTCAAACATGTTTCATATGAAGGCACTACCAAATATATCCTTCTAATTTCTCAAATCTCTAGAAATTCAAAGTCCCACCAGATTTCTTAGAGTTGCAAAGAAAAGCTATTAACTTTCATTTCTTTTCAAGACTGTGTATTTGTGTAGGTCACTCTTTAATTTAAACTGCTTACCTAACCTATAAAATGCAGTTAAACTGAGCAATTGTTATCAATCATGACTCTAGAAATGTAACCTTTAATTTTATTTTTATTACTTGTTCAAAATGTAAAACTTTATTCAAATGTCACATTTTCCCTACCCTCCTTTTCTTGAAAAGAAAAGCTGTTTTACTAAATAATTTAAAAACCATCTATCAATGCTTATTATTGCTGAAACTGTGGGAAGCTTTGTCCTAAATTTCAAAATGCACAGTAGGCTTCTCTTGTCTGTTTACCTATAACATGTGGTCTGTGCATGTTATTTTGCTCTAGTGGAAACCATTGTCATCATAACTTACACTTGAAGTTAAAGTACTAACTAATAAAATATTTGCAGAGAAGGTGTTTAACACCTTAATACTGTAGAGTTTTTCAGAGGCAGATATACAAAGTAAGGTACAGATACGTTCTTACCTTCTGAGGACAGATATTTCAAGTTCCATTATTTTAAAATGTCTAATACTCTAAAAATAATACATTGTTATAAAGAAAGCATAACTGCTTATCTAAATCCAGAATCAAGCACTACATGCTTATAATAAAATGTCTCTAAATTCAGAAGAAACATTCAAATAATAAATACTGATTTTAAGATGCATAGGAATAAAAATAGAACCTTCTAGGTGAATTTTAAAAAATAGCAAAATTATTTTTTATAATCCAGAAGCAGAAAGAGGCAAAGGAAAATCTTTAGAAAAGATGCAGTTTGGAGATAAGAGGGTCTAGGAATCAAGAAGTATGCTCTCCTTAGAAGACAGAATTTAAAATTTTCTTGTCAGGACTGAAAACTACACTGTAATGCACATTGTATAATCTAGTTAAAGGGTTATTGCTGGCCATCTCTCTTTACTCTTCATAAAAACACATTTGCAAAGCAAAGAACTCCATCTTACTGTTCCACCACGGGAAACTAGGTCTACCCTGAAGGGGAAAAAAAATGTCCAATGCCTTTAAAATAAGTACCAGAATATCAGTCAACTCTTAATTATTATTTGAGGGAATTCTACCCTGCCCAGTTTGTAGTCAGTAAACTTCTTCTTTCTACCAAATATCTTTTTATTTTACATATTTTTATTTAAAGTCTACTCTGTCCAAATACTCTCTTGGCACTTGGAAGTCCACAATGAACAGAACAGACTAAAGTTCCTATCTCAAGGAACTTAGATTTTAGTAGGGAAAAAGGAATAGAAAATGTTGAGGATGAGATGGTTCAAATTTCAACCACTAGATCTCTAGGGCTAATGTCACTGAGAAAGTCACATTTGAAGTCATGTTTGACCTGAAGGTAGTAGGGAGCCAACCATGTGGACATCAGGAAGATACCTGGTCAGAAGGAACAGTAGGTACAAAAGTTCTGAGTCAGAGAACTGGCAGTATTGTTGGAGAAAGAATGAAGAGGTCACTGTGGCTGACATGGAGTGAGAGAGGAGAGTAGTAGGAGACAAATTCAAGGGCATCAGATTGCACAATGATTTATAAGTTTTGTAAGGTTTATTTTGAGATAAGAAGCTGTTGAAGAGGAGCAAGATAAAGTAACTTCATATTTAAAGCATTACTTTGGCTATTGGACTAATAGACTTCAAGGGACCAAGTATTGAAGCAGAAAAGTGACTTAAGAGATAAGTGAACCAGTCTGGGTGAGGACAAAAGAAACTTGGACCAGGATGATATTAATGAAGTATTGTGACATACTTGAATTTTTTAACAGATTCTGAAGATGGGATCAATAAGATTTCCTGATGATCTAGATGAGACAGGTGAGAGGTGATAAAGGGAGGAGTCAAGGAAGCTTTTTGAGGGGTGGTGAGAGTCGTTAGTGTACATCATTTTTAAAGCCATGAAAATGGATGAAGTTGCCAAAGTGATATTGTGTGACAGAAAAGAGAAGACATTCAAGGATTAAGGCTTGCTTATTCTTTTGCAGGTTCAAGAAAGTCAGGAGAAAAGAGAGGGGGTGAAAGTCCTTAATTATTTTGGTTCCTAATAATGTAGTTTATAATTTACATTATCTAGGAAATAATTCAGTAATTATTTTTTGGCAGAGTTGAGGAAGTTGACTAAATGAAAAAATCTGTATTTTAAAATGAAAAGCAATGTTAGTCTACTGGGGAGACAGACAAGCAAATTAATGATAATATGATTATCGTGTGATATTGTCAGAAGCTGTGATAGAACTTTGAACAAGGTCTGGTGCGGACAGAGTGATTTATCTTAATTGGACTGGGGGTTTTGAGTAGGCCATATTTGATAAGGTTGATTTGGACTGTTCTAAACGAGTAATCAGTTGTTTAATGGGCACAGGATATTTTAAGGGACAGTAACACCATGTTTGAAAGTTTAAAAATGTGAAATAGCTGATCTGTATGTGTGAAGTAGCATACACATGTGAAGGAAGATGATGAAAATGAGACTAGAAATGTAGGTAGTGCCTACACTTACTGAAAAATTGTTTCCTTCACCCCTTTTGAGTTTATTTTTGTGTATGATGTTAGAAAACGATCCAGTTTTATTCTTTTGTATGTAGATGTCCAGTTTTCTCAGCACCATTTATTGAAGAGATTATTTCTTTCTCTACTCTATATTCTTGCCTCCTTTGTCATAGATTAATTGGCCGCATAAACATGGGTTTATTTCTGGGCACTCTGTTCTATTCCATTATCTATGTGTCTGTTTTTGTGCCAGTACCATACTATTTTGATTACTACAGCTTTGTAGTATATCTTGAAATCCAGAATTATGATACTTCCAGCTTTGTTTTTCTTTCTCAAGATTGCTTTGGCTATTCAGAGATTTTTGTAGTTCCATACAAATTTTTGTATAATTTATTCTAGTTTTGTGAGCAATGTTGTTGGTATTTTGATAGGGAATGAATTGAACTGTAGATTGCTTTGGGAAGCATGGACATTTTAACAAAATTTACTCTTCCAATCTATGAGCATGGAATATTTTTCCACTTGTTTGTGTCACCTTCAGTTCCTTGCATCAATATTTTATAGTTTTCAGACTTGAAACCATAAATATCCTAGGAGAAAATACAGGCATTAATTTCTCTGACACTGGTCATAGCAGCACTGTTCTAAATATGTCTCTGAAGGCAAATGGGAAAAAGCAAAATTAAATTATTGGGACCATTTCCCCAGCACCATTTATTGAAGAGACTGTCTTTTTTCCACTGGATATTTTTTCCTGCTTTGTTGAAGATTCGTTGACCATCAAGTTGTGGGTCTATATCTGGGCTCTCTATTCTGTTCCACTGGTCTGTCTGTCTCTTTTTGTGCCAGTACCATGCTGTCTTGGTGATCACAGCTTTGTAGTGAAGTTTGAAATCAGGCAACATGATGCCCCCAGTTTTGTTTTTCTTTTTCAAGATTTCCTTAGCAATTTGGGGTCTTTTCTGGTTCTGCATGAATTTTAGGATTGTTTGTTCCAGCACTTTGAAAAATGCTGGTGGAATTTTGATCGGGATAGCATTGAAAGTGGAAATGGCTCTAGGCAGTTTAGACATTTTAGCAATGTTTATTCTTCTGATCCATGACCATGGAATGCTCTTCCATTATTTTGTGTCTCTTCAATTTCCTTCATGAGTGTTCTGTAGTTCCTCCAGTACAGATCCTTTACCTCTTTGGTTAGGTTTATTCCCAGGTATCTTATGGTTCTTGGTGCTCTAATAAATTGAATTGATTCTCTAATTTCCATTTCTATATTTTCATTGTTAATGTATAAGAAAGCAACTTATTTCTGTACATTGATTTTTGTATCCTGCCACATTACTGAATTGCTGTGTGAGTCCTATTAGTTTGGGGTGGAGTCTTTTGGGTTTTCCATATAAAGTATCATAGCATCTGTGAAGAGAGAGAATTTGACTTCTTTGCCAACTTGAATACCTTTTATTTATTTTTGTTGTCTGATTGCTGTTGCTAGGACTGCTAGTACTATGTTGAACAACAGTGGCGAGAGTGGACAACCTGGTTGTGTTCCTGATCTCAAAGGGAAGGTTGTCAGCTTTTCCCCACTGAGAATGATATGTGCTGTGGGTTTTTCATAGATAGATTCTATGAAGTTGGGGAATGTTCCCTCTATCCCTTTGAAGTCTTTTAATCAGGAACGGATTTGTATCTTGTCAAATGCTTTTTCTGCATCAATTGACAGGAACATGTGGTTCTTCTTTCTTCTCTTATTAATTTGTTCTATCGTACTGTTAGCACTACTGGGTATTTACCCCAAAGATACAGATGTAGTGAAAAGAAGGGCCATCTGTACCCTAATGTTCATAGCAGTAATGGCCATAGTTGCCAAACTGTGAAAAGAGCCAAGATGACCTTCAACAGATGAATGGATAAAGAAGATATGGTCCATACCATGTATATACGGTCCATGTCTACAATGGAGTATTATGTCTCCATCAGAAAGGATGAATACCCAACTTTTGTATCAACATGGATGGGACTTGAGGAGATTATGCTGAGTGAAATAAGTCAAGCAGAGAGAGTCAATTATCATATGGTTTCACTTACTTGTGGAGCATAAGGAATAACACAGAGGACACTGGGAGATGGAGAGGAGAAGTGAGTTGGGGGAAATTGGAGGGGGAGACATGAGAGACTGTGGACATGAGAGACTGTGGACTCTGAGAAACAAACTGAGGGTTTTGGAGGGGCAGGGTTTTTGGGGTTGGACGATCCTGGTGTTGGGTATTAAGGAGGCATGTATTGTGTGGAACACTTGGTGCATAAACAATGAGTCTTGGAACACTGAAAAAAAATTAATTTAATTAAAAAAAATAAAATCTCAGAAACCAAAAAAAAAAAAAAATTATTGGGACTACACCAAAATAAACAGCTTTGGTAAAGCAAAGGAAATGATCAACAAAGCAAAAAGACAACTTACTAAATGGGAGAAAGTATTTGAAAATGATATATCCCATGAGGAATTAACATAAGAATATATAAAGAATTTATAAATAAAAAGCCCAAACAATCTTATTAAAAAATGGGCAGAAGACCCAAGTAGACATTTTTCTAAGGAAGACATAGAGATGCCAACAGACACATGAAAAGATGTTCAACATCACCAATCATCAAGGAAATGGAAATCAAAACCACAATGAGGTATCACCTCACATGTGATCATCACACAGGACAGGTGTGAAATATCACACATGACAGGTGTAAGATATCACCGCACACTTGTCAGAATGGCTAAAATCAAAAAGACAAGGAATAACATGTTGGTGAAGATGCAGAGTAAAAGAATCCCTTGTACACTGTTGGTGGGAATGTAAATTGATATAGCTACTGTACAAAGCAGTACAGAGGTCCCTCAAAAAATTAAAAATAGAAATACACATGATCCAATAATTCCCCTACTGGGTATTTACCCAAAGAAAATGAAAACATTAATTTGAAAAAGCATATGCATCCCTATGTTCATTGTAGCTTTATTTACAATAGCCAAGATATGGAAGCAACCCAAGTATCCACCAACAGATGAATGGATAAGAAAGAAGTCTTATATAGATATCTATCTATCTAGATAGATAGATAGATAGATAGATAGATATGATGGAATATTACTCAACCACAAAAAGGGATGAGATCATGCTATTTGTAATAATATGGGTAGACCTTGAGGGCATTATGCTAAGTGAAATAAATCAGACTAAGAAAGATAAATACTGTATGATTTCTTTCATACGTGTAATCTCAAAGAATTAACAGACAATCAAAAAGTAGAAACAGACTTATAAATACAGAGAACAAACCGATGGTTGTCAGAGAGGAGGACATGGGGGAATGGGAAAAATGGGTGAAGGGAAGAGGGAGACAGAGGCTTCCGGTTATGGAGTGAGTGAGTCTCAGGAATAAAAGGCATAGCATAGTATAGTAAATACTGTCAGTGGTATCATATAGTTATGTAATGGGACAGATGGCAGCTACACTTACAGTGAGCATAGCATAATGCATAAACTTGTCGAATCACTATGTTGTACACCTGAAAGTAATGTAACATTATGTGTCAACAGGAATTTTTTAAAGTTATCCTTAAAATCTTGGTGACCATGGACTTGCACTTTTTTCTAACTGAAAACAGCTTTCCTGACGTAAAATAGATATACAATAAAATGCTATACTTAAAATGTATAATTTGATACTTTTGGCATATAGTATGTACCCATACAGCCACCACCACAATCAAGCTAACCATCTAACCAGTCAGTCCCAAAAGTTTCTTCTTGCCCTTTATACTCCTTCCCTCACATTCCTTCCCAACGTGAATTTGTGTGTTCAGAATATCACAGTCTGTGGGTTATATTAGTTAGGATTCTCCAGAGAAACAGAACCAATCAGATATGTAAAGATATCTTCATCTATGAGGAGATTTATCATAGGAAAGGCCCCAGTGGGTGGGGAAGCTGTGAAGTGTTGTAGTCTCCTGGGGTCAAGCTGGAGACCTTTGAGAGCCAGTGCTATGAGTCAGGCCAAGTCTGAAGCCTGAGACCTGAAGTGAGGAAGGCTGCTCTGGAGGTCCAAGAACCAGGAGCTTCAATGTCCATAGGCAGAAGGAGATGAGTATCTCAGCTCAAAAAGAGAGCATTTGTCCTGCCTCTGTCTTTTGTTTTTCTCTGTCCTCCAAGAACCAGATGTTGTCTAACCACATTGGTGAAGCTGGATCTTCTTTATTTAGTCTCCTGATTTAAATGCTAATCTATTCCAGAAATACCCTCACAGACACACCCAGAAATAATGACATCTGGACCCATAAAATTAACCCTCACGATGGCAGATAAATATCGGAAATTAGACTTATGGTAGGATGAACAATGAGAAAGTTTGATAATCTCTGGGGCAAGAAATGAACATTGTCTTCTGAAATGAGGAAATAGAAACCAAATTGGAGAAGATTGTGTACATTCAAGAAATATTCAGAAGGTAGAATATGCACACTTGGGAAATAATATGGTATGGAAGTAAAGGAATACAGAGGAGTTCAGGTTTCTAATTAGACGGATCAAACATGGAATAGAGAAGGAGATGTTTGGGATAAATGAGTAGAGTTCATTTAAATAAAAATTAAAAGAAAAAAAAAACAAAAACAAACAAACAAATAGAGCTGAGTTTCGGGGCACCTGGGTGGCTCAGTCATTACGTGTCTGCCTTTAGTTCAGGTCATGATCCCAGGGTCCTGGGATCAAGTCCTGCATTGGGCTCCCTGCTCCGCAGGAAGCCTGCTTGTGTTCCCTCTCTCACTGTTGCCTCTCTCTTGTCAAATAAATAAATAAAATCTTAAAAAAAAAAAAGAGAGAGAGAGAGCTGAGTTTAGTTGTGAACATGTTAGGCTGCTTTAATGACTCTTAACTAAAGTAATATGGTAAGCAGTGTAGATACATTGTATCTGTAGTTCAACAAAGTCCAAGGCTAGAGATATGCTTTTGGGGTGTTTTCACATAACCGAAGTTGAAACGGTAGATTCAGATGGGATTTTCCACAGTGAGAAGAAGATAAAAAGCGAACACATGTCAGAAGCTGGAAGATGCCCCAAGTTGACAAGGCTTCTTAGCCAAGAATTGTTCTGTTCTCAATGATTGAACAAAGAGCAAATCCCTCACAAATGGAAATTTAAGTTGTTTTCATTTCTCCCACCCTTTTAACACTTCCTTGATAGTCCACAAAATGCCCATTTCCTCTTGTGTGTGTGTTAGAAATAATTTTTTTTTGGGGGGTCATACAGTAACAATTCCCAAACGTTAGCCCTTCCATGTTTCCATTCTCTCTCTATTATAGATACTGCAGAGATTGCATGGATGTCAACTAAATGTAGGCCCATTCATGCATGAGAATGTTAAGGAAGTAGATCTGGGAGCATGACTACCTAAGATAGGGCCCTATGACACCTCCATGCAAACACACACTTAAGAGGAAACCTTAAGGGGTGCCTGGGTGGCTCAGTGGGTTAAGCCTCTGCCTTTGGCTCAGGTCATGATCCCAGGGTCCTGGGATTGAGCCCCGCATCGGGCTCTCTGCTCAGCAGGGAGCCTGCTTCCCTTCCTCTCTCTCTGCCTGCCTCTCAGCCTACTTGTGATCTCTCTCTGTCAAATAAATAAATTAAATTAAAAAAAAAAAAAGAGGAAACCTTAAGTGACCCCAATTATGCCTTAGGTTCTTCTTTGGGTTATGGGGCATAAGTCGTCTCTTCCATGGGACTTGCATATAACCTATATAGAGATTTCATATTATTTTATGCATCAATTTTTGCAAACTTCATTAATCCATGAAGGCTAATATATATAGGAATCAAACAAAATAAATAGGATACCCTTTCCGTGGTAAACTAAACATGAGCAATTAATGTTGCACCCTCAGTATTCACAAAGAGACAAGGCTGACCAATGGTTCATGAAGTATAAATGGCTTACTACAAACACTTCCCTCATTTTGGTGTAGTCCATTTCAGCAATTAGGTTTGGCTATTTTGGGCAATTCCCAGTGACAATTTTATTCGAAAACTTAGACTGACAGAGCATCTCCTCTCTGCTCCCACATTCACTTTGGGGTTTAGGATACAGTGATTCCATTCACACTAAATCTTCAGGCTTGTCACTTTAAAATATGTGTGTGGCGGCTCTGCTTCTCTTCTGCTCTGGAACAGAAGCCTTTCGAAGACCCATCAGAGTGGAAGCAGTCAAGCAAGCATATTTTAAAGTGACAGGTCTATATCCAAACTCTATGGTCTTAATGAAATCTTTATTCTAAGAACTGAACTTTTTAACTCCACTAGTGCCACTGTGGTCTCCAGCCTTTCTCTGTTAATCATTTCCAAATCAAGTTCATGGGCAGGAGAAATATCTCTAGGGTACTCCTGAGATGTGGCTGAACTCAGCAGTCAGTGGAAGAAGGCACCTCTGAGCACACTGACACACTTTTTCAAATATCTTAGGCTGCAATTTTGAAGAGCCTCTTTGGATTTCAGTTTTTATGAGAAAGAAAAACAGAAAGCTGGTCTGCCGATAGAAGTTTTCAAAGTTTCTTGCATTGCTAAATCACAAACAATGTTCAGTGTGGAGCCCAGCGAATATTTGTGCAATTATTACATTTTGGTCCAGTGCAATTAGCTTGGCAACATTTGCCTGTGAAGACCACCGTCGCTAACAGAAAGGATTGCAGGTCAACATCATGAGTCACTGCCAAAGCTGCCTGGACCCTGCCTACATGATGCTTGGAGCCAGTCCAGGTATTTAGTTCCTAAAGAAGTTTGCATGAATGATGCTTATCCTCAAATTAACCTCAACATTTTAAAACTGTAGCAATGGAAATGGTTAAGCTCAGACTGCCAGACTGAATTTTTGCCAGTTGCCAATTGCAGTGCTTTCTCTTTTTTGCTTACCACTCACCCATGCATGAGCTTACCAGTGCAGAAATGGCTAGCTACCATGTGGAGTGGCAACCTAACATTTCTGTCGAAGCTACAAAACTAACTCAAATGTAGAGACAGTTGAAATCTCAAAGATCGGGCGTTATAATAGTCAATTCACTGTCACAGTACAATCTTCTGAAGTTTACGGCCCAACATAGTCAAATAGCCAGAGGAGGGAGATATAAGTTGAATCGCTAATAGAATCGCTCTAGCCACCTTGCCCCATCTTGTCTGCATTGTCTATTGTCACTGCTGTAATATATTTTCCACTATGAGTAAGAAGTCTTCTTTTGATTAGGAAAGTAGTATAGTGTGGAGGTTAAGCATATGAACAGTAGAGTAAAACCACCAGGAGTTGATTTTTGTTTTCTCTGTTTCTAATTGCATGATCATGATCAAGTTACTCTCTGTGCCTCAGTTTCTTCATCTATAAAATGGAATTTTGTTGTGTGACCCTAGACGCAAACAATTTGGAATAGGGTCTCACACAATTTAAGTACCATACAAGTGTTAGCTGTTCTTGCTCTTGCTTAAGGATCATTTTTTGGTTGTTTGATTCCACAAACCCATAAGAAGCAAAAAAAAACCCTACATAGCCCATGGGTAAAGAAACAGGTTATGTCATAAGGGCTGGATCTGGGGGTTTCATCTACTCATATTATTGCTATAAGACTTAACCAATGTAAATATAGTACAGTGTCTGAAACCTACCAATGATAAGTAGTCTCATCAGTATGTTGTTGTTAATGTTTTCTGCATAACCTAAAAAGGGCACCCCAACTTTTGGTGAGGAATGAATTTCATTCAAGAAAACAGCAATAGTAAAATCAGAGAACATTAGAGTCAGAAGGACCCGAGAGAAAATCCACCCCAACCTCTAATCCAAGAAATGCTTCCCCTTTTCACTTCTCTGCTCTTGGCAAAAACAAACAACAAATTAAAAAAAAAAAAAAAAAGAACAAAGAAGAACTAAAACAACAACACCCCCAACTATAACAAACCACCTTTGAACATCTCCAATGAAGATCTAATCACTCTGTTATGACGTAGCTCCTGTCAGTAAAATTATTTTAAAATATCTGCAAGTTTTTGTTTACATTTACCTGAAATTACTCACTAGAGGTTTCCCCTGCTACCCAAAAGTAGAGCATTTCGAGAAAAATCTCTTTCTTTTTCTTTAAAGATTATTTATTTATTTATTTGACACAGAGAGAGAGAGAGAGAGAGAGTGAGAGAAAACACAAGTAGGGGGAGCAGCAAAGGGAGAGGGAGACGCAGGCTTGCTAGGCAGAAAGCCAGATGCAGGGCTCAATCCCAGGACCCTGGGATCATGACTTGAGCCGAAGGCAGACATTTAACTGGCTGGGCCACCCAGGCACCCTCCATGCTTTAAAAAAATAAATAAAAATAAAAAGAGCATTCCTAGACCTCAAATGTAACTTCTCTTAGGCTTTTCTGATACCTCAGGACATGTCTTGCTAAGGGATGCACAAAATAAATCCTGAGAAAGCACAATGTTCACGGACACAGTTCAGAGCTGTGACAGCTGGATGTTGAGTGTAGGTCCTGGGAAAGGAGCTTAGCAAGGTCCCCTCTCACGGCTGGGGTGAGCGCTGCCCCTGTAATGTTTACAGCAAAACACATCCCGGGCACTGTTCACTTTTTTTTTTTTTTTTTTTTTTTTTGATGAAAGCAAAAATGCTCTTCAGATTCCTTTCATTTAGCAAAAATAGGTATTAATGCAGGAATAATGTGAATTTTGGAAAAATGAGGGCACTTGTAATCTTGAACCCATCGTTTCAGCTGCTGCTCTCCACATTCTTTCAGAACCCTCTAATTCTTTTTCTGTATCATGTTCCATGGTCTACCTCACACCCCATCAGGTTTTTTTTTTCTTTTTCATCCAGCTAAAAATTTCTAGTTTCTTTTACTAATTCTCAGATAACCTTGTTTTAGGTTCGTTTTTATTTTAACTGCCCTCCTAGGAGTGTGTTCTGCTTTAATCATTTTTTTCTCCTAAAATGTGATTCCTAATGAAATAAAATACTCCATAGATAATTCTTTTTAGTATATGGTAAAGGGGAAATATTACTTCTTTTCTTGAACATTAAATTTCCATTATGTAGCCCAAGATCAAATTAGCTTTCTTGGCAGCTGAATGACAGTCTTAACTACTTGATAAGCTTATAGTTCAAGATGCTTCTAAATATATTTCTTAGAAATTGTTTTTATTTTTTTTCCCTGTCATGCACTTTAACAGCTGGTTTTAGAACTTAAAAACGGGGCTGCATTTATCCCTAATAATTTCCCACCTATAAATTCAGCCCATTGCTCCATTCTGACTACATTAGTTCAGATTCTTGTTAGCTAACTCTCCCAGGTTTTTACCATCCACATGCTGTGAGAAGTTTACTATCAATGATGTCCTTGAAATATCTGGAGTGCTGAAAGTGATGGAGTTAGTGGTTAATGCCAGTCTTTTAAATAATACATTTTAGATATGATCACTGGCCAATTATAAATTCTCTGAGAATCTTAACACTCAGTTCAGTTATAATCAAAGGTGCCATGAAATACTAGTCAAATCCCTAAGGTCACAGAATTTCACTAATTTGCTAAATAGTAACCCTATTATTAAAATAAACAAAATACACACAAAAAATCCATATGCTGGCAGTACGTATATCATAAAGCCTCCATCTAGAAACCTAGAGAAATGCCAAATGATATGGTTCCGGGAATCCCACTTACCATTCCACTCATCTCTCTCACCTGACCTCAAGGGAGGAAAGGTAAAGACATTCCCTTTATTCTGTACCAATACTGGTGAACTCAAAGAGAGACTCTGTGAATTTTCAAAAAATGACACATCCTTTGCCTTCAAAATTATATTTTTATTGTGACCTATGAGGAAGGACACTGGAGCATGGTCCATATTCTGGTCAAGTAACAGATTCAAAGTACTCCGGCTTTGGTATGTTCTTCTAAATTCCTGAGATATCCCTTCTGGATATCCCTTCCCTAAGAGGCTCATGGATTAGGAAGTCATCAAGAAATTTTTTTTATTTTACACTTGGAGGTAGTCACTCATTTTACAAACACATATGGAGTGCTCAGTGTGTGTGTGTGTGTGTAGGTATAATAATGTATATATGTATAATAACTATATAGTAAATATATATAATATATATATTTTTATATTTAATTTGTGATAGGTATAAGGGATTTACATTACTTTAAAAACATAATACTTGGGTGCCTGGGTGACTCAGTTCGTTGGGCAACTGCCTTCTGCCTTCTGCCCGGAGCCTCGGGATCGAGTCCCGTATTGGGTTCCCACCTGCATGGGGAGTCTCTTTCTCCCTCTGACCTTCTCCCCTCTCATGCTCTCTCTCACTCTCTCTCTTTCAAATAAATAAATAAAATCTTTAAAGAAAATATAATACTTTTGTGGAGCTGATAATCTAACTAGGAAGACAAACACACTAACAAGTATTAAGAAGACACTCTTGTAAATACTGTACCCAAAGCATGCATAAAGGACTAAGCAAACATAGCAGAATTTGTAGCATCAAACTAGAATATCAGCATAACATCACATAAAAATGAATGTACCTTTGGCAAGGACTAGGGAAAGGAGATAACCACAGCTTAAGAACAACATTTCAGGCCAAAAAGGCACACACAAAAAATACCTAATCTTCTACTAACCTAGGCTATTGGTCCACTGTCAATTCTCCCCTAGATCTTTCCAGCAGATTAATTATCTCCCAGCTTTTGTCCTTGTCTCCCAAAGTCTATTCCAAATATGGTAGACAAAGAGATCCTTATAAAATCTAAGTCAGGTCATGTTACTAATGTGCTTAAACTCTTCCAATGACTCCTATAATAAAATCAAAGAATAAATATGCCAGAATAATATTCTAAAATAAAATCAGATAGTAATGATTTAAAAAAATGATATAAAACCAAAGTCCAGAAAATGGTCTCTCAGATGCTCTAAAATCTCCAGTCCCTCTCTTTTACTATTATCCTGACCATATTTTTTTGGACAGCTCTAGAGATATTGGCTGCCTTGTTTTTCAAACAATCCAAGCAGCCTTCCACTTCAGGACCCAGGCATTGTGGCTTCCTCTACCTGGCACGCTCTTCCTACACAGACAACCATATGTCTCCCTGTGGTCCTGGTTTCATTTTCTACAGCACTTATTACCCTGGGTCACTCCATATATTTACTGATTTGTGCACTATCCATTTCCTCCCACAAGAATATAAACTCCACGATGGCATGGATTTTGTTTGTTTTGTTCTACACTATATTCCCAAGTATTTTCACAAACTTGAAGTACTGAAAGCAGACTCAGAGGAGGGAAGTGTGCATGGGTGTCATTTTATGAAGAATCTAGTATTATGTGTCAGAAAGGATGGACTTCATCTTTTTGACAATAAGAAACTGTTGAATGTTGTGGAATCTTTTGGAAAACAGAAGCAAAATCTTTGAACTTTCTATACCCTCAGGGCCATTTTCAGGTGAAGCTTCACCCCAGTATTATTCCCAGGTACACAAGCCCTGAATAGTAAACTCTGCCACAACTAACGGGGTTTATGAAGATTTTAATGTTCTATAATAATTTCCAACATAACCTGATGAAACTTACCAGCTCCTTTTATTGACTACTAAGAAACCACTGAAGCATATGGAATGGAAATCATTGCTATTTACATATTTGAATCAAGAATGAGAAATTAAAAGAGTTGTAAGTTAACATAATTTTAAGATGAAGTAAGCCTATTTTTTGTCACTGCTGACCAAAAGGAAATAGAAATTTACATATTAGAAGGATAACAGACCTGCTATACAGTAAACTTTTGTTGTCAAAACAGACATTTTCAAGGTAAACAGGAATAAACACATAATTTTAGTTACAGTGGTGACTTTGTTTTATATGATATATAAAATATATGAAACCGAAAGTCTGCAAACAAGGGCTTTGTGTGGGTTTCTTGAAGCAACAAAAAATGTGTCAAGTAGATGATGAATACATAGCAGTTATAACCCAGCAGGTAACCAAAATTCAAGGTGAGATTCTAGGCAGAGATAAGACATTTGTCCTCTCTATGAACTGAGAGCTATGAGTTACAAGAATTATGGAAACATGAACTTGCTTTCAGAAAATATCAAAATTATAAGAAATACTACTACAGTGTGTTGGTAAACTTCCTCAGTTTTTTGGTTCATTATTTTCAAGGTCAATATTGAGTGGCCTCTGACCTTGACTCATTAATTGCTTACTCTTATAGTACATATTCAATCAGACAGTTACATTGCTTAGCTTCTAAAGGAAAAGGTAAATGAGAGCTGTATTTATGAAAAGCTACACTGTAACTTGCATAATTATCTTTCCTACTTTCAGCCAATCACAAGCTGCAATACATATTATCCTCACATTTCCTTCTAGTCCTGTCAAAATAGCAATCCAATTCTATTACTATGTATTTAGAGATATGGATGCTATAAAAGAAAAAAATGATTTAAAAGGAAAAGAAATCCAATGGAATATCATATAAAGAGCATTATATTAAGAAAAAGTATTACAAATTTTCTTTTGACAAATAAAAATAATGACTTTTCAAATACAGACATTTTCTCATTTATCTGTGGGAGTTTGGACATAGTAAAGAAGTTAGAGACTACCTTGTGTTGTTTTTTGAGTAGCTCTAAAGGCTAGGTATTATTATTATTATCATTATTATTATTTTAAACAGAGTGAAAACAGTAATTGGATTTACTTAGTGGCTTGCTCAAGATTACAGCCTGGATTCATTGAAATATGAACCCAGGACTGTCTGATTTTAATACTTTTGAACTCCCTAATAATGTAGGGAACATTACACAGTGTGTGCTTTTTCTGAAGAATGAGTTAATAATTTTCATTAGGTTCTTACTGATATAAATCATATAAAAGATACATTATTACTGGATTACCTTGGAATTACAGAGTTAATGCAGTGCAGGTGGAGCTGAGTCAAGCTAGCTTAATCTCACTGGTCTCAGGATGCTTCCAGCAACGCAGACTTGGTGAAATCAGCTTGGACGCTCCCCTTCTAAGTACAAAGTTTGTATCTGCTCTGGTAAAGACAGAATTAGTTCTGATTGGTTGAGTGATTTAATGTTTCAGATGTCTTTTCTGATGGTCGTTGTCTTCACCATGTTCACTGAAAAACATTGAAAAATTATTATTTTTTCAAATGATAAACAATACAAATACCATTCCATACTACAAATATAATTTACAATTGGCCCCGTGTTGCAGCCTGTCATCACTAGGCAGACAAATTTTCTTTGGGTCTCATCAAGGGTCTCACAGCTGTGGGATTACTTGTTGCTTCAGTGTCAATTTAAAAGGCCATGAGGTAAGCACAATTTCCTATTTCCATCCCAACTGATACTGCTTAAAAGAACGTGAGTACTTTCTAATACTCAACATCATTTCTTGGAATACTAAGAGTACATCTTAATAATGTAATGAAATTAAAAAAAAAAAAGAAGAAGAAGAAATAATAAATAAATAAATAAATAAAATATAAATATTCCAACAAAAATACCCTAATCTTTATTTTACTTTATTTTATTTTAGATCTTGTTTTGTTTATTTGACAGAGAGAGGCACAGTAAGAGAGGGAACACAAGCAGGGAGAGTGGGAGAGGGAGAAGCAGGCTTCCTGCCGAGCAGGGAGCCTAATGCAGGGCTCCATACCAGGGTCCTGGGATCATGACCTGAGCTGAAGGCAGACATTTAACAAATAAGCCACCCAGGCATGCCCAACATACCCTAATCTTTAAAGAAGATTGTAAAATTGCATGAGAGGTTGGGGGATGGGTGAAATAGATAAACGGGATCAAGATCACACTTACCATGATGAGCACTGAATGACGTATAGAATTGTTGAATCATTACTTTGTGCACCTGAAACTAATATAACATTGCATGTTAATTATACCTCAATAGAAAAATAACAAAAATAGTATCACATAGTTGGAATTTTACTCATTTTCTCTGTTTTTGTTTGTTTGTTTGTTTGTTCTATTTGTTAGGGCTGTATGAGTCTTCAAGATACTTTGGATATTAACCCCTTTATAGATGAATGATTTGCAAATATTTTCTTTCACTCAGTAGGTTGTCTTTCTTTTCTTTTCTTTTTCTTTCTTTTTTTTTTTTTTTTTGATGGTTTCCTTTGCTGTGCATAAGTTATTTATTTATTTTTTAAGTTTTTATTTGAATTCCAGTCAGTTGGGGTATCTGAGTGGCTCTGTCGGTTAAGCGTCTGCCTTCGGCTCAGGTCATGATCCCAGGGTCCTGGGATCAAGCCCCACATCGGGCTCCTTGCCCAGCAAGGGAGCCTGCTTCTCCCTCTCGCTCTGCCTCTGCTTGTGTGTTCCCTCTCTCTCTCACTCAATCTCTCAAATAAGTAAATAAAATCTTTTTTAAGAAGTAAATTCCATTTAATTAACTTACAGTGCAATATTAATTTCAGGTGTAGAATATAGTGATTCATCACTTCCATATGACAGCCAGTGTTCATCACAGCAAGTGCCCTCCTTAATCCCCATCACCTATACACATTCCCCCCACCCATCTCCCTCTGGTAGTCATCAGTTTGTTCTCTATAGTTAAGAGTCCCTTTCTTGGTTTACCTTCCTCTCTCTTTTTAGTTTCATTTGCTCATTTGTTTTGTTTCTTAAATTCTACATATGAATGAAATCACATGGTATTTGTCTTTCTCTGACGGACTTATTTCATGTCCTGTAATACTCTCTAGTTCCATTCATGTCACTGCAATTAGCATGAGTTCATTCTTCTTATGGCTGATGGCTGAGTAATACTCGTGTGTGTATGACATCTTTTTCATCCATATATATACTCATATATATTCTCTCAACTTCTTTATCTGTTTGTCAGTCAATGGACACTTGGGCTGTTTCCATAATTGGGCTCTTGTAGATAATGCTGCTATAAACATAGGGGTAAGTGTATCCCTCTGAATTAGTATTTTTGTTTTCTTTGGGTAAATATCTAGTAGTATAATTGCTGGATCATAGGGTAGTTCTATTTTTACATTTCGAGGAGCCTCCATACTGTTTTCGAGAGTAGCTGCACCAGTTTGCATGCCCACCAACAGTGCAAGAGAGTTTCCCTTTCTCCATATCCTCGCCAACACCTGTTGTTTCTTGTGTTACTGATTTTAGCCATTCTGACAAATGTGAGGTGATGTCTCATTATAGTTTGATTTGTATTTTTCCTGATAATCAGAGATGTCGAGCATCTTTTCATGTGTCTTCTTTGGAAAAACTGTCTATTCATGCCTTCTGTGCAGAAACTTTTTAAACGTGATGTAATCCCACTTGATTATTTTTTCTGTTTTCTTGTGCTTTTGTTATCAAATCCAAAAAAAAAAAAAAAAGTCATTCCCAAGACCAATATCAAGGAAATGTTCCCCTATATTTTCTTTCTTGGTGTTTTAGATTTTCAGGTCTTACATTCAGATCTTTAATCCATTTTGAGTTTATTTTTTTGTATATGGTGTAAGATAGGGTCCATTTTCATTCTTTATGGATGGCTGTCCAGTTTCCCAAAATCATTTGTTAAAGACTGTATCCTTTCCCCATTATATATTCTTAGCTCCTTTGTCAAAAATTAAGACCATAATGAGCAGGTTTATTTTCAGGTTCTCTATTCTGATCTATCCATCTATGGTTTGGCTTTTATGTTTTGATTATAATAGCCTAGTTATATGGTTATAATTCAGGAATTGCAATGTCTCCAGTTTTGTTTTTCTTTCTCAAGATTGTTTTAGCTATTTGGGGTCTTTTGTTGTTCCATAAAATTTTAGGATTATTTGTTCTATTTCTGTGAAAAATGCTTTTGGAATTTTGATAGAGATTGCACTGAATCTGAAGGTAGCCTTACGTAGAGTAGCCATTTTAATAATATTAATTCTTCCAATCCTTGAGTACAGAATACTTTCCGTTTGTTTGCATCATCTTCCAGTTTTTCCATCAGTGTCATAGTTTTCTGTGTATAGATCTTTCATTCCCTTGGTTAATTTTTTTTCTCAAATGTTTTATTATTTCTGATGCTACAGTAAGTGGGACTGTTTGCTTATTTTTTCTCTGGTAGGCCATTAGTATATAGAAAGGGTTTCTATATACTGATTTTGTATCTTGCAACTTTACTGAATTTGTTTATTAGTTCTAACAGTTTTTGGTTGAATTGTTAGTTTCTACGTAGAATATCATGACATCTGCAACTAGAGACAATTTTACTTCTACTTTTTCAATTTGAATGCATTTTATTTATTTTTATTTTTTTTTTTTTGCATAGTTGCTCTGGCTAGGATTTATAATACTGCTTTGAATTAAAGTAGTGAGAGTGGACATTCTTGTCTTATTCTTGATCTTAGGGGAAAGGTTTTAGCTTTAAGTTTTAGTGTGGGTTTATCATATATGGTTTTTATTATGTTGAAGTGTGTATTTTTTTCTTTTTTTAATTTTTAAAGACTGTTTATTTATTTAGAAAGAAAGAGAGAGAAAGAAAGAAAGAGTGTAAGCAAGGGGGAGGCACAGAGGGAGCAGGAAAGAGAGACTCTCAAGCATAGTTCCTACTGAGAGGGTAGCCCAAAGTAGAGCTCCATCTCAAGACCCTGAGATCCTGACCTGAGCCAAAATAAAGTCTGACATTTAACCAACTGAGCCAGCCAGGCACTCCAAGATATGTTTTTTCCTAGACTCAATTTATTTAGAGTTTTTATCATAAAACAATGTTGAATTTTGCCAAATGCTTTTTTGCATCTTAATTATGTGATCATATGATTTTTATCTTTCAGTCTATTAATGCAATACAACACATTTATTGATTTATGTTTTTCAAATTCTATTTGCATCTCAGGGATGAATTCCATTTGATCATGGTATATAATCCTTTAAATGCTGTTGAAAGTTCCATTTACTAACATCTTGTTGAATATTTTTGTGTTTATATTAACTAGGAATATTGGACACTCTTTTGAGTGTCCTTATCTGGAGCTGGTATCAGAATAATTATAAGTTTGGGAGTGTTTCCTCCTCTTTGATTTTTTAGAAGAGTTTGAGAAGTATTGACATTAATTTTTAAATGGTTGATAGAATTAACCAGGAAAACTAACTGTTTCTGGACTTTTCATTTGGGAAGGTTTTAATTACTGATTCAATATCCTTACTTGTAATGGTCTGTTCAGATTTTCTATTTCTTCATGATTCAGTCTTGGTAAATTGTATGTTTCTAGACCTCCATTTCTTCTAGGTTGTACAATTTAATTGGCATAAATTATTCATATTATTCTATTATGATCCTTTGCATTTCTGTGGTATCTGCTGTGATGTCTCTCTTTTCATTTCTAATTGTATTTATCTGTGTCCTCTCTCTCTCTTTTTTTTTTTTTTTTTTTGGTCAGTATAGGTAAAATTTTATGCTTTTGTCTTTTCAGAACAATCCAGATCTTCGTTTCATTGATCTTTTCTCTTGTCCTTTTAGTCCTTGTTTCATTTATTTCTACTCCGATCTTTATTATATCTTTCCTTTTTACTGACTTTGGGCTTATTTTGCTCTTCCTTTGTGCTTATTTTGCTCCCTTACAGTGTAAAGTTAGGTTTATTTGAGATCTTTCTTTTCCTTAATGTAAGTATTTATTGCTATAAACTTCCCTTTTCTAACTGCTGTTGCTGCATACCTTAAGTTTTGGTATGTTGTGTTCCCATTTTCATTTTTCTCAAGATATGTTTTCTTTTTTAAAGATTTCATTTATTAGAGAAATAGAGAGAGAGATTGAGTTGGGAGAGTAGCTAGGGGAGAGGGAGAAGCAGAGTCTCCAGTGAGTCCAGAGTTGAGCCAACAAGAGGCTCAATCCCAAGACCCTGAGACCATGACTTGAGTCAAAACCAAGAGTTAGATGCTCAATCAACTAAGCCTCTGAGGCATCCCTTCTCAAGTTATTTTTTTTTACTTCTCTTTTGATTTCTTCTTTGACCCATTGGCTGGTCAGTAACATGTCGGTTAGTCTCCACATATCTGCAAATTTTCTAGTTTTCTTTTTGTTATTGATTTCTAGTTTCATACTATTGTGGTTGGAAAAGATACTGGATATGACTCCAATTTTAAGTTTATTAAGATTTATTTGTGGCTAACATATGATCTGTCTAGAGAATGTTTCATGTGTGCCTGAGAAGAATGCATATTCTGCTGCTATTGAATGGAATATTCTCTAAATATCAGTTAGGTTCATGTGATCTAACACATAGTTTAATTCCAATATGGCCTTATTGATTTTCTGTCTGGGTAATGCATCCATTGTTGAAAATGGGATATTGAAGCATCCTACTATTATTATATTGCTATTTCTCCCTTCAGATCTGTAATTTTTGTCTTATATATTTAGATGTTCTATGTTGAGTACATAAATACTATCTAATGTTACATCTTCTTGATAAATTGGCTCTTGTGTAGTATACTTTGTAGTTTTTAAAAAATAATGTATGCATGTAACTATGACCTACTTCTTTCTCAAAACATTAAATACCTGTCATACATTGATCAATTAAGAATATGGATACAATTTATTGATCATCTTTTGTATGCTGGGCACCATCTTAGGCAGTTACATATTATTCTCACAATAAACTTAGAGAGTGGTTTCTATTATCTTTATATTTTAGAAGCAGTTAAACAATTTACTTAAAGTCACCCATCTAGTAAGTAGCAGGCATAAGATTTCTACCTAGATTTAATTCATTCAAAAATTATTTGCTTTCAACCATAAACATGCTTACAATCTTTGATAAAATGCTGTCATCACATTTGGAAATTCTGATTTTAGAATTGTTATTGTGCGAGGAATCTCCTCATCTGGTGAAACTCTCAATAATGGGTTTAGGAAAGACAAACAACCTAGGGAAACAACATACCTGATAGCTGTCTTGTTTAAAGACTGGGCCAAAATCTCCGGCCCTGGGTTCAAAAACATGCTATTGATAGTTTTATTTGGCTTGAAATCTAATTGAAAAATGTCCTACATCCTTGAAAGAAATTAGACCTGTGAGTTTATCTCACTGAGAAAAATCCTTCAAAGTATGCAACAGAATGAATATGCCAGAATTTCTTTGTTGGCATAGTTAACATGGTAAACACACACTAGTCAAATAATATTAAAGGCAAAAATGTCATAGTGCAAAACTTTTCAAACAGTAGGTTAATTTAATGTAAATTCCAACTTGAAAGTATTATTCTACAGATAATTAACTTAGTATTTGCTTGTCTTTTGATAGATTGTTCCAATAACAAGACATGTTTTTATTATTTCAGTTCTAAACACTGATGGATAAAACACATAGAAAATTGATTCTATTTTCAGAGGAAAGAAACATACTACAAAGATAAGATTTCTTCCTAGTATGTAGGGTTATGCAATGCCTTCATTTTTCTAATAATGTCTCAGATTTTATTTGTATCAGGATTATTCCTTTTTTTATTATTTTTTTATTTTTTATAAACATATATTTTTATCCCCAGGGGTACAGGTCTGTGAATCACCAGGTTTACACACTTCACAGCACTCACCAAAGCACATACCCTCCCCAATGGAGAAGGGGGTGGGATTATTCCTTTTTATTTGTGTTTGCTTTTTTTTAAAAGTCTCATTATCAGAAATTTAAGCTACTTGAGAGTAGGCAGTTTAATCTGTTTCTTCTAAGTTCTATTCAAAATAATAAACATCTACAGAAAAGTTACAATATTATTAGTTGGAAGTATTATTTGGATGTACATTATTAAAATAATGTTACTTAGGAGTCAAATCTTTAATGTCAGATATGGAAAAGCAACTCAATTACATAAAGTACTCTAACCTGACACCAACAACTAAGTATGATCACAGTTTAGTTGAGAAATCACAAAGTATTTGCAAGTTTGGGTCTAGACATGTGGGTGGGCAACCTGAACTTCTCAAATTCATCCAGTACTGTAATTAACCATATGCCTAAGGCAAGGGATGCAGAGTAGTTAAAGTAAAAGCACAAGAAATATAAATGCAACTTTCTACCTTTCTGTCAGCTTAAGCTAATAATTATTAATTATAATATTTCAAAAATATTTTTCAGAAGCACTTACTTTCAAGACTAGAATTCTACCACTTAAATATTTTTTCTTCTCATAAATTTGTTATCATGCATTTATTAAATCAATATTAAAGATTTATTTTTAATACCTATAGACACTTAGATATGTTCAAAACAAGTTGAATGGGAAAGGGAACTATGAACATATTTCATTTGCAAACTGTGAAATATGCTTGGATCACTTTCCTGGAAAAGATCCACAATTGAAATTATACTCCAGGAATGTTCTGGTGAACCAAACAGCTTGATATGAATGATAGTCTAAAGTTATTTTGTTGATGAAATAAATCTTTGTTTTGAGGGAATAAATATGTATGTTGCAGAATATTCCACAGTGTCCAAGTAAATGGTCAGCAAACCTTTTTGTGAATATTTAATTAAATTTATCTAGTTAATAATAGTTCTTTGAAAAACCTAAAGCTGAAAGTTAAGAAAAGCCATGCACCTGGGCATCTGATTGACACCACTTTTATTTAATATAATAATACCAGTTGAGTTCCATTGAGAAGTTCATAATGGCCTTTATTTACATTTAATTAGCACTTCTCTGGATTAATTCCTCATTTTATAAACCTAATACAACCTTAATACTGGAAGATGTGAATCGAATATGATAACAACATGTACCTGGTTGTTTTAATTAATCTGTCTAAACTGAACATGCCACTTCAAATTCATAAAGATCAAGCTTTATGCTACCCTTAGACTTCTCATCATATTAATTGGCTGCTCTGCTAGAAAATGATCTTTATATTATCCTGACTCTGTGGCAAGTAGTACAATTCCAGTTGGTTATGATAAGCATGGAGAGTAGACATATAATCTTTATTTGAGATAGTTATTTATTTTGGCTAGAAGGAAATAAAAGTATTAACATTGGTTAATTCTAAGTGATTAAAGTGTAGATGATTAAAAATAATTTTTTATGATTTCCCACATTTTGTATAATGAACATTTAGTAATTTTGTAAAAAAATGTAATTATATTGCATATAAAAATAAAAAATAAATAATTATATAGTTTAAGTCAGTCTAGGAAGTCCAAGGAAACATTCATCATACATATTTATGCTCATATTCTACTTGATTTCAGCATTAATGAAGCAGAAGGTGAGAAGCAGGTCAAGATGAGAACATTGAAACTTAGTGGTTTGTATGGTTTTTATAAAAAACAATAAGAATGACAAAGCTGTAAATGAATGAATGATGTCTTACAGTTCTTCCTTTTGAAAAGTTAGTGCGAACCACAAATACAGAGTGGTGGTAGCTTGTAAAAATGTCTCTCTCTCTTTTTTTTTTTTTTTAACTGAATTTGTTTCTTCATTTAACTGTTCTCATTGGATTGGACACAGGATGATAGATTGACCATCAGATTCTAAGATTAGAGTCTGTTGCCACTAACTAAATAAATGATTACAGATGATATCAGAGGCACATTCCACTAATCTGTGACCATCAATTCACCATATTCAGATTAAGAAGTAAAAGAAACAATCTAGTTAGAGAGACAAAGCATTTAAAATGTAAAAAATATATCAACAAGTAGAAAATAGTAACCAAAGGATGTTACACATTTAGGAATCCTAAAAATAAGAGCTTCCAGTGTCTTATCCTAGTTGATTCTGTAAATTAGAACTGATGCCAAAACCAACCAGAATTAATGCTGAAAGAGCTTAACATGTAACATAAACAGTTTCTCATGAAAACATTCTCTCTGATCCAAGAACTTAAAGAACATAATGTCAAATCACAGAAGGTATTGTTGCCCTGTTGTATTTGATAATGGGATTTTTAAAATTTTTTGTTACTGCTGGAAAAAGCAGAGTTGCATTTAAATTTCAAAGTTTATTTTTAAGTGAGGTTTTTACTTTATATCTGTAAGAATACTATGTTTTAGGTTTTTATCATCTTGTTTTCTTGACTGCCCCAGTGATCTCTTACAGCATGCTTTTCCCTAATCTTTAACTGTCATTTTTAATTATATACTATTATTAAAGTAAACTTTTATATGTGGGGGCTACAGACAGGGATCTAGGGACAGATTGTTTTCTGGAGAAATAGGGAGGAAATCTATGATTAAATAAATATAAGACCCAACTGGGACAAAACTAATAAATCTTTATAAAACATGATTAACTAGCATTCCTTTTACTTCAGTGTTTGATAACAATATTTTTCTCACTTTGTCATGTATAATAAAGGTTGTGTACCCACATTAACTGAATGTTCTATGTCCAGTAGGATTAGATGGGAGATGGCAACACTGTAACCAGGCTGAGAAACAGGAGACTTGGATTCTAGTTCTGGTTCTATCTCTGCTTAGTTCTGTGACTTTGGACAAAGAATGACTTTTTGAACCATTACTTTTTTCATCTGTAAAGATTTACATCATCTGTCTGTTTGGGCCTCTCCTTGAATCCTTATATATAAGACTTCAAGGTGTTATAAATGAGTGACCCCACGTAAAGGTAAACCTAAACCAAATTGCTTACCAGTTGGAAGAGTACATGATGTCATCTGTTGATTCACTTTTCATCACTCCTTATTTTGTTGACTGTCATTAGCTGGTATTGATAATGTCTTCTTTTACTTGAGTTTAATATTATGCTCTGTGTGTTTACAACCTACATTGAGCACACACTGCGCAAATAGCAGAAGAGAATCTATGAAGACACTAGAAATGAATCTAATTTGATGTGTTGTCATATTTGAAAAGAAAGATAAACCACAGAGAGTGTGAATTATCCCACGTGCTTATCACACCTCCCTTCATGCCAAAAAATTACAGCTAACAAGCAATCTGTGCGTTAATACTACAAATTTACTATTTTCCAGCTAAAATTCCCTTTGTGATACAAGCATTTCAATATTAGCCTGGAATTTTGATATTTTCCCAAAGAGGATAGAAATTGTGTGCAATACTCAATAGTGTATTGGCCCTTTACCGTCAGAAGTAGTTAGGTACCATATTTGAGGGAAAGGGAAGTAGCGTAGCATTATAGTTAAGAACAAGAATTTGTCTATGAAACTTAACAATGATGTGAATTTAACAAGTGACTTTCATTTTATCTGTTTTTGTTATGTTATCTAAAAAGCAGAGATAATATATACTCACTACATGGAGCTGCCAGAGTTATTAAGTGAGATTAAATAAAAATATATATGTAAAGCGCAGTCATGATGGCTCTTACAGGTTTTTATGTAATTGAGAATAGTCAAGAAAAGCATTGCAATGTTTGGGAATAAAATGGAATATTCCCAGGTGTTTATTTTTTGTTTGTTATTAAAGCTTTACTGAGATATAATTAAGGTTCCTTAAAACTCATCTGTTCAAGTGTACAACTCAGTGTTCCTAAAATATCGATAGATTTTTGCAGTTGTCACCACTACATAATTGTAGAATATTTCTTCATCCCCCTACCCCAAATAACCTCCGTAGCTTAATTTATTTTCTGTCTCCATGTATTTAGCTATGTTGGATATTTCAAGTCAAGATAATAATAGTATGTCGTGTTTTGTGACTGGCGTTTTTCTTAAAATAATATTTTCAAGTTTCATCCATGTTAGAGCTTGTGTCTACTTCATTTCTTCTTATTGATGAATAATATTTCATTGTATGAATATATCACAATTTATTTATCCATTCATCAGTCGATGAACATTTCAGATGTTTTTACTTGTTTGGCAATTATGTATAATGCTGCTGAGAATATTTATGTGCAAGATTTTGAATGGTTCTGTATTTTCATTTTTTTTGTGTATATGCACATGAGAGGGATTCCTGGGGACCATATGGTAATTTTGTTTAATATTTTGAAGAACTGTTAGAATGTTTTCTAAAGTGACTGTAAAATTTTACAATCTCATTAGGAATATATGAGTGTTCTGATTTCTCCAAATCCTAGCCAACATTTTGTTTTTTCCTGTGGTTCCTAGTCATCCTAGTGGGTGTGAAGTTTTATCTCTTTGTAATTTTTATTTACACCTTCTATCTTTTTCTCTTGGCTATTCACCTTAAAATTTTGCCGATTTTGTTGATTTTTGCAACCAGTAAGTTTTAGTTTCTTTGCTTTTATTTATTGTGGGTTTTTTTTTTTTTTTTGTATATCTGTTCTCTGTTTCACTAATTCCTGATTTGACCTTTATTAGTTCCTTCATTCCACTTACTTTAGGTTTAGTTTGTTCTTCCTTTCCTAATTTCTTAAGATGGGAGATTAGGTTATTAATGTGAGATCTTTTTTTAAAGTATTACATGAATCAATTATTATAGCATCCATTTAGGCATGGAAATTGAATGAAGAATTCTTTAAGTTTTTATTTAAATTCCAGTTAGTTAATGTACAGTGTAATATTAGTTCCAGGTGTAGAACTCAGTGATTCATCACTTCCATACAAACCCAGTGCTCATCAAAAGTGCCCTCCTTAATCACCATCACCTATCTATTTAATCCATCCCCTTGCCCATCTTTCTTCTTTTTTAATAAAAGTGTTTATAGCTATAAATTGCAATGTTGGGCCCTGATTAAGCTGTATCCCATGAATTTTGTATGTTCTTTCTTCATTTTTACTCATCTCAGAGCATTTTCTAATGTCTCTTGTAATTTATTCTTTGATCTACTGGTTATTTAGAAGTGCATTACTAAACTTCACATATTTGTAAATTTCTTGTTTCCTCTTGTATTTGTTCCTAATTTCATTCTCTTGTTGTCAGAGAACATACTTTGTATGAATTCAATACTTCTAAATTTACTTAAGTTTGTTTAATGGCCTAGCATATGATCTATCCTAGAGAATCTTTCATATGTGCTTGAGACAAATGTATATTCTATTATTGTTGGGTAGAGTGATCTGGAGATGTCTATTAAGCCTAGTTGGTTCATGGTGCTGGTGAAGTCTTATATATATCTTTGTTTATCTTCTTTCTTCTTTTTCTATCCATTATTGAAAGTGGGATATTGAGGTCTTCAACTATTATATTTGAATTGTCTTCTTCTCCCTTCAATTATGTCAGTTATTGCCTTATGTATTTCAGGGCTCTGTCTTATGCATTTCTTCTGCAGTGTACAGCCTATAATGTTGCTCCTCAGAGGGTGCAGTCTTGGGCATGTAGTCATGATGTCCCCTACCTCCACCCCCAAAGATAATAGTGGTTTTATCTGAGCTATTCAATTGTGTCTTCCCTGAACTCCCTCATCTCCCTATAAGTTTCTGGCTTGTCTCTCTTGGTATCACACCCAGATATTAGCCCTGAGTAACTTTTAGCTGATTATGCTCTGATTTTTAACAACCTGGAGCATAAATTGTTCCACAGTGTGATCCTTTGTAGGAGTAGTCTTAAATTCCAGTCTTTGAAACCTGCTTAGACCCCAGAAGAGTTGTTAACTAAAATTTCCATTGTTTGGAAGTACCTTTAGGCTGAACTTCTCATACTTTTTTCCCCCAAATAAAGTCCTACCCCTAAGGGTACCCCACATTTTTCTTCTCCTTCTCCTTCTTCTTCTTCACTGTGCCTGCCTTAAGTAAGATTTTTATCAACACTGAGCTGGATGGGGGAAGGGACCTGGCCATTTGTTAGTTTCCATAGACTCTCACTATTCTTACCACGATTTAGTAGTTATTCATGAATAAATATTTCTCAATTGCTTAAGATAATTTCCAGAGATTTGATTTTTTTGTTTGTTTGTTTTCCTAGTTTTACCTGTTTTAGTTGTTTTTCTGGGTAGAGGGTTTGCAAAGTTTCTCATGTTACCATTCTGGAGTGCTTTTCCTCTCCAGGATGTTTTTAATTGGTTCACCCTTGTTGTCTGTATTATCAGTAGCGATATATGGAAAGGGCTCTTGGTGGTATAATTTTTGTCTTCCACACATATTTTCTGGCTACATCAGTATGTGACATTGCTCCAGTCAGCAGTCCAATGACCCCAAACCCAAGGGAAACCCTGGAGCTGTGAATATAGATGAAAGTGGACCTTGGGAATCTGCTTGCTCAGTACTTCCTCAGCAGATGGCTCTCACTTACATTCTGTTTTATATTTTGTGGGAGGAGTAAGAGTAAGAAGAGTATTTTACTGAGGTTTTAGTTTGGTTTATGACCTAAACAGCCTGTGTAGAATCTTAGAGGATCAGGGCAAGCACCTCAAATATATGCTGCCCCCGAGTCATCTGCATTAACACAATGAGTGTGGACTTGAAGTCCTGCAGCCCCTAAAGCAACTTAATGAGATCAGACTTGATGTCTTATATGTTGGTTAATTTTTCTGTGATTTTATCTAAACTCCTATCTTTATGTGTTCTGCTCTATGTTTTCATAGCTTGAAACCTGGAGTTTGTTTTTTTGTTTGTTTGTTTTTTGTTTTTTGTTTTTTGTTTTTTGTTTTTCCCCAGACACCATTAATAGTTTTTGTTGAGGTTCTGCCAATGAAAGGCATGGGTGGGATACTGGAAGAAGATAATGGAAGAGAGGAATGACCTCTTTCTTTGCTCCTGTTTCCAGGGGGCATCAACAGCAATGCTGGAGAAGAATCAGGAAGAATGACTGCACATACAGTAGCAAAGACCTTGGTGGGCAGCACCCAGTTCTCTGTCTCTAAGGACAAGAGCCTCACAGAGATCTCGGGTTCTGGGAAAGTTCGGTTTCTGTTTTGCTCCTCCAGCTCTGGTTCCCATAGTCACTCTTCTGGTAAGCTTACTTTTCCTACTTTTGCTCTTCTAGTCCTCACAACATCCTCATAACCAATTCTGAATTAAATTCTCTTAGTCTGAAATACTAAAGATGGTTTCTCCTTTCTGACTAGACTCTAACTCATATATAATATTTATTTAATTCTTTCCCTCTAGAGTAGGAATGTGAGAGGGAAATAGGGAGTCAATTCCTTGCAAATGAGTTAGAGTTAGTACGATACATTAATAATAACTGACATAACAATAACATCTGTTGAGTATCTACAACCCATTGCAAGGTGTAATGTTGTATTCACAACAAAAAATGAAGAAAAGCTAAAATTAAAATGGTTTTAGAATAAAACTCAGGGACAGTTATCTTTCAATCTGTGATTAGGCAAAGATTTTGTACACAGTGCACAGAA
The DNA here is from genome assembly GCF_964662115.1 of Mustela nivalis. Lineage (NCBI taxonomy): Eukaryota > Metazoa > Chordata > Mammalia > Carnivora > Mustelidae > Mustela > Mustela nivalis. Next base: position 67,113,488 of record NC_139029.1, on the reverse strand, counting down.
GGCAATACTCCTAAAAAATAAACTTTATTAGAATGAAAAATTTCTTCTCCTCATAATGTACTAAGGAAATGAATAAGTACGCCACAGGCTGGGAGAAAGGACAAAAGACTAAAATACACATTCTGGGAGGACGATATACAACTGGTCAATAAGCACCCAGAAAGTCCTCCAAGTCATTGATCACCAGACAAATTTGAATTAAAATCACAATGAAATACCCACTAAACACACACGAGAATGGCTAAAAATAAAAGACTAACAACACCAAGCGCTGATGGGAATGTGTAACAACCAGAACGCTTACACACTGCTGTTAGGAATCTAAAACATTTTTGTAATTCTTATAAAGATGCATGAATACCTATCCCATGACCCAAAAATTCCACATCTAAATATTTACCCAAGAGAAAGAGAAACTACCATCTTTAAAAGTCCTGGATGCAAATAGAAGCTTTATTCTTAATAGCCCCACACTGGAAGAAAATCTAAATCCTAACACCAGGAGAATGAGAAATGATTGGCGATTTATATACAAGAGATTGTTATTCGCCAATAAAAAATAATGGACTACTGCTATAAGCAACACCATGAATCAGTTTTACAGATAGTTTACTGCATGAAACCAATCAGATATTGAAGAGTAGTTACTGTGGGACTGCATTTATTTAATTTATAGAAAAAGAAAACTAGGGGTTCCCAGGGGGCTTAGTTAAGTGTCTACCTTCAGCTCAGGTCATGATCCCAGGGTCCTGGGATGGAGCCCTGCATAGGCTCCCAGCTCAGTGGGTAATTTGATTCTCCTTCCCCCTGCTCATTCTCTCTCTCTCTCTCTCTCTCAAATTAATAAATAAAATCTTAAGAAAAAGAAAAAGAAAAAAAAAACTACAGCGAAAAAATGGCAAAGTTTTTCTTTTGGCATTTAGGGAGGATTGAAGGAAAAGGAACATGAAGGAACGTTCTGGGATGACAGATATACTTTAATAGGGGTGTGACTATATGAGTTTATGCACTTATCAAAACTCTTCTTAGGGGCACCTGGTAGGCTCTCTCAGTGGAGCATGTGACTCTTGTTCCCAGGGTTGTGAGTTCAAGCCCCACATCAGATGTAGAGATTACTTAAAAATACAATCTTAAAGGAAAAGCAAAAACAAAAACCACCTCTTCTTAAAGTCCTCTTAAGGATTTGTGCATTTTACTTTATGCAAACTTTTCTAGTAAGAGAATTTAAAAAAAAATAATGGGTATAAAAGAATCAGAAATCAACTCCTTCACTTTTATCTAACTACTGCAGAAGGAAGAATATTATTTATTTGGTAGTTGACTGTGAACTAGAAACAAATACAAAATGTAGTGTCCTTGAAAATTACATAATTTCAAGCAAGAATAACTATTAGTGTAATGTAGATTCAGTATTTGGCAGGGAGGGGAAGACTATGTAAATTCACAGCAATGTATGGGCAAAAAGTTGGAGAGAAGCAAGTTTGCAAACATGCAAGCCTGACCTGAAAAAACCTGTTATTCTAGAAAGAGACACAGGAAGACATCAATCTGAAAATTATTTGTATTAAGTTAAGGAGAAAGAATAGAAGCAGATGAGATATAATTAACATGAAAGAAGCCAGACTATAAGACAGACAAGAAGATAGAAAAAAGAAATAAACTGAAACATAACTAACATACCTTAGGTTTGTGTGTTTGTTTGTTTTGTTCATTTGTTCATTTTAGATTTACTCTCTCTAGTGTACCAAACGTTAGGGCAATCTGTTAACATCTTTGGAAATTCTTCAATTTGGTTCCAAATCTACTGATACGAAGTCTATTTCCTGTCAGACTATTTCAGCTAGTTCAAATTGTTCGTATACGTCTCTCATTTTATTTACTTAAAAAAGTAATAGAAATAAAGAAAAGAGCAGTTACATAGATAAAAGCTTGACCTGCTGTGTAGAGAGAGAATATGTAACATTTGGGCTTTCTGACACATAGAAAAAAATCCCATTCGGATACCGTTTTATAAGCTCTTGACTAAACTGATAAAGCCCCAAACACAGTCAGTTCACTGGTTCTGCTGTGTCTAGTACAGCACCAAGCTGAGATTGTGAGCGGGGCAGGAACCTACAGCTGTATAACTTCAAACAAATGACTCAGCCTCTTCAAATTTCAAGGTCCTCATCTGCTAAAGTCAAATAGTGCTTATCTCAGAGGGTTAATAGGAGGAAGTGAGAAAATAAATGAAATTGCTCAACAGCTGACATTAACATTAAGCATCACTCTTTTCAAAGATATCACTATTAAGGTGCTCTACACAGTTCAGATGTCTGCTTATATTATAAGTAAAATTTATCTGAATCAGAGTTCAGCAATCACCAGGATCTATTTGGAGAAAAAAGCAGGACAATACAAGGACGAACTATGTCCAGATTCTCTTCATCTATTTATTACCAGCCTCCCGGTAGTGCAGGATTTTTAAGCCTCAAGAGTATTTCCCTAATAGATAGATAAACTTCTAGCACTAGGTAGACTGGTGGAAGGTTCTATTTAATTCTCCATTTGGGCTCTTTCTTCCCCCTTTCTCTTTTGTCCCAGGTAACGGATTTTCCTGATCCTCAACTATTGTTGCTGCTAAGGCTTGTAGTCTCCGGCTCTTAAGTTTGTCTGTCTGATTATGATTCATTCACTCATTTAGCAAATACTTCCTAATTTCTCACCTTATGCAAGCTGCCACGCTAAGCACCAATCAAATGAGCACTGGCTGAAAACAATACACAAAAGTCTCTCTCACCAAAAAAAAAAAAAAAAAAAAGATAAGTTAAGAAACTTTAAATCACTAATTAAACACGTAGTCACTTCACAAATACAATTACTGACAAGGAGGAAAAGGACAGAGTTGCAAAATATTATTCTGGCAAAGATTAGGGATTTGGGTAGGTAAGAATTCCCTGAGGAAGTAACATTAAACTGAGATCGAAGGTGCGTAGATATCTGTGAGTGCTGCATAAACAAAAAGGCGTCTGTACAAGGTACAAGGTGCTTGAAGTTTCTCAGAGCCCATGCAGCCGGGGCTCAGAGAGAGAAGGACCGCAATGGCCCCAAATGAGAATTGCCAAAGAAGTCCCCCCGCCTCCCCAGGATGTTGGAAGTCCTTTCAGGCCAGGCTAGATATGCTCTATTTCTGTATAAAAAATGGCGTTTCCTAGCGGGGAAAGGTTTGGCTCTAATTCTGCTGTGCACTGCCTTTGTTGATCTTTATCAATTTACGTACGCCCTCAACCTCTGAGCTCCCGGGTGATGTGTACTCAGTCCGCTCCGAAGGCTGGACTCTCTCCTTGGAGAGTACTATGCCCTCGGCTCTAACTCATGCTCCCTGGGCCTCTGAGATGTCTCATCATTGACTCTCCAGGCACAGGTGAGTGACACCCCTGGATATAATCCTTGACCCCAGGTCAGTGCCCTCTCCCAGCCTCTTTTCTCCTGGAGGACCAGGATCTCATCAATGATTAACTCCCCGAGGTGCTGGAGTGTGCTGGAACTTGGGATGAGGATTTCCCCCCTCGGGCTGGCATCAGTTCTCTATCTGGTCTCCATCCTTTACAGCAGCTGCACCAACCACATAGTTCCCTTTTATTAGACATTCAGATGTGCTCGGCATTATACATGTCCCTTCGCTTCCTCCCAGAATCTCTGCAAGGTGAGTATCCTTAGCTTCCCCTTACCAGTGAGAAATGTGAGCATTAAGGAGATTTGTTCACTGCCCGAGGTTACACGGTGAGTGCAAAGTACTAAATCTAAACCCAAGTCTCTCTGGTTCAAGAGAAAAATAGCAACAGCGGCAACAAAGAGCAATGCTAATTATTTTGCCCCCTGATGTAGAAGGAGAAAAGCCCTATTCAGGGCTATGGACATCAAGTAGAATAAAGCGTACCCCCCCGAAGCGCTCTCCCTTAACACACGAGACATCTTTCTTACTCTTCTTTTTCCTCTTTAGCTATTTTCTTTTCTGTTTATGGATTAATCCCTACCTCCATTCACTTCAAAAGTCTTGCAGTACTTCCCGAATGCTTTAGCTCTCTTCTTGCTCCTACTCAGCCCTCGAAGTTGATACCACACATGTGATAATTTCACAAAATAAACCACCAGAGCCTCAGATCGAAGTTTCAGTTCTGTATTAGACAGGTCCTGCCTTTTGCTGACACATTTCTCTGATAGTTTTCAAATTTCTTTCAGGAAGTTTAGCATAATAAAGTGAAGCGGAAGACAAAACTATTAGTTATTTTTAAGGTGGAGAAACATTTTACTTTGATTTTCTTTTTCTCATTACTGATATAGATCCACCACAGTGTAAAGAAAGTGGGCTGCATGAAGGAGAAGAGCACAGAAAGTACCAGATAACCTACGATAAACTCAAAGCAAGACAAGAGGTTATTAATCTCTCTAAAATATATACCAGCACAGGGAACTGTCTACACTGAAGCTACACTGACAGACTCTAGAGTCACCATCATTATCAAGAAATGTCTATAAACTCGCCTCTATTTTTTTGTTTGAGCTAACAATATTGCAGGAAACTTTTTAATTAAAGACTACTATGTACCTGACCTTAATTTTTACCTTTTTAAAAAAAACCCATAATCCTTAAATGAATCCCTATAGATTGTACATCGTCAAAAGCAAAAAGTTTACCATAAAACAGAATTCTATAAAACCTAGAAATAGTATGTTACAAAAAGTAATAATAACCCACTAAGGTTTACCCATCAAAAATGTATGAGAAATGGGACTAGACCTTAGCCAAAAACATATGGATTTTAATTTCAGATGATGAAATGCAAAATTGTTGAATGGTTTGTTAGGTGTGTGTTGATTTTGATGAACCACTGTAATTTATATTGTATTTCATTGGGGGCTTCTCAGTATTCAAAATCGACTCCTTATTGAAGTTTTTTGTATGAATGACATCCTCTCTGGAGCATCTATTTTTTGACATTTAATTAATGTGTCCTTTTGGCACTTAAAATATCCCCTATCTAGGTTTTTGTGTGAGGGAGATGTGGTAGTTTAAACCTAAGAGGAACAAAAATAAACAATGGACTCATTTTCATCATATTGTCAAGAGACCCAGTTACAGACAAGCATCCACTGTTATGATAAGCAAGAAATGCATCTCAAATCCCATTCAGGGTGCTGGAAATTCCACCCTTAATATATTTGTAAGCACACTGTCATAAAATTAAACTCCTTGCTTGATGTTGATGCTACATCACTTGGAAATTGTGCAGGGGACTTGAATCTAGGAAATGTAATTTCCCTGTTGCTTACCTTGTGAAAAACCCTGTTTTTAATATCAACTGGATATGAGTCAGAATGATTGTGACAACCTCGTCTTTAATGCAACGAGAATTTTGCTTATAGAAAAACACAGAACGACTATACAGAGGAACACAGGCTTCATGGGTCTGATGTTGATGATTTTGAGTAGACAGACTACATTCAGAATTTAGAAATATTGACAAACATGCAAAATAATTTCATGTTGGGAGATATTTGGATCAAAAAGAACCACTATGTACAAATTCTCATTATACAATTCAGTGGAATTCATTTAAATAAATATGCCAATTAGTATGCAATTTAACAGTTCCTATTTTTCTTTAAGCATAATCATATGTGGTATTGGAGTACATTTTATGCATAGGCGGAAATATAGTCAAATAAAAAAAAATGATTGTAGTATAAAGGTGATGAATGTAGGGGCACTTGGGTGGCTCAGAGGGTTAAGCCTCTGCCTCTGGCTCATGTCATGATCTCGGTATCCTGGGATCGAGCCTTGCATCGGGTTCTCTGTTTAGCGGGGAGCCTGCCTCTCCCTCTCTCTGTCTACTTGTGACTTCTGTAAAATAAATAAAATCTTTAAAAAAATAAAAAATAAAAGGTGATGAATGCCATATATTAGAATGTTCCATCTTCAACCACCAAAGAAAGTAAGATAACTTACCATACTGTAAGATGCAATTCATCTAAACATATTTGTTAGTGTTCATTATGAGCAAAAGACCATTTCAAACTGATCCACAGCAATTTGTTTCTTCATTATATTTTATATTTTTACCTTGCCATGTATTTGATTTAGAAATTACTTACTTCCAAGTTTACATTATTCTCAGTCACTTTTGAAAGCATTAATTTAGTAAGGTTAGCAGAGATTTATTTAGTAGATAGACTGTTAAAAATTGTTTAAAATTTTTCATTCTTTAATGTTAATAAATCAGTAATGGAAAGAAAATGATATTCTTTATTCTTCCATTCAGTAAATCTTTAGTTTTGGGGTTTTTTTTTTTTTTTGTAATAGGAGACAATTTAGGTTTTGGATGTCCATTTGACCAGTGTAAGAAATCAGATGAAATTCTTTTACAGATGGTTATATTCTCTGGTTTCTCCTAGCTGAACTGAGGCCCCATCTCATTTCTTTTTACTGACTGAGTGCTATTTCCTCTGCTACTAATGCCTTTTATGTCCCCAGACACTGTATAGTGCCTTCTCAGAGTCGGCAATTTTCTCCTTACCCTGGTGCTGGTGGTTTTAGATTTTTTTTCCTCTTTGGGAATTAAAACTAGACATCCATACTTCATGAGTGATATCCCACTCTACAGCCTATTGACTGCTGTCTAGTCCTCTCTGCACCCCCCACAAGCTTAGCAAAAATCCCTAATCCCCAAGTCAGGCTCCAACAGGGTCCATGCTTAGTGGGAAGTCTGTTTCTCCCTTCCCCCTCCCCCTCCCCCTGTCCTGTCTAGTGCTTCCACATGTTCTCTCTCTCTCTCTCTCCCTCTCAAAGAAATAAAATTACAAAATAAAATTAAAGAGATCTAAATCTGTTCTCCCTCCCTTTAATTCTCTTTCTTCCTCCCTTTAAAGTTAACCATTGATCTATTTTCTACCTAAACATCATTTAAAAAAGAGGTACCATGTCAAAATGGAAAGCCAATAATAAATTGTCAGTTCCCCCAAAGACTGGTGTCACTGTTATGGGCATACAGAGAAAAGCAATGGCCTGAGGAGACATTTTAGTCCCTCAAATATGATTACCCGTTTGTGTTGATACATGCTCAGGGGCTTACAAAGAGAGATTAACATTATTAATAGAATTTTCTTTCTTAATAAGTTGTGTTCCCCCCCCATTAAGTCTAAATACTGTATGTTTCTTGACAGCATGATTGATGTAATTATTATCTCTAAGTGCCAATTATTGAAGAAAGAGAGCACCCTATGCTTAGTCTAAAACCGCCAGTATGCTTCTGGGTCAAAATGTCTGACTAACTGTAAGTTCAAAACACACTCAAGATTTGTAGCACTCACCCTCTTTTCTGAACTCCAACCTGGAGGTTATTTAATCTTAATAAAAATTACCTTTGCTGTTCAAGAATCTCAGCCTTTAAAATGATATTGTGAAGACCTTTGAAAGAAAAAAATGGAAATTTATTTAAATGTAGGTGATTTTAAAAGTCTTTTACTAAATAAAACACCAGTTAATACATGTTATCCTTGTAACATTTATTAATGATAGTTAATGATGGCTAATTCTGAAAATGCTTATTAGACGCCATGAATAATCATTTAATAATATTGATTTATTTAATTCTCATACATTTATCTGAAGTATCATTGTAATCCACATTTTACACTTAGGAAAATTTCAAAGCAGAAAAAATTGGCCAGTTTCACTGATAACCTGTTAAGCATTTTGCTAGGATTCTAGTGAACTCATAGGCTAGTTTCTACACAACCATACTTGACTGTAGGAGAGTGAATTGACAGAATTAAACCTGCCATATATTCTTCTAGAGCCGACAGTTCTTCCTTCAGTTTATTTGCTTTTCTTCAGTTTTATTTGCTTTATATGGGAAGAGTTCAGACTATAAAATAAAGGGAAGAATGAATCTGAAGCATTTCTAGAGGAAAAAAAATTACAGTCTTAAATAACAAGGCAAGTCAAGAAAAATGTCCCTTCTGTACTCATTGAATAAACAGCTATTCCATTTACCCTAATGCAACAAAGATGAATTTTGGAATCTCTAAGTCTGAATTCTGGTACCTGGCTAGACTCTTCTAACCGTGAGGTTTTGCATGGCACATCACATTTCCAACACTGACTCATTTTGAAAATGAGAGTATGGATTCATGCCTTACTACCCATAAATGATTTTCTTAAGGAAAATTCATGTAAATTACTTTATAAATTGTGAAGCACAAGAGTGCATTACAAATACAAGGTATTTTAAATTGAAGTTATAGGGTTTGAAATACTAAGTGTCAGAATTTTGAATTAACCCCACCAAAACCTACTATGTAATGTTGCCTTTATTTGAGTGGACACAGTATTATTTGCTTTAAAATATCTCACTGGAATGTGTCTTGTTAGATTTAAAATACACTTGATTACTCAAAAAGGTAAGCACATTTTTTCTGGCTAGTCACAAAAGCTTAAATATATGTTAAAATTCAGGTTTAAATAAGTCTAAGCATGCTTACTCATATTCTGAAGATTATTTCTTATTTTAATCATGAGTAATATTAATAGAATCATATGCCAGTTGTTTTCATATTAGACAGATAGAGAAGGATATCATTAGGCAACTGGCTTTAACATTTACTGCAGAGATAGAAGTAGAGGTGAGAGTAACATCAAACTATTTGATCTTTATTAATTTATTTATTCATCTGAGTTATAATACCAATTCAAAGCTTACAGAGTAAAGGGGAGTCTTTCTTCAGAATTGCATATAGGTTTCCCTAAAAATGTTGGCATTCATTAGTATATTTAGACATCATTCATTTATGACTTCCTAAAAAAACATTTTAAAAGAGAGCCAGCTATATAAAAAATATCAAAACTTAACTTGGTTTTAAAAGTTACATAAACTTAGCTCTAATGGGATCATCGGCTAACCATTGAATACTTTCCCATTCTCAGAGCTTGCCCCTCAGATTGAAGGATTGGGAAAATTAAATTGCATCATTACATTTGAACTGGATTTTGCAAAGTCTGATTATTTTTTGTTAACCTTACGAGGCGCACCAGAAGATACCCATTTTTCAGAAATAAGAAATAAGAATTCCTACAGATGAGAGAGGGAAGAAAATGCATTTGAAACATACTTCCCAGCAGTGTTAAGTTTCGTTGTCTGTCCGTATTTGTAGGACTGCCAGGAGGGAAACTGAAATGGAGAGAAAATGTTGGGATGGTGGGAACATTTAAAAGTAACTCTTTTTAGATGAAAGTATGTCTTCTTACTGTGGTGAAGTTAGAGCTTTAGAAATGGTAGTATCTACTACTCAAGGAGAGTCTTTAAAAACATCTTTTAAGGCCACAATCTTCCCCCATCCAGGATTCACACTGCCTTCGCTGTCCACTCTTAATTTAGTCATCCTGCTCCTTGCCTTAACTCCAATGTCTGATGTTTGAAAGAATTTAACCCTCTGGCTTCAGAAAGTACGCCATGTTCTCCACATGATCATAGATTTCATGGAAACTTAACACAATCATGTTTAAAAGAGCTTTAATACACACACACACACACACACACACACACACACACTAAATGTGCTGTAAGAAAATTCCATTTTAGCTTGTATTAAGCTTGGTCAATTTTCTCTGGCTACTTTTTAATTAAACGAATGTGGACATTTTTACAGCAAGAATTTTCACTTTGGACTCATAGGAAAAAATGTCAGTAGCGTTTTCTTGTGTCTGCTACTTACTAACTGGTGACTTTGCCAAAATTACTTAACTTCTCAGGGCCTCAGTTTCACCACCAAATAAAGCTGACATATTAAATGTAGCTACCTCAGAGATTGGGGCAAATGATCAGTTATGATAAGTAAAATTTGTCAAAAAGCATCTGCCACATAGGAACTCCTTGATAAACTTAGCTATTGCTTGCTATCAGATTTATACTTTCTTTGGGCACATGAGATAGCAGAAATCTAAAGACAGACAGGGTTTCACCCAAGGGTGGTCACCAGGATCAGGATGGGGCAAGCCTCTCAACTAGTTTCACTCAACTCCATTCTTCCCTTAATCAATACCAATCAGTTCTCCCTTTGTGTTACAGTGTGCCTTGTACACAACACTGTTACTACACACTGGATTCTGATGGTATATTTCTGTCTTGACCCATATCTCCCTCACTCCAGCTACACATGAGATCATGGAAGCAAGAAAAATGTATTTAAGTGGGACCCCTGGGTGGCTCCGTTGGTTGAGTATCTGCCGTGGGCAAAGGTAATGACCCCAGGGTTCTGGAATCCACTCCCATGTGGGGCTCCCTGCTCAGCGGGGTGTCTGCTTCTCCCTCTCCTCCCTGCTCCTTCTCTCTCTCACAAAAACAAATAAATAAAATCTTTTTAAAAATGGGCTTTAGTCCTCATCACAGTGCTCTAGAACATGCTTTTAGCTCAATAAATATTTATTGAATGAATGAGTGAATGTCTAAGTAAGAGATTTTGTCAATTGAGGAAACTGACCTTGTAAGACTACTCCAGGTGAAATGGCAAAGGTTCTTCCTGTTAGTCTTTTGTAGTTGTTCCTAATCTTTTGTAGTTCAAGCCAATTCTGAAAGGGGGAAAAGATAGTTTCAGTCACATTGTCACCCCTCTTTAATAAATGATGCAAGTTCTGATTAAAGCAATTCAATTTCTCTTAGTTGTTGCCATTATTGACCATCTGATTACAAGTGTGTTTTGCCTTAAGTGGAAACTTGTTTTCAGGTGTTGCTGCAATAAAGAAATTTAGATCAACACCACATTGATTCTGCTGTATACCGAATAAAGTCCTTAACCACCTGCTTCCAGCACCTAACTATGGTGATGTCCAAGGACTATTTTAGCGTGGCATAACTATTACACCAATTATGATGTAGATTTTGGGCTTGTGGATAGGGCAAAAAAAAAAAAAAAAAATGACAAGCTATTAGTTATCTCTAAAGAACAGAAAACCAAATAAAGTTAAAGAAGGGCATTGAGGGGCACCTGGGTGGCTCAGTGGGTTAAAGCCTCTGCCTTCAGCTCAGGTCATGGTCCCAGGGTCCTGGGATCGAGCCCCGCATCGGGCTCTCTGCTCCGTGGAGAGCCTGCTTCCTCCTCTCTCTCTGCCTGCCTCTCTGTCTACTTGTGATCTCGGTCTGTCAAATAAATAAATAAAATCTTTAAAAAAAAAAAAAAGAAGAAGGGCATTGAAAGCATAAATAGGGGAAAAGATGCATGAAGAAAATGAAAAGATGAAAAGTAAGAAAAGTGAGTAATTTTTAACCTTCACATCTCAATTGATGTATATTTTTATGCCTACCTAGTTTTGCATGTTTAAGGAAAAAAAAAAAAACAATTAGTCAGTAAAGATGAAAGTTGTTATCATGGGGTCTCCTGTTAAGTAAGCCACGAATGGGGAAAATGCTACAGAAGAGAATAATGGGGAAATATGCCAAAAGAAGTAATGTTAACAGGCCAGAATAAGTGTGAAAATGGTTAAAAAAAAAACTGGAAAAAGACATTAAATAAATTAGTAAGAATTTATTTATTTATTATCCTTTTTTAAAATGTCTTATCCTTTTTTTTATGCATTGCATAAACAAGAAAGAATTATTTTGGCAAAGGTGTTCGTGATATGCACTTGACCCCTTATTGCCTGAATTGTTTGGCTTTCTTGAATGTGACTCAACCTTGAAAGAGTATCTAAGGTAGCGAAACCCTTTTTTCACCCTCTGTATGAGGTCTCTTTCCCACCAATTTGAAGTAAGAAGAGAGAAAGAGATTATTGACTAGAAGAGAATACAAAAAAAATTGACATTATTCAGTGAATCTGTGTTAAGCACCCACTCCACACAGGGCATCAGGGAAACAAATATGGATGACGAGGATCTTCCCATACACTGCTTATGAATATTTTGACAGACTTAATGTGGTATCCAACAGGATAAATTATTCGTTCAAGGCAACTGAGCTGGTCAGTTTTATAAACCAGGTTTAAACCTTTAGAACTGCTCAGAAATGATAATTTTTTTTTTCAAATTAGCCATGGATTAGGAAACAGGAATCCATACTTTTCTCAACTTTTAAAAATATTCCAACTTCTGACTTCTTTTTTATCAAACATGTTCCTTTGGTAGTTATACTCTATGTCCTTTCCTGAAGGAAAATACACCATAAAGTGATGAATCTTGAAATAAGGAAAGAAAATTTAAAAAATCCAGCATTACAGGTAAGAATAACCCATTATCCTGACTAAGAAAAATAGGCTTATTTTAGTTACAAATCCCTAATGATCTCTCAAATGCCATGCTAATGACTCAGTGCTTATTCACTCAACTGACAAAATACCCCATACTTAGAAGCCTTCAAGACTACATTAGATCCTCTCTTGTCGGAAGGTCACCTGTAATTATTCACTCACTCACCTCACAGGGGCAGTGGATGGAATGACTAATGTATCATTGATAACTACTTTAAATGGTACTTATTAAAACCAGATTCACATCTTGTATTTTTTTATGGAAAGTCATTGAAAAAGTAGGATAATGAAATAGTCTTTGGAGACTTTCAGCAAGAGAACCTGTCTGAATGGACGAGAAATCATTTTTAAAACTACGCTCACCAAGGAAGGACTGCAGCTGCTATAAAGTGTCAGCCCCCAGCGGTCCCCTAACAAATACTCTCGACATACATTACATCACATCATTGCTGCCATCTATACACAACACCATATTTTGGTGAAAACTGAGTGTGATCAGACACAGCTCTGGAGACTATGACGACTTGATTTTAAAGAGATGTGTTTTAGTACTTTAACTTCAGCACAAAACACTATTGTCTTTTTAAGATAGACCAGCCTCTTTTAAAAGTGAAACAAATCTTGAACTTGTGATTTCAATGTACATTATTTTCTTTTAGTATACTCTATGAACACACACCCCAATATTCTATTTATTTTTCTGCATTTAAGGAAACAAATTATAGCTTAAATCCCTAGGGAATCACACATTTTAAATTGCTCATGCTCATTCTTGTAAGTTAATAGGAAAGAATATTTATATAAATAGAGAAAAAATATTCTCTGCAATGTCTAAGGGGAAGAGAAGTTATGAGCTCAGAGTTAATTAAACATGAAGTCAAGGTGTTCTGGATCATGGTGTGATATGGCTCATAAGGAATAAGGATAAGAAAAAGGAAAACTAATTCCAAAGTGTCAGTGTGTCTTTGGGAAGGAAAAGAGGCAGTGGTATTGAGTTTCCAAACAAATACAGAATCTTTCTAAAGTTGCAGCATCTCTTTGGCCTTTTGATTCAGTGTTTGCCTGATCAACTCTAAAAGCAAGTGATACATGATGGCAAGACTCCTTATGAGTTAGAGTGTGCAATATAAAATGGATAGGGAAAACGTGGAGTGCTAACAAGTACACAAAAGCCTAAAGGCAAAATGTACCCATTTCCTCTAAGCATGTCCATGGCCTAATCCCTGAGACCTCTGAACATCTTATATTTTATGTCAAAAGGGATTTTGCAGATGTAATTAAAATAGGGAGATTATTTTGGATTAGCTGGGTCAATCTAATCACATAAACCCTCAAAAGCAGAGAACTTTCTTTTGCTGGAGGCAGAAGATGTGCATCAAAAAATAAAAAAAATCAGAGGAATTGGAAATCTGGGAAAGATTCATGGTTACTGGCTTGAAGACAGAGCAGCAAACAGGACCAAGGATGCAGGTGGTCCTAAGGAGATGAGAGAGCTTCCAGGCCAACAACCTACATGAAAATGACCTACAACTTTGACCTACCTTCTTTAGAACTTCAACCTACAACTACAAAAAACTGAATTCTGAGAATTTAAGTGATCTTGGAAGTGACTTCTCCTCCAGAAGCTTCAAGTAAGTATGAACTGACACTTTGATTTTGGTCTTATGAGGTCCCAGGCAGAGGAACCAGCCAAGTCCACCTGGACTGCTGCTCTACAGAGTGTGAGATAATATATTTGTGTTGTTTTTACTCACTAAACCTGTGGCAGTTTGTTATAATAATAATAGAAAACAAGTACAAAAGAGAAGTTGTTGTTCCTGATTGTGCATTTACCCTGTAAACAAAATTATATCAGTTATGCTCCTGCAACTCAGCTTGTATTTGGGTTTTGGAGGCATCTTTACATGGAGCATGCCCTGTTGAAAGGCACCATGTTGGATGCTGATGGAAATATGAGTGCTTAAAAGACAATGTCCTTGAACTCGAGGGGGGAAGATCCATGAAGGTACTGAAAAACAGATGACTCACTCTAACCCATCAGGACTGTAAATTCTATTAATAGAGATTCAAACAAAACTCAGTGAGAACCAGCATCAGATGGCCATCAGAGGAAACAGGGAAGTTTTCACAGTGGTGTAAATGGAGTTGAGGCCAATGGGAAGAGTATCTTGGAACTGTTTGGGAATCTCATTGTTGCTACATAGGTCTAGACACTATCACATTTTTAAAAAATATTTAATTTATTTATTTGACAGAGAGATAGCAAGAGAGGAAATACAAATGGGGAGTGGGAGAGGGAGAAGCAGGTTTCCTGCTGAGCAAAAAGGGCTTTGATCCCAGGACTCTGGGATCATGAGCTGAGCTGAAGGTAGACGCTTAATGACTGAGCTACCCAGGTGCCCCTAGACACTATCACATTAATGAAGTACCCCTGATGGGCACTATGTTCTGTATCATTATAATGCTCAAGATCTACCTTGAGCCAATGAATACAAGAAAACCCAACAGATTCCAGAAGGGTAGCTAGGACTATTCTCATAAGTGCAGCCTCAGAGTTTTAGCTGTTAAAGAAGTTAAACATCAAATTTGCAGCTTGATCTGGCAGTGGGGATTTGAGTTTCTCTAACAGGATTCAGGAATGTTAACTTAAAGTACCTAGAAAAGTTCTTCTTGATCTTAATTATTTTTCAGGATCAACCATGGATTTAAAAAAATAATAAGGGAGTTCTAGTCCTATTCCAAGATTATAGAATCAGAATTTCCATGTGTGACACTTTGGCACATACAATTTTTAAACTCCTCAAGTGAATAAATTTCATATTTTTGTGAACTCTTCCAGGAATATTTGTTGTACAGTCACATTTTTTTTTTTAAGAAAGTAATGGTGAATTCAAGGTTATGTAATCAGACAGAAACCCCACGTGCACTATGCTTGTCATGTAACACCCCAGGGGAAGGCAGAGTTGCTATCTTCTTATGAGCTTATCCCAGGACTCCTGTAATAATCTCACCAATACATGTGGTTGTTAGAGGAAGTAGCATGAGAAGTTGCAAAATTTCCTCCTAAATTCTGATTTCACTTCAATATGCAGAAAAATCAATGTTCAAGACTCCAAAGTTTCTACTTAGAAACATGATTCTTTTAAACTTTACTTAGAAAGAAAAAATGTAAAGCATATACTGCCATTTCACAACATGGCTAAAGACAAATATTAATATTGACTTCATTGAAGGGAAAATACTTTGGGGAAAGTTAAGCTCAAAATAAGAATCTAGATAACTAAATGCAGTAAAGGTCTGTTGTGAATGGTTGAATATGGCTAACTAAATATTTAAGAGCTTCAGATTTTGATTTTTTTGGTAGTCATCTCCATAATCTGGACATTTTCTTTAGAAAAAGAAACAAAATAGTAGTCAGGAGTATTGCAGAATTAACTAGAGCCTGCTTTTTCCTCTAGAATATTAAACTGAGAAAAACACACATGCAATTTGTCTTAAAGGAAACAGTTTAATTTAGAAAAATATTCAATATAATACTATCTCCAAAGTTTGAGTGTAAATGCATGTGTTGCAAAGGTTGGGACCACTCTTTTTATAAAGTATAAGTCATTTTCTCCTGATTCTTTCAATCAGCTTTGAAGAATTGTTGTTCTTTATGATGTGGAGGTGCAATGGTCACTCCATAAAGCAGAACTACTGGGATATGATTATCTAGAAAACCCAGTGGATGATTTCAAATATTACCACTCAGTTTAATTGTATTGGCCTTATTTATGTGAAAAGCCTTCTCCTGGGGCACCTGGGTGGCTCAGTGGGTTAAAGCCTCTGCCTTCAGCTCAGGTCATGATCTCAGGGTCCTAGGATCAAGCCCCGCATCAGGCTCTCTGCTCAGCGGGGAGCCTGCTTCCCCTCCTCTCTCTCTGCCTGCCTCTCTGACTACTTGTGATCTCTCTCTGTCAAATAAATAAATAAAATCTTAAAAAAAAAGAAAAGAAAAAGAAAAAGAAAAGCCTTCTCCTAAAAGTTAATGAGCATTTCATGAGACAAAAAAAAAAAAAAAAAGAAAAAAAAAAAAAACCAAAAAACAAAACAGTTTTCTAAGAAACATATAAGTGAGTGGTGAGTCTGCCATAAATATGTTCTACATAACCTGGTAATTACTTATAAAAATATGTAGAAATTTTTAATGCAGATTTATGTCTAAGGAAAAATACTTTGAGGGAGAGCAAAGAGGAAAAAAATGGTGAAGTGGTGTCATTTTTAATGCCTGACTATCATAATCAGAGATATTTAAAGTCAATTCTTAGAAAGAGATAGATTTTGCTCTCATGCACTCTCTCTTTTTTGTATCAATTTTTTAAATTTACAATGTAGTCAGTTAACATACAGTGTAATTTTAGTTTCAGGCAGAGAGAGTTTAGTGATTCATCACTTACATATTAACTCAGTGCTCATTACAGATACATTTTCCTCTCTTGAAACAAAGGGAATTAGGAGAACCATAGAAACAGAAGCTTTGTACAAAACACATTTAAAATACTATACAACTTTTTATTAGAAATATGAGAAATCATTATTATTATCATAATATAAACTATATAAAATGAGATGGATAAAATCCTGCCAGGTAGAGCATGGGCAATAAGAACTGGAGGAGGAGGAATATTATACAAGGTCAGGCTATGAAAAACCTGAGCAGATATGGCTGGATACAGTGGGACTAATTGGGGAGCAAGGCAGCCAAGAAAATGAAATGAATAAAAACCAATCAGGTAAGAAGATATTAAAAATAGTTTTCTCTCAGGAAAATTCCAGTGGGTATATCTGCTTTTTCCATGTAGTTGAATGGACCCAATTTGTTGGTCTTAGTGTAATAAAGGAGAGTAAGTGTAAGCATTAGTGTCAGTAAATGAGATTATGAACCTTCAGCTTTATTTTTAGGGAGTTTAAGCTCTGGATTTTATGTCAGAAGAGTAGTGGTCTTGAGGTTTTCCACAAATTCTAGAATAATATAAATGCTTCCAAGAACACAAATAAGTTAGTATTATGTAGCAGAGGCTTTTCAGAAGAGATAACTTTCAAACATGTTAAAAGTATAATTGAAGAGGCGCCTGAATGGCTCAGTCAGTTAAGCGTCTGACTCTTGATTTTGGCTCAGGTCGTGATCTCAGGGTCAGTGGTGAGATCAAGTCCCTGCTGGGCTCCGTGTTGGATATGGTGCCTGTTTAAGATTCTCTCCCTTTCCCTCTGATCCTCCCCCACCTCAAAAAGTTATAATTGGAAATAGCTATAAATTAGAAATGATAGTGTGCAAATATACAGCAGTGAGAAATTTGTCTAACACCTGGAATTTTAATGTTACAAAAGATGGAGTTTCTTCTCTAAAATTAAGTAATTCTGTGCTTATGATATATCTCTTAATATAAATAGAATAAACACGTTATTTGTACTTGAGAATCTTGGGCAATTGGGAAGACTTATTTTAGATATAATTAATAAAAAGCTAGTATCTCAAAAATCTCATTACTTAAGGCCTCTACAAAGTCTCTTCACTGAAAAATAATGAGCATTCAGAAAAATAATACATAAGGAAATACAATGAAATGCTTTTAAAGCACTGATACTAGGAGGTAAGATATAAATCTAAAAAACAAATACAGAAGGTAATGCCTCATGACTTGAAATAGGGCTTGATAATTTTTTCTAAGTTTTTATAGACCAAATGTTCTCTTTTAGCGTCACATATTGTAGAAAATGTTTTTTCCTCAGTAATTAATAAAATTACTCATTTAAAAAGGTGTATCATAAGCAGATCCAGTTAAACTAAGTTCTTTAATAATACGTGACTTTTTAAGCTGGGTTTGTATCCTATAGCCCCCATAATTAGTTTAATTTATTCATAACAAAGCAATTATTTTCAATCTCATTCTGACATGAAATTCTGAAATCTGCTTACAGCCAATGGATTACAATGTGTTGAGTTCAAGTAGCTGGAGAATTAAGTTAAAATCACAGTGAGGTTCAGTTATTTTGCAGGAGGAAAAAAGCTTCAATGTGCTCCATCCAGTGTCAATTGCATATCCATCTTGGAAACTAAGTGTTCTGCCAGGAGAGCTGGCATTCCCATTCACAAAAGAGACACAATTTTTGCTTTGCTTCACCACACTTACTTTGGAAATGTACACCAGAAGAGGTTCAGCAACTCCACTGAAACTCTTGATTCAAGAAATCAAATACTTGGTGAGAATTTTAGTTTGAATATGTTAACCTTGAAAAATAACAAATCTTAAAGGTCTTTAAAAGTGCCCAAAAATAAAAGATGAGAAGCAACTGTAATTTTCTTTTTTCTTTTTCATCTCAAGCTCTGATGTCTGTATCTATCAAATATTAAAACAACATTACTTTAAAATGTTCAAATGAAAAAAATCAGAATATGTGCTCTTACTTTTGGTATTGTGTAACATAACACAGCCACATGTTCACAACATATCAAACCATTTTCAATGTTACTCTTAAACACTTTTTCTCCAATCAAACAAGATGAAAAAAATGAAATAATTTGGCACCATCTATGTTTTCTCTGTAGCATTGTAAAATTTGTTGTAAGTCACTATTTCATAATCCGTGAAAAAAGTTGAAGTTGACACATAGTGATCCATTCTGGTCCGGTGACTGGAGTTGGAGGGAGTTGATTTAAGAATGTTATTGTGTCCAGAGTCTTATTGACAAGTGCCAATTAGGCAGATGGGATGGTGATATTTTCTAGGTACAATTAGTGGTGAGCATTCAGTGATAAATAAAAATATCTCTGTTTACAGGGTGGAGTTAGGTAAAGGGTTAAGGGAAAAGTTTCCAGGAAGCTGAAATCATAACACAACTTTGTCTGACTTTTCAGATCTTCAAAGGCTGGGGCCTTGGAGTACAACTGGCCCAGGATGAAAAGGACTTCTTCGGGAACAAGGAACCCAGAATTCTTAAGATGCCAGAGGAACAGACGTGATCCTGAGTGCTAAGTGTGAGAACATAGGCTGGCAGAAAGAGAAGCCAAAGGCATCCAGACCATCAAGAACTGAGGAGGGACTGTTTTAGAAAGGTCATCCCAAGATGGCACCCTGTGATTCCCCCTTTGAAGACCCATCAGGCCCAACATTTCTTGATAAAAAACGATTTGCTCAGTAAACAATGAACTTCATGAAGGTTGGAAATAATAGAATTCATCTTCTTCACTGTGATTTTTCAATGTCTTGACGAGTACTTGACATATTGTAGGGGATTAATATTTACTGTTTTATAAATTGACCAAGAAGCTTCTTCTCAGTAAAACTGAACTGTGATTCAATGCCTAATGAATGCCTTTTCACTAATCAGAGGGGACTGAGATGGAGGCATTTGAACTGAACACCGAAGTGGAATTATTGAACCAATTATCCTATTTCTTATTACTGCTTTTGGAACATGCTTTTAATGTTTTTTTAAAGATTGTATTTATTTATTTGACACAGAGAGAGTGAGCATGGGTAGGGGAGGGGCAGAGGGAGAAGCTGGCTCCCTGCTCAGCAGAGGGACTCGATCCAAGGACCCTGGTATCGTGACCGAGCCAAAGGCAGATGCTTAATGACTGAGCCACCCAGGTGCGCCAACGTATTCTTAATTGTCAGGCACACAAAAAATCAGCAAGTTCAAAACCCTTAAGATCATCTCTAAGCAGATATTTCTGGGCTGGCATAGCAGGCAGCACAGCATGCTGACAGAAGGAGATTATATTCCTTACACTCCCTCTAAAACAAAAACAAAAAACTAAACAAGACGAAAATGTTCAATGAAGGAGAATAAAATATTCTCAGTGCAATAGTAGAATTTAATCATACATTTTATTTTACCCTCACATTTTTGTTTTAATCAACTGTATGAATAAGCAAAATCCAAATCATTTATAGGTAATTCATTTTTACCATAGATTCCAATTTCACTCAACTACTGAGTATCCAAAATGTAGTAGGTACTATTATGGCCATGAAATTACAGCATTGAAGAAGATTAATTTTTAATATTAAATTATATTAGGAGAAAGCAATAAACATATATTTTAAATATATAATTATATATAAATATTTATATACTTACATATAAATACTTATCTATATCTGGAGGCAGAAAAATTTATATTTATAAACATAGATATACTTATATAAATATATATATAGTGTGTGTGTGTGCGTGCGCATGTGCACACAGTCTGACAATTTCAAAACTATTTAAAAAAAAAAAGGAGACAACAAAAGAACCATACATGATTGGGGATGGAGGAGGTACTTTAAATAAAGCATTCAAGAAATTCTTTTCTAAGGAGATGAGATTTGACTCAGATGATAGGCAAGAGAAAATCATGTGAGGATCTAGCAAAGATGACTCCATGTGGGTCAGGATAAAGGCCCTGAGATGGAGAAGAGCGTAGCCCATTTAAGAAGCATCAACAATGTCCATATTGTTGCAGTGGATGACTGAGTGAGTAAAGACAATTAGGAATTGTAACCTGAAGGTTTATACAATCAATGCAGAAGTCTTCCTATGTCATCTATACTGTGATGGGAAGACTTTGAGGGATTTGTTTTGAGGTTAAGTGGAAGATGTAGAATCTTGAAGAAGGATACCACAATATTTTCTTTCTTTTTCCTTTTTTAGCATGTGTTAATTGCTTTGGGAATTAACTGATTGCATGGATAAGGAGAATTGAGGAAAGTGAGAAATCAAAGAAGATTCTTAAGGTTTTTGCCTGAACAACTGAATGTATGGTAGTGTCTTTTATTAAGATGGGGTGAGCTAGGAGGATCAGATTTGGGCAGGAAGATGAGTAGTTATCATAAAATGGGTAGAAATCAGAAATCATAAAATCAGTGATCAGGAAGGTTTTTCAGATCTATAGGTTTTTCAGATCTATAGTTCAGGGATGGTAATAAAGTTTTATGAGTTGACATAAAATTCTACTGTATTCAAACAGAAGTAAGTGGAATTGCTTTGAGATGTACTGATAAGCAAAGGGGAGGATGGGACCTTGGGTACTACAGTATTTCAAGTGGAAAAAAGAAAAGGAAAAAGAGGGTGCCTGGGTGGCTCAGTGGGTTAAGTCTCTGCCTTCAGCCCAGGTTACAATCTCAGGGTCCTGGGATTGAGGCCTGCACCAGACTCTCTGGTCAGCAAGGAGCCTGCTTCCCCCGCCCCCTCTTCTCTGCCTACTTGTGATCTCTCCCTCTCTGTCAAATAAATAAATAAAATCTTAAAAAAAAAAAAAAAAGGAAAAGGAAAGAATAATATAGTCAATGAAGTGTTAGAAAAAACAAAAGGTATTGGTTCTTAGAAGCTAAGTGAATGGGAATTCATCAATTGAGAACAAAAGAATAAATATTTGTGTCCACTGCTATTGAGCATTTGAACTTAATGAGGAAATAAAATTGATTATTGGGTTTTACATAACATAGATTTGTCGATGACCTTAAGAGCAGTTTTAATAATATGATGGTGACCAAATCCTGATGATCATATATTAATAAGGAGATTAGAAATAAACAAAGAACCAAGGAACATAAAGAAATCATTTGGGGAATTTGTTTCAAAGGTTACTGAGAAATGTGATGGCAGCTGGAAATAGAGGGGTTTTGATGATAAGGCCATTCAGTTTTGCTTTTAAAAATGATCCAACAAGGGGCTCAGTGGGTTAAAGCCTCTGCCTTCACCTCAGGACATGATCACAGGGTCCTGGGATGGAGCCCCACATTGGGTTCTTTGCTCAGTGAGGAGCCCGCTTCCCCCGACTGCCTGCCTCTCTGCCTGCTTGTGATCTCTCTCTGTAAAATAAATAAATAAAATCTTTAAAAAAATGATCCAAAAAATAAGGGAAATGGTAGTAAAGGGGTGAGAAGAAATAATTTTAGGAGCAAAGCCTTTGAGTAAGAGGTAAGGGGCTGGAGCTTAGGTTAAGAGGTTAATTCTCTCTGGAAGCAGAAATGGTTCGTATATGAGAGAAAAAAGAATGTAAAGAATAAGCCTATAAGTGAGTAACAGATTTAGTGATAGAAATATGAGATTATTTTCTTTACACTCTTATTTTCTCATTAAAATAAAATTTTAAAAATATTTTGATGACCATATATGAGTGAGGAGCGGAAAGGGGTTTTAGAGTTATTCTGCGAAAGAGATATTTCAATGATTTTAATAATGGGCTATGGAGTCTAAGCTAATAAGTAAAAGAAATAAAGATGTGGACAAAGACAACAGAAAGTAAATATGTGGTAGGGACCATAGATTGGAGCTCCTATGTAGTTGAAGTGGAGCTCAAAGAGAAAATGAACTGTGTAAATTATGAGAGGATAGCAAGAATGTAGGATGGTTGAATATGGGCATTTGGAAGTGAGGCCATTATCGCTGGTAGCAAATTCTATTGTACAACCATAAGATTGGATATCTAAAGAGGGGGTAGGGGAAAATTGGTGTTATGGTCAAAGAAATGAAACCAGCACCAGATGAATCATCTTTGTGATTTTTGAAATTGTCAAGAATCAAGTCAGGATTCCTCTGTAGGGGAAGACAGTGAGCAAGCTGCCAAAACATTTTGTGAATGAGGACCATACTGGTGAGGTTGTAGATAACTGCACAAGGAACCACAGTGGGTGACATAATGTTATGGCATACCCTTCTTTAACACTGCCTTGATTGATAGGCAGTGGGGAAGTCAACTCAAGAGCTGAAAATCAAGAAGGATACCTCTAGGCATCATAATACATAAGGGTGTGGGAGCAAAGATGTCTACTTGAGAACAGGGGCAGAGGCTTCAGAGGCACACGCTGTGTGTGTATGTGTGAGAAGCTTGTGACCTTCTCAGTGTCACAGATGACACTGAGACTGTGAACTTTATTGTTCACAGAAAATGAGCTCTAGAGGGCATATCATAGAACTTATTTTTGTAAATTTGGGATGCTCAAATAATCATAAAAAGTACAATGATAAACATGATCATTTTAGACAATATTCTGGGGCATTACTATACATCAGGCACCATGATAGATGCTTTGCATGTATTATCTAAATTCATCCTTATAGCATCCTATTGGTCAGGTCTATTACCTACTTGATGTAAAAATTAAGTAACATGTCTAAAATAACTTGGGATTTGAATCCATGGCTCTCAGAAGAGAAGCAAAATGGTGGAGGAGCAGGAGACCTAAATATCATAAGGTCTTAGTTCAGCTAGATAGTTATCAAACCATTCTGAACACCTACAAACTCAACAGGAAATTGAAGAGAAGAGCAGCAAAGAAGAGCAGAAAAGTAACCACTTTCTGGAAGGTAGGATGTATGGAA
The DNA here is from genome assembly GCF_964662115.1 of Mustela nivalis. Classification (NCBI taxonomy): domain Eukaryota; kingdom Metazoa; phylum Chordata; class Mammalia; order Carnivora; family Mustelidae; genus Mustela; species Mustela nivalis. The sequence goes on along the minus strand of NC_139029.1, from coordinate 67,089,856 downwards.
AAGTGAATCTGAGGTGATATACAGGAAGAGAGACCATGGTGGGGGGGAGGGACTGGCAAGTGGCAGAGCAGTGGAGCACAAAATCAGAACTTTTAGAAGTCTCCTCCACTGAGGGATGTCACTCCAGAGGCTAAGAGGGGGGTGGAGGCCTCATGGGGACAGTGTGGTTTTAGGACCTGCAGGGTCACAGAAAGATGGGGGATGCCTCAGTTGGCAGAGCCCCCAGGTATCAGAGAGCAGGGAAGCTGGCTACAGAGATGGAGCTGAGGAGGGGGCTCTCAGCTCGGGGTTACCCTAAACCATGATCTGAGGCACAACTGGACGACTACTCTTTGAGCAGGGACCCCACAAGTGGCAGATCCAAGGAGATTCACCTTCTTCCTCCTGGAGGAGGGGCACAGGAGCACACAGGGGGAATCTCCTGGGTTTTGAGAGTCCAAACAAGGCCATGGGCCAGAGATAGAAACTATTGGTAGGCTGGGTGGGCATGGAGTGTGGCCGGAGAGCAAGGAGATGGGAGGGATCAACTGCTTTTCTCTGAGGGCACACTGAAGAGTGTGGCCCCAAGCTCTTGGTTCCTATGAGCTGGAGATTGGGAGGCTGCCATTTTCGTTCCCGTCCTCCAAAGCTCTATGGAAAGCATTCAGGACAAAAGCCACTGAGGGTGAACCCAAGCAGATTACTTGGGCACCCTAGCAAGGGCAGTGCCATTCCACCTTGGGCAAAGACGTTTGAGAATCACTGCAGCAGGCTCCTCCCCCAGAAAGTTAGCAAGAACACAGAGCCAAGACCAAGTTCACCAATCAATGAGAACTGCAAAATTCCAGAGCTAGGGGAATGCAACACAGAATTCATGTCTTTCCCCATGATTCTTTAGTCTTTCAAAGTTAAATTTTTAAAATTTTATTTCTTTCTTATTCTATTTTTAAAATTTTTAAACTTTTAAAATTATTTTCTGTTATCAATACTTTAAATTTTTTTTTAATTTTCTTTGCTATCATCATATTCTATCCCTTCATTGTATTTAACCTTATTTTTTGTATACATATAGGTTTTCCTTTCTTTAAAATTTTGGGATACAGTTTATTTTAACAGATAAAAATATAACCTAAATCTAGTGTGTGGCTTTGTTCTAGTCTCCAGCCTGATCACATTCTTCTACCCCCCTTTTTTTTCCTTTTTCAACCCACTTTTTATCAATTTCAAAGAATCTTTTAAAATTTTCATCTTTACAGTCATATTCCATCCCTTCATTGTGTTTACTGTTTTACTCTTAGTTTTTCTTTTTTTTTAAATTTTGGGAGGCAGTTTCTTCTAACAGACCAAAATATACCCAAAATTAAGTGGGTAGCTCCGTCTTATTCACCAGTATAACCATATGTATATATATATAATTTTTTTTCTTTTTTCTCCTTTCTTCTCCCCCTGCCCCCAGTTTTGAGCCTGATTTGGTTAATGTATATTTTTCTGGGGTCAGTGGTACCTTTTTATTATTTTGTCCTCTCATTCATCTTTTCTTATCTGGATAACATGACAAGGTGGAAAAACTCACCTTAAAAAAAAAAAAAAAAAGAGGCAGTACTGATGGCTAGGGACCTAATCAATATGGACATTAGTAAGATGTCAGAACTGGAGTTCAGAATGACGATTATCGAGGTTATTAGCTGGGCTTAAAAAATGTATGGAAGATACTGGAGAATCCCTTTCTGGAGAAATAAAATCCCTTTCTGGAGAAATAAAAGAACTAAAATCTAACCAAATTGAAATTTTAAAAGCTATTAATGAGGTACAGTTAAAAAATGGAGGCTTTTACTGCTAGGATAAATGATGCAGAAGAGAGAATTTGTGATATAGAAGACCTAATGATGGAGAATAAAGAAGCTGAGAAAAAGAGAGACAAATAACTCCTGGACCACAAGGGAAGAATTCAAGATATAAGTGATACCATAAGATGAAACAATATTAGAATAATTGGGATCCCAGAAGAAGAAGAGAGAGAGGGAAAGAAAGTATATTGGAGCAAATTATAGCAGATAATTTTGCTAATTTGGGGAAGGGAGCAAACATCAAAATCCAGGAGGCACAGAGAACCCCTCTCAAAATCAATAAAAATAGGTCAACACCCCATCATCTGATAGTAAAACTTAAAAGTCTCAGTGACAGAGAAAATCCTAAAAGCAGCTCAGGGCAATAGGTCTGTAACATACAATGGTAGAAACACTAGAATGGCAGCATATCTATTTACAGAGACCTGGCAGGCTAGAAAGGGCTGGCATGATATATTCAGAGAACTAAATGAGAAAAATATGCAGCCAAGAATATTATATTTAGGTAGGCTGTCATTGAAAATAGAAGGAGAAATAAAAAGCTTCCAGGACAGACAAAAGCTAAAAGAATTTGCAAACACCAAACCAGCCATATAGCAAATACTGAAAGAAGTCCTCTAAGCAAAGAGAGAGCCTAAAAGTAACAAACCAGAAAGGAACAGAGACAATATACAGTAACAGTCATTTTACTAGCAATACAAGGGCACTAAATTCATATCTTTCAACAGTTACCCCGAATGTAAATGGGCTAACTGTCCCAATCAAAAAACACAAGGTATCAGAATGGATAAAAAAACAAGACCCGGGACGACTGGGTGGCTCAGTTGGTTAAGCCTCTGCCTTCGGCTCAGCATCTTGGGATCAAGTCCCACATCAGGCTCCTTGCTCAGTGGGAGCCTGCCTCTCTGTCTGCCTCTGCCTGCCACTCTGTCTGCCTGTGCTCACTCTGACAAATAAATAAAATCTGAATAAACAAAACAAACAACAACAACAAAAAACCAAGACCCATCGATATGCTGTCTGCAAGAAACTCATTTTAGACCCAAAGATGCCTCCTCATTTAAAATGAGGGAGTAGAAAACAATTACCATGCCGATGGACATCAAAAGAAAGCTGGGGTGGCAATCCTTATATCAGATAAATTAGATTTTAAGCCAAAGACTATAGTAAGAGATGAGGAAGGACACTATACCATACTCAAAGGGTCTGTCCAGCAAGAAGATCTAATAATTTTAAATATCTATGCCCATAATATGGTAGTGGCCAACTATATAAACCAATTAATAACAAAACCAAAGAAACACATCGACAATAATAGTAGAGGACTTTAACATTCTCCTCACTGAAATAGACAGATTATCCAAGCAAAAGATCAACAAGGAAATAAAGGCTTTAAATGACACACTGGACCAGATGGACATCACAGATATATTCAGAACATTCCATCCCAAAGCAAAAGAATACACATTCTTCTCTACTGCACATGGAACATTCTCCAGAATAGATCACATCCTGGGTCACAAATCAGGTCTTACCCGGTACCAAAAGATTGGGATCATTCCCTCCATATTTCCAGACCACAATGCTTTGAAACTAGAACCCAGCCACAAGAAGGAAGTTAGAAAGAACTCAAATACCTGGAGGCTAAAGAGCATCCTACTAAAGAATGAATGGGTCAACTGGGTAATTAAAGGAGAATCCATAGCTCTCTGTCTCAAGTGTCTAGATTTCTAAAAATTGTATTTTTCATTACAGCCATTACTTATAGCATTCATTCTTTAGCCATGCTTCTCTTTCTTGATGTTGGTAGAAGGGCCAGTCTATAAACTTGAGAATTAGATTGACTATATTAGAATATAAATCACTATCATTATAAAAATATCTGAGTATTTTGATCAATTACAAACAGATGTTTGTGAAATGACTTCAGTAATGATTTTATCTGTTCATTGGTGAATTAGAAGGAAAGAATGTCCAACAGTCTCCTCCCCTTCCCCATTTATATTTTTCTCCTTTTTCTGGATCCCAAAGCTTAGGGCCACTGGAGCTCTGATGTTTTTCAGTTTAAGTTTCCCATTTATTTAGTCATAGAACAAAATCTTATTAAGTCCTCATATTACATATTAGACATCATACTGGGCACAATGAAGAATAATATTGATAGAATTCCTTGTATCTTAGAATGCAGAGCACAGTGGGAAAAACAGACCCTAAATGGATAATTGCACATTTTTAAAATTTAAGGTACAATTGTGGAAGTCCTTTAAATGAAAAGCACAGTTTCCAATAAGAATATGAAGGCGTATCTTGTTTTGCTGTGCTTCACAGGTATTGTATTTTTTATACACTGGAGGTTTGTGACAATCATGAATTGAGCAAGGACATTGGCACTATTTTCCAACAGCACTTGCTCAGTCCATGTCCCTATGTCCCATTTTGGTAATTCTCATATTTCCAGCTTTTTCATAATTTTTACATTTGTTGTGGTGATCAGTGGCATCCGTTATTATAATTCACTGAAAGCTCAAATGATGGTTAACATTTTTTAGCAATAAAGAATTTTTTTTTAAGATTTTATTTATTAATTTGGCAGACAGAGATCACAGGCAGGCCAAGAGGTAGGCAGAGAGGCAGGCAGAGAGAGAGGAAGGAAAGCAGGCTCCCTGCGGAACAGAAAGCCCAATGCGGGGCTCAATCTCAGGACCCCAGGATCACGACCTGAGCCGAAGTCAGAGTTTTTAACCCACTGAGCCACCCAGATGCCCCAATAAAGTATTTTTTAGTCAAGGGATGGGTATTGATTTTTGACATAATGTTATTGCTCACTTAATAGATTACCGCATAATGTAAAGAGAAGTTTTATATGCATTGAGAAGCGAAATAATCCAGTTGACTAGCCTTATTTTGATACTCATTTTAGTGAGGCATTCTGGAAATGAACCCACAAAATCTTGTGTGTGCCTGTATACCAGAGGGATGTAGCTCTCCTGAGATAACTTCCTTTACAGAGTCGAACATCATGTGCAGTTGCCCTTGATGGTGTGTTTGCTAAAAAGAAGATGGAATCTATTACCAGTCTCGTTTATCCCTGGTTAGGTCAGATTTATGCGGATCCAAAGCAAAGCAAAGGGTTGAGTGATTACATAATTGATGTCGGTTTCAAAACTTCCAAGCTTGATCCAGCAGGTCAAGAAACCCAGCCATCTCAGCATTTTCAACAGGTCAAACAATATGGGAAAGGAGACCCAGGACCCTTGGCCCCCTACCCCAGTTTAAATCTTGTAGACCACAAGCCATTTCAGGATTAATTTCGTGATGCAAAAATTCTGAACAAATGCCTGCACGATGCTCATCACTCTGTTTTTTGAGTTAAAAGAAAAATCATTCTTCCTTTGACCCCAGATAATAAAACATCATAAAATAACCACATCCTCTATTCTCAGCCTAATCTATCAGAAGAAAGAAAGAATATCAGAAAAGGACTATCAAAAGCCTGCAAAATACATGCAGGTACTCTGGCCCGAGAGAAGTTTTATCCTGACAACTATATTGGCTCATCTTTAGAAATAAAGTGTGCAATTTCAAATGTTTTCAGTAAGTTGTCAGCAGTTAAAATTTCCTGCTGGAACTCAAAATATGATAATTGCAAAATTATGGAGAGACCAGGGATCGTTACTAGTACCAGACTTCTTCCCAGCTTGTTCCCTGGACTCAGCTAGCCCATCAATTTTAGATGCTACGAAGACCAGCACAACTAATGCCAGCCCCTGGCCTTTTAGTCACAACCCTTTGGCAAAAGAATAAAAAGAAGGCCAACCTTCAGAGTTATAGCTTCTAATGTCTTAGCTGCCCCTTAATCAGTATGTATTCAGAGCACATCGACAATAGTGGGACTGACATTGTTACTAATATAGAACAAGTCAAAATACAAAGAATTTTAAATGGCTCACATACTTTAAAAATGATTTTGGAAGCGTTTCTTCTTCTAAACCAGAGTCTCCTGCTGCTCCTGTTGGTAGTGAGATCTCTAAAGTGCCAGACAATGGTGGCCGTGATGAATGGTCTTCATAGTCAAAGGTGCCCTGAGTGAAAAGCAAAAGAATAAAAAGCCGGTCTCACTTGTGTGATGCCAGTCTTGGAGACAATAAATGTCTGTGCATGTACTTTGAAAGTTAGATCTTTTAAGTTGATTGTTAAGCAGTTAACTGTTGATACTTTGAAATGTTCCATTTTTTGGTGAGTGGTGAGCTTGTGTCGAAACTTTCCATGCAACTGTAAACCTAAAGCTGCCTTTAGCTGAGCTTGAATAATTTAATTACTGCTTTTTAACATGGAAGCATTTAAGCTTTTAAAAGACTGAAGAAAAGAGTTATTTCTAATAATCAGGGAAAGGATTATTCACTATAATTGACATTAATGTATAATTTACATACTCTAATGGTCCTATGTCTTAATAAGCCCTAATAAGTAAGACTAAGAGTGAGAATAATTATTTTGGGGGGTTGTTATATTTTGTTTTAAATGACTGGTTAGAGTTTCTTCAAGTCAGCTTTAAAAGGTAGAGAGGCTAATCAGCAAAAAGTTCAGAAGGGTTATTTTACTGGTGACCTAAATATGTTGTTCTATTAAGTTTCAAAGGAAGCAAATCTATATTAAGTTGTACATTAAAAAAAAAAAAAAAAGAATCAGCGAGCAATCCTCCCTCCAAGTCCCACTATAGTGTGAAATTGCATCAAAAGTATTATGGTATTACACCACTACCTACATCAATAAAATGCCAGTTTGACATATTATAAAGAAAAATCAGTTACACTTCAATAAGCTCAACTCTCTAGAAAGAAAAGGAAGTGAGAGGTATATAGTATGCCTCATCCACAACAAGCCATCAGAGACCACAGAGCCATATAGTTCTGCTCTGCCACATTTCAAAAGGAGTGGTTTCCAGCATAAGGATCCTTGCATCCTTAGATGCTACATTTCAAAAGTGTGTCAAGACAGACAGGTAACTCTGAGGAATTAAGAGTGAAATTAGAATTGGATCATGGTCTTCCATACCATTTTATTCTCCTATTCCAATCTTGTCTGCACATACCTCTGGAATCTAACTTGTATTTTAATATTTATAATAAGCTTTTCACTTGGATAATAAAAACAGCCTTCTTTAAGAAGACCCCACGACTGCCAACATTTGATCATTAAAAAACTAAAATGTGGAACCCTTCAGTCTTGATTTACAGCCCCTGAAGTACAAGCATCGATGCCAACAGCAAATTTACTATTCATTGAAGGCCGGGAAGAATGAAGCGGTATAAATAATCAGGCAACTCTAGGTAGACAATAAATTTGCTCCTGGCTTTCTCTCCTTCTACTGATGTTTCATAAAGGCATCCAGGATATTGTGGGAGCATGTCCCTGACCTTTGAAGTTGACGTGAAGGGGATAGCCATTTACTTCTAGAAAAGTCTGAGAAGAATATTGGAATGCACAGGCTATTCCTCTGATCCAGGAGAAAATGTCTTATTTATTTTTGATCTGTTTGATTTTGAGGTTTGGGACCCATTTTCCTCCTGAAGAGGTAATGAAATGCTCTGGATATAACAATTGATCCTTTCTAGTCACAGCTACTTGGACCAGACATCTTATATTCTATAGCCCCATAGCTTTGCCATGATCCTCATCACTTTCTCTGAGGTGTAAAAACAAGTCAGGTGCTACCATTGATCGTACCAGCCCTTCCTCTGCCCCTACTCCTACCAGGGTTCAGAAAAGGAACTTTATTTATCGAGAGATTAAAAATCATCTTTGTGGAAAAGCTAACATTTAAAATGGGCTTGGGTGGGGAAAAAAAAAAAAAAAAGCTAGCATTTCCTTGACAGAATTCTGAAGGGTATCCCCAGGAAAGGGGCGCATATGAACAATGGTACTTGAGGTAATTAGTTGAATTGTCTGCTGGGGGGTTGGGAGAGCAAGCTGAAGTATGAGATGAAGGCTTTACTACAGATGGCCTTGAAAAATAGGAGAAGGCATTTATTCTGAAGTCATCATGTGGTGGTTTGAACATGCTGAGGTTTTGAGCAATAACGATATAATCTAAGCTCCATTGGTCAAAGATTCATGTAGCTGTAGTGTGCAGGAAAACTAAACCAGGGAGAGAGGACAAGTGAATCTATTTATACTGAAGGCTGACTATGATTTGAACATAATAAACGGAAGAATTCTAATACCCTCCTCCTGTCCTTTGCTTAGGTTGCTATCTCTGTCTTCATTGCTCATTTTCAATCCCCAAATTCAGCTGCTGAAGACTCATTCTATAGCTCAAAGCACAGTTCAAGTCTCAAGTTTTATGAAGAAACTCTGGGGTCCTCCAGGGAATTCCCTAATGCCTTCATATTTTGTAACTATAGTATGTTACAGGGTTGGTCATAGGCTGCCCAACAACATGTATCAAATGACTGAATACAATAAATACACAAAAATTTGTGTTGTGTTGGTTACTTTTGCATGAATTTTTCTTACTTATACTATCAGGAGAACAGGGTCACCTTTAAATCTTTGCATCTTTATGAGATTTGAGCATAGTAGGTAGTGAACAATTGTTGCATTCAGTTGAATTATCAAATTCTCTGAAGGTGTATACATCGAATAGATCCATGTGTAAGTAGACATAATAGAAACTATGAATTTGTCATTGTATGGTATCACATAGAGTTGCATTCAGATTGTGATATTGAGTAAATTATTTTAGAATAAATTATTTTTCAGGGTATATGTTAAAATAAGGACTGGTTTTCATTGGAGAATCACAAAAGGCATCAACATAATTGAAAACCATGGTAGTAAGGAAAGCAAAAGTTTCAGTTCTAATTTTGAGTGGATGCTAGTTATCGGTTTATTGTTTCTCAACTTCAAATCTAGCTTTCCTTTCACACTTGATGATGCTGGAGATGGACCCTGCCCACCTCTCTACTTGACAGCTGCCCAGTGATGGTACAGGTGCTGGAGGAGCACCCACCTCAGCTTCCCGGTGAGTTACACCATTATCCCAGCTGGTCTCACCAGCACCAAGGCAGACAGTTTTCCAGTTAGCTCTCTTACTTCCTAACAGCACCTTCTTGGCCACTTTGATGGCCACTCTGTGAGATAAATTCCTAGTGAGTTTTACCCACTTTCCAGCTATGATTTCCTGCAGCACCTCAGAGAACTTCTCTACCTTCCAAGGAGGTCTCCACCAATTCTCTCAGACACTCTGAGTATCAGCTTTGTGGTAGAGATTAGGAGGCATCCATTTCTAAGTTTGTGTTTCCTTTGTGTTCTCTCCCTCAGCTCTGGAGGTAGTGATGCTTCCTACCTCTATTATCCCTCTATTCTTTGGTCTTCTCTTTATCCCTTTTAGTATTTAATCCTCTTTTGCTAAGTCAATACTTCCTTACAATAAATTTTCCCTGTACAAATTACAGGTGCTGTTTTTGCCTGTGGAAGGGACCTTGAACAGTCTGTGAGGAAATTTTCTGAAGGCAGACAGCCATTACAAAGACAAGATGAGTATATTCCAGTATTGGCTAGGTCTCACAGGGAACCTATCTGTTTCCAATGGAAGAGTTGGAGTCCCTGCTATACCTATCGCCCTTCCAAGGAATTCTTATCAATATGTCCTCATGTTTTTACTGTATGTCCCCTTCATCTGGAACACAAATGAATGATGTCTGGAGACCCAGCAGGCTTATAAATGTTCAGTGGATTTTGAGATATCCTGGAAATATTTGTTCTTCCAGAAACAGATTCTCTAAGTTGATAGTGACCAGATCAATTTTCCTCTGACAGAATATTGAGTCATGGTTAACAGGTAGAATCTAAAATAAGACCCATTTAGCAGGAGCCATGAGATAGTAGGGAGTACAAATAAGTAAAAGATACAAGGTAAAAAACACCTGCTACTTGTTCTCATAGAAAATTACACTTTATTTTATTAGATTATTCTTAATTATGGAACTGTACTTAGATACTTTTCTTCACCCAGTGGTCTCTGAGCTTCATGATAGTAGGGATCATGTCTGTCTTGCTTTCATAAATCCCTAGTATCTAGCATAGGAATGGGTACTCAAATATTTAAATGAATGAATGATTGAATATCAGTAGAAGGCAGTTGTATCAAGATCCCAGAAAAAGCATTCCTGAAATAATGCAGAGGAAATAACAGCTGGCAGCAGCAGAGGAGATACCCACAAAGTAACCTGAGTCTTACATAGTATCCTGAATGCTTATTTTAGCTCCAGACATACATTTCAGTCACCATGAACCCTAGCTGAATCCCTGTAGGGCATGGGAGTGGAGGGGATTCATGACATTGTCACTTCTCCAAATATACTTGCCATTTATTGGAAAGGAATTTAGCCTTGGTCTTGTTTCCTTGCAATCAAGAAGAGACTGTAATTCTCAACCTTGTATTCTGATTCCAAGTAACTCAATCGCTAGTCATGAGGATATTGCTGGGCTTGTGCTATTATCCAACTAACTTCAGTAGGGACACGTTTTACAGTCATAGTAACACAGGGACGGCTAAGGGAAAATAATGCCCATTCTTGGACTTCTCTCCCTTAGCTCTGTGTCTTCATCATATGTATATATAATGACTCTAGGACAATATAGATGTGTTCCTTTTTTTTCATAAAAAATGATTAAAGATCCCTGATTAAAGATCACCTACTTGGGTCCCCATATGCTATTTCTAAGAAAAATGTATCAATAGATTCACATTTGTGTGGCTTATGAATTTCTGCCACTGAGGCTTCAACAATTCTATTGGGTTCAGGCCTAATTTCTTGCCCCAGGGATAGAGTATTAGAGAGCCCTGAGAACATGATAAAATACAGTCATACCCTCGGGGGAATTCTATTATGGCTGCAGAATATTCATGATATACAGGGATGCTTTTATCATATACTTCCTTTATTATAATTTTGCTTAACAGCTTAATTTTGATCAATTGCAAGGGCTTGATCACTTAAAGCTATTGTGACAGATGATAACTCATGTTTATATTTTTGTTTTGGAAACTGATGAAATGATTCAGAAGATTGTGCATTTGTATCTGGTATGATATCTGATAGATTAAAGGCAGTCCCCAGCTGTTGTTCTGTCCCTGGTGATTAAGGAAAATGATGAGGATAAATATTAGTAATAATATGTGTTATCTCATGTGAGAGACAAGTTTAGTGAAATTTTAATACATGCTTTTATGTATTATAAGGAAATGAATGCAATTTACAAATCCATATAAATAGCACATTGGAAATTCCACTAAACTGTAATATGCCTTAAGTCAGCCATGATTGAAATTGCATTTGACAGGGAGAAAAACAGTATTTCTCTTTCCAACAACTCCCTGCGTTGTCATCATGGCATGGTTGGGTAGTAGTGAGTGCCAGCTGAGGACCCGTCCCTCCTCTGTGTCACCATCTGGCTTCAGTTCCACTTCAATCAGTTTCTATTGGCTTTTTGATTTATGCTGGAATTCATAAGCAAAAATTAAGCAAGTTTGCCAATACATTTGAGATAACCCTCTTTCTCCTCATTTTTGTCCCTCTGAAACTTGTAGAGAGAGATTTTGTACTCAGAAGCATTGGTCCAGTTAATTTCAGCTTCACCAGCAGCAAAGATAGGCCACCATTCCTGCAAAATCCCACATGCTCTTTTGCCAAACCATGATGTCAATATTTTCTCCCCTGTGGTTCTACAGGGTGATCAGGATTTTTGTTTGCACTGTGTCAAATGTTAACTGTCCTCTGCAAGTAGATGATATTGTTTGCCTTGCTTAATTTTAGTTAGCTATGAAAACCTTTTTTCTTCCAACCTTGAGTTTAAGGGTACTTTGTTTTAAAAATTTGATACCATTCTATATTTACTTTTGGGATTCCAACTGTAAAACACTGTGTATTGACAGTGATATGAAAGATGAGCTGAGTAAATTCCTAGGAAAACCATATAATTTCAGGTTTCTACTCACTCAGCAAAATAAGGAGTAATACAAAGCTGGGCTTCAAAACAATTTAGCCTAGAGTCCAAGCCCTCAAAAGGGGCTAACGTAGAAAGTTCTTCACCGATGTGTAATCACAGCATGTGCCAATCAGCTCTTCATAAATGTGCCATTAGAGGACATACTGCTAATATCCCTCGACTTAATGGTCAGTTGGCTTTTCCAGTAGAAACCAATTTTCAAGGTTTAATATATAAGTATTTCGCGTCATAGAAGATCTAAAATTATACATGCAGCATTGAAACCTACAAATAGGAGTTGGAAGAAAATGAGTTATTTTTGGTATCTTAGTAAGCTCTGCTATTTAACAAAATTTATATGTACAGATTTCTTTTAATTATTCAACAAATATTTATTGATCATCTTTCATGTGCCAGGAACTTACAAATCATACTCTGAGGGAGCTGCTATCTGTCTGTGAAGGTGGAGTGTGTGTGTGTGTATGTGAGTGAGTGTGTGTGTATGTGTGTGTCTGTGTGTGTGTAACATGGAATATTAGAGATAGTTTGGACCATAAATGTTATTGAAACTAGATTTTCCCAATTTTCTAAATTAAAATGTTAAGGCCCCAAAAAGGATGTGTGATTTTCTTTGGACGTGGTCAATTTGGAGATGGCTCTTTGTTCAACAATCTGTCTACCACATCATATGGTCTATACAGAATGATTATTCAGGGATTCACATCTATGAATATGGAGAGAGCTCCAGGAAACTTGGGCTGCTCATCTGTGGAAATTAACAGCAAAGGCTGCCTAATTACCATTTTACAAACAATCATTTTATGTAACGACTACAGGACAATAAGGGAAGAGACTTTGTTAATAGCAGCCAGAGTCACCAATCAGCAGGCAAACCATCAAAGAAAAGTGGTAAAGGAGAACAAAACCACATCTCTGTTAGAATTTCACTAAATGTCTTTAGACTTGCCTCAGAACAAAAAAATTAATGATAGACATGATAAATTTTGCTTGCAGGTGCAAGTATATGCTCACTGAAATGCATATTTATTTCCTATAGTATGTGGTCATTTTCAAGTGCTCTGTTTTGAAAACCCTATTAACAAGAATTTCGTGGAATTTACCATTGTTCATGTTGCATCATGCCTGGGGGAAAATGTGCTTTCCAGATATTGAAGCATATCTGATGATCAAAAAATGACTCACTAAAAAAATCTCTAACTTCCACATTTCCAAAGCCTTGAAAAAGAAATGAGACAATTCTTCTGTTTTTCACCTTAATTCAATGAGGTATTTGATTTTCAACTACTGTCTCAGCACTGTATTAAAACCCTGTTACTAGGGAATAAAAGAAAATTACCTGTAATCCCCTTTCCTCAGAAAGCATGTTATTATAATGGATTTCTCACTTTAGTCTGCTTTAGCTGCTGTCTGGAGAGAACTTGGTGTGCTTTCGAGCACCAGAACTGCTAAACCGCCTCACCAGCAGGCGATGCTCACCTTCTCCAGCTGAAGGAACAGGATTGCTCTTACCACCTGGTTCAAAGAAAAGACGGAAAGCTTGTGGATTAAAGTGACCTGTCATGGATTTCATGATTTGGGACAGGTGACGAGGAAGCTATTACTGAGACAAAACTTTGGATGACTATTCTAAAATAGAGCAGCTTTCTTCAAAAGATACTTCTATATTTGAAACAGTTTTCCTGTTACAGAAAATATCATAGGCACAGAGAAAATATGGTGGTTTTGTGAATAATGAAAGGTGTCTCACCACACCTCAGATAACTGTCTTCTTATCATTTACTCCTTCTTATTTAATAACATGGGACCACTTTAGAACAGTTTCTTCCTTTAGGCGCCTCCTGTGACATCCTTCTCCACTTTATGCATTATCTATGCTCTCTTGATGCTAATAAGACCTTAGAAAATAATTGTCATTACCACTGTCAACAATTATTTATTGAATATCATATAAAAGAGATGAGAACAGACATTCATGTAATACTTAACGTGGCTGATATTGTGTGGGGCATTTTAAGTTATTTCACAGAAACCCTGCATAATAGATATTATTAAAGAGAAATTGAGTTAAAAGAGAATGTTCCTTGTTTTCCCTAGGGGTAGTGAAAACAGTTATTAATAAAACAGTTTATTGGAAGCATTGACATGGATTTAGGTCATGAAGGGCACGAAGAAGTAGAACTTCCAGTCTGGTAAGAGCTCACAACATATTGAGATAATTATGATACATATCAATGTCACAATGCACAAATGTATGTAATACATAATCAACACTGGAAAAATCAAGGGGAAGATGAGATCATGAATGAATGATAATTAAGTCTAAGAACTACTTCCATAAAGAAAGTAACAGCTAACATTTACTGAGAGCCCACCACTTTCCATCTTCCTGATTACTTGTAGAGCTTCACATGTAGGAGGCCAAAACCAAAACAAGACAAACAAAGACAAATATTATGAGGCATCTTTCTTTATCTCAATTTTATAATGAGGATTTTTAAGACACCAGTAGGTGATATACATTACTCAATAACATAGCTACTGTGTTGTCATCGTACAGAGGGTATCCACATTCTCTATAGAGAATATCATCGTTTGAATCCACTCTTACACTTTCTGCAAATTAAGATGTATCATCATTAAACTTGAATATATTCTCAATTTTCCCCCAAATGTTCTATTTGTCTTTTTTTTTTTTTTTTAAGTCGGTATTTGGCTATTTCCAGAGGACACTACTTTCCACACAGGCCACTTTGGATGTGTTCTTTTTGTTGTTGCTATTTGTTTAAATTCCATGAAGTATTAATTCAGGTTTTGGAAGTGAGGTAGGTATCCTCATTTCTCTCAATGGCATCTGCAGCTTATTGTTTGATCTGTGAAATTGGAATGATGGAGATTCAAATAACGGAAACAGGCAATCTTTTGAGAGGAACACATTGCATGACAAAATCAAGAATTTAATTTAGGTATATTTTCTTGGGGTTGTTAATTTGACATCCAAGCCAAGTAGATATTGGCTATACAGATATTAATGTCGGCATGAGTTGAAAGATTGTGGAATGTACTTGGGTATTCTTGAAGGTGTCTATCTCTACTTTCTCTTACTATTCACACCTTTGTGTTCACTCCTCATGTCTCCAAAATCTGCCTCCTTTATTCAAATATCCTGTGAAATTTCTCTCTCCGGTTTCAACAGTATCCTTCTAACAACCTTCTCAATGTACTGCACTTCATTTTACTCACTTTCTTGCCAAATCACATGATTTTCATCATCTTTCTCTCTTCCTTTGGATCGGATAGGAAATATCCATCTGGTGTTCCTCTTAGGATCCACAATCACTCTCTTCGGATGCTGTTTTTTTCCTGCTAAAATGTGAAGTGTTGTTCAAGGAATTGTTTTTCCTTGACTTCTTGTTCTCATAGACATAATCTTTAATAATTTTAGGAATCAGGCAGCAAAGAAAAATGAGTGAAATAACTTTGTATAGAAAAACAATGTAGGGAGGATTGTGGTGACCTGACTGGGATTTCTAAGAGAAATACCAATGAAAAGTTTTTAAACACTATATGAATAAAACAAAATTTGTTCATGCACAACCAGGGCTTGTGATAGATCACTGTGAGTCAGCATTCTTCCCTAGTTCTCTGTCCCTAACCGAAATTAAGCAATTATCTTTAATAGGTAATTTGAAGATAAATATCACTAGTTCAGATCTTTCTCACATTATAGAGGAACCAATGAACTAAAAATGGGGAGAAACTATGAATAATATTCTCTTTTATCCTAAAGACACTGTACTTACAGAGCCATTTCCAACTATCAAATTAAATCTATACCATTGATATCTTAGAAGTACTAAAACTCTACGTATTAAAATCTTGAATACATTATCTTTCCTGGATAAGTAGTTTTTCTTCTAATGTCTTCTACCTCAGTAGTGATTTGCACAGAATAGGAACTCCCCGATCAACTTTAATTCCTGCTGTTGCTTTACTAATAGTCACCTGTCCTTTGAACCATGTACATGAGTATTCCAGAGAGGCCTTCCTCAAGAACTTAAAAATTGGCTAAATGAGATTGGCCTCTGAGACACATGCTGGATCAAATCAGAAATAGGCACAGTTATTCTAAAGAAACAGAACAGCTCCCAAATCTGGAAGTCTTACTAGTAAACTCCCACCATTTTTGTGCCATTTGGAAGGCATCCAATGAAAGCTAGGAAAAAAAACAAATCACCAAGACAAATATTGGCAATGCCTTCCTAGGGCTGCCCAAAAGGTATTGCGTAATTTAGTTCCTTTGGCAATATTATCTTATTGTGAGAATCGTGTATTAATCAAGTTAATGGCTGATGTCAATAAGAATTCTATTGCTATAGTTCTCTTTTTTTAAAGTCCATATTCTGATTGTTATTTGGCTTGATTTGCTACTGAGAGAAAATTCTTGGGGAAATAAATTTCCAGTCCAATTCCAATAAAGATTATTTCTCCAAAGGGAAGAAAATGAGAGAGAGAGAAGGAAAGGGAGATAGAAGGAAAAAAGAAGGAAGGGAGGGAGGAAGAGAAGGTGGGAAAGATGAAAGGAAGGAAGGAAGAAAGGAAAGAAGAAAGCTGTCTTAATATGGGTTGTCTGTATTTTGCCAGAGAAGTCCTATGAAGAGGATGTGCAGATCATTATGATTGAGTAATCTGCTTCCTGTGACAGAATTCCCAAAGAAAATTATTAAATCATCCTCCCATATTAGTGCGGTGGTCTTATAAACTTGGTAATGTGAGGTTCCTGAACAAGTCATAAAGCTAGACCAGAGCTAATACCAAGTAAATATATCTTATGGAAACTCCTCAGAGATTGGCAAACACACATCCCTTTGACTGCTAAGGTTTTTAAGCTTGTCTACTTTCCCAGTATCTACAGATCATAACTCTCATCTACACCTCTGCACCCTCTCCATTCCTCTATCACTGCCACACTTCTAATCCTGACAACTCTAAACCCCTTAAGTAATCCTTCTGCCTCTCAGTACCTTTAATTTTCCTCTGCTGCCACACAGAGCTTTCAAAATATAGATAATATCATCACTTGCATCTTTCCAGATCAAGAGCTTTTCAAAGAATCCTGACCCAGGGCAAATGAGTAGAGTAAGTAGGTATTCAGTAGTAGTAGTCCAAACTGGCAGCAAGACCACCGACCCCTTCTAAGAAAAGCCCAAACCATACTTACGTCCCATAATCCAATTAGGTTTCCTTTTCTCCCCAAGGCAGAGAACCATACTTTAGGTATATCTCAATTTAGGACAAATGAGTTTCTTTTTTCCCTTTGAGCCAGAAAAACATGCAGTTCGGGTTGAGATGAACTTGAAATATTCACCTTCTCTTCCATAATGTTCATTTTCTTAGGAACAGCTTTCAAGGGTATTTATTTCAAGCAACAGCACCTTGATCAAGTCTACAACATTAAAGGCATATATTTGTTCCATATGGTGAGGAAGGGATTATGCATCTTAGGTTCTAATAATTATGTAAAGGTACTAATTTAAATCTGATATAAACTACCAAATGAGTCTATGACATATTCTGCAAGATGAATTCCTTTTTATAGCCTTATGCATAGAAAGATGAGCATTTTGCAATGTAGTAAGTTCTGGCAGTGCATGTAATATCACCATGAAAGGGAACAGCAAAAGAATATAAGATGGTGCAATTTAGCCCAGCTAGAGTTTGCCAACTTTGACACACTGAGACTTTTTTTTTTAAGAACGGAGATGAAAGACCAAGTTTATGAGTGTTCTGTTAGAATCATAAACCTTATTATTATTAATAGATGTGCAAAATGTGACCTCAACCAAATTTATTATGCACTGTACAAAATTTGCCTTGTAAAGTATGTCATTTTATTCAACATTGTTTACTCTTTCCTATGTGCATCCTCAAAAGGCAAAATTGAATGATGACTATATTCTCTGCTGTCAGAATGTGCAAACTAAACAAAAATACTAGGATTGTAGAAGCTAGGCCAAGGGGGCATATGGGGGTGCAGCTGTAGGTTAAGTAAACAGATACCAGTGATCATTTTGTTTCCCTAAAGATCAGAACAGAATCATGCAACTTAAACTTTGTAAGAATTAATGATATGGTCATAGCAGCTAAAATTTTATCTCCACCGAACTGAAGGCCTAAGAAACTCCAAATTGGGCTTTGATTGCCTTCATGTCAAAGACAGATCTTTCTTTGAGTCAGTGCAGTATATAGCATAAAACAGCTGTTCTGGCTATCTGAGTACAATCCTGAGCGAGTGTGATGAAGGGGCTGAGAAATTGCCATGATGTATGACAGTGCCTGCATCTAAAGCAAATTTGTCTGCAACCTCCAGGGCTCACTGAATATTAAGATAAGGCAACTGGGATTGGCACTTATTCCCTTCAGTTTCAGAGTTAGGACATGTGGAAATGATTGTAGGCCCAGACTATCACATTCCTCCTAAAAATGTTGGCAAATCCTCCGAAACTGAGGCCATTATTATTATCATTCTCCTGAACACCATTGGGGAGAAAATAAAATCTCGTAGAAAAGAAAGAGAATTCTGGCACCTTTGTGAATCCAAAAAAGTTTTATTGAAAATACAACTTTGGAAAAGTGATATGAGAGAAAAAATATCAATAGAACTTGATGACTACCTTTTAGACTTTAGAAAGGAGATTGATCTCAGAGTTAATTTCTGACTTATTAGACTATGCTGTCACCAGGAAAACCTAAAAATGTGGGTTGAATTCAAGGGAATCAATTCACTTCTTTTCCTCAGGACAGGAAATGGTGCAATTTAAATTTATAATATTAAAAAAAAAAAAAGATACAAGCTCTGACTTCTAAATACTAGCATGAAGATGAACAGAAGTCCTATTCAATATAACCCAGAATCTACTCTCTAGTGCTTTGGGGTTCTACCTAAGAAGGGAAATCTCCCTATGAAAATGAAACAGGATAGTAAAGCTTTAGATGCTAGGAAAGTTCTAGAAATTGTAGTGTATATTTTAATACCTAATTGGCAATGTTGAGAGGAAAGTTTATTTAGAAAAACACTCCTGATAAACTACAAAGAAAATGAGTTTCACTTTGGCCTCTAAACAAAGGCATATTTAGGCATAAATATAACTGTTCTGTGCAAATGTCATGAAAATAAACATGGTAATCAAGCCCCTACCATTTTATAGAAATGTCACTTAACCTAACTGAGCACCAGTTCTTTTATATGTAAAATTAAGATAATGACATAACAGATTGTTATGTGTAAAAGTATCTATGGAAGACCCAACACAGTGTTTGTGTAATAAAATACATTTCAAATATTAAATGTTTAGAAAAATAGAAAACAAAAATTAGATACTCTGACTGTCTGAGATCTGGGTTCATTTTGAAACATTTTGAGATGAAAATTTGTTTAATCGACAACTTATCATTCTATTCCCAGGGCCTGAAACAGTGTTAAATGGGTGAATAAGAAGTTATTAATTTTATTTTTAAAATGGTGAGTCTAAGTTGAGGATTTTGATCTGATTTGATTGTTTTAAAATCAATTTTAAAGGATTGCCTTTGTTTTTCCTGTCTATATCAGGGGATATTTCCTGCCTAAATCCTAGATGGAGTTCATAAATCACTTGCTAATACAACAGCATCCTTCCCGTAAGGATGGCGTCCTGTGGCCACTTGGGGTGAATGCCAGATGCTGTATGAAATAGAGGTATGCTCTTACAAGCTCCTCTCCTAATATGACATCCTGCAGAAAGGATCAGCTTTCTCCGGGAGCATACTTCATGCAATGCTTCTGTGACCTCTCAGTGCATTAACGACAGCAGGTAAATCATTGGTTTTGTCTAACAGATGAATTGATTTAGGGATGCAAAGAAAGTACTCACTAAACAATGTGCTATCCAGCTGGAGCATAATAAACACACCTATAGCCAAGCAAATAGGCCTAAATGCTTAATTAACTTTTGCTCACCTTCGGAACAATGAGGAAACAAAAAGTACAATCAATCAAATCTCTTTAGTGTGTATCTATAGCCAGATTCTCTGTATCTACCAAGGGTTAGTGTTGATTAGACCTAGTTAAATACCTGAAGATCGGCTTGTTTGTTAAAAGTCTATTTTTTACAGAAAGAAATATAGAAACTGAGGGAAGTCTTGGCTCACCCAAATGGGCATTCATTCTGCTCAGGATCCTTTTGGTAAAAGGATGCTACTTATCTTATCTGTATATTTTGGACACTAGATTTTAATGTTAAAAGAATAAACAGTGATATATTTAAAGTGTAAGTTGGGAAATGCCCGTAGAGAAGAAGAAACTTGCACAGAGGGGTAAAGCCTTTTGCTTAGTCTTGTGGATAAGAGAGATGATTTTTTTCCAAATGTCGCTGGCCTCAACCCGACTTAAGAATTATTCCTGGAATAGCAAAGAATTATGGAAATCCTAGATATTCATATTTATGTCCATGTAGGAGAAACAATACAATGGTAAGTAACATTTCTCTTATTCAGTCTCTATTCTGCTTTCTTCCTGCAAATGAGAAATAATGACCACCTGATACTTAACAACTAAGAAGCCGGTGAGCAGGAGAGATGATACACGTACGTCCTATTTTATTTTCAACCACTATGGTATATACACTGTATCTAAGATTTCATAAATTCTCTGCCCTTACAGGGAACTCTGGTGTCAGGTCTTATGGCATCGAGTCCAGTGTTCTCCATTTGCCACCTGTGTGGCCTTGGCAAGCAATCCAACTGCTCTGTGCTTCCATGTATTCATTTTGTAAATGGACATAATCATGATACCATCCTCATGGAATTGCCATGAACATTAATATGTAAAGCACTTATAGCAGTATATGGAATACTGCTATATATATAGTAAGTACTATGTAAGTACTCGTCATCTGTCTATCTACCTATTTATTTTCATTATCACCATTTATAAATAATAAGCTTAATGTAACTAAGACCTGGGAGTAATAGGTCAAGCCTATAAGAAAACTCCTAGAAAACTTCTAGATTTTTTTTTAAATTTTGATTTTCTATTTTGATGGAAAGCGCGTGATGTTTATATGGTTGCAGCACAAATAGAATTACGACTCCTACTTTACAGTTATAAAGCAGGTCGCATCTGCTATCACGTTTAGGATTCCATCACATTTTCAGCATAAAATGCTCTGTTGGTTACAATAAAGGATAAAAAGATGACTAACATACTGAGGAGCTTATAATCTACTGGAATTGACTTAGACATGCACAGAAGTAATATTATGACATGAACAAGGAGTAGAAGAGTGTGAGGAAGTGTCAACGGAAGACAGGATTAGACAAATTGTAGATTTCAAAATGGAGTTGGGTTTCAAAATAGATAGTTAATTTTAAATTATATCGGAGCAGTTTGGTTAATTTGAGAGTGTTTATCTAGTGCGTACGATGGGAGAGCAGGCCAGATATAGGACTGTTGAAAAGTTTTGAAAGTTGTCGGATTAGCACTTCTGAGTTCTTGAGTTTTATCACAGCATTTTGGCAGGGCTACTTTGGAATAGGAGCAATGCTCATTTCGGGGGTGTAGAAGAGTATACAGCATAATGAAAATTTTGCAAGACTGCTTAGAAATCAGCTTTTACCGAGTCACTGATAACTTTATGACAGCATCACCACCAACATCCATGGCCGCTGTGATCATTACTTCCGTTTGTCTTTTGAAATGTCATTAGAAGACATTACATTTGATATGCTCTTTTGCAGTCCTGTCACTTCTTGGACTAATTTTCCTTTTCTTCAAGTGGGGCAAGTTTTATTTTCCTAAAATGGCCCAAAGCATGTTACCCTGAGATATCCAGGATGTTTATTAAGTTCTCAACCAACTTTACATTTTGATAACTTCGCTGGTACCAGTGGTTCAGCAAACTATAAGTAAGTATTGACTCATCGAAAACTCATTCTTTGGGTGAGTTTGGGACGAGAGTCAAGAGTAGGGTGGTTAGATTCATTCGACAGCAACCAAGAATGTTTTGACAACTTGGAAAATTAAGTCAAAACATAAATCAGAGTTAACATGGATCCTATCAAAACCCGGATGTAGGAGTATTACTGTCATGCTTCCTCAAACCATTAACTTTTGCTTCTATCACACAAGCTTCCAAACGTACTAAGGTTTAAGGTTGCATGGATCCATTATCTACTGCAGCAAGGAGAAAATTTTGAAAGCAGAAGTTCACTTTTATTTTACAAGGGAAAACAATCTTGATATTCAACGTATCTAATCCTTAGACACTGAAATTAAGGAAACTAGGTTAATACCAAGTAAATGTTCAAGTCAGGCATGACGGAGGTCTGCTCTCTTTCCCCATTCAGAATAGAGATATTTATTTGCCCATTGCCAAGAGAAAATGCCTTCCAGGTGTTGACAATTTGTGAGAGTCTCTTCGTTGTGCACTTTGGGGGAAAAGCCAGCTACTTCTAAAGTTAAAAGAGAAAAAAGGAAGAAAAATAAGAAATGTGTGTGCAAATGCATGTGTGTGTGTGTGTGTGTGTGTGTGTATCTGTTGCATGGCACAGTAACATCTCCACACTGAGAAGACTCTGAAGCAGCTCCTTTTAAAGTTAATACAAGGTGATCTTTTCCACCACATATCTCTTTTAACTTAAACGTCTATAGGACTCCATCAAATATCTGTTTTCAATAGAGGTGAAGTTTTCAGGGGGAAAAAAAAAGAAGAAAAAAAAGGGCTAAAAGACATACTTAATCTCTGTCCCTTAAGATGACCTACTTTATACCATGACCTATGTCTTCCCTAAGTACCAGCACTAACAAGCACACCTAAACAGCAAGTCCGTTATAAAATAAAGAGTCAATAACAATTATCGATTGAATTCAAGAGCTTTTCTCTTATTTTCATTGTCTGTTCCAGGGCTGCTAACCAATTTCCTGGTTTGAAGAACATCTTCTTGATACTTTGATGATAGGGCATGGCTTCTGTAGAGTTTCCAATCTAAATGTTCTCAGACACCTCTAGAGGCTTTGGTCTCTTCTTTTCTCAAACGGGTGTTTACAAAAAGGGCACACAGGTAATGTTTCATTATCCCAGCTAATGGAAAGGAGGAGAAGAGTGAATGATTAAGAAAAGGAAATCATCCTTCTGATAGCAGCAGCATGAGAGTCTTTATTTTGGAGAAATCACAAAATAAGTAGGTAGCTGGGAGGTATTCATGGGGGAGAGTTTGAAAAACGAGGTAATTCTTAAAATCATTCCTTTTCCTATGTTAATATACACACTCTAAAAAGGCCCTTTCCATTTATTTATTTATTTATTTATTTATTTACAGAAGTAATATGCTTCTTGCAGGGGATTTTTAGGATTAGAGGAGATTCTTTTATTGCTACAGAGAGAGGTGCCATGCTAGTAGGCACATACTGTGCTATGTAAATGCTGGCAATTATCAGAAGCAACAAACTATGCCAGTGTAAGGGTCTGATCTTAAAAGTTAAACAGAACTAAGATTGATTTATTGACTCTGCTACTTGAGTTCTGTGTGTTCTCAAAGTTATGACAAGCTGAGACTTGCTTTTTTCATGTGTAAAAATGAGAAAATAAACCTTCCTCATTAAACTGCTCTGAGTTAGCCTAAATGAGTGAGTATATTCACAGAGATTAATTTAGCAACTGGCCAATATTGGTTCCACCTTGGGATATGAAGCTAAACCCTCAACTCTGTTTTTCTTCTGCAATGAGTGTTGCCCTGGGCCCATCTGTTAGCTGGTGGCATAAAACACCGACTTTCCAACTCTTATAGCCAAGGAACTTTCCCTTTTCCCATGTACCTAGCAGTAGACCTTGTATTAGC
This sequence comes from Mustela nivalis, assembly GCF_964662115.1. Lineage (NCBI taxonomy): Eukaryota > Metazoa > Chordata > Mammalia > Carnivora > Mustelidae > Mustela > Mustela nivalis. The sequence goes on along the minus strand of NC_139029.1, from coordinate 67,066,145 downwards.
TACCTATTGCTGTGTAACAAATTATCCCAAATTCCATCAGCTTAAAATAACAAACATCTATTATGTCACACAATTTCTTTTGGTCAGGAGTCTAGGAACATACAGATAGTATGTGTCTGGCTCAGGTTCTTTCACAAAATCACCGTCAAGATGCCAGCAGGAAATGTGGTCATCTAAAGGTTTGATTGTTTGGGGAGATCGCTTCCAAAGTCACTCATCTGGCTATTGGCCAGTGGCCTCATTCAGTTTCTCAACATGTGGGCCTCTCCCTAGGGTTGCTCATCACATGGAAGCTTGTTTTCCCCAAAAGAAGTGATTTGAGAGAGATACAGAGACCAATCTCAGATGTGACAAACCATAACTTCTGGCATATTGTGTTGGGAACACACACAGATCACCTCTGGGCCAGTGTGGGAGGGAACTACACAAGGTGTGAGCACCAGGAATCAGAGATCATTGGAGCTGTTACAAAGCTGGTCTTCCACTGAATGGACTGAACACCAGCCAGCGGATGCCATCTCATGCCTGACCACAAGTTAGAGACTCTGTATGCTATTTCTTGCTGAGAAACCTCTTACCTCAAAAACATACCATACCTGCTAAAAGCAAGCTATAGCTTGCTGATTTGTTTTGTTCTGTTGATCAGTTCTATATCCAGGGAGTTTTCTGAGTTCATTACGAACTTATCCATAGATTGCAAAAATAGTGTTCAGATTTAGAAAGTCTTTGCAACTTCAATTTTTAATGTCCACAGATGCCTACCCAATATATGAGATTGAGTCGATCATGAAGCAAGCAAACACACTCTGCTTTGTGTTGCCTCAGAAAGGAAGAAGGTCATCAGGAAATTAGGGAAATGGGAAAAATATGACACAGCAGAACAAACAGAACAAGAAAGTCACAGAGCCTGTCAGAGGACAGAAGGCATCTGACAGTGTACAGATTGCCAAGGATTGACTATACAAAACATATTTAATGTTCCACCCAACAAATTCTCATTCTAGAAACCATGTTTCTAATAGGCTTCATTTAAGGAGCTTGTATTTTTTTAACACTTGGAAATTTAAATCTCCAACTAAATTTCGTTTAGGGTAGCATGAACCAGGACAAATCAATAGCTCTTCCCTGATCTACAGAGTTTTTCTGATGTTAGAAGCAGGACAAAGACAAAAAACTCCATAAAATAAGAATCATATATTTATCTAAAAATGTTTTTTGAAACTCTTGGAACCATAACAAAATTATATGTAGTATTTTTCAATTGCTATGTTGTTTTGAAGTGAGTCCTTTTTTATTTTATTTATTTATTTATTTATTTTAAGATTTTTTATTTATTTATCAGAGGGAGAGAGGGAGAGAGAGCGAGCACAGGCAGACAGAATGGCAGGCAGAGGCAGAGGGAGAAGCAGGCTCCCTGCTGAGCAAGGAGCCCGATGTGGGACTCGATCCCAGGACACTGGGATCATGACCTGAGCCGAAGGCAGCTGCTTAACCAACTGAGCCACCCAGGCGTCCTGCAGTGAGTCCTTTTTTAAACAAAAAATTAACAAAAGCCAAAATATGAAGCTCAGATATAAGAACTCAATTTTTCAGTGAAATATTGCATAATCTGCTGTATAATTATTGTTCCATCATTACATTGTTATAGCCTTTAAAGTGTAATTGACAGATTCAACTCCTGGATAACAGCAGGTCAAACATCCTCAAACAGGAGCTTTTCATTATTCTGTAAGCAGGTACTTTATTTTTTCATCTGACTTAGAAACAGACAGTCCTTCTGGTTTTTTGATGTCACATATGGGAGTTTATGCTAAAAAATAGGCTAACTGTGGATTAGTAAGTTTCTTTCTCTCCTGGAACAAGACAATATCTGTTATCTAGGGAGAAGACTTATTGCTAACAATCAATAAAAATTATCTCATGGCTTTCCTTTGCTTCAGAGTTAATTATGTGCTTTGATTACTTTGCGTTATGTTTTTCAACTTTGGTCAATGGATGTTACTCAAACAGGTAGAACTAGTCTATATGCAAATGACAAGGCCATAGATTTCTTCTCAGTGGATCTGGTAGCCTCAGTGCACCAGGCCGTATTTATTCACTTAAGCAAACTCAGGCTTATAAACTAAAGGGTTGACAACAGCTGCACAGTTGAAAAAACCAATTCTCCAAAAACTAATTCTTCCTGACTCTTATTTCAGGAAGGACTTCAAGAAACTCTACTGCAGGCAAAGGACAGAGACTGGTGCAGACGCACAGAGATGGCCTCTCCTCCATCAGACGTGCTCAGCAGGCTCCCAGGACCGCGGCTGGAGGACAGTAATAGGAATGAGGAAAACACTGGGAGAGAGAAACATTCACATCTGCGTTCATTGCTAATGAGCAAAGCATGCTACTTTGCCCAACAATTGCATTATTATCCAAGTATTCTATTTGGAAGAGAATTCAGAGTATCTTTTTATAGATTTATGTTATTTGCTCTAAATTCACACTGAGAAATGGAGATTAACAGGCAAGAGGGAAGAGAGCATTATATGGTGTTATCAGAAAGAAACTTTGTACTAAACCAGAGCATTTGGGAAAGATATGATCATTAGCATTTTTATGAGCTTTTAGTCTCCATTTTTTCTGACACTGATAAGAGATCTGTCTTCTCTTAAATGTAATGATTTGTATATTTGCCCTCATTTGCAAGTTCAGAGTCTGAGGGAAGACAAATCCAAGTACTGTCTAGTACTGAAATTTCCTTAGGCTGCTCTGACAAAAACAAAAAGGCATTCAGTCTCAAATTAGTGACTTCATGCAAAAGGATACAACAGAAAAAAATGAACTATTTTTGGTTCAAGAATCCTTTGTCTCTGGAGCAACTCCTCAGCTGTTGTTATGTATGCAGGCAGGAGGGATACTTGGGAGGGCAGTGGAGAACCCGCACTGCAGATGTTGGTCCCGAAGAGAAAGACATTATGTACCTATGCATCACTATTTGCTCAAAACACATAATTTTTGTCCCACGTGTTTCTAAATATTTTAAATATAGCAGAATCGGGCATCATTTGGCCACTGTGAACATTTTGCTCATCATCATATGAATCTGGTTCCGAGAATGTTACCTCGGATATGCCTCACTTTTTCTGTAAAAAATGCCAAATGTTACCTTTGATATGCCTCACTTTTTCTGTAACAAGGAGACAGCAGAAAGGAGTGCTTAAGAACCTAGACTCTGGACCCTGACTCACCCATCTTTTGAATCCTAGTTCCATTCCCTAGCAACTGCATGGCCTTGGGCAGCTTATTTCAGCTCCCCATGCCTCCTCTGTGCCTTTCTTCTTCTATAAAATAGGGTTAAAAATCACGGGGGGGTTGGGAATATTAAATGAGATAATACAGGTAAAGCAATTAGAATGGTGCCTAGCATATAGTTGGCCCTGTATTAGTGACTGCAGTTATTATTATTGCTTTTTTCGGTCTCAGGAAAATACCATTTTACACATTTCATGTGGTAAAAATGCAAAAATTCAAAACCAGGGTAGAAAATAAAATAAAGACAAAAATTGATCTCAGTGTTTCATGATTTGCCTTCCGATACCCACTTGCCCTATATCAACTTGTCCATCAACCTCTCCTGGATATTTGGAGTAAAAGCTGTTTCTGGAGCCCTCTTGTATCTGTTGACATGTGTGTATTAACATTCTGAAAATGCAAAAGAGTCTAGTTTTAAAATGTGAAATAACGAAATCCTTAGACATCATGTTTCAGGAACTCAAAAGTTTTACTCTGGAGGCCCAGACCCTAAGATTCAGGACTCTATCCCTGCACTGGCCCTTAGTAGAACATTGCCTCCAACCAGATACCATTAAGAAGTCCACAGTTTAAGCTGGAAATAGTAAAAATCAGCAATACATGCCCCTTCCTAAGTGACCTTGACCCCAATGTCCCTTTAGCTCTCTCTGCAAAAATAAATCGAAATTGTGTTTTGTTTTGTTTTGTTTTTAATCACTGTGGGGTTATGAAACAGATTAAAGCTAATGTATCTCTCTGCAACAGATAACATGATGTCTATTTCTTGCCTGACGTTCAGAGTGTTGCCAAGTGATTTGCTATAAAGAAAGCACTGGAGAATGGATTTAAGGGGAAAATATTTTCTTATTACCTCATTTGTAAGTTCTTTGTTTCTTGTTCTATATCCTCACAGTCTGACTTGTTCTAGTTGAGGATTTTAAAACAACAGAATGATGGGTGTATGTCTCTTTTCCAGAGTAAATGCATGTTGATACACAATATTTAGATCTCATTTGTAATTTCACTGAGCACTTCCAAGGGCACCCACATACAGATGTTGCTTGACTTTCACACACAAATAAATCTTTCCTCATCTTTCATTCATTTCTAGTTTTGAGAGGGTTAGGATGGGGAAAAGAGAAAGACATAAAGTGAAGTCTACCTTTTTCTGCTTGTTGTTCCCTATGTGCTTGCTAGGGATAAGCTAAGACCCAACAGGTATTGGGGACAAGGGTCCCACCACATCTCAAATTTGGTGACCCCTTGGGCCAGGCCTCTAGAGGATAATGCAGGGGTTCTGAGAAACAATTTCTCAATTGTGAGAAATAACAGTTCTCAAAGGACTTATGGGACACAGAAGTCTCTTGTCAAGATCTGGGTGTTCCTCTAATTCAAAATGGCATATATCTACGTGCCTTTGTGTTCAGTTGTAGGTTTGAGAAGCCATTTCCTGGAAAACAAGAATGTTTCTTTATACCATCACATGAAAGTTGTTGTAGTTTTAAGAGCCTCATAGCTGCCCTCCAAGTTGGACCACAGTAATCTCTGTATCCTAGTAGCTGGTATCCATACTCTTGTGTAGGCTCCTTCCATGTTAAACAGAGCTGACATCTATAACCAGAAGCAGAGTGTGGAAACAATGGAGGGGGACTTCTCAGTCTAGGTCATAGAAGACATGGCAGCTTCAATCTCTGTTCTCTTTGATTACTCTGGGGAAAGCCAGCTAACATGTAGTGAGGGCACTTGAGTGGTCCTGTAGGAAGATCCTCATAGGGAGGAGCCCCGGCCTCCCACCACGAGCCAGCCAGGCCATGAAGCTTCTTGCCAATAGCTCTGTCCCAAGGCCATCTTTGAAGCAGATCCTAGAGCCTCCATGAGGCTGTCAACTGACGGCCACCTTGGCTGACAACTTGATTGCAGCCTCATGAGAAACCCTGAACCAGAACCATCCAGCAAAACTAAGGATTCCCAGCCCCCCGAGATTTTGACAAAAAAAATTCCTGTGTAAAGCTACTAGGTTTTGAAGTAATTTCTTATGTAGCAATAGATAACTAAACGCAGATGAAAATCCATATGTTAGAACAGTAATTGAAAAAAAAAAGGCGTGAAACAAAACACATTCAGTATAATTTCATCATTATTAATTGCATATAGAAAAAAAGAGAAAAAAATCACCAAAATACTAATGATATTAATGATATCAGCTGTTGGGGCTATTGGGTAAATCAAAATTCTTTTTATATTCATAATGTGCAAAATATGTACTTTATTAAAAACAACTTTAAATATTTTTAGTATATTTACTTCATTATTGGAAAGATTGAACCTACTTTTATTTTTTTGATAATGTGTGGGGGTAATAATATTCTGGTAACAGTTTAAAAATCTAAAATATGATGCTGTGTTTCCTGCACCCGGTCAGTTTATATAGAGTTATTTCTCATGTACCCCTGTGCTTTTATCTACATTTATCTGAATTTGTGGGGTTCTTCTAGCTTCCAATCTGAGCTTGATTATAGCAGAAAACAGCGGCATTCTGATGCCTCACGTGAGGCTAAGGCTGTAGTAGTAACTCTGAGCCAGTCCACCTAGATGCTAAGATGTTATAGATCTTATCACAAAGATGATAATTAAGATGATATGAATGGAAATGAAAACGAAAAATTTTCGCCACTTTTTAAACTAGCTTTCTGCTGCTTTAATGTAGTAGAGACAGTATACCACATTCTAGTTAAGACATCAAGTCTGGCTTCAATATTTACTATCCGTGTAACCTTGGATACGTTTCTTACTTACTCCATACCTTTTTATCCTTGTCTTTTCAAAGTCCTGCTGTTAGAGAGTACAGCCAGCCTAGCATTAAGGAAGGATGAGTGGCTGTTCTTTGCTTCAATTTCCTGATACTCAGTCAGAAAGCAGGATCAATAGGATGTAAAAGTTTGAGTCGCTGTATGGTATCTTGTAATAAATAAGGGATGTGAAATTAGTGTGTAATTAAGTATTCTATTTGGGCTTTGCAGTCTCATACTTTGGGACTCAGACCCTCCTGTACTGCTTATTAGCTGTGTGACACTGAAGAGTGCTGTAACCTCTCTGAGTCTTATTTTTTTCACTGGCAAGAAGAATATATGGACTATCTCAGAGGGTTATTTTAAGAATTAAAAGATAACTAAAGTGAAAGGAACATGGTTTCTTATATATGGTAAGTACAGAATATGTGTTAGTTTCCTTTTTTTTCCCCTTTATTCTCTATGTATTGGGTGGGAGTTACAGGGCAAGAGAAAATTAATAGGAAGAAGATGAGAAGGTGAATTAATGTGGAAAAAAAGTTGTGACAACACATTGTGAGTCATTTTTCCATTTTGTTAACCAAAAGAGGAACATAATAATAATAATAAACTTATTAGATGTTTGCTCATTAATCTTACTGTGGCATATTAAACTGCCTGGCAGAAATGTCATACCTACTATTCACAACAGCAAATATTACTGAATATAATTTGGATGTACTCGGAAAACTCCCTGCTTCAGCTTGTTAGAAAAAGCTGTAGCACTCACAAAGCAGATAATGGTAAGTCACAAGATGTCAACTCTATCCTTGTCGTGAAGAAACAGGAATATCTTTATAAGGTTAATTCCAGGTCTCTATAACTCTGTCAAAATAGTGGCACGTGAACACTTGGCATTCTGAGGACCTCAAGAATTGCTGAATAGCTGAGAATTCTAACATTATTGTATAGACTTCCCTGACACAGTTTTAGGTGTCCAGTATTGAATTTTAAGCAAGCTGACAATTTCTGATCTTGATGCACGAGATAGTTTGTCTACTGAGTGTTTCCTGGGAGCTTAATTTTTCCTCTTCCTTTTACTAAGGTTACCGTCAGTTGTTTAGAATATTTAATTAATGATTTTTAAAGATCTACTCATGCCCTGGGGCTTTTTAAAACAAAAGACATAATTTTTAAAAATCCAAACAAAAAATTAATTAATTAAAAGAGTCATGGCAAGTCATTATCTCAAATATCGACTGGGAATATTTTAACATGCAAAGAAGTCAGCAATAAAACAGCTTCCCGGATTGTACTATGCCTGCGAGATTTCTCAGTCCCTCTGTCCCTTGCCTAAGGCATGCTTGCATACTGCCACTTGCTGTATGGTTTTAATGAAAATTATAGCAATCACTCTTTTCAAAAGAAAAAAAAATGAGGGAGGAGTGAAAAAGGACATTGAAAACTAGCTATTTTTACCAGATACAGGTTTTACTTCATCAAGTTTGACTTTTTTTTTTTTTTTAGACTTTGTTTATTTTAGTGTGAGTTAGCAAGAGCTGGTTCCATGGGGGGGGGGTAGAGGGAGAAGGAGAGAGAGATTCTTTTTTTTTTTAAATATGCATTTAATTCCTGATTGAAATTTTCATTAGGGATATATATCACTTTTACATGAAAAATTGAAATTTTAAAAGTGATAACTACAAGTAAACTCTACAAGCAAGTCTAAAATTAATATTCAAGACTGCTCCTTGCAGTTGACTTTTTAAAACCAGTGTACCTTCAAAAACATGAAGAAAGAAAGAATATGCACAGGTAAAGAAAGAACATAGTCGTTGACGCAAATGTCCCTTCTCCCCTCACCTCATCTTCTACAACTAGGCACCTTCTTTTAATGTGTAATGTCAGTTGAAGGAAAACGGTTAACAACACCTACTTCAGAACATTTTGAATACTTATTCTTTCTCAAAGCCTTTCACTCAATATGTGCAAGACATGCGATTTAATATCCCATTTTAAGAGACACCTGAGTGGTTCAGTTGGTAAGCCATGAACTGGCAATTTCTGCTCAGGTCATGATCACATGGGTCCTGGGATTGAGACCTGCATGGGACCCGCCTCTGGCTCTGCACTGGTTTGAGAGTCTGCTTGAGATTCTCTTTCTCCTTCTCCCTACACTCTTTTCCACACTAGCTTCATCTCTCTCTAATTAAAAAAAAAAAATATATATATATATATATATATGTGTGTGTGTGTGTGTGTGTGTGTGTGTATTCCATTTTATAACTGAAGAAATGAGTATATATATATATATATATATATATATATATATATATATGCCATTCTATAACTGAAGAAATGAGCTGGGAATTTCCCAAGATTGCTTAGCCCTGCCAGTCATCTTGCCTGATTCAAAATGTCAATCTTTTCTTGTGTGTGCTTGTTGCCCTGCTGCCTGGACCTCAGGCATCTAGTCAATGCCTTCTTGGTGTTGCTGTTCAGAGGTCAAATTTAGGTTCATGGGTTTTGGCTCATAGCTTCCCCTCTCTATCCCTATACCAATTTCATACTGCCTTCATTGCCCTTATAGGTTTATATGTCTCCAATTGACTTGTTTATTTTTGAGGTTAGATTTTAAATACATTATTTAATTTATTTAAAGATTACTAGTCCACTAAGGTCTTCTGGACCTTCTTGATTTAATTTAGTAATTTATAATGTTTTAGAAAATTTTCATCTCATCTGATTTGTCAGGTGAGTTACCAAGTTATTCACAGTATTTCTCCCTTTTCAAAAAAATTTTTTCTGAGTTGTCCCCTTTTCATTGCTAATATTGCTTATTTTTGCTGTCTCTCTTTTTAATCAGTCATGCAGAGATTCATAGATTTTTTTTTTTTTTAGTTGTTCAAAGAACCACACACTAGATTCTCTCTAATGTATTTTTGCTTTCTGTTTTATTGTTTCCTTCCTTTTACATTCTCTGGACTTTTTTCCTTTTTCAGAATTCTAAGCTGCATGCTTAGCTCATTATTTTTAGCCTGTATTCTTTTCTTAAAAGCATTTTAGAATACAAATTTCCAAAAAATAACTGCATTAGCTTTATCCAACATACTCAAATAATGTATTTCTTATTGTCATCCACATCTATTTCTTATAAACAGAATCTAAATGGGTTTTTTGTCCGATCTTATATTCTTTACCTCCAATTTGAGTGTGTGATTTTTTTTTATTTTTATGGTAATAATTCACATTTTGTGTTTAAACCTACCATGTTGGCTTTTTCCTCTTGTCCCATTTAGTCTTTTCTGTCCTTTCCTGCCTTCTTTTGAATTAATTGGGGATCGTTTACCATTCCATCTTATCTCTTCTTCTTTTGGGGTGGGAGGAGGTTTAAAATTCTTTGTAGTTTTAGTAGTTACCTATGATTAAAATGTTCATCTTTGTGGTAGAACAATCTAATATATATATATATATATACACATATATATGTATATATATATATACATATGAAACTTCATGAGCAAGATAAACATCTTATTACATATTTCCATTTCTGTAAATATATATCTGCTTCAGAAAAAAAAAAAGTTAGCAGCTTAAAACAATAATGACATTGATTCTCCATATCCTGTTGTTCAGGAATTTAGAGTGCTCAACTGGGCAATACTTCTACTCACGGATATTGGTGTGGGCCACTGATGTAGCTGACTGTTACTGTCGGCTTAGCTGGAGGTGGAGTTCCCAAGGTGACCTCTCATCCCTCAGGGTATGTCTCAACATAACCTCAAATCATTCCGTAGTCTAACCAGACTTCATTCTAACATGGAGCTGGGCTCCATAAAGAAACATTCCAAGAGGATGAGCACCTGTGTGCCAGCTCCTGTCAGGCTTCTGTTTATGTCATATTTGTGAATTGATCAAAGAAAGTTATATGGCTGTGCCAAGGATGGATGTGAGCATAAAAGCATTGATACTGGCAAGTATGGTGAATTGGGGGCCATTAATATTCATATATATTAAAACAGACCTACTAGAAGATGTCTTTAATATTTACCCAAATATTCACTCTTTCATCTATTCCTCATTCCTGCCTACAGATTCAAAATTTTGTATAATAACAATTTCTTTCCATCTGAAGAGTGGCTTTTAATATTCTTTAACTTTAGGCAAATAGAAAGAACTTATCTTTTTTTTTTCCTGTTTGAAATTAGCTTTATTTTGCTTTAAATGCTTGAAGGACATCTTCACTGGATATGGACTTTTAATGTTTTGTTGTTGCTATTGTGGTTTTTGTTTTCTATCAGCACTTTTAAAAATCATTTCATTCTTTTGTAGACAATGATGTTTCTTTGTACCTCTCTTTCTTAGAGTTCAATGATCTTCTGGGTTTGTGAGTTGAAGTTTTGATCAGGTTTAATAAGTTCTTGGCCATTATCCTTTCAAAGATTTCTTCTGTTCCATTCTCTCTCTCTGATTTTTCACTCCTATTGCCAGCTTTTGGGGGTAAGTGGCAACATTGTTTTGATCCTCAGTGCTGCCCAGACTTTCTGCCAGTTTGTGGATATCTCTGTTCTGCTGCCCTATCTCTGTTTTTGGTGGCAGGTGTCAGATCCTGGGAAGATTCAAAATGTGATGGTGGTATCTCCTGTAAGTTTCTTGCCCTGCCCCAGCCTTAGAAAATTTAAAGGATCGCAGAAGAGTTCTTCCAGTTCTCTTTCCTACCTTGCCATTTATAGGTGAAGGCATGATAGCCTGCAATGGATTTCTCTCAGTGCTCCTACTGGGTACCCTGTCTTCTGTAGATGGAAGCCCATAGTGCCTCTTATGGACGTCTCTGTCCTGCACCATGTTCTCAGAGGATGGCTGCATCATACTTGGGCAAAGTCTCACAACTGATCTCTCTCAGCTTCCCTTTCTCTTGCTCTCAGCCTTTACCACACTGCCCTCCTTGGGAATGGCCCACAGAGAACTGGCAAGTGGGCAAAGCCTTGGTCTGTGACTGAGATGCTACGGAATTATCATCTGTCCTATTAGCCCACAAAGGATGGGCAAAAGATCATTTAAAGTTCAGCTCACACCTTGAGCCTAGATCTTGATTTTCAAGTACTAATAATATCTGCTGAAAGGAAGCCAAACTCCTTGGGGGAAATCCCAGTTCCATGGATGGGGCTAGGATATTTAAAATAAACCCAAGATATCTTGGTGTGCCAGAAAGTAACCAATTGCTTAAAAAATGATAGAACTCTGTCAGAAAGACCATAGGAATTAACTTGACCAGACCTGGGTCATTTTAAGCATTGAAATAAATAATGGTTGTAATATGTTATATCTTATAGAATAAAATGAGGATCTATAGGACCAAAGTGATATAAATAATTAAGAGGGGGGGAGAACAGTTTTCTTTAGAGTAAAATATCATGTAATCACACAAATGATGGAATTTAAATATTACTGATTGGCAACCACCATAGCTATAACCATTTCAAGCAAAATATTACAAATGGGTGGTAAAATCAGTGGGCAAAAGTTTGATGAATAATGAGAAACTTACAGAACTCCAAAATATCTTTCCAAAAGGTTCATATTAATTACAAAAGAAAAAGTAGTAACTTAATAGTGGAGATAACCTGATAGACACCGTTTCAACAAAGTGACCACAATTAAGAACACTTAATAACGGAATAACTGGCTGCCATATGCATTTTGATAGGAAGCCTAGAGAAGTACACCTCATTTCCATTTATTTCTGACAAAAATGCATATGCTCATCTAATCCTGAAGAAACACTAGACAGAGTCACATTGAACAATATACTTAAAAAAAATCTGGGGGTGCTTGGGTGGCTCAGTCAGTTAAGCAGCTGCCTTCAGCTCAGGTCATGATTCCAGGGTCCTCTGTCAGGCTCCCAGTTCAGTGGGGAGTCTGGTTTTCCCACTACCCCCACCTCCTGCTCATGCTCACTCTCTCTCTCTTCCTCCGTCTCTCAAACAAAATCTTTAAGGAAAAAAATCTGTATCTGTACACTTCAAAAATGTCACCAAAATCAATAGACACAACAAAATGTTGAGGAAGTGGTCCAGGTTAAAGAGACATGGCAATTAAATAGAACATGTGACCCTAGAGCTAATAGTGAATGAGAAAAAATCATTTTGCTATAAAGACAGCATTGATGCTATTCACAAAATTTGAATAAAACCTTTAGATTAGATGCAGTATAGTAATGTATTAATGTTAGTTCCCTTATTTTGAATCGCATTATAGTATAATGCTCTTGTTTTTTGGAAAATAACACAGTGTGGTATCCGGGGGTAAAGCAGTGGTATGACAGAACATAAAAATAGTCGAGATAGCTAGCTAGTGTCCTTATAAAAACGAACACTCATAAAGGCCAATACTTAGGTTAGTTTTTTCCTTTTAGAACTAAGAATTTGAAAGACGCAGACCTCTTATAAACACATAAGACGCACAGATGGAACCATGGATACAAAACATATTAGTCTTACAAGACAAAAGGAGAACTCAGCCATCACACAAAACCAGGTTCCATTGCCTTTTAGCTAAGAGAAGCAAGATGATGAGAAGGGTTTACCTTCCGCATTCCCACCTGGCACCTGCCACAATTTTTCATCTCCTGAATTTCACTTCTAACATGAGGAGTTTACTAGAAAGCTATACACCTTGTATGATTTGTGGCTTCTGAATGACCTCAGGGGGACTGTTATCATAAATGATCTCATCATTCAAAACGACAGTATATATATTTTTTAATTTTAGATTTTAGCTAATGCCTACGACGTGGTTTCTTTTCCATACCTAAGGGTTTTTCTTATAAATTCTGTCATGAATCCTTTGAAATGCACACCTGGTTTCTCAGCCACAAAATTTGAAATGTTATACCTACCAGTAAGTAATGTTATTAAAGATTTGTATTAAACACTAGACTTGAAAAATTCTTGCAATTTCATGTTTTTATAACCTGTAGTATAATTTGATTACATATATGTACTCTTCCTGAGGATGATGTAAGGAAGAAATCAGATGAAACCGAGGTCAATTGCAAATTAGCATCAGTATTTAAAAATGCAGGTTTAGTTCTTTGTTAATCCAGTGAACTAAGTTTGCCCCTCATGATGGAGTTTTCAGTTTGATCACTATGGCCCAAAGTAGCTTTTTGTTATATCAAGGGAACTGATGTGTAGGGACACCACACACACACACACACACACACACACACACACCCCTTAGGATCATTCAAATATGTCACGTGCGGTGGGAAGACTCAATCAGTATGTATGTCAGTGAGAATGATTAAAGGGGGAGGGGAACTGCCTGGCTTAGAAATTCTTAAGCAAATAGAGGGGAAATACTGGCAGTGGAAACTTCAAAATTTTTCAAGACCTTCATCAATAACAAGAAAGGAGGAAGTAACAGATTTCTCAAGTAGTTAAGACACCCACACAGTCCATGGTCACCACTATAACCACGGCTATAGAGTTATAAACACAGTCAGCAGAAGTCCTGACAAGAGGTCTCATACATCAGTTTTTTTAGCAAACTTCACAGAATTGTTTTATTTATCTGATGATTATTCAATGAAGCTAAAAAGTCTTTAAACCATGACCACTGCAACAAATACAGACATCTAGAAATCACATGAACAATTGATTCAGACACTTTAAGTAACTTGAGATTTTTGAATGGTGAAAAATACACACTGCGCTTAGCACAATGCCAGTCTGATATTTGCATCTCTGGAAAGGTAATTTTTTTGAGAGCAATATATGGCATAGACTTGAAAGTCATACGTATGAGAATGGCTTCATGTTTTCCATACTTGCTCTTCATCATTCATGAAGAAGGACTATTTATCTCTATTGCATTGCATTATAGCAATCTATTTACTCATTTTCCACCCTCTAGATTGTGAATTCTTAAGGACAAGAATATGAATATTTGTGCTTAGACACAGAATAAGTGGTTAATAAATATTAAATAAATAATTGAATGATTGCCCTGACACCCCGGACATAACATTAATATAACTTGCTCTTTCTTTTTACCCAGGGTTAAACTTATACTAATGTTGTCTACCACAACAAGAATGTCTTTGCGAGCAATGGGAAGCACTTTTTTCTTTGGAGTATCTATATCTTTGATAGTATTTACTTACAGCCTATAGATTTGGAATTTTACACAGCATTTAGATGAAATAAGCTTGAGATAACAGCCCATGATTAGTTGCTCAGGCTGGTTTTCATGAACCAAAATGACTTTTTGTCTGTTTGGTATTTGTTTACTGCATGGTCTGTTCATTTTTTTGTTTTGTAAATCAATGTCATTAGTATAAGTACACGTAAAAATGTACTCATTTTGGGGCGCCAAGGTGGCTCAGTTGCTTAAGTGTTTGACTCTTGGTTTCAGCTCAAGTCATGATCTCAGGGCCCTAAGATGGAGTCTCCGTCAGGCTCTGCCCTTGACGTGGAGCCTGCTTAAGATTCTCTTTCCCCTCTAACTCTGTACCTCTCTCTCCGGTGCATGCTCTCTCTCTCTTTCTCTCGCTCAGAAAGAAAAAGAAAAAGGCAACATTGTAATATATACTTCGGTGAATGAATTCTGAATTTACATGTTGGTGAATCTGTAAACACTGCTATCATTCTAAAAGCGTTTTCAGGTTTTTGCTGATAAACCACACACACACACACACACACACACACACACACACACATGCACGCCAGTTGGCTAATCATAGGCAGCCAATCATCTGACTTCTGTCACTGTAATTTAATTTTGCCCATTTAACGTTTTATACATACAGTCACAGATGATTCATCCTCTTATACTTGGCTTCTTTCACTCAGCCTCATGTTTCTGTCCTTGCTACTCCTGCCTTTCTTCCATCCCCCTCCAGCCTGCTTCCCTCGTTGATAACTAGATGTATTAGTGTATGTATTGGTGTGGTACATTTGTTACTGTTGATGAACAAATACTGATTGATAAATTGTAATTAACTGAAGTCCATAATCTACATTAGTGTTCACTCTCTATGTTGTACATTCTGTGGGTTCTAACAAATTTAAATTGGCATGTTTCACTGCCCTAAATTAAGATGTGTACAGATTCACCTATTACTAGATAATTAGGTTGTTTTTAGTTTTGGGCTATGGTGATAAAACTACTATGAAAAGATTTTATGATCTTATGTTGGAATTTCTCTTGGATACTTTCCTTGGAGTGGAATTGCTAGGACATTTTAAATTTTAGCCATTCTGGTGGGTCAAACATTTAACACTGTGGAACGAATTTGAATTTCTCTAATAACTAATGATGTGTGAGTACCTTTAATATGCTTATTGATCATTTATATTTCTGCCTTTTATGTGTCTGTACAAAAATTTTGCCTAATTTTAATTGAGCTGACTTTTTCTTACTATTAAGTTATATAAAACTCATGTTGTGGATATTTTCTCGAAGTCTGTGGCTTGAAATTTCATTTTGTTTTAATCATCTTTTGAAGAGCAACATTTTTAATTTTTATGAAACCCAATTTACCTTTTTTCTTTTTTGTTTAGTACCTCTATGTCCTTTCTAAGAAATATTTGCCACTTATAAATTTGCAAAGACATTGTCATATCTTTTCTTCCAGAGGATTGGTGGTAGTTTTGGCATTTACATTAAGGTCTATGATACATTTTGAATCAATTTCATATTTGGTGTGAAGTAAAGATTAAAGTTGATTTTCTTTATCCATATATTTCCAGTATTCCTGAACCCACTGTTGCAAAGATGTTTTCTGTACCACCGAATTACCTTAGAATTTCTGGTGGAGACAAATTGACCACGTAAGTACTGGCCTATTTCTGAGCTCTCTCTTCTGTTTCATTGATCTGTACCTGAATTGTATGTGAACCTTAGGTTGCCACGATGACTCTTCTTTATATGTAGTATTAAGTACAAAAACTGTTTCTTTTCAAAAGCAGTTTCACTTCTTTTAAGTCCTTTACATTTCCATATAAATTTTGTAAATAGCTTATCAAAAGTCTACAATGTCCTATGCTGGAATTTTGTTTTGGATAGAGTTGAATGTATAGCTCAATTTGGGGAGAATTCACAGTTTAACAAAACTGAGTGCTCTATTTCATGGGTGGTTATGTTTTCTTTAATTTCTCTTTTGTAGTTTTTAGTGTGTTTGTCACACACATACTTTGTTACATTTATTACCAAATTATCTCTTTGTTTTGATGTTATTATAGACAATATTTTCTGATTTGATTTTGCAATTGTTTGCTAAGAGTATATATAGAAATGTAATTGATGTGGGTTTATTGATTTTGATGTTGTAAACTTTTAAAATTAACGTACTGGTTCTAATAGTCTTTCCTTAGGATTTTCTATATGCACAATCATGCTCTCTGTGAAAACACAAATTTTCCTGTTTCTCTCTCTCTGGTTGCTTTTATGTCTTTTCCCTGCCTTATGGTCTGGCTAAGAATTCCAGTACAGTGTTGAATAGAAATGGTGAGAGGTGACATTTCTGGTTTGTTTCTGCTTTTAGGGACAAAGCATTGATTCCCCATTAAGCATTTTGTAGAGCAAAAAGAACGGTTACCAACCCCAAGTGAGAATATCGCAGAATACAACGTCAGCCAACAACTGGTAGCACACTTACTTGGTCCACTACCTCTTCTACAGGTTCAGAGTTGCCAAGGATGAGTCAACACATAAGACTGATAGAAACAGTGCTTTATTCAGAGAAAGCAGAGTAGACCCAGCAAGTTCAGCAAGTTCAGCATCTGTAGTGTGTGCCTTTCTCCCATGGCCAGCGGGTTCCTCCCAATAGCAGATGCAGGGTAATGAATGGACTGCACATACCCCACCTGAGCTGCTGGCAAAGACTCTGTTCCCTTCCTGTGGGGGATAGATACCCTGATGGCCAGGTGCCATAGAATGCACATACTTAGGGAGTACAAGGAAGTTCACTGCATATTCAAAACAGAGGAAGAGTTTTTCTTAATAAAGAAGCACAATATGGGGCTAAGTGACAGCTCAGCATTGACCTTCCATATGCAGAAATGTTTCTGGCTACGGGCCCTGATGAGGCAATCCCTGGGAGGGGCAGCAGTTCATACTATGACTGCTTTACTTATGTATTTCTTAAGTTTCCCCATGTTAATATTCCCTTAAGATGTTACATATAAGTTTATTTGGAGATATCTTCTATCAAATTAAAAATGTTTACTTCTATTCCTAGTTTCCTGAGAGTTTCATCAGTGGGTATTGAATTTTGTCAAATGCTTTCCTGCTTCAAATGAAATGATCATATTTTTCTTATTAAGTCCATTGGACTGAATTACATTGATTGCTTTTTGAATGTTGAACCAGCCTTGCATTTCCAGGACAAATCTCCCTTGGTCATAATTTATAATCTGTTTTTATTGCTGAATTTAATTTGATAACATTTGTTAAGGATTTTTTCATCTTGGTTCTAGAAAGATACAGGTTTGTTCTCTTTTGTTTTATTCCCCTCTTTTCCTCCCCTTCTTTTTCTTCTTTCAAAATGCCTCTTTTTGATTTTGATATTTGGATAATGCTAGCCTCATAAAATGAACTAGGGACTTTCTTGTCTACTTCCTAAAACATTTGTCGAAAATCGTTACTGTTTCTTCCTTAAGCAGTTGATAGAATTTACCAATGACACCATCTGGGCCTGCAACTTTTTCACATAAAATTTTTTATTGCAAATACAAAATCTTTAATAGATATAAGGCTGTTATCCCCTTTGATAATCATAAGCTGTTCTGTATAGTTAAGAGTCTGCATCTTGGTTTGTCTTTCTTTTTTTTTTTCCCTGTTTCTATTTTGTTTTATTTCTTAAATTACACATGTGAGTGAAATCATATGGTATGCATCTTTCTCTTATTTCACTTAGCCTAATACTCTCTAGCTCAATCCATGTCATTGCAAAAGGCAAGACTTCATTCTTTTTTGCGGCTAAGTAATATTCCATTACACACATACACACACACACACACACACACATATATATATATATTCATATACATATATCACTTCCTCTTTATCCATTCATCAGTCAATGGACATTTGGGCTGTAATCTGCCTATTGTAGATATGCTGCTAGAAACATCAGGGGGCATGTATCCCTGGAAACCAGTATTTTTGTATTCTTTGGGTAAAGACTGAGTAGAGTGATTGCTAGATCATAGGGTAGTTCTATTTTTCTTTTTTTTAGGTTTTAAAAAATTTATTTTTTAAAAGTTAAGATGTGCATAAAAGGAAACTGAAAAACACAAGAAGCAAAAAATGAGGTAGTTCTGTTTTTAACTTTCTGAGGAAACACAGTGGCTGCTCTGGTTTGCATTCCCACCTACAGAGCAAGAGAGTTCCCTTTTCTCTATATCCTCACCAATACCTGCCGTTTCTGGTGGTCTTGATTCTAGCCATTCTGACAAGTGTGAGATGATACCTCATAGTTTTTTTTTAAGCTTTTATTTATTTGAGAGAGAGCAAGAGCAAGAGAGATCACAGAGGGAGTAGAGGGAAAAGCAGATTCTCTACTGAGCAGAGAGCCTGATGTGGGGTTCGATCCCAATACCCTGAGAGCACAGCCTGAGCCAAAGGCAGATGCTTAACTGACTGAGCTACGCAGTGCCCCTTGTTGTAGTTTTGATTTGCATTTCCCTGATGATAAGTGATGTTGAACATCTTTTCATGTGTCCGTTGGCCATCTGCATGTCTTCTTTGGAAAAATGTCTGTTCATGTCCTCTGCCCATTTTTAACTGGATTATTTATTTTTTGAGTATTGAGTTATATAAATTCTTTATATATTTTGGATACAAATCCTTTATCAGATATGTCATTTGTAAACATCTTCTGCCATTGCATCGGCTGCCTTTCAGTTTTGTTGTTTCCTTCATTGTGCAGAAGATTTTATTTTTGACATAGTCTCAATAGTTTATTTTTGCTTTTGTTTCCCTTGCCTCAGGAGACATATCTAGAAATTAGTTGGTGCAGCTGGTATCAAAGAAGTTACTGCCTGTTCTAGGATTTTTACAGCTTTGAGTCTCACATTTAGGTTTTTAACCCATCTTGAATTCAGTTTTGTACGTAGTGTAAGAAAATGGTCCAGTTTCATTCTTTTGCATGTTGCTGTCCAGTTTTCCTAAGAGATGCTACTTTTTCTATTTCGATATTCTTCCCTGCTTTGTTAATTGACCAGATAATTGTGGGTTCATTTCTGGGTTTTCTATTCTGTTTCATTGACATGATATTCCCTTTTAAAAATAGTAATTCTAGTTAAGGCTGCTCATTATTCCTGATATGTGTTCTCTCTCTTGCTCTGTCTCTTAGTTTACTAGAATGTATTCACTTTATCGATCTTTGTAGGAATAGTTTTTTATTTCATCAATTTTCTGTATTATTTATCCATTTTTAAATTTTATTCATTTATGCTATTAATTTCTTCCTTCTAACCTTGGATTTAATCTGCTCTTTACTTTCACCTTCTTAGGTGGAAGCTTCAACACGGATTTTAAACTTTCTCTTTTTTCTTATGTAAGTATGAAAGGTCTCAATTTCTCTCAAAGCACTGTTTTAGCTGCAGTCCACAAACTCTGACATACTGTGTTTTCATTTCATTCAGTTTGAAATATTTTTAATATTCTCTTAGATTTTTTCTTTTGCCTATGGGTTATTTAAAAGTGAGTTGTTTAATTTCCATATACGTTACCTTAATGTTATTAACTTTTAATTTAACCCAGTTTGATCAGAAAGCATACTCTTTATTGAATCAGACTTTTTACATTTTTTTCAGACTTTTTACATTTATTGAGACTTGTTTTATGCCCAAGATATTGTCTTTCTTGGTGAAGGTACTCTGTATACATGAACAGTTTTGAGGATTCTGTCCTTTTGGTTTATAGTGCTATGTAACTTTCAATTTAGTCAACATGATTAATGGTGTTATTCCAGGCTATTATATTCCTACCGGTTTTCAGCATACTTTCAGCCTACTATTCTATAAATTACTGAAAGATATTATCGTAATCTTCGACTATATTTATGTCTGTTTCATTTTTAGTTCCATAACTTTAGCTTTTTATTTTGAAATTCTCTTATTAGCTGTGTACGCATTTAGGATTGTTTTGTCTTCTTGATGAATTGACCCATTCATAACTATGAAATGTAGTTATGAATTTTTTTGACTCTTTTAACTTTTAATATTAACTTTTTAATATTTTTGTATTGAAATAGATTTTGTCTGATGTTACAATAGTCCTTCCAAATTTTTATGATTAGTGTTTATATGGTATATCATTTTTCCTTCCTTTATCTTTTTTTTAAAAATATTTTATTTATTTATTTAACACAGAGAGAGAGAGAGATCACAAGCAGGCAGAGAGACAGGCAGAAAGAGGGGGGAAGCGGGCTCCCTGCTGAGCAGAGAGCCCGATGCGGGGCTTGATCCCAGGACGCCGAGATCATGACCCCAGCCGAAGGCAGAGGCTTAACACTGAGCCACCCAGGCGCCCCTCCTTCCTTTACTGTTATCTATCTTCCTGTTCAGAGTAATTGCATATAAAAGAATACAGGTCAGTATTAATTTTTACTCAATTTGGAAACCACTTTCAATTTTTGTATTTAGACTGTCTATACTCAATGAAATTATCAATGTATTTGGTTTTAAGTCTTTCGTTTTAATTTTCTATGTCACGTACCTGTTACTATTTTTATTTTATTACTCCATTCCTGACTTCTTTTGGTTTAATTGAGCATATTTTGTTGTTCTATCGGCTTTTTCCTTATCTTTACCTTATTTTTTCTTTAAATTTTAGTGGCTGTTCTACTGTTTACAATATGTACCTTTATCTTTTACAGTCGTCTCTGAAACTATATTAAACCACTACACATATATATAAGAACCTCACAATCATATCCTTCTGTTTCTACACACCGTGTGGTTTTCTGTTGTTACACATTTTTTTCTAGATTTGTTCTAAGCACTTCAAAGTATTAATATCTTGTTTTTAAAAGTCAATTATCTCTCTTTTCTTTTTAAAGAAGAAAAAATGGCTTTTTTGTTTGGCAACATATTTATAAATTACCACACCTTTTTTTTCCATATAGCTGTTCATTTTTCTCTAGCAATATACAGACAAATGGCAGATATAGTACTACTTATTCCACTGTTCCTAGAAAAGGAAGTTCACAGATGTTTTTATTTTATTTTGAAAGTTTTACAATCATTATCTTGAAAGAACTGTAAGTCACATGACACTTTCTGGTCTGCTAAAATCTGTGTGAGACAATTGAGGAAGGAGCCTCCAAACACAGTAGCATTTACATTCCAAGTCTGCAAGTTTTGCAATGAACGTAAATGTGCCTGCAGTATACTACTACAGGGCAGTAGAGGCTCCACCACCCAGAAAATACCTTGAGATACCAGAAATTTAATAGGTCTAAACCATTTACAGTCAATAAACTTTCCCTTTGACTGCTATTACTATAATTTCCATGGTACATGAACATTATAAAGTAATGATGTAGCCAAATTTTTTAGATTTATTTAGTGTCCTTAGAGATTTTCAACTATTGGTTATATATTTTCTTATTAGTGAACAGAATCTGAAGAAAGATTCATGCATTTTTAACCTGACAAATATTTTAATTGCTAAAATAATTATAATAAAACTAGACATATTTATTATACTTTTTAGAAAAAAAAGAGCATGGTTTCAGAATCAGATTACAGTTTGGATCTAAATTCTTACTTAGTAGCTGTGAGATCTTGGGTTGGTTCTTAACTTCCAAAAATATTAATTTCTAAATTTATAAAGTTGGAATAATCACATATAACACTCCAATTACTGTAAGGATTACATAAATCAATGTGTGAAAAAACTACTGATATCATGCCTAGAAAAGAAAATGTTCTTGTTAAATTTCAGTTTCTCTTTCCAGAAGTTTCTCATATCACAAATAACATAATAGGAACTTAATGGTTAAATGACTTTCTCAATGTCAGAACTAAATCTCAAACTTGCCTTTTAGTTCTAAAGCTCTTTTTTTTTTTTTTTTTTTAAATACAACACAGCTACCTCAGAAGCTAGCAGTAGGAGCTTTTTATAACAGTTTCACCATTGTTCTATAGCATAAAAATGAAAAAAAGCAAATCCCTGTCTGGGTACATAGATATGAAAATTATGTTGGACAGGTACTGCCTCATCACTGAACTACAGTCTGAATGTTCTAAATATGGGTATTCACTGTCTCATTATTGGCCTGAACAGTTGCTGTTACTACATAACCAGGCACTAAAAATAGCTGATTGCCCAAGACAACCTAAAAAAAAAAAAAAAAGCTTTTATTTTTCATTTACTGTTTTTCTTGTTATTATTTTAAGTGAGATGGTTTTGTAAGTAAGATGATTTAAGATAAAAAGAAAAATACTGGGCGCCTGGGTGGCTCAGTGGGTTAAGCCGCTGCCTTCGGCTCAGGTCATGATCTCAGGGTCCTGGGATCGAGGCCCGCATCGGGCTCTCTGCTCAGCAGGGAGCCTGCTTCCTCCTCTCTCTCTGCCTGCCTCTCTGCCTGCTTGTGATCTCTCTCTGTCAAATAAATAAATAAAATCTTTAAAAAAAAAAAAAAAGAAAGAAAAATACTTTGTCAAGCTTGTCAACTTTCCAACATTTCTATGAGACTGAAATCGACCCACTGGAAAGGTAAAGATAAATTTCATTAATATATTCTGTCCTATTTCACCTTTTGTTTGCAGGACATTGTACAAATATATCTTTCAAATTTGAGTTCTCACAGGAATTTCTAAAACTCCAAGATGTTGCCTTTCACATTAAATGACACCTAACATTCTACTTCTGCACTATGAACATAAATGTTGTAGACAAGTTGAAGATAATTACAGATAATTTTGATTTTGATCCTTTTTTGTTTATTTCTATGCCCTCTGTTGTCTGAATGATAAAGTGATGGAGAAAATATCCAACACGTATCTTTTTGGTCATAGATTCATCTGAAGTCCAGGCTCAAACACACATACAGCCCCATTTGTAAGTAATAATCAGCAAATTTATGGTTAATATGATAGCAGATAAGATTGGGTTAATATTATACAAAAAAATAAACCTAGGATAATTATTATTAGAAAAAGTAGAATTTTGTGTAGAAAAGTGCTTTGATGAACACTGCAGTCAATCAGTTTTTCAGCTTTAAAGAATGTAGAGATTACATACTCATTTCAAAAGTCCATTCACAGACCTGTACCCCTGGGGATAAAAATATATGTTATAAAAAATAAAAAATTAAAAAAAAAAAAAGTCCATGGACCTTCAGGCACCTGTGTGGCTCAGTCGGTCAAGCATCTGTCTTCAGCTCAGGTGATGATCCTGGTATCCTGGGATCAGGTCCACATCTGGCTCCCTGCTCAGTGGGAAGTTGGCTTCTCCCTCTACCCCTCCCCCATACTCCTGATCTCTCTCTCTCTCTCATGCATGCACTCTCTCTCTCACAAATAAATAAATAGAATCTTAGGAAGAAAAAAAAAAAAGGTCCATGAACCATTTATAACCATTGGCCATAGACTAGAATAATACCTAATGTTAGTAAGGGTAACCTACTTATAGTAGTAAACAGAACTACTATTCAGATGAGTTGTGTAACCTTCCTGGAAAGATTTTGGCAATTAATGTCAGGAATCACAGATGTATTCGTATGCTTTTTACTTTGCAATTCAATTTATAGGCACCAAGTTGAAAAAAAATCACAACTGTAGTTGAAATTTAAATGCTTTTGGGTGGATGTGGAGCAGGCTGGTACCTGCAGATGGTACCCACTACTCATTGCCTTAGGCACTCATTCCCACTCCCCCTATCCCAACACATTCCACTGACTGCAGCATCTGATTTCATGGGTGTGCCTCTTGTGCAGTTGCACAGGGTTTTGTAATCCAAAGGGCCCTGATTTGATGCTCTGCTGTCACCTTCTTGAAATTCTTAACCGTTTTTTATTAAGAGACCTCACATTTTCATTTTGCATTTGACCCTGCAAATTATGCAGCTGAGTTTACTTCTAACTGTGCTTGAGAATTTTCTTTGATCCTTCACAGTCCACCCAGTCCATGTGGCACTGAGGGAAATGTAAAGTGGTCTCTGCTCCCCCAAATATCTAGTGGGACAGGTTATATCTCTCATAGTGTTCACTAGAGCGGTCAAACCCTATTGTGGTAACCTGTCTGCTGATGAATATTTTTTGCTTTTTCTCATTTCTACGCTTCACTGTGGATGTTTCCTGGTATCATCTCCCAAATGGACTACTTGTACTCAAATCTTTCAAGGTCTGTTCCTGAGAGAATACCCAACCTAAAACAGGAGGTGAGAGTATACTTAGAAAGTCAGGTAAACAAGCAATCATAGATGGGTGCCCGGGTGACTCAGTGGGTTAAAACCTCTGCCTTCAGCTCAGGTCATGATCCCAGGGTCCTGGGGTCGAGCCCCGCATCGGGCTTTCTTCTCAGCAGGGAGCCTGCTTCCTCCTTTCTCTCTGCCTACATGTGATCGCTGTCTGTCAAATAAATAAATAAAATCTTTAAAACAAAAAACAAAAACAAAAACAAGCAATCATAGAAATCCAGGCAAGATGACCATGGTGGGCCTGGTCTAGATGATAACAATAGAGATGGTAGGGAAGGTTGGACTCTGGCTATTTAGGAAAGTTATTCCAGTAGGGATTGCTCAAGTTTTGAATGTGGGGTGTGAGATCATGAAGAAAGAGAAGGATTAATTCGTGGGATTTGGCCTAAGTCACTAGAATAGAGATGCTATTAACTGGGATGGCAACGCCTGCTGGAGGAGCAGGTGCATGGTGCAAAGTCAGGATTTTGGCGTTGCGCATGTTAAATGTGAGATGCCTAGTAGACATGAGAAAATGTCAGTGGGGCAGACGTAGTTAAGGCTGCAGTTAAACACTTGAGAGTCTTGAATATAGAGAAAGTTTTAAATACATGACATTTGATGAGTTCATTGAAAATGTAAGAGCTGGTGGCAAAGACAAGCTATCTATCCAATGACAAAGCTTTAACAATTTAGGGAGAGGGAAGAATCTGCAACAGAGACAGAGAAGCAGCAGCTAGAGAGTTGGGAAGAAACCTGAACATCATGGTGCCCTAGAAGTTAAGTGAAGAAAGTGTGTCAGGATACAGAAGTCACCTGCTTTAGAAATGACTACTGGATTGAGCATTATGGAGGTCAGTGTTGACCTTCATATGAACAGTCTTGTTGCAGCGGTAAAAGCCAAAGTCTAACTAGAATGGAATCAAGAAAGAACAGGAAGAGAGGAATTGGAAGAGCCAAAATGGGATATTTTTCTAGAATTTTGCAAAAAGAAAGAAAGAAAAAGATAATAAATGTGTAGTAATTTGAAGAATTAGAAGGGTGAAAATTGCATTCGTTTTTTTTAAGTTGTGAGGTGTAACAGTGTATTTTCTGCTACTGAGAAAGCCAATAGCGAGAAAAAGAGGAAAAATTGGCTTTGTTTATTGTTGTTATTGAGAAAATTAGCAATATTTTATCAGGTAAATGATTGGAGATGATTGCTCAATCACAAGAATGTAATTCTTAAATACTAGTTATTCTTCAAAATTATTAACCAGATACTTGTTCAATCCTCCTACATAATATCCCTTCAAAATTATTTCAACAAATTTTTAAAAATCCATTAGACCTTTGCAACCTATATTTAAAGCCTTTGTATTCAGTGAGGAAAAGTCTGGGAAACACTGAATATATATCAACACAGCCACAGCAGGAGCAGACAGGAAAAACTAAAGTGCAAATATACGTAGGCTGACAAAACAGAAGCTTTTTTTTTTTTTTATGGGGGTGAATAAGCATATTTTGAGAGAAAAATATAAATATTCCATAGTAATAAAATAGCAGAAAGCAGTCTTTCTTGTGCTCTTTTATAAACCCTCTGGGAAGGAAAATTCTATTCTTGGTTGTAACTTCTGAAATATGATCTCAAAACCTAATATTTTATGCAGCGATCTTTAAGAGGATAATCAGAGTTGTGGATAAATAATACTCAAACATATATTTATTTTAGATCAGCTAGCAAATTATCATTGACCTCCTACTATATTCTGGGCAAAATATATAAAATTTTAAGACATGGTCTCTATCATCAAGAAAATCTGTTTGGGGAAATTCTTTTAGTATGGTTAACATAAAAAAAAAAAAAAAAGATGTAGTAGGAATATCTGTGTTCTTTACAAGATTACACTAGGAATGGAATACCTTAACCAAAGTCATTCAAATACCTGATTTATAAATGTGCATTATGAGTAATCTTCAAATTAACTTTAGAATCGGATAGTTGGAAAGACCACTTTTTCTGCCTAAATACATCTTGAGTTTTATGAGGAGAACTGGGCTGGGGAGTTGAACCTGTTTTGTTTGTGTGTTTTTGTTTTGTTTTGCCTATTTTGGGGGGGCAGGGGTTGAGTGTTTCTGACCTACTAAATAATTTATGACCTTATACAGAAGGTCAGCTCATTCTTCAGACAGGAAACCAGCTACACCATTTTCTGGTTTTGTTGTTACTAACAGTGTTTGCCCATAACCTGATTCTCGGGTAATTAGGGACTGAAAACGTAATCAGAATTCACGTGTGTTGAAGCTCACAATTGGGATTTGTGCTTAAAAGCCTTAGAAACTTACAGAGAAACCCCCTCTGCATCCTTTAAAATGGTCCAAAAGTCTAATTACCAACTCGATAGAGAGGATACTGCAGCTCCTCTGAGTCTAGCAGTTACAGAGAAGACCCCAAGAACACCCCTTGCATCTCTAAGTAAATAAAGTTGCTTTCATTGTCAGTTTTAATAGGGTCTGGAACCCACTCAAATGTGACTGAAATCAAAGTGTGGTTTTGCATGTCCTAAATATATCGTGTTAAACTTCATCCCTAAACACCAATCTACTGTTTATCTACCAGTTAATGGTTTATTTCATTTAGTCAATGTAAAAGAAGCGAAGCTTCTTTTCCATCACTATAAACCAGGGTTATAGTGACTTGGTCAAATTTTAGAGAGAGAAAATAAAAGACAATGGGGCTCCTCCTTGAAATCTGAGCTTTTGGTCCACCTGGTCCTATAGTATGTCTTGAGTTAGGCAGAGGGAAAGATACAAAATTTCTGAGAAAAATACATCGGTTGATAGTTCAAAACTTAACATGATCAGGATCAATAAGTCTTAGTTTTCTGGCCATTGTAAATGGCTCCTTGGATCTTCTCCTGGCACAGCTAGAAGAATAATCAGTCCACTCACCAGTAACCCAGTTAACAACTGGCTCATTTAACTTCCTTGTACTTTTTGTCCTTGTCTCCAAAAGGGACAAAGTGAAATAGTATTTGGTCAAGCCCTGATAAATCAATAACTTAATGCAGTTAGTTACACTTACTTAGTGCAGTTAATATTAAGAGCTTGTAAGAGTTTCCTTGTATTTACTTCTTTATTCCCTCATCAGCCGTTACAGAACATTCTCATTTTCCACATGAAAGCCACAGGAGCCATTTCACAGCTCAGACCCAACAGACTGAACACCAAAAGATTAAGTGGCTAAGCTGCCTAGCATTGCTTGTTTAGCTTTGCCCACAGGATTTGAATTTGCACTACACTGTTGAACATCCTAAAATAATTTAACCACATCCCAAACACTGCATAAAGAAAGTCTGTTCCATTTCTCGCCTCTTTAGATTGCACGTCCAGAGCAATTTCTCCCAAATTAAATGCCATTTGGTTTGTGTTAGAATAATCAGGACAACTGCAAACATTAATAAGTCTGCAATAATAGCAAAGCTTTTTTCTTTTCCAAATAGCCCTACACATACCTAAGAAAGCTTTTCCATCCCAATTTGGCTTTTTTCTTTATTTTCGAAATAAAATGAGAGCTTATATCTATAGGATAAGAACATCTGCCAGGTATAATACATTTAAAAAGTGTTGAGTACAGCAGGTTTACCAGTAAACAACAGACATGTAAGATCATTTTGTTATATACTCTAAAGCAGAATGAAAGGAAAGGCAGTGATTAATAATATCAACAATTAGCTTCTGAGGGAGAAATCTGGAACAAAAATACAATATCCATAGCTTCTCAATGTCACTTCAAATCCAGGAACGTCAAGTTTAATGTGAGAACTTTCCTGAGTTATGACAATAGAATATTGTCCACTGGATGTTACAATCTTCACAATGAGATTGCTTCGATTATATTATATCTTTCGAGAGATGGCACAAATTTGTCAGAATTTTAAATTTTTTTCTTTATGTGTTTCATAGCTAAAGGAGACAACAAAATTTGCTAACTTCTTTTTTTTTTAATGTATCTTTGCATTTCCTCTCCTCTATAAGGTCCCCTGCAAGAAGCCAATGGCTTAAAATTTTAACATGGTATCATTACATTTAAATCCACTTCTCTTTTTCTAAATAGGTACCCAGACAAAGAGTAGTATTCTTTCCCAGCCACTTGATTTGTTAAAGAGACTTCCAGTGAATTCATCAGTCTACTACTTGAACCACATGGATATTGTTCTAACCTACATACCAGATTTCTTTTCAAAGTTAACAATTGTGATTTCTAACATCACAGCAGTGTTTTTGTTTCTGCTGTGTTTCTTTGATATTGGCAGGAATCAGTTCAAAAGAATGCAATGAAGCCTTCATTAGGGGACTATGATACTCATAGACTCTGGGAAGGCAGCCAGGGGAATCAATTGGCGAAACATTCAAAGCAAGAGGTGTAGCACCCTCTTTTACATTCTCACATGCCAAAGCTGACTGCTGAGGAGTCGAACTAAAGATCCTTGTCCTCGTCTTTGTGGTGTTCGATTTCTCCTATTTCCTCAAACCTGAATACCTGTTTTTATTACACGGCTTTCAGCGTGATGTGTTCTGATGTTCTGAGATCTCCCTTCAGGGCGCTGGCAGGTTTCTTTTACATCTGTGCATTTGCTAAGCATGCAGTTGTGCTAAGGAAGAGGCTGCAGGGCGGGGCATGTGATGGAAATTGTAAGGATACTTCCATTCTGCTGGAGAACACTTGGCCCAGAGATGTGCTTGGCCCGAGTCAAAGCAGGGCAGGAAGTTCATGCTCTTGGGACATGAAATGCTGACTTTTTCTTGATTGTTAGAATATAAGCCAAAAATGAAAGGAACAAGGACTCTGTGAAAGAAAAAGCACCAGCTTCTCTGGCCCCAGTGTTCCCCTGTCAATCTCCTATTCCAGATGCAGATTATAAAGAATGAGGGAAGGGAAGCAAGGAGAAGAAGAAAAGAGGAGGCGGGTTGTCTCACATAGGCGTTGTTTGGATTAGCTAATAAAATCTGCTAAGCTTTTGAACATCCCTATCAAAAATCAGGCAATTAATTTTATCTCCATTTCTAATCAAGAGCAGCTAACATGAGTTTTTGGAGCAAAGACAGAGAGAATAATTTGGTAACATCATTTGGTTAATCATAGTTTTATACTATAAACTTTAAAGTCTTTAAAATGACCATATTTATCAATCTAATATAAAATACTAATTTAAAGTGCCATGGTTGCAAAGGAAACATGCTACACTTTACAAAATCATTTGCATACTAGACTCCTATATACTATGAATGTCATGCACATGTTTTAAGGTACATAGTTTTAAAAAAACTCCCCCCAAAGACTGCCATTTTATCTGAAATCTCTAAAAATGGTGGTAGAATTATAAGGGTATTAAAATTTTAGTGCTGTCAAGAGCTTTGAAGTTATATAATCCAATCATTTCATCTTATAACACAGGAAACTGAGACCAGAAAGAATAAATATGTTGTTCAAGATCACAAAGCTAACTAGAAGACAGGTCTTTTCTTATTCCCAGGGCTTCCTAAATACCACACTGTATCCAAAGAACAACGCAGTTGGCAGGACTTTCCCTATGAAATCTAGTTCTTGCAAGTTAACCTACAATGTACTGAAAATAGCATTACAGTTTTTATTGAATGATTAACTACTGCAATAAGTTATATTATAGCAAATAACTACATAATGACATATACTGCAATTATTATAATAAACGATGTATATTTAACAAGGTACAGTGTCCAGCGGCTTACAAAAAAGACTGTGGAGTTATAGTAAGTGGTTAAATTTCTACAGGATACTTACTAACTGATTGCCATTTTAAAACTTCCACTGTTCTTCAATAAAATAAACACAAGTAATGAATTTGAGAAAATAGGGTATTCCACAAATGAATAAAAATGCATTTGAAATGTTAAAGTATATTTAACTTCTTTCCTTGCCAAAGAGATCTTTTTTCAAATGTGCAGTTGAAATTTCTTTCAACAGTGAGTCTAAATTGTAGAGACTTGTTTTTTCAGCTTCTTTCTAATGTGGTTGACTGAACACTGGATTGACATGTTCGCTAGTCACAAAGACATCAATTGGGGTAATGATATAACAATAACAAACATGTTTTCTTGAGAAAAATGTTAAAGAGTAAATAATATACTGAGCCATAAAATTAAAAAAAAAGGGAGGCAGAAATGCTCTTTAAAACACTTTTATCAACATACTGAGATGTAGACAGGAACATATAAAACAGGAAATAGAAGAAAATGTGTTTTCAGGGGGCATTTTAAACAAATGGATGAAATGGACATTGGAAAATAAAGATGTATCATCCATAGAGAAGAGTTAACTTAAAACCTAGATCGTTAAGTTTATATATGGAATTCAAAATGAAGGCAAGTGCAAATGAAGCAGAGGAATAGAATAAGCCAAATAAGGACCATTTTATATTTAATTTAAAAGATTCAAAAAAATGTTCAAGATAGGAAGGAAAACATTCTGACTTGACAACAAAATCTATCAGCAAGCAGAGAAGGGGAAGGATAATGTAATGAGATGGCCCATTTTAATTAAATTTTCAAAACAGAAGTTAATCAAAATCTATGTATAGGCTAAAAGCAAACAAACAGAGAATGAATGGTAAGTCAAGATTTGAAGGGAAGAATAAGAAGATATGCAAATTACAAAAAAACCATCAGTTCACTGAACTCTTTGTTGACTAATTGCCCAAGGCAGCAGGACTATTGCTGAAGACTGAGTCATCAAATGCCTACCAGCACGATGTCCCTAATGTTTTCTTCTTGGCAACATGAGAAAAGTCAAATGGAGACAGTACCCAAAAAGCTGAAGAGTAATTTGCAACATAAATAAAAAACAAATAAATAAATTCCATTTTCTATTATGTTCAATGCTATTCTTCAACAGAGAGAGAAACAAGTTCATCAGTGCTCCACTATGCTAGTTTAAAACATTTTCCTAACGATTAAGTCATTCACATAAAACGCAAATTGCGGGGGGGGGGTGTAACTCAAACAAAACATGTAGATTTGACAAGCCACTGTGACAAATTTGTGGAAAAGAACAATGTCACTACAAGCATGTATGCAGCTCTAAAATTTAGTGAACTCTTCTTGAAAGGTTTCTACAGTATGGAAGAGTGCCATGAGATAAATAATTTCTGTTGTTATTTTCAATTGTTTTTCTGCATTTCTCAATCATGGCACTTCAGCAGGATTTTCAAGTTGTATTTAGTTTTTGCCAGCACTGAGGTAAAAATTGAGTATTTATCTTATGACACAGAACGTTTCAAATTTTGTGTTGCTATCTAGTCAATCAGCTTGACAGCTCCATTCTCCAGTTGGCCTTCTCTCTCTCTTTCTTCTTTTTGATTGACTTGGCATAACCGCTGACACAATAGCCTTTGACCAAAGGGAATGGTTCTTTTCTAGAGTTATTGTTTTGAATTCTATTCACAGTCAACTATGTCTCACTGAACCCTTCCAGTATAAACAAAATATTTGGATTACTTTCAAAGTAATAATGCCCAAAGGCAAAATTTAATATGAAACCCAACTTTTTTTTTTCTTTTCTTGCAACTCAGCAGAAAGACCTACAAAATATTTAATGCTTGGCAAAATGACCACGATCGATTTTTACTGTTGCATCAGGTCGTCCACTATCTTATCCAGTAAGCAGATTGTTTCGTTTGTGTTACTTTTTTTTATTAAAGCACATTCTACCAGAGGCAGATGCAGCATCAGCTGTTCGTGATCAGTTCTTCTGTAAACATGAGAATGATGCACCTCCCCCCAACCAATTTGGGGAGGAGTCCCCTCAAATTACTTGACGTATCTCCAGCTAACCTTGCAGTAATTAAAGAAAAACTCTACTGTGCAGGATCCATGCTGCTTTAGTCACCAACTAAGCAAATTAATAATAGTCAGCTCCTAAATACTTCCCTGAATAACTTAGAATATGTTAGGGGGAATGATTAAAGACTCCAAGTTCTAGAGAATTTTTCTTCACCCTGTTCATTATCGAGATAAAATATCTATCTAAATATGAAATATTAGTATAAGACAATCAGATCTTGGCTGTGACTGGTCTTCAAAAGGCATTTATATCAGTTAATTCTTCTTAGGAATATTTTCTCTGACAAAATCATTGACAACACGCATAGGAAGTTGTCTAGAATTTATTAGCGTCAAATGATGGATTCTTAGGAGGTATTTCTAGACTCAGGGGTAATAGTTAATAGAGAATATTATTTTTCCTGATGCTTTACAGCTAGAGTTTCTATTTATTTTTAATCTGGAAACAATGTCTAAAGTTATTTTAGCCTATGTCTACCTTAGAGAAAATAAAGGCAAGTTTCTGGACGAGACAAGAAAAAAACTTATGAACAGAATGAAATGAGTGTTTAGTATAAGTACAAAGAATAATATAGTGTTGCTATAACCAACAGTCATTGGTTTATTCCTGGTTTATTTAGAAAAACTGGCATGGAAATTTGAAGAAGCACATTGGATGGGCCAGAGTTATCACTGTGTTTTGTTAGACCAGTAGGAGACATCACATTGCTCTAATCAAAAGACTTGTTCTTCTTAAACTTCTGTTGCTTTTGCTTATCTTTCTCATGGCTTTTAATTTTCACCTAATGAAATCATTAGCTTTGAAGTCAAACAGACCTAAACTTGAAGACTGACTTTGAGAGTTATGACTTGTTTGAACTTAGCTAAGTTAACTTCTCTTAGTTTTAGTTTCTTCAGTGGGAAAATGGTGAGGTTGGATGGAAAAACAGTGAAATGAAATACTACGGGGATGTATACACACAAAGATACACACACACAAACATCTTAATGATTTTTAATCAGGTGAAGGTATAATTAAGTCAATACATAAATATACATGCATTCATTCAATTACTATTTCATTAATGTCTCTTCTCCCTGACATGGTTCTGGTGTTTAGCAAACAAGGACCCAATACACTAAGACTCTAGATTTTGAAGAACATATAGAATCTATACAGGGAAAATGTGAATAACTACATAAATAGCTCCCAATAAGACAACATAATAAGTATGACAGTAGAAAAGTGACTGAAGAAGTGAGTAAACACATAGAAAGGAATGATTAATCTCTTCCATGGGAGATATTCAAGGGAGGTTCTAGAGAAGAGATTGCTCTTGAATTTGACCTTGAAAAATGAGTAGGAATGTGGCAGTTCAGTGGGAGAATGAGAATTCCCAGCCAAGAAAATGAGCAATACTTCAGAGGTGTTCAAGTATGCATTGTGCCTGGAATGTGAATTAGAACTGGCAAGAGGACCCAATGACCTCAGCTTTACTGAAGAAACAGTCTTTTTTCAGCTTCTCCATTGTTATTAATAGCAACATTGTTGCAAATACATAATTGGGTCAGTTTTGATATCTCTATCCATCAGTGTTATGGCCATCTATTGCCAAACATGGTTATCTTTGTTTTCAATAATGGATTTTGGAATATTTTATTTCTATCATTTCCTCTCATATATTAGATAGGATGACATGGCCTTATTTACTGTCTTCTAGGCACTCCACCCTCCATTCCTTGCAAAAAATATCAACATCCTTATAGGAGCTCATAATTACATTATTCTACAGAATGACACAAAAACAGAACAGAACACCCAAATATGTCATTTCATTTCAAGAGTTGCTATCAACCATCATGGATCTATCGTGCCTCTCTATTCTTTCCCATTATTTCAATTGGGTCCTCTTTGGCTCAGAACATGGATTTTATGCAAATACAGCATTAATGGAACTGCGAAGATGGTGAATTCTGAAGCTTGACTGCCTGGGCTTGCATCCTGAGTTCACTACTCCATAGCTACACAACTTCCAACAAGCACCTTAGCCCCAGTGCCCTTATCAGCAAGACAGAAATAGTACTAATACTTCTCTCATAGGATTAAATGAATCAAGAATAGGTGAGTTAATAGATGATTAGTATTTAAACAGTCTGCCACATGATCAACAGTCAGTAGGTTTTGGCTAATATTACTATTTTTTCTTCAAAATATAAATGAATAATTTGGCTATTGTAGATAACACTGCTATAAACATCACAGCACATATGTCCATTTGCATTAGTATTTTTGTATCCTTTGGGTAAATATGTAGTAGTGCAATTGCTGGGTGGTGGGGTAATTTTTATTTTTAGCTTTTTGAGGAACCTCCATACTTTTTTCCAGAGTGGCTCTATCAGTTTGTATTCCCACCAACAGTGCAAGAGGGTTCTCCCTTCTCCACATCCTCACCAACATCTGTACTTTCTTGTATTGTTGATCTTAGCCATTCTGACAGGTGTGAGGTGACATCTCATTGTGGTTTTGATTTGTATTTCCCTGACTGATAAGTGACGTTAAGCATCTTTTCATATGTCTGTTGGTCATCTGAATGTCTTCTTTGGAAAAATGTCTGTTTATGTCTTCTGTCCATTTTTAAATTGGCTTATTCATTTTTTGAGTGTTGAGTTTAAGAAGTTCTTTATATATTTTGGATACTAACCCTTTATTGGATATGTCACTTGCAAACATCTTCTCCCATTGCATAGGCTGTCTTTTAGTTTTGTTGACTGTTTCCTTTGTTGTGCAGAAGCTTTTATTATGACAAAGTTCCAATAGTTTATTTTTGCTTTTGTTTCCCTTGCCTCAGTAGACATATCTAGAAGAAGTTGTTAAGGAAACAGCCCAAGCGTCCAACAACTGAGTACAATGGAATATTACTCAACCAAAAAAAAGAATGAAATCCTGCCATTTGCAACAACATGGATGGGGCATTATGCTAAATGAAATAAGCAAGTCATAGGAAGACAAGTCCCTTGATTTCAATCATAAACGGAATTTAAGGACAAAACAAATGAGCAAAGGGGCGGGGGGAAAGAGAGGGCAAGACAAACAAAGAAACAAACTCTTAACTATAGAGTTCACACTGATGGTTACCAGAGGTGGGTGGGGGATGGCTGAAATATGTGATGGGGATAAAGGAGGGCACTTGCTGTGATGAGCTCTGGGTATTGTATTGAGGTGCTGAATCACTAAACTGTACACCTGAAACTGATATAATATATGTTAACCAATGGAAATTTAAATAAAAACTTAAAAACAAACCCCAAACCCCACAAAATATAAATGTGTGAAATATAACTTTAGGTTATCATTTCAAATGATTTTTAAATGACTTACGATGATTTTTTTTTTCAAATGATGCTTGAATATATGCTTGTTCTAATGACTAAGCACTTGAAATAAAAATGAAGCTCTCCCCTTAATACCTTCCACTCCTATCCACATTTCAGAGGGAACCTCTGGTGGCATTTTCACAGGTATAGTTCTGGTTCTGTATCTCTGTTTCTTTGAGCAAAAATTAGGCCCTTCTTCTGGGGCACCTGGGTGGCTCAGTGGGTTAAAGTCTCTGCCTTAGGCTCAGGTCATGATCCCAGCGTCCTGGGATCCAGCCCTGCTTCAGGCTCTATGCTCGGCAGGGAGCCTGCCTCTCCTCTCTCTGTGCCTCCCTCTCTGCCTACTTGTGATTTCTGTCTGTCAAATAAATAAATAAAAATCTTAAAAATAAAAATTAGAACTTGCCCAGTAAGTTGTCCTGGAACTTGATTATTTTCTACTTAATGATTTATCATAGTTATGTTCCATAAAATTACATAGTAAATTCATTCTTTACCAAATACTTCCCCCAAACTGATAATACAGCAGGCCTTTCTCTATTTGCTGGAGATAATCAAGGAACCAAAACTCCCTGCCCAGCTGAAGCTTTCCTTCTCCTCAATGTGTCAGTTCTTCATTTCTACTGACTACAATACATCAGAGAGTATGAAGCCAGCATAAGTTATTTCACCACCCAACTATGGGAAGAAATGTGAATGGATTTCAGCTTTTTGCTAATATCATAGTGCTAACACCCTTAATACTCATGTTTCTATGAGTTTTTAATTTTTAAAAGAGATTCTAAGTAGTACAGTTACCAATTTAAATGTTTTCATAGACACTAACAAATTGCCTTTCAAAAAGGCTGTCAGTTTACACTCTTACCCAGAGTGCTTGAAAATAGCTATTCCTCTGTATCAACCAAATTGATGTCTGCAAAACAACATCTTCAAGAATGTTTATAGAAGTGCTACAAAAAGGATTTTCTTTAGCCAAATAAATTTGAGAACATTATAGTTTTCTTCACTGAAGTTTTCATGTTTCAATGCATTATAAATATCTGATGTTGGTGCATACTACACAGTCTTTTTCTGCCCTACATATTTTAACAAATTGAGGAGCAGTGTCCTTTTTGTTTTTATATGACAAATGATGTGTGATTTGCTTAGAATTATGCCAATCCTTTTAGGCCTGTACTCTCTAGGAAACATGTAGGCTACCAGAATCCAGAACATGGTTTAAAGCTCATCTTATTTTCCCCCTCTACATTTTCTTAGGTAAAGACAGGCTATAGTAATCAACACTGTCCAAAATATATAATGGATCAAATATAATAAAAGTTTATTTTTTTACTCATATAACAGGAGATGGCGTTCCTCAGCAGCTGGCATCTCCTTAACACAGGGTTGAAGCTTCCCTCAAATAATTCCACTGTTTCCTAAGGGTCTCATTGTCTTCTGCACGCCAGTGGTGGATAAGCCAAGAAAGTATGAAGTAGAGAAACCTTCTTAAAAGCCTTGATTTAAGTTGACCTGCTCATTTTTGTACACTCTTTTGGCAAGAACTGTATAAATAGCCATGCATAACTGTGAGTGGAGCTGGGAAATGAAATCGAACTCCGCACCTAAGAAAAAAAGGAAATGATTATTGACTAAAAACCTCCATTCTCTCTCGCATCTAACAGTACACAGATGTATATATGTAATACGTCTATATTACAGGTCTGTACTAATAACATGCTAACCACAACTGAATGTTCATTATAGGGCAGGTGCAGTTCTAAGCACTTTATTTGTATTAGTTCACATAATATTCAAAACTACTGCATGAGGTAAGTACTTCCATTTCTTAAATGAATAAGGTGAATCAAGATCACAGAGCTGGTAGGGATAGAAGTCCGAGCTGAGTGCTCAGCCCCTTACCTTTTTGCCATTCTGCCTCTCCCTGATTCAGGGTGCCCTGTGCACTGGTGTCCTGAGGTCACTGTTGCCTCCCATGTGGTCTCCTTTACCTTTCACTTCCCTCTGACTTCTTCAACAGCTCTACCCTTCTCCCAGCGTCCTGGTTTCATTTTCAAGAGTGAATATTAGATTCATCACATCCTCCTAAAGACACTTTAGCTCATCCAGATAATTCATAGTGATACAACAGAAACAAACTTTCTTTTGCTAATGTTGATCATGTCATAGAATATAATGTTCATGCTCGATTACGACTATTTCACACTTGAGTTACCTTTGACTGTCTTCTATGAAGAACCACAGTCACAATTTTCCTTCTACTTTCCGGTTACTATGCTTCCTAACACTTCCAGAAAAGTTTTTCTTATGCTGACCAAATATAAATATTAGTGTAACTTGAAATTCACTTTCTACATCTTTTCACCCCCTTTTTTGAAAAAGCATATTCAGTGCATGACTTCAATTATAATCATATCTCTTTTCCAACCTGGGGTACTAGTAGGCTAATTGTCAGGGGAGTAGTAGTGCTTGCATAACACTTAGTAGAAGTATGAGGGTACATCAGAGCACCTAGGATACCTTTGCAAATTAATCTTCCTTGACCTTCACTACACCAAAAATTATTATATGCTCATTGTAGCAGCTAGTTATTGCTATTATAGCTATTGCTATAGTGCTGAGCAACAAACCTCTAAACTATAACTTCCCCTTCTCTCTCTGCCTGACTCTCTGCCTACTTGTAATCTCTGTCTGTCAAAAAAATAAATAAAATCTTTAAAAAAAAAAAAAAGATACCAGGGTACAGAACCGAAAAGACACCCATGGCCTTGTTGCCATGAATCTCAGAGTCTAACAGGAAGATATATTAACTATAATAATTACCAAATTAAAATTGTGAAAGGTGCCTTGAAGAAAGAGATTTAGTTATAAACTCAGTGTTTATAACCAGGAGATAAGACCTATTATTACAAGGAGTATTCACTTGAAGTGTATTTTAGCTGCACTAACAGGCTTAATTAAAATAGCCTGGGTGAATTCTAGGCAGAACAAAAGCACACAAAATATACCCAAGATGGTATGGGAAATGATAACCAAGTCCAGATGGGAGAGAATTGGAAAAGGGAAAAAAGACTGGTGATAACTACCAAAAGAATAAGAAGCATAAGGGGATGACCAGACAGTCAGAGGTCAGATTCATAAGGCCTTAGTTTAGTTCTTAAAAGTAAAGGGAAGTCAGGTGCCTGGGTGGTTCAGTTGTTCGGTGTCTGCCTTCGTCTCAGGTCATGATCCCAGGGTCCTGA
The DNA here is from genome assembly GCF_964662115.1 of Mustela nivalis. Taxonomy (NCBI): domain Eukaryota; kingdom Metazoa; phylum Chordata; class Mammalia; order Carnivora; family Mustelidae; genus Mustela; species Mustela nivalis. The sequence continues at coordinate 67,027,225 of NC_139029.1, read as the reverse complement.
GATCCAGCCCTACATCGGGCTCCCTACTCAGCAGGAAACCTGCTTCTCCTTCTCCCACTCCCACTGCTTGTGTTCCCTCTCTGTCTGTGTCTCTTTCTGTCAAATAAATAAATAAAATCTTTAAAAAAAAAGTAATGGGAAGTTATTATAAGATTTTAAGCAGAGGTGAGACATGATCAAATCTACATGATCAGACTGGACCTAAGTAAGGAAATAGGAAATAACAGTTAAGAAATTACAGTTTTTCATAAAAAGGATTAGAATGGGTTAGTGCCAGAGGATGTAAGGAGACTGTATACTTCTAAGACAGAGTAAGTGGTATAAGCCAGAGAAATTGGTGGCTGAATTGACATCTCCCACCCAGAAGAGTATGGTCAAGAATGACTGTAGTTGCCTGGGTGGTGCAGCTTGGTGAATGCTGCCACCATTTGCTGAGATGGCAAATCAGAAGATCAACTTTATGGGGAAGAGCATGAATTCAGTTTTGAAAATGTGAAGATGAAGATAAATGTAGCAATGGGTGATCCGTTTAGGTAGATGAATCTGGAAGAGGACCAGTTTCATGAGGAAGATCATGAAGAGAAGGTGAGGCATTCACGTATCCATGTGGATGATCTAATTAGATGTATACGTTTGGAGCTCATAGGAAATGACTAGACAAGAGAAAGAAATTTGAGAACCATTAGTGTGTAGAAGTACTTGAATCTCCATGAGAATATAGAGAAGACTGAATAACAAGAGCTTATGAATGTCATGAAAGGTTAGCTGCAGGAAGAAGAACCAACACATGTGAAAGGTGAAAGATAACCAGTGGTGTGTGATAACACAGAAACCAAGGTAGGAATATATTCAAGGAAACAATTGTATTAGTAGTATTTAATACTGCCGAGACCAATCATGATGAAGACAGAAAAAACTGTTGGTTTGATTATATGGTAAGTGGTTCTCTAACTTCTTCAACTGAAATGACTTCTCCTGTACTCCTCCCTTGGCAATCTACTCCAAGAGTCACCCTTGACCTCATCATCTAATCTACTTCTGCTCCCAGGTCACTTTTCAAAATGGCTCCTCTATTTCCAGGTTCACATTCAATTTCTCCTACTGCAGCCATTCTAACATGTAATTATGACTGTCTATTATGAGTCACTCCATTAGTTTCTTGTTTTATTATATTTTTCCTCATTCAGCTTGTAACATTTTCATCAATACCCCACTTACCTCTACTTTTACAGAATCCGTATAGCAAAATTTCAGCCCTGGATTAACAAGTGTGTACTGGATCAGATGAGTACTACTGGGAAAAGCCACAGCATAGGGAGGCTGTTTCTACAAAATATTCTCTCTCTCTCTCTCTCTCTTTTTTTTTTTTAAGATTTTATTTATTTATTTGAGAAAGAGAGAATAAGAAAGAGAGAGAGAGAACATGATAAGGGACAGGGTCAGAGGGAGAAGCAGACTCCCTGCCCAGCAGGGAGCCTGATGTGGGAGTCCATCCTGGGATCATGACCTGAGCTGAAGGCAGTCGCTTAACCAACTGAGCTACCCAGGTGCCCCTCTACAAAATATTCTTGGTGACCATGTCATCTGGGCCCTCTATAATGCCTGACAGTTTTAGCAGGTTTCTCTGGATAGTCCATTCCCTACTATCCAGAACAGCACACAGTACAGACACAATTAAAAAATTTCTGTAGATAAAGGCTTTCCAATGTCTCTCCATTCTCCTAAATCACCACTGGCTCATGGTTCTTTCATTCTTAAAATCTGACTCTGACTCTTACTGTATTTCCATCAGATAAGGGTCATGGTACTGCTTGTTAACAAGCCTAAAAACCTTTCTGTATCTACATTCATCTTCTCTCTTTCCCTCTAATTCAACACATTAGGTGTCCTTTCTCCAATCTAAGGCCAAGGACTTTGCATAAATTTTGAAGCCCATTTATCCCATTCTTCATAAAACAGCACTGTATGATTTTCCTTTTACTCTTTGTAATTTCAACTTTGACCCCTCTCATCAGTACTTAAAATGCTGAAACATCTTAAAAAAAGAAGGCCTCCCTTCTCTTGGAAGCTGTGACTAATCGCTAAGACTGCCATCTTCTGAACATAGACATTCATTCTACTAGCTGCCAGAAGTACTACTGATGGCTCACAGCTGAGCCCCTCTGCAGGCATTGCCATAAGTTGTGTTTAAAAAGAATCTCACCCCCTGTAGATGCAGGGGGTGGAAAAAGCTGAGGATTAAGCCCAATCTTAATGGTAAGGGCAGCTGAGATCCAGAGAAGGTTGAATTTCAACTCCACAAGTCTGTTCTGCTAAAATCAGGGCCATGATTAAGAAAAAATGGAACTTGACATTTTCAGATGAGAACATCTGGATCAATGCACTCAAAATTTCAATCCTCAGATTCTGGTAAAGCATCTGGACCTCCAGAAATGGTCTATATCTTCCTCTCAAAGGCTTGTGCTAACTATCACTTGAGGACAAGTCAAAAGTGTTTCTCTGTCTTGCAAGATAATGGGTATGTCCCTCAGGATTTACTCTCACCTCCCCTTCTGATCAGCAGACAGATAAAGAAAGTCAAGGTACAATATAACTCTGTTGGGAACATGATGCAGCTACTGAGGGAAAGAAAATATACCCCAAAGAAGTTACAGAACTTAACGAAGATATATCTACAGAGGTAAGGGAAGTTTGTGTGGTTTTAGATCAGGTGAGTTCTGGGTTCAGAAAGGGGGTGGTAGAACAAAATTGGATAAGAGAGAGTTTGTCGATATGGGAGCACTTTCTCTTGATAGAAGAATTAAGATCTTGGTAAGAGCCCTAGGAGATAGTGCAAACCTGCTGGAATGGCTCTTGGAAACTGGGAGGAAGTGAGGACGAATACAAAGTGACATGGAAATGCAGAAATTAGTATGAAAAGTGATGGGAGAAGTCATTAAAAGGCTCAGAGAAATTAGCGTGGCAGAAACATTTTACATAAGGCTGGAAATAACCATCAGCCAACCATGTTCTACAAGGGGTCTCAGAGGACACATTTATCAAATTATTAAGGAATGTCCCAGGAATCTCAGTGGTAGCTGTCCCCTGTAGATCAAGACTGACTACAGGAGATGCTATTGTGAAAGTGGGCTTTGTGGTAATAATGGGGATGAGAGAATCCAAAATAATAATAAAGGAGGCTGGGGGGAGTGTTTAACTCAGAACAAGTGATGGGGACAATCAGAGCAAGTTAGAGCAAGATGGGGACAGTTATCCTAATGAACAGCAGGTTCCAGTGGTGGGGTCTGGGGATAGTACTGACTCACACACAGCTATGGAGATGGTTTATAGAACATTATACCTGCAAAGGCACTGAAGAGGAGCAGCCAACAAAGGTATTATCAATCTAAAGTAATCAAAAGAAGTCAAGATTGGATGACCAGGAGAGGCTAAGGAAATGGCCATAATAAAAAGTCATGATCCATTGCCTGATTTCCAGACTTGCCAGTTTTCAGACTGAGTACCCAGGAAGCGAAGAAGTTGGTTCACCAAGAGGAAGTACCCTGAACCCCATGTCAAAAGTTTTTAGTGGCTTTAGGCAAATTATAAAATATTTCTCAATTTTTTTTCTTTTTAAAAATAGGGGTAACAACAGTGTTGTCCTCTTGGAGATCTTACATGGATTAAAGGAAAAAATATATGTGGCCTTTAATAAAGGCTTAAAGGCACTAGATGTTTATTTTGTTACAAAATTGGGAATATTAAGAAATCATCTCTCTTATTTATAGAGGACAATTATAAATATAGTATTCGTCACCAATAACACAGGAATCGTCTCTTTTTAAGAATTTCCGCTCTCTGTCATACATACATGGTGCAATGAGATTCAGTGACCACCTCACCAGCTGTTTCATCTGCTCCTTGGGTTCTTCTGCACAACCCATCTTTTATCTAATCTCTTTCAACTTTTGAACTGTGCTGCTTGATCTTTCAATTCTTGATCTGTAAAGAAGAATATATTTTTAATAATTCACCCTAAGAATCAGATCATTGTCTATCACTCAACCTCTTTCTGATGCCACCAACTTAAAGCGTTTGGATTCCGTTTTATCATAAATATTTCAATAAATCCATAGGTACCTTTGGAGATTTATTTTTGAAAAAAAAATAAAAAAAGAACATCCTTAGATGTTTAAAAAAAGCCCCTTTAGTACTTTTAAAATGCAGTAATTGGGCCCACACTAATCCTTTATCTTATGAATTGTGGATATTTGCATTCTATTCAAGTACATTTTTTTTCAGATTTTGTTCAAATACATAATTATTTAAAATTGCTGGCCAATAATTTTTGGAAGCTCTCTGTTTTGAAAATGAAAGAAAAATTCAAAAGGAGTAAAAAAGATAACTGCCTATAACTTGTCTTTTGCAGGGACTGAGAGTAATTCTAACTTGGCAAGAGAAGAAATGGTAGCCAGAGTCTTCTGTCAGAGACAGAAATAAAGGTCATTCAGTTTTTAATTTAAATGAAGACTAATAAAGTTAAAATTTGCAAACTTACCTAACTTTATATTTACCCCTCTTGCTGCAAGCAGCTACCATCTGAAGAAAGGTCGAAGTAAGTTTAATTACATCACTAGTAAGTCATTCCACTTTAGAAATATTTACTGAGCTCAAAATGCATGTGTAAAGGCAGCCTCCACTAGGCACCGTCAGTCTGCAAGTATGAATGAGTTTGATCCTTTCACCCAGGGAGGTTAGAATCTAATTGGGAAGACTATATGCATGCCATTAACACCAATAAAAGGAAAACTCATAAAGGAATGCCATTCACTGGAGCTGGAAGATCTGGTGGGGTAGTTGACAGATAGGCTGGACCTTGACAGGAACACCTTTCCTCTGACAGATGGAAGAGATGGTAAAGGGCAAGATGAAAAATAAAAGCGTGCAACTTGAGAGGCACAGGGCATTGGACTAAACACTGTGCCATCCAGTGGGGTCGGGGTTAATAGTGGTGATAATGTGCAATGAAAACGAAAACGATTGGCTGGAGTCCCTTTCTTTGAGTATTCCCATATGATACTCAGGAATTGAAGTTTTATTTTGCAATCAGAAGTCTCCACCAAAGGTTAGTTGTGAGTTTTCTTTGGCGGTGGTGGGAGGAGTGGCCGGAGGAGTGTATAGTAAGATGCTTACCTTTGTGTTTGGAGACAAGTACTAGCAAGGAATCCGAGCAATGGGTACTGACGGCTTTCTTTCTAGAGCAACTCAGTAGGAATTGTGAATCTTCAAACACTACCTTTTATTCTTTTTCATATCCTTGTTCCCATGCATCTAGCACGGTCCCTTGTCTGATATTCAATACATATGTGTTGAAAGTCTGTAGTTTCAAGACACCTACAAATAAAGACATAGTTCTGATACTCCAGGAAATGAGACTATTTCTAGGAGCTGTTTTAAACCAAAGGCTACAAAGATAACACCAAGAGGGAGAACCTAATTCTGACTAGGAACACAGGAAGAAAGAACACAGCTCTGGGGAAGATGATACACTTGAGCTGGACTTACTTTATTGGTAAAGGTCTAATGCAAAGTAATAGAGATGAAACTAGAACTTCCAAGGGAGATCATGAATGCCTAAGAGGGAGCAGCCATGGAGTTGAGGGAGGTAATTCTAAAGCGGATATACATCAGTTTCCTAGAATCAAAGAATTGTCCAGTCCACAGAGACACAGATTAAAGGAGACTTAAGTTTATTCCACTGTCTTCACATGAGTGTGTACATCTGTCTGGTATTGACAAGACATAGTGACATATTCAAATGGTACAGTTTGCACAGAGTATAATAAAGGGACCATTTACTTGCAAAGATGTGGTTAGGATGTAGGGAAGCACAAAAGATATTGCAATAACCTGGGTCTAGTAGCACTAGATGCTTTTACCACGTGTAGACCTCAAGCAGAGAAGAGAGGTTGCATTCATGGAAATGGAAAGGGAGCACCATGAGGTGAGGGCTGTCTGTCAGCAATTTCTACCTGTGGTCAAGCGGGGGAGCTAGCCCTGAGCAAGCCACAGAGAGGAAACAGAGGACCTCATTCTGCTCCTCCTCTGATCTCTTGCTGAAGACCCTCATTTGTTTAACTAAACATGAAATAAGTGGGAAAGGCAGCCCTCCCTTGTAGGCCACACAGTCAGTCTCATGGGGGCACAGAGCTGGGTTAGAGTGTATTTGAGGAAAAAATAGAAGATACACAAATCCTACATGATTCTCCTTGACATACAGAAGTAGTTGCAAAGAAAATACAGAAACTAGGGGTGCCTGAGTAGTTCAGCTGGTTGAGTGTCAGACTCTTGGTTTTGGCTCAGGTCATGGTCTCAAGGTTGTGAGACTGGGCCTGGCTTGGGGCTCTGTACTCATTGAGGAGTCTGCTTGGGATTCTTTCCCCCTCTGACCCACCACATTGGCTCTTTTCCCAGCCCCTGCTGGCTCGCTCTCTCTCTCTCTCTCTCTCTGTCTCTCAAGTAAATAAATAAAATCTTAAAAAAAAAAAAAAAGAAGAAAATACAAAAACTAAACAAAATAACACACAGCTAACTGCATTATCACCAGAAAACATTATTCTTCTTTTATGATATATTTTCAAGTGCCAACATATTCTTGAAAGATTTTCTGATATTTTTTGATACTCCAACCTAGACACACCAACTTAAAATTAATATGCAAATGTAATTACAAAATATAGTTTGTATACAACATGTGTATTTGTTAGACTAAAAGCCCTTCAGCTAGTGACAATGTTTTTTTATTTGCTATGTGGATTGACAACAAATGTGGCCAAGTGTGTAATCTGAACTTTAAAGCATGGTTATTTATCTTTTGCCCTTGCTGTCACACCTCACAGAAAACCCCATTTCACCAAAATGAAATAGGGCAACAGATTTTTTTTCAAATATAAGATAAATAATGTGCTACTATATATTCAAAACATAAAATATGGGGATCAGTTTTGCCACATGAATTTTTGTAAGATTATTTTATAATCATTACATTATAAAAATTAGAGTTCTAAAACGTTTTCAAATAGGAAAAAAACCTTGAACTCTCTTAAGCTTAAACCACAATTTAAGAACGGGGTGGGGGGGAATGCCTGAGTGGCTCATTTAGTTGAACATCTGACTCTTGATTTTGGCATGGCTCAGGTTCTGATCTCACCGTCATGAGTTCAAGCCCCATGTTGGCCTCTGCCCTGTGCATGGAGCCCACTTAAAAAAAACAAAGAACAACAACAATAAAAATGATGATCAGATATAAGTATCTAATCTTTATTTGGAATCTAGATTATATAACATGTTTATAAATCGCACATCACAAGCCCAAATCAAAAAGGTGGAGGGCTGGAGAAGACCCTTGACTCTCCAGGGCCACAGAGACTACACGGCAGGCCTGGGGCTGGCTAAAGTCAGTGAGTCTATATCCCTATAGAATTAGGCATTTTAGAAATTAAAAGTATTCAAACATTTAAAAACTAAAAGTATATAAAAGTATAAAAAAGTATTCAAACCAAACAACAAAATAAAAAGTCTCAAGATCTTTGAAAGATTACGTGGTAAGAGAATACAAATATAGTTACTCTAAAGAGCAATGGAAATTAATAAAATTACTAATTTACTTTGATGTGAAAAATCAGAAAGGGAGACTTTTTAACCCATAGTAATGTCCTATACACCATAAGCAAAGCATTAAAGTTCAATTTCCATTTCAAAACCCCTGTTTTCATTCTCATTGTTCATAGTTGCTTTGATGTTCCTGCACTCTGACAGAGAGCATGGTTTCATTTGGGGAAAGGAATCAATTTCTCAATGTAAATTGTGATTTACACACTTCTCTTTCTCACCTATTTTGAATTGATTTGATTCTAGAAGCACTAAGACATGTGAAAAACACTGTTTTGCTTGATTTAATAAACACTTGGAAAATGGCTTGTTGGATAAGCCCTAGACAAAAAAAAAACTAGCAATCCTGAAGGAAAGTATTTTGCTTTTTTTGTCAGTGCCTTGCTTAGTGTTCATTGCTCTACTCTTTAATTAAGGTACAAAGGAATTTTCAGGTCAGGAGGAAGCTAACATCGTTGCATAGGGAATCCATCTATCTTATAACACACTATTTTCAGGAAGCACTTAATTTTGGCTTCAAAGTGTGGTTTATTAAAATTGCATGACAGTGTTAAAATTGACAGAATTCAAAACTCAGTCATTTCCAAAGACTTAAAGGAATAAAACAGTGTAGTAGATTTTTGTCTTTTGGTGTTTTGGTTTTGTTTTTTGTTTTTTTGTTTTATACTTCTATCAATGGGCCAATCAAAGATGAGCAAACTTTTAATAGACACTAAATAAGTTTCCCTAAAAACGTAAACACTTAATAATACAAGTGGTTTACTTGAAGAAATAATGAAAGATAATGGGGCAAAATTTTGGTCACATACTTTGGAATAGGTACTCTGTTAGTACTGCACTTGTATCATACCTAATACTCCAAAGCAATCAGTATGTTCATTTTAAGACAAGAAATATGGAAATTTATGGCAGTTTCTGTTTTTCTGAGCACCTTTCTGCTCATTAAGATTAGAACATAACCTGAAAGACAACCTACTGAATATGAGAACATATTTGCAAATACATATCTGATAAAGTGTTATTATCTAAAATATATAAAGAACTAATACAACTCCATACCTCAAAACAAATAATCCAATTAAAAAATGGGCAGAAGATATACACGGACATACACATTTCTCCAAAGACATACAGATGGCCAACAGACACATGAAAAGATGCTCAACATCACTCAACATCAGCTAAATGCAAATCAAAACCACAAGGAGATATTGCCTCACACCTATCAGAATGGCTAAAATGAAAAATACAAGAAACCACAAATACTGGTGAGGATGAGGAGAAAAAGGAACACTCTTACACTGTTGGTGAGAATACAAATTGGTGCAGCCACTGTGGAAAACAGTACGAAGGTTCCTTAAAAAAATTAAAAATAGAACTAACCTGCAATCAGCAATCACACTACTGAGTATTTATCCCCAAAGTACAAAAACACTAATTCAAAGGGATGCATGCATGTCTATGTTTATTGTAGCACTATTTACAATAGCCAAAGCATGGAAGCAACCCAAGTCTCCAACAATAGATGAATAGATAAATAAGATGTGATATATACATATATATATATATATGAATATTTTTATTTGATCACAAAAAGAATGAAATCTTGCAATTTGTAACAACATGGATAGAGCTAGAGAGTATAATGCTAAGCGAAATAAGTAAGTCAGAGAAAGACAGATACCATATCATCTCATTTATGTGTGGAATTTAAGAAACAAAACAAATGAACAAAGAAAGAAAGAGAGAGAGAAAAAAACAAAAACAAAAACCAAGACAACATAGAGAACAAACTAATGATTACTGGAGGGGAGGTGGGGAAAATAAGGGATGAGATTAAAGAATACATTTATCATAATGAAAAATAATAAAATGGAAAATAAAAGACTAGAACATAGGCATAATCTTTCAGATAACCATGTCATAATCTCTTACTGGCAGAAGTAGATGTGGGAATGATTCTGAATCACTACAGCTCCCTCTAAATCAGGATAACCCCATATACAGCAGAAGATCTTCACTGGGGAAAAAAAAAAAAAAAGCTGAATGCTGACCAGAAAATCTATATTGGTAATATATTGGTAATCTTCTGTCAGGCAATATTCTGGAAATCAAAGGAAACCACATCAATAACTATTGTTGGAAAAACAAGACAAAGCCTTAAAAAAGCAAAAAGGCATTTGAATACTTAAGATCTATAGTCCAGTTTTCTTTATAGAAATCAAGCCAGGCTCGGGAGGGTGGGGGTGGAGGAACATTTTTATTTTTCTGATGAAAGTTCTCACTGAAGTTCTAGCAAGTTCTTGTGGTAAAAATGGCTTAAAAGACCAACTTGTTCCAAAGCAACTCTTGGGTCAAAATATGAACTGGGATCATTGTAAGTAAAGGTACCAGAAGAAATAGTGGAGAAATGGACTGAATATAATCTAATCAACTTGATTTGTTTATACATGCTAATAAATAGTATTGAGCAAAGATTTTTTATTTACCATTATTAGGTGATATTTCTCCATGGAAAGGTTTGGAGATACTGTTGTGAATGCAAACTATTTTTCTTGCCTACTTTTCTCATTTTACCTTTAAAGGTAAGCAACTATGATACAAGAGACAATGGTTAAGAACACTGATATTTGGGAACAGAAAGACGTAAATTCACAACCCTGCTCCATCTCTTAATGGCTCTGTGACTTTATCAGGTTACTTCATATCTCTAATCTTAACTTACCTCATCTATAAAGTGGAGATAAGTATGTTACCATAAGGATTAAAAGTAATATAATTTGTGTAAATTTCTCTAGAAGTTCATGGGACATAACAAAGGCAAAATAATGTTAAGATAATAGTAATTGTTCCATTATGTTAATTTTCATCAGAGACACGGCTATCATAAATTACTAGTTGAAAATATGGGGAAATCTCCAAAATCTTTTCATTAAATAGCAACATTTTGAATTTCATTATCAATGGGGTCTACTCATCCTATTCATGATTTGGTATAAAATCTGAGAATATTTCATAGTCAGTCACTAGGCATGATGAAGCCTTTCTCTAATTATCCAGAACAAACATCTAGAAAGACACATCACTGGGTAACTGCCATCAGGTTAACCTGGCAGTAAGTCTGAATAAATGATCCAGAGGACTGACATGACTGTGGAGACCCAGCTGTAGTGAGCTATGGTGAGGCTCAAAGGAGCCTGGCATTATTGAAAGAGGATCTTCCATTGTCAGAAGGCAAAGCAAACAATTTTAAAATAAAGAAGCATTTTGAATTTAAATAAAGAGAAACAGTTGGAGATCGTTGCATGCTGCATGCGGTCTTCTATCACTGAGTCTTTAAATATGTGGTTGTATCTACCAGAAACATCCCACCCCCACCTGGCTATCTTCTATGTGTCCTTCACAAATTATCTCAAGCATACTTTCCAATTTATCAGGGTTGGCATGCAAAGTGAATGCTATTTGCCACCCAGATTTATAACCTGTCCTCAGGTTATAAATGAAAAGGGTATTAGGTTTGAATCAAAAAGGCCAGGTTGGAGGTTCTGGACCCAGCACTTCTAATCTCTGTCACCTTGGACAGATCTCTGATCAAGCTTCTCTGAACCTGGATCTCCTCATCTTAAAACTGATCAGTTTAATACCTCTTCGGCCCATCGCATAAAGATGTTACAAAGATCAAATGATAGGAGCTAGCAAATACATCTGGGATTATTGAGCCCCTATATAAACACAAAGGAAATGCTTTTATCATTAATACACGTAGTCACTTGAAAGGCAAAATTCTTCAAATGACAGAAACTAAAAAATACAGAATTTCACTTTCTCTTAATTTTAGAAGCATAATCGCATTTGAAGTGTCTTTCTCTGGGAAATTTCCTATTCTTCTGCCATGGTAAAATTGAGATACACTCTTTTTGAGAGAGAATGCACCATAATCCTGTATGAAAAACTTCACCAATGCACCGTAATGTCATTTACTAGTCAAACTAAACAATGCAGCTTACTTAGGTGCGTTTTAAGGAGTCTTTATGTAATATAGTCAACATTGGTTTCTTTTATCATGCACAACTCTCTCCTGTTTGCTGTATGTGACTTGAGGCAGCCAGTTCCACTCTAGTATCATTGTGGCCCTGGCAGGAGAGCAGAGGAGCTACAAGGAGGTATTAGATTTGATGTTTACTGGCACAGACAGCCATTCCACCAATTTCTCATCAGTAGGAGGTGGTGGAGTGGGAGGCAAGGAAGAGAACAGGAGCTAAGGCAGGAATAGCAACAGCGCAATCACATAGCACTCACTCACGGATGACTCCTTGACTCCTTTTATTATACCATGTGAAAAATATATCAGAAAGTTTCAAGCAATAAAGAGAAAATAAGGTGTGCTAGGTAGGTGAGGACATGGTCAAAGGGTAAAGTTTCTTGAAAGTAATTTAGATATTTAAATTTCATTTTAAAATAATGTTAAAAAGCATTCTAGATGTATCCAATCAATGCTTTTCCTTGAATTTTTTTTTTCACTTCTTCATTCAAGTCAGTAACAGGTTTGTTTGCTTGTTTGTTTTAAAGGCTTTCCACAACTAGAGAAAAACAGAATGAGATCTATGGGTCCCACAGGGTAGAAGATATGTTAGGAGCTTGAAGAAAGAATTTACCCTAGAGTTCATCAAAGAGTGAACAAGGTGTGGGGAACCCAGACTTGCCAGAGATTCCTCTGCCTAAAGCAGGTCATAACAGAGCAGTGGAGATGAAGGAGCACTGCTGGATGGCACAAGGTAACAGGTACCTCGATGGTAATTAATATGACCAGGTAACAGACAAACAATCTTCTGACTTTCATTTCTCATATTACCAAACATCTTAGAGTCTTGGCAGCTTGATGGACCTCAGACATGGATAGACTCCCCATGGTGGAATGAAGCAAAATTTTGCATTTTTCAGTGAAATGGAGGCTCAAGATTTTAAAATTAAGTTGATCTAAGAAAAATTTAAAATACAGTATTTCTACCACAGTTGAATTGTGGAAAGAAATCTGTCCATGCTATAGTAGTAATAGCTAAAATGTATTGAGTTCTTGCTATGTGCTGGGAACCTTAATAGCATTTACCTTGATTAGCTCATTTAAGTCTGATATGACTGTAATGCAGGTACTATCATTATCTCCATTTCACACATGAGAAAGCTAAAGCATGCTGTTAAGGAACATGTCCAAGGTCCACTCCATGAAGAGATGGATGCAGGTTAGAAGGTCATATACCCTGACTCAGAGACCAAATTGGAGGCTAGTACTCAATATCATATTAAGAAATTAATGTCCTTATACATTGCAAGATTAATTATATAGGGAATGCTAATGTCTCTTATGATAAAATTCATTAGATTTAACATAAATTAAAACTCTAATAAAAATTTAAATAGTTAAACTTACTATTATTAGTTAGTTATATTTACTAATTTTTTAAATTTAATTTTATTTTTTCAGTGTTCCAAGATTCATTGTTTATGCAGGGAGGGGCACTTTAGAAGGAAATAGATAATGGAAACTTTTCATTTTTTTTTCCAGTAAAAGTCCCAATATAAATAATATTTTATGGTTAAAACAAAAGGAAGATAAAACACAGCGATGCCATTAACATATTTGCAAGATAAAAAGTCTGTGTCTTCAACACCCAGATGGCCAACAGACACATGAAAAAGTGCTCCATATCACTCGGCATCAGGGAAATACAAATCAAAACTACAATCAGATATCACCTCACACCAGTCAGAATGGCTAAAATTAACAAGTCAGGAAATGACAGATGCTGGCGAGCATGTGGAGAAAGGGGAACCCTCCTACACTGTTGGTGGGAATGCAAGCTGGTGCAGCCACTCTGGAAAACAGCATGGAGGTTCCTCAAAATGTTCTAAATAGAACTACCCTATTACCCTAAAGATACAAACATAGTGATCCGAAGGGACACGTGCACCCGAATGTTTATAGCAGCAATGTCCACAATAGCCAAACTATGGAAAGAACCTAGATGTCCATCCACAGATGAATGGATCAAGAAGATGTGGTATATATACACAATGGATACTATGCAGCCATCAAAAGAAATGAAATCTTGCCATTTGTGATGATGCGGATGGAACTAGAGGGTATCATGCTTAGCGAAATAAGTCAATCAGAGAAAGACAACTATCATATGATCTCCCTAATACGAGGAAGTGGAGATGCAACATGGGGGCTTAAGGGGTAGGAGAAGAATAAATGAAACAAGATGGGATTGGGAGGGAGACAAACCATAAGTGACTCTTAATCTCACAAAACAAGCTGAGGGTTGCAGGGGGGAGGGGGGTTGGGAGAAGGGGGTGGGATTATGGACATTGGGGAGGGTATGTGCTTTGGTAAGTGCTGTGAAGTGTGTAAACCTGGTGATTCACAGACCTGTACCCCTGGGGATAAAAATATATGTTTATAAAAAATAAAAAATTAAAAAAAAAATATATATATATATAATATGTTTAAAAAAAATTTAAAAATTTAAAAAAAAGTCTGTGTCTTCAAATGTGAATCAGACTGTGAATCAGACTGTGTGGCAACATGAAAGAAAATTTGTTGATTTCTTGTAAAATGAAAATTTAATGTGTTTCCTGTAGGCCTACAATTATCCTACAGACACCTGAGTGGCTCAGTTGGTTAAGCCATTGCTTTTGGTTCAGGTCATGATCCCAGGGTCCTGGGATCGAGTCCCACAACAGGCTCCTTGCTTCTCTCTCTGTCTCTGTCTCTGCTTCTGCCTGCCATTCTGTCTGCTTGGGCTCTCTCTCTCTCTGACAAATAAATAAAAATCTTTTTAAAAAAAGAAAAATAAAAAAGAGAAAAATCTGGACCAAAAAAATTCCAGCAGTCCTTTGTATTAATGTGAGTAGCCGCGTCCATACAAAGCTTTCCAGCAGCAGCTTTGTTAACCTGCCAACTGCTTTAACCAAAAGTTCTGGGGCAGTTGAGTAAATGACTTTCATTGTCTTGACTACGCCCCTCTAGCAAATTATAATAGTTGAAATTTGGTCTGTTAAATCTGCACCCTTCTTTTTCTGCACCAAATAGTTATGTGGATGACCGCTTTCGGGCCAGCTGCAGAAACTCTTCAGATTATTATTGAATAAGTTCTATTAAATTCTTGCATCCCTGCCTGACCTCACTTGCTAAGGAAAACTGGAAGCACCTTTCTCACAGGCAGCCACTGCTTATATGGAAAAATGATTGGATTTGTGCTCCGGGCCATACTGTCTTTCATAAATTTACAGCAAACATCTATTTACTGAGAATATCACTTTCTAACTCTGGAAACCGCAGGTCAGTCAAAGCTGATTATCACTAGCCTAGAATGATGACTTTCAATAACTCAGCAGCTTAAGTGAAGGCTCAGCCTCAAACTGTGTTAAATGTTTGTTTCTACAACTAGAGCCATTCTGATCCAGTCGCTTCTTATATACTGGACATTGTGAATTTCCGACCCTCCCCGCTTCTTTTTTTTTTTTTTTTTTTTAAATTTTATTTGTTTATTTGAGAGAGAGAGAGAGACAGCATCATGACTGGGGGTAAGGCAGAGGGGCAGAAGGGCAGAGTTAAGAGGGAGAAGCAGAGTCCCCAAGTGGGGAGGCTGAAAAGGGGCTTGACCCAGTATTCTGAAATATGACATAAGCTGAAGGTAGATGCTTAACCAGCTGAGCCACCCAGGCAACCCTCCTGCCTGCTTCTTTTAAACAATACAGCTAGGATTTCTGCCAGGGAGTACTACTTTTTTCTTCTCCTAGGGCCCATCTTAATCAATTAAGAAAAGTTTGATTTCTGAGTTCACTGGACTCACAAAATGACCATTCAGGTAACAATTTTTCAATACAATGGCCCTTGAAAAATTACAAAACTTCTCAAACTACTCATTTGGGGGATTGTTATCACTTTTCACACACACACACACACACACACACACACACACACTCCATGAAATAAATACACTAAAAAGTGATAATTTGAGATTTTGAGTTTAGGCAAAGATACATTCACCAATTTACATGAAATATCAGTTTCTATTAAAAAGGAAATAAATTTGAATAACATGCCATCTTTGGAACAACCCAAATTGTGTTGTTGGTGTATTTTAGGGTTATTTTAGCTGTTGTATGTAAGCAATTTCAGTGTTTAAAAGCCTTCCTATGCATAGCCTTCAGTTTTACCTAAAAGTGTTTTTTGTGCTACAATTTTATTTTGAAATGGATAACTATGAGCTCTCCAAAAGTGGAAATATCTGTGATGAAAATAGTACAGAAAAAAAGAACAAGTATAATTAGCCTTCACTGTGTTCTATTTTACGAACAGACTGAATTTACTTCCAAATTGTTTTTTATGACTTGTTTTTTATTGTTCAGTCAATATATTTTTATTTCTGTGAAAATTATTTGGGAATTTTTTTGCAGATGTGATGCCTCATAATTTCTCCATTAAAATTAATGAGCTTTTTTTCATTTAGTAGCTTTTCCTTGAGTTGTAGAGTTTTTAAGAACTGAAAGCTGTCAAGTTAGAGAGGTACATACTTTAATACACACACAGAGATTAATGAGAGAGAGGAAGAATATGTTTATTTTTCATAGTGATAAAATGTTACCCGAACATTATTGCATTTATGACTTTTTTGTACTAAAATGGAACGGGATGGGATATATATGTATATACACATACATGATGTGAAAATGTATTTGCATATATTTGTGCACTTGCAAAAACTTTTAGTGACTTTAACAAAGCTGTAGCTTATATACTGGTTGAAGGTTTGGAAACTTGAAATCCAAAATTCTCTCTCTCTGTCATCCAACCAATTCAATTTTTTAATTTGGGGAAAACTAAGTCACCTTTTCATCTGGCTTCTTTAACTATAAAATGAATATGTTAATAAATGTCACTCATTTCATTCTGTACTTCATAGCAATGCTAAAAGAATTAAGATGATATAAAATAGTTCTAATTCATTAGAAATAGTGTGTTGCATAAATCAAAGCTACTATTGTAGATTACTTCGGTAATATAGAAGGTGATGGTAGAATAGCATATATACATAGAAGATTTCCATAAGTAAATAGGCAAGGTAATATAAATGCACAGTTAATTTAAATGGTTGACATTATTGAGCTAATTAATTTTTTTAAAGTGTCGCAAAGGTAAAGAATTTCAAAAGTTAATGATTGCTCATGCTCAAAAGTCACTCTTAAACTAGGTCTCATTAATGCTATGGATCTTTTAGAAAGCCATTTTACAGGATGCCTGGGTGGCTCAGTTGACTAAGCGACTGCCTTTGGCTTAGGTCATTATCCCAGAATTTTGGGATGGAGTCCCACATCAAGTCCCACTTAGGGCTCCCAGCTCAGCAGAGAGTCTGCTTCTCCTGACGACCTTCTCCCCTCTCATGCTCTCTCTCACTCTCACTCTCTCTCAAATAATAAAATATTTTTTTAAAAAGAAAGCCATTTTACTTCATATTATGTAAGACACATATATATGTATATACAATTAATGCAATAAGTTATTATGTAGTTTAACTAAGTTTTATCAAACCCTGAATAAACCAATACCCTAACACAGCTAGGAAGCATTTAATTATATATATTACATTATAGCTCAAGAATAAGTAAAACAGTGAAAACTAAAATGGGACAAGTTGCCAAGTTTTTTGTTTTATTCTGCTAGAAAATATTACAGGAAACCACTTAAAAATAATGCTAGAAGATCTATATCTATAATTTTATATCTTAAGAGAAGCAGTGTCTTCTCATTGGATATAATATACTTTAACATATTTTAAAATGTAATGACTAAATAAAATCAGAGTGGTTTTAAGAAATTTTTTAAAACGTTATATGAAGCACCTAGATTAAGAAAGGCAAATTCAAAAAAAAAAAAAAAAGAAAGAAAGGAAAAGAAAAAGGAAAGGGAAGGAAAAAAAACAAGATAAAGTAAAATAAGGATGAGATTGTAACAATGGTTGATGAACACCCCATAACCCCATGATGATTTGAAAATTTTGAGATTTGATGAAAATAAAAGCCATTAGAGATGGCTGTTTCCTTTACAGTCTTAATGAATATTAAGTTCAGAAAAATATGCAGTTTTGACTGTAACTAAGTCAATTATCAGCATCACTAAATCAGAAATGGGCCATATTCAAAACTGTTAAAGAGTCCAGTCCAATAACATCTTACTATTATTGAAACTCAACGAATTATCTTTGACAAGAAGGTAGTGATTTGCAGGAGCTCTTTGAAATAAACCCAGAAGCAGTCCAAAGAACTTGAACACCTACCCTGCAAGTTACCTGGTTAAATAGGTAAAATAAAAGGATGAAGTCACTGTTGTGACTACAGAACTTGGAAGCAAAGAGACAGCACTGCTCTAGGGTGGACAGACTGGCAGACTCCTTTTGGACAGTGCCTCAGGGAGAGAACCTAGTTCTGGTCTCACTCTCTGTCTTTCAAGCTTGTAATTTTTTTTTTTTTTTTTTCCAGTTCACCAGGCATGGATAGATTTCCCAAAGACAGATTCACATGAACCACACTTACAAGATTGGCATGTACAGTGAGAACGACATTTTCATGCTTTTACAGTGACAAACACAACTCTCGAGGCAGCTGGCACTCATGTTCTGCCGCCATTACTCTTCTTCTCCCTGCAATCACACTAGCTGGGCACTTGGATCGATCACCAGAATAGATCCTGCACGAGTCCATGTGGTGGTGGCAACAGTAGGGAATATATTGTGCATGAAGTCTGATGACAAAGTCACTAGCAACTGGTGGTGGGTTTGGTGGTGGGTGGCAAGGAACAGAGAGGGATCGGGAAAGTGGAGTCATCATCCATAGGGCATGTTTCTGAGAAATCCATCTAGTGCAACCATGGGATGCCAGAGTAACGGCAGTTTGCTTTGTCTGGAGGAACAGATGTGGTATGTCCCACAGGTGAAGCCAGAGAAAGTATACTTGAGGACTTGCAACCCCTCCAGTGGCAACAAAACCAGTCATTGATGACCAACTCAACAACATAACTGCTAGAATTCTGACCTGCCCTCCTCCCACGGACCGGCTACAACACTTCTTTATTCCTCTGTGCCCAGAAAATCTCAGGTCTCAGGCAGACAGTTCATACTGCTACTGTTACTACTACTGACCGCTGTACTCCCTACCTGTGGTCATTGGGTCCCATGCTCATGGCTTCTAGCCCACGTGGCTTGTCCAGGTGGCCCTAGTAGTGCCCTCTAGTCTAAGTCTAGATGAGAACAGCCATCCCTGGGAAGACTTGTTCCTCATGACTCAGGGATGAACCAATTCTCCCCCTTTCTGGAGACATTTGCACAGCTCTAACATGCAAGGCCTATTTGCTTACAGTTGCTTTGTAAGTTCTACTTGTTAGCAACAATGAACCCAGAGACCCACGGGGCCAGATTCAGAGCAGAATCACAGTCCCAAACATGCAACACCGGCAACCAATTGTTTTGGCTAAAAACCAAATTGTTTTTGGCTGAAAAACCAAAGTGCATTCTGAAACACAACAGAAGGGAAATTATAGGAAACAACATTTTAAAAGTATCATTATTTTCCTATATCCATATCCCTCCCATGTATAGAAGATTTATTACTTCTCCATTCTACATTTTAATTTAAAATTTTTGAAAAATAAACCAATTTTCTTCACATATTCATCCACATTTTTAATCTTTTAACCCTCACTTCTGAACTCCCTTTTGTTCTATTTTTTAAACTTTCTTCTTCCTTTTTTTTTTTTTTTTTTTTTAAGCATCTTGGGTCCTGTGAAAGTGGGACTTCCTTTAGAAGTCAGAAGGAAAGGGACACCTGGGTGGCTCAGTAGGTTAAGCCGCTGCCTTCGGCTCAGGTCGTGATCTCAGGATCCTGGGATCGAGTCCCGCATCGGGCTCTCTGCTCAGCAGGGAGCCTGCTTCCCGCTCTCTCTCTGCCTGCCTCTCTGACTACTTGTGATTTCTCTCTGTCAAATAAATAAATAAAATCTTTAAAAAAAAAATGTCAAATAAATAAATAAAATCTTTAAAAAAAAAAAAAAAAGAAGTCAGAAGGAAAGGCTGGAAATAATCACTAATTAATTTTGGACCTACTATGCCTTCATAGCCAGAGAAGGCATGACTTTTTTCAACTTTTCCCTTTCACCCAACCCCTTACCGCAGAGCTCTGAGGGAAATTTCCTTAATCTAACTAGCATCCGTGTTTGACTGTTTTGCAAAGGGAGAGTAATGACTTCCTCTCCTACCACAAAGGGACTCTGGGGAAACAAAATGTGAGAATAGATGTAAAAACAGTCAGATGCGATTTAGGGAAGGAAAAATGAGGAAAGAGAAGCACCATTATTTATACTATTTGCATTAGTACTGTGACAATTCTACTAGCAATAAATGAGAAAGGGGAGGAATCTGATATGTTTTATAAAATGCATCACTTCGCCATCAGCGTGCACGGCCCTGACAGAAGTTCCTAAGGAAAGGAAGACTGACATAAAAGAAAATACTAACAAGGGATTTCTAAAATGAAGCAGGTGAAAAACAAATATTTGTGACTGAAGCAAGGGGAAAAAGTTCCTTGGAAAAAAATTAAATTACTGGATTGACTTATAAGTGGAAAATAAAAGATGAGACTGGCTTCTCAGGGATCTGAAGCTTCAGAGATTTGGGAAGGAATTTACAGATCATAAACAAAAAAATAAGCTCTTCGCTATAACTGCAACTCAGAAAACAAGAGTCTCCAAGGGCCCTGAAGAAACTTCTTATATTCTAGGGTAAAAATGATTCATATGATCAGAAGAAAAGAAGCTGTTTCACTAAGAACTGGAGAATAGCAACTATGAGACTGACAGTTTCTGAGCATCTTAGAAAATTGAGTATTTTTGACAAGAGGAGAAAGGTCTTGGGGCTTTCTGTATTAGTAGCAATAGGCAAATGGAGTATGAGTATATTAAGTTATTAATTTATTGTTTCAAATAAAATACTTCAAGATCATCATTCCCGGGATATTTCAGTTTGACACTTTAAGTGTGAGGAAGATCCCCCATGCATTCTACAGAATTATGGAGGTAGGGAATGGAGTTTTCGGTAGTGTCCCATTATCTGGAGCAGAGTTCCTCCAGTTATCATGGGAAGCTTATGAGAAGTACAGATTTCAGGGAATTAACTCAGAGAGTATGGAATGCAGTGTAAGAGTCTGAATTTTTATTAAATAGCCATGGCATCCCAATGCAGGTGCTCATAAGCCATATTTTAAGATTCTAGCCTACAGAATACAGTCCCCATTTTTCAGTAGTACATTCAAGGTCTGCAACATTCTAAGTACGAATTATGGTTTCCATCTTACCTCTCCATACATCCCTGTGCAACCTTCCTCCGAGCCAGCCGGCCTAGTCACCATCCTGTTCCCTGCTTAGAGGCCAGCTCTCCTGCTTGACTCAATTTCAAAGACTCCTCCCATTCCAAATGCATCAACATTCTATTTTAAGGGTAAACTCTGCGTTTCGACATTCCCTCTATTTAATTTTATTACCTTTCACTTAAAAATCTGTTGTGCTTTGTATTTCAAAATACTTTGTTGTTTACCCCAGCTTGCTTGCTCTTGCATTATGGATTATATTGAGTTCGCTTTCTATCTGCTTCTTCCGTTAGGTTTTAAGCTCTTTGAAGACAAAACATTCTACAAGCACATCAAAAAAGATTGGCTTAACTGAATTAATAAAGCACTTACACAATGGTTCATATCTGGCAGATCAGGATCTTCATATTACTATACAAAGGATATAGAGAGATTATGTAGACTCATGTGATACACACAGGGTTTGAATGTCTGGCTTGAAGGAATCCAGGAGTTCCCCAGATGAAATTTAGTTATCTACTCACACTACTACTGGTGGGACCTGTACCTCACCGTGCAGATCCTAAAGAACTTGCAACAGGAATGAAGTGCTTCTGATTGTAAAGAAGAGTAAGAGATCCATGCTGGGAGTTCTACTGATCAGTAACCCTCAGCTTTCAGTCCATCTCAGGAAAGCCTAGGCTGAGGAGTACCACCTTGCCCAACATGGTCACATCCCTTCCTGAGATAACCAAATAGAAGGACAGATTCACACAGGGAGGTAAAGGCCTAACCCTCTTGCCCTAAGGCACAATGGCTCTGAAAGATCACTGCATTTTTAGAGCTCCTTCAAAGGTCAGCTTGGCCCCAACAGAGCTTCACAGCCCTCCATCTCTCTCTGCCCCAACCTGCCTCCTTCTTGTTGTCTGCTTTTCTCTTCTACAGGCACTGATCTTAAGAATACTCACTAGTAAAACTTTTGCACACTAATTTCTTTCTCTGTTTCTCAGAGATTCTAACTTGCACAGCTCTTTATATTTGCTATCCTTATACCTAGAATACTACCCAACCTCATATCGATAGCATGAACATTATGAGAGACAGCCAACAAATGTTTATTTAGAGTCAGCTGTGCACCCCCATTATACAATACATTCTTTGTAATAATGCTCCCAAATCCCAAATTTGCATGTGCTCCTGATACATGCATGCCCTCAGATCTCAACTGAAATATCACCTCTTTGGAGGGCTTCTGCATGGCGACCCTATCAAGAAAAAGCCACCCCCTCCACTGCCCCCATCAGAGCTTCCTTATCCTGCACTTATTTAACTTCATAGCTATTACCAGCATCTGAAATTATGTGTTTTATCTATTTATAGAGATTTGGTTTGTCTCTCTAGGAAAATGCAAGCTAAATAAGGACAGTGACTTCTTCTCATTCACTGTTTTAGCTCCAGTGCCTAGAACCGAAACATGGGAGACACCCCCCAAAACTTCAATGTTGAATGAATTCACGCATTGTAACCTCATCCAGGGGAAGAAATATTTTTATAAGTAGATCGTTCTTGTCTAATAAGTTCTTAGGAGGTTTTCCCCTGAGAAGTCCCTTATTTAATATGAACTAAGTTAAAGTGGCTAATAACTATACGGCTATAAAGCACGGACAGGGTTTGAGCCACACAGAGAAGTTCTGAAAGCGGCATGTTGACAAATTCTCAGAAAAGGAGAGAATGAGAGAGAAAACTTTCTAATAAGTGAAATATTCTCCAGCCAAATTAGCAACTTTGCAGCAAATGGTGAGAGCAGATTATGATAGATGACAATATACTGTGATGCAGGGCGCTTAACAGTGTAATATGACATTACATTCTGGAGGGGGAGCTTTTTGAAAAATCAGTGTGAAGACTCCCACTGTTGAGGCTGCAGCTGTTCCGTGGAGTGGCAGAGTGATGTTCATGAGAATTTTGAACCCTGTCTAACAAGCCCCTCCAAGCCTGTGAACTCCCCGCCGTTTGCCTGTTAGCCTCCCGTCTGGCAGAAAGACTGTGGACGCTGTGCTGACATTCATCACTGAGAGTTCTGGCCCCGCGCTGCCACTCCCAGGCCGACGTGCTCACTCAAAATCAGCATGTCGGAGTCCTAGACAGAAGTTGTCTCTGGGGTGGCGAGCAGTGGAGGGGAGGAGGCCAGGATATTAGGAAAGGAGACATTTTTCCCCCCACTATGATGACACTTGAGCTGAAAACCATAGAAACATTTTCAAGTGGTTACAAAATACCCACCCCCCCCCAAAAAAAAGAATGCATTGAAAATTCTCCGTATACTAGAAAAGGAAGATGAACATCCTTGGGGCTGGTATCAGTGCGGGAGCTCTCTCCCTGAGAGAAAGTGGAGAACCCAGAAATAATCATTTGCGCGATATATAGATTCCCACGGGCAGAACTGCGCCTAACTTCTGATGTGATATGGTAATACACCAGACAACCGAAGCACAAAAGCGGGAGCAGATGATCTCGAAAACCTCCCCCCCCCCCCGAAGCTGGGGGAAAATTAAAGCCAGTGGAAAACACCTCACACAAAACAAAATAAAACAGTGAAAATCTCCACAGATGACAGGAGAAGTTCCAGCCAGGGTGAACATGATGAGACATACTCAACGAAGCTTCGTTCGGGGTCAGCTCTGCACCTCCTGTCATGCCTACGTTCCGCCCCTGGGTCATTACTAGAGCTTGGAATCCAAATGGAAAACGGAGAAGAGGAGGCGGAAGGTATTAGAAAGGTCCTGAAAGATCTGGGGTCTCACCCTTGACCGCTTTCCCCGCCTGTGCGGCACACCTGGTGCCCAGCCTTCCCTCTGCCCACAGCCCCCAGCGAGCCGCTGCCAAACTCTCGCGTAGTCTAATCTAATACTTCATGTATTTGCAATATTCTCTTCCCTCCCTTGTTTCTGTACCAGTTGCCAACCAACTCTTAGGGTTGATTTAAATATTTCTTCAGGTGGCACCTGCAGTGGCGGTGGTGGGGGTGCCCAGTGGGTTAAGCACACAACTCTTGATTTTGGCTCAGGTCATGATCTCAGGGTCCTGAACCAGCCCCAGGTTGGGTGCCACGCTCAGCGAACAGTATATGTAGAGTGTCCCTCTTCCTCTGCTCCTCCCGCCCCTGCTCATGCACACACACACTCTCTCTCTAACAAATAAATAAATAAAATCTTTAAAAAACCATTTCATCCAGAGATGTCTTTCCTGACTTTCCTTACATGTGCATGTTCTAGAGATTAGCATTCCCTTCCCAGGATTGGCAAATGTAGGGGTGCGGAGGGGTTATAGATAATATAATATACAATTTTTAGTACATGTATCTCTCATGCAATATTTGGGACATACTTATACTAAAAATTATTTACTATCTATCTATGTGAAATTCAAATTTAACTGGGACAGTCTTTATTTTATCTGGCAGACATCACCCTGAATTTCTGTGTCGCCTCCATCTCGTATTTATAGTAGCCTGTACATAAACTTGAAAGCACTTTTCACATTTCAATTATAAAACTATTTGTGGGATTATTCTGTCTAATACAACCTCCCCCCCACACTAAACAGTGCCTCTGTACCAAAATTACGTCACAGTAATTTTGGTAGCTGACTCACTGCCTGACGGTGCCCAACAAATCTCACCAGAATAAATGATGACATAGAGAGTGCTCAAAACCCAGGATGTGTGACGCTGAAGTCCCTTGCCCTTTTGACACTCCAGATGCTTGTATATGAAGGATAGATATTTGTCACACATAAATCACATACATTTCTAATGTTTAAAAGCCAATTCTAATTATCACATGGTAAGAGAAGAAAATCCTGTCAGATCAGAATCTCTTTTCTGCATTTTGGTAGTGCTAATTGCTCATTCCCCATTCTAGATACTATATCAGTAAAATTGTTGAAACTCTGAATATTCCATTTTATGTGATAGAAACTTAAATGTAGCCCCCTGCAGGATATGGACATGGCTATTTCCTTTAATGAAACACAGCCTCAATGCTGGAAATATGGCACACAGTGTTGTTATTGGTTCTGTTCATGAACAAGAATTTCTAAACCATGCAAGGATGATTTAGTGATCCTGTGTCTTGCCAAAGGCTTAACGTTTCCAAATAGGCTTTTGCACAATGAAGTGTAAAGTTCATGAGCTGCTGTTGCCATGAGCTTTACATAAGCAACCTCTAGGAACTGGTCCGATAGCCAACTCTAAAATTCTGGAAGGCCAAAACTCACTGTGCTGCTGTCAACTTCGGTTAAACTGGTTATATTATTTTTGTACAGAAAAACAGAGAGTACTGAGGGTAAATGTGCTTGTTATTCCATCTAAAAAAAATTTGATGATGAAACTATTTTTATACTACCCAAAAGAGACAACTCCTCTCATGGTGAGACCATTATCTGAAGATGAGGAGGTTTGTCGTATGCAAAAATCCAGTCCACTAACTGTCACCAAGAATATTCCCAGGCCTTTCTGCTCTATGTGTGCAAATGAGGGACTTAAAATATCAATGCCCACAGCACAGCACAATGACCTTTGATGCCTGTGTGATGACTGTTGGACCCTTCTTATTTCTGGAAATTCCTAAAAGAGTCTCACATTCTTTAACACCTACTTCTATTCTTCTCTCTGACTGCTCCAGATATACTAGCTTTGCAAATAACTCAGACTGTGAAATCCAGACTGGTTTCAGTTGGTATTAAAGCTAAGGACCTGGACTGGAGATCTGCAGATCAAGAGAGGCTACACTCCCGACTTTGTTCAGAACAATTATTCATATGCATTATGCCTCCATCTCCCCATTTTATAAACAGCAAAATTAATACTTGGTCTATTTACTTCTTTTGTCTTTTTTGGGAAAATGAAATGAGTTAATAAGTGTGAAAGCATATGAAGTTGAAAGTGTTAGACAGCTATATGAGATTTGTAATTCTCTGAACACAATGTTAACTTGTATTATGAGACCTCTATTAAGAGAGATAAGACCAAATATAAATCTACACTTTCCCATACAAGTAAAGGATAAAACTTTAAAAAGTAATTCATTCTTTTTGAGAAGATAAACCTATTTGGAAATTACATATTATTTGATTTGTTTTCAGATCTGAAACAATCACCCATAATGTTGCCTCTGGCCATAATTAGTATTAGAAACATAAGTCATTTATCAAATACATGCTGGCTAAATTATCAGGAGCATTTCAGAAGAGATTGTGTCCAAAATTTTTCCACTCAATGAACAAAAATAAAATACAAGGCCTATGAAATGTAGGGTGTAATTTAATTTAGTTTTTTTTTAAGCTTTATGAACAAAGTTTCTATTGGGAATTAACTACTTTATTATTATTACTATTACTATTCCTTAAAACTTGATACAATAATAGAGTTGAGAAGGATGTGTACAATTTCTTCTTGTGTGCAGGTGGAAAGACAGAAGATCAAGGGGTGAAATATCCTTTTCAGCAGACCAGTAAGATTCCCTCAGTGATAATTTTTTTTTAAGATTTTATTTATTTATTTATTTGACAGAGAGAGACAGCAAGAGAGGGCACACAAGCAGAGGGAGTGAGAAAGGGAGAAGCAGGCTGCCCGCAGAGCAGGGAGCCCAAGGGTGGGCTCGATCCCAGGACCCTGGGATCATGACCTGAGCCACCCAGGCACCCCCTGGTTGTTTCTTTGTTAATGCCTCTCTCTATGCTTGGGTACTGGCTTATCTTCAGAGTTCAATAAAGATTATAGTTAGTATATTTATAAATTGCTTCAGATATGGTAAATTAAACAAAATGGAATATCATCTCTAATAAACAAAACAATGACTGTAAATTAAACTAGAAAAATATATTGTGTTGTAGAGTGGGAGGGGAAAGTCTAGTTAAGGAGGTAAAAAGGAAAAGCCGTTTTGTGTGATACTTTTAAAATAGATGGTTTAAATTCAACAAAAATGTATTAAAACCCTACTACAGTATTCAGTAATACTGAAATATATATAAATTCATACATGTGCAGGTGTATATATATGCACATATGTGTACATATATATGTATATTATTGTGTGTATATGTATACATACATATATAACCTTTGTAAAATATAAACAAATGGTCTTTATTTCATCAATTTGCTCAGCAAATATCAGGTACATATTATATATCAACTGGGCACTGTGTATGCCTTTGAGCTTACATAAATGAAAGAGCATTTCCCAAGAAACTGATGGTCAAGTGAAATGATCAAGGTATCAGTTAACATGGAAACAAGATTTCTGAATACTTCTTTGAAAATTACAGGATTTTGCATAACATTATACTGGAAAAACAACCTCAGAGTGTTTAAAAATTAAAATATTAGAATAAAACATAATTCTAATCTACACTATAAAGTAGATTTTTTTTTAAAAAGTATTTTTTTTAAATAGGGAGAATTTATATCTTCTCTGGAAAAGATGTATAGAAGGGAGTTTGGGGGGGAAATTACTTCTATTATATCTTTCAGTCTTAAGAAACCACAACAAATGTTAAGATTCCTTATTTCTTTCTAAGATTATAAAAAAAAAAATGATAGCCCCAGGTACTTTTTCATGGGTTAAAAATAATAAAAAATTATATAAAAGCCAATTTGACATGAAAAGGAAGGGATGGAAAATAGAAAATTTTAGAAGAAAATATGTATCCGCTAAAAAATGTCATCATTTGGTCTCATTTTAAGAAATTTAAAGAGATATATTTTCTAAAGCCATGCCTTCTTGAAAAACTTTTTAATATAAATCCAACAGCCTAGTCCCTACTTTATTGAGTAAAATCTTAAATTAAATTACTCCTTTCAAAGACTGGGCAAATCCAACTCAGAGAATCATGTCTATGTACTAGTGATATCAATTTTCACTCACTATTATTTCTTTAAAGAAAAAATGTTCAAAAAGTTGTAGCTGAGATTCAAATAATATTCGAACCAGGTAGTTACGACTGTTAAACAACTCAATAAATACAAGACTTATCTCATGTTACAAATGATTTACCAATAAGTGTCAAAAAGTATACTCTTTTTAACAAGACAAGGCAAAATCATAAAAATTGACATTTATTTCTGTAACTCTTTTCCAGAAGACAACAGCTCTCAGCAAATCCATGACTTCTATTTAGTGTTTGAAAGAAGGAAAATACTTCTCATTTTACTAAAAGGTTCTTGAAGATTATAAACAACTCTGATTATCTATTCTAATTTTGTTTCTCTCTTCATTCCACTAATTTCACCTTTGAGCTCTGATAATGGCCATCTCTCAACTGGAACTTTTCTTTTGAATGGTTTTCAGAGCAACCACCAGCTATTCTATCTCTAATATTTCTTACTTTGCACCCTCCTGTTTATATCTTTTAATCTTTGACATCGTCTATTACTTTAAAAAAAATCTCTATCCAACAAGCAGAGTGATTTTCCCTCAGGGTTCTGACTTTCATTATTAATAATTAATAAATAATTAATAAATTATATTAATAAATATCATCTCTCATCGTCATTTCTATACTCATTTTTCTATACTTATTTTCTAGGTTCATATTTTAAATGCCTTTGAGGTATTTAAACTCAAACCCCCCCCAAATCTCAAACTCAACCCGCCCTCATGGAGTTTGTTATCATCCAAACCAACTCTACTTCCAGCTATTCTGCCTTTAACAGAAAAACCTGTATTATTAGGGTTCTGCTCTTTGACTTATATTTCCTATATCAAAGAATGTTCCAACTCCAGAACTCCTATACCCAATTTTCATTTCAATATCACACAATTCAATAAAACTTGCCAGATTTATAGAAAAGAAAAATAACCAGTGATTAATTAGCTAAGACAAAAGCAATTTCTGATTTAAGTGCTTAAAAGCGTTCTACTGTGTATTCTTAACCATGGAACTAAAAGGTTTTTTTCATTGCTTGAAGTTTCATTTAAAAACAGAAATTATACACACCAGAGGAACTAGAACATTTTTTGAAATTTCATTTGAAGCACTATCCCTTAACCGAATTAATTTCTACATCCAACATGGGACTCAAACTTACAACCCCGAGATCAAGAGTCACTGGCTCCAGGGACTGAGCCAGGCAGACACCCCACCCTTTACTAAACTGAAGAAAAATCAACATATGAATTTAAAACCTTAGGTTTTCTTTATCTTTTTAGATATTTAATCATTTCTAAGCCCTTTAGAACCTCATTATACAAATCCTACCTCTGAGAGCACTGGACATTTTAAGGAACAACATGTCTTCTCTATCATTTGCATGGAATGATAGAATATTATTCAGAAACCCAACATAACTACAGATAAGGGAGTGTTATATGTAAAAATCTGTATAGTGAACTAACATCAACTCCAAATTAAACCAGCTAGATTCCAGAAAAGTAGAATGTTACAGATGGTAGTAACATAAGGTTTATAAAAACACAAAACGCAGTATTTCTAACAAACATGCTTGTTTCCAATTTTTTTTAAAATAAATAAGTTTTGTATAGTTTAATGTTTCCCCACCAAAGTTTTCTTCAGCATACAAACAGCTTTTCCTCTTCAGGCATCTCCCAAACCTAGAATTAAGTCTTTGAAATGTACATTGTAGAATCACCAAGATTTCTGTAATTGTTAAAGCTTCTAGAATAACTCTGATGTGTAACCTTTTCTGAAGATTTTTCCAAAGTTCCTATAAGTCCTTTACCAGTTCTGTTTGTTCTTTTAACAGCTCATTTGGTGGAGAGAGGGATGTTGTTCAATAGTATCACAGCTGGCTTTCTCTAGTTGGTAACTACCTGCATATTACACTGGATTACACTTTTATTGCAAATACAACAAATAGCCTTGAGCCACTCTGCTGTTTCAAGGATTTTAAAAGTTCTCCCTCATCAAGTATTGACTTTTCACAACTTTTGCCACCAGGTGCAAATTGTATTTCAAAGGCATGCTGATCTCCAGGAGAGGTTTGTTTATACAGTCATTCTCCTGGGACAGTGGATGCACAATGCTTTTTGTTCAAGAGTAGCTGATGCTTTGTAGAGCTTTATGGAGACTTGCAAGTCAATGGCTGGCTCCAGGGACTCACAAAAATCATGCAGTGCTCCTTGAGAAGGAGCACTGATATTCTATCAAACTCAATGGGGGACTGAAGGTATGCAGCTGAAAACAAGTCACCTAGACTACAGTTGGGTGGTTGTCCAGGAGAAGCAATTAAGGAAATCCGACTTTTTAGGACCTCATTCATCTTGCACAGACATTAATCACAGAATTATCACTGCGTAGGTAAATACCAAAGCATATCTTTTAAGACTTTCATCCGTTCTTTAGATTTTTTAATTACACAATAAAATGCCAAGAAGCAAAGATCTTCTAGAGTATGTATTTCCTATTGCCATGGTAGTCACTGTTCTTTTTGTCAAATATAAGAAATTAAACAAAACAGACATTCTGCACTGAAGTCTCTTGGTAATGAGATAAAACACACAGTGATGGTTTTGAGACCTTTTAAGTTTTGAACTCGAGATATTTTAATAATATTTAAAAAAATTTTTAAATAAAGTTTGCAGAATGAGACCACCTCATGTTAAAAAAAAAAAAAAACCTGAAATATTAAAATCGTCCTTATAGAAGTGCATGTAAATTGGGGAAACATTTTCATCCCAAGCCCCCCTCTGCTTTCATCTTTGAAAAATTTTGAAAACCAAAACAAAAAATAATAAACTTATAACGTTAAAGCTTTAATCATATCAGTTCAGTGTAACAGAGCTTTTGGGGTATCTATTCTATGCCACTATCTCTGCTAGGCATTGAGGATACACGAATAGGACAGCTCCTGTTCTTGAGGAACTTGGAGTTTACACACAGAGAGAAAGAGAACTGAATTCTTAATTCCAGTACAATATGGTGACTATAGAAGGAAGCTCATGATATACCTGATGAAAGCTGGGGGTTAGGAAAGGCTTCTTTGAGAATATAACTTCTGGGTGATAATTTCATATGACTTGACAAATAGACTAGTTTGGCTTTAGCAAGAAGGATAGATTTTAAGAAAGTAAAAGTAGATTAGAGGCAGGCAGACTAGATAGAAGGCCCTTGTGGTAAGATATGAGTTGGAGACTGGGTCAGTGGGATGTGAGATCACGTGTAGATGATTGCAGGGTAAATTCATCTGGCCATCATGGTTGTGCACACTTATAGCTTTCCTTATCTCCTTGCTCACTCATACAAAGTTCGTTAAATATGTGTAGAACTTTATTTTTTAATTTTTTTATTATTTTTTTTTTACATGGGAGTGAATTCTTTTTTTATTTATTTTTCTTTACTTTTTTATTTTTTATTTTTAAAATTTTTTTTTATTTTTTCAGCGTAACAGTATTCATTATTTTTGCACCCCACCCAGTGCTCCATGCAATCCTTGCCCTCTCCAATAACCACCACCTGGATCCCCCAACCTCTCACCCTGTGTAGAACTTTAAATGAACTCTATTGAAGTTCATCCTAACTCTATTTTTTTAGTGGATTTTTTTTTTTTTCTTTTCTTTTCTGAGTTTACTCAGAGTGGGTTGAGCCTCTCATTTCTAGTGATTGCTGGCTCAGGAGTTGTTTTCTAAGGTAAAGATTCTGATCATGTCAATGTTTTGGGAGTAAGATAGAAAGAAATAAATGTCTATTTCACTGTAGGTATCTGGAGAATGGCTTATCATTTGAAATTGCTTCCTATATGTCAATTAGATAGCACACAAAGGGTCTGAAATAACTGAGATATTTACATTTAAAAATTTACTATAACAGTCTTCTGCAATGTTTTTAATAAAGGCATGCACATTTAGGAAAATTTAAATCTAACTAGGGCTTAACAATGATAATTATTTCATCTCTTTTATTAAAGACCACCAGGAGAACTAATAATTGAAATGTTATTTGTAACAGCCTCTGTTTTGGATGTAAATCTCATAAACTTTGTATTATTAGCATTGACCATTAATTTGTACTGCATCAATTGAATTTCTAGCAGCTTGGCAATAGAATTAAACTACCCCTAGGCATGACTTAGAAAGAGAGAATTATGTACCCTTTATGTACATAACTGATGTTCTGTATGTGATAACAAAATATTATATTATCAACACAGAACTAACATTCATTTTAAATGATTACCTCTGATTAATGTAAGCTTGCTTTATTTTTATCTTCCTAATTTTTTATAATCTGTGACATAACTGGGCACTATCAATATAAGATAATTTCCAAGTTTAATGTGAGAAAGTAGAGCATCTGGAAATTTAAAATGAATAGGATACCATTATCCACCCTAATATGCCCTTGGCAGTTCCAGAAGAAATGGAATAGAGGAAAATAAGAAACTTTCACCCTCTTCACAAATTTGTACAATGTATGTCCACTTCATTAGCACTTAATTTCATTAAAAAGTGAGAAGAGTTTTATTTCTAGGAAGCAGTCAAAACTCTGAATGATAATGGAAGTTCTAAGTAAATGTCTACAGGCTCCAACAACTTCTATATCTACTGTTCTAGGTCAAGAAAATGTTCCTAAAGGCATGGACCTTACATTCTAGTAAGACTTAAAATAAACAAATAAATAATTACCTATTAGGGAGTATGATAAATTATGTATAGAAAACAAATTAAGAGATAGGTAATGAGTGCCTTGGGATGATATGGTTAGAGATGACTTCTTTATACAAGTAACAGTTGAGTTCAGGGATTGATGAGAATGCATAAGCCATGCAAAGGTCTGAGGGAAGAGGGTTTCATGGTAGAAAAGAAAAAGTGTAAAAGCCCAGGATCAAGGATGGACTAGGAATCCTTAAGGATAAGAGAGAAAGGTAATACCTTTGAAGTTTTGCAAGCACCAGGGAGAACAGATAAAGATGAATGTCCAAGAGGATGGAAAGTTCAAATTGAGTAAGGCTGTTAGATTTCAATGAGTCTAAATGTGAAGTCTAAAAGGACACTATTAGAATAGGAAACTATAGACCAGTATCTCTGATGAATATAGGTGTAAATATTCTCAATAAAATACCAGCAAAGAAATCAGCAGCACATTAACAGGATAATTCACCATCAAGTGGGGTTTATCCCTGGGATGCAAAGGTGACTCAACATAAGCAAAGTAGCTAATGCGATGCATCACATCAAAAGAATGAAATATATGTATAATATGATCATCTCAATAGACACAGAAAAAGCGTTTGACAAAATTCAACATTCATTCATGATAAAAACTCTTAATGAATTAGGTATAGAATGAGCATATTTCAACATAATACAAGCCATAAATGACAAACTCAAGGCTAATATCATACTCAATGGTGAAAGTTTGAAATCTTTTCTTCTAAGATCATGAAAAAGACAAGGATGCTCATTCACATCACATCTATTTAACATAGTGCTAGAAGTCCTCGCTAGAGCAATCAGGAGAGAAAAAAAAATTAAAGGTGTTAGAACTGAAAAGGAAGAAGTAAAATTGTTTCCATTTGCAGATGACATTATTTCATATGTAGAAAATCCTAAAGCTTCAACCAAAAACAAAACAAGCAAAGCAAAACCCTGTTAGATCTAATCAGTGAGTTCAGTAAAGATACAGGATATAAAACTAACATTAAAAAAATCACTAGCGTTTCTATACACTAAAAATAAGTTTTCTGAAAAGGAAATACAGAAATCAATCCCATTTATAATAGTACCAAAAACAATAATAATAAAAAAGCTTAAGAATAAATTTAAGAGATGAAAAGTCTCTACAGTGAATACCACAAGACATTGATGAAAGAAATTGAAGAAGATACAAATTAATGGAAAGGTATCCTATGTTTGTAAGTTGGAAGGATTAATATTGTTAAAATGTCAGTACTCTCAAAAATCAACTATAGGTTCAATACAACCCCTATCGAGATTCTGATGACACTTTTTACAGAGGTAGGAAAAATATTTAAAATTGGTATGGAACTACAGACCCCAAAGAAATTCTGAGAAAGAACAAAGCAGGAGGCATAACACTTCCTGATCTCAAACTAGATTATAAAGCGATATAAAACAGTATCATACTGGCATAAAAGCAGACAAATAGACCAACAGAACAGAATCAAGAGCCCAGAGATAAACCCAAGCAAAATGGACAGTTAATATTCAACAAGGAAGCAAAGAACACTCAATGGACAAAAGACAGTCTCTTTAATAAATGCTGCTAAATTAATTGGATATTACATGTTAAAAAATGAAACTGGACCCATATCTTACACTACTCTCAAAAATTAACTAAAAGTGGACTAATGACTTAAATGTGAGACTCGAAACCTGAAACTCCTAGAAGAAAACACAGGAATAAATCTTTACACAGATCTTGGTAACAACTTTTTGGCCATCGCACCTAAACCAGAAGCAACGACATATAAAATAAACAAGTGGGATTACATCAAACTAAAAAGCTTCTACGTAGCAAAAAAAAAAAAAAAAAAAAAAAAAAAATCATCAATAAAGTTAAAGTTAAAAGGCAAAACACAGAGTGATAAAAAATATTTGCAAACCATATATCTGATAAGGGGTTAATATCAAAAATATATAAAGAATTCACTACCTCAACAGCAAAACAACAACAATAACAACAAACATGAATTACAATGGGCAAAGGACTTAAATAGACATTTCTCCAAAGAAGATAAATGAAAGGCCAATGGGTACATGAAAAGATGCTCATCACCAATAGTCAACAGGGAAATGCCAATTAAAAAAACAATGAGATATCATTTCATGCTTGTTAGAATGATCATTATCAAAAAGACAACAAGTGCTGGTATGGATGTGGAGAAAAGGGAACATCTGTATACCATTGGGGGGATTTTAAATGGGATAGGCACTATAGAAAATGGTATGGAGGATCCTGAAAAAATTTAAAAGAACTACCATGTAACAATTCGACTTCTGGGAATATATCCAAAGGATATTAAAACACTACCTTAAAAAGATACTTGCACCCCTGTGTTCATTGTAGTATTATTTGCAATAGCCAAGATATGTAAATAACCTAAGCATCTATGGACAGATGAATGGATAAAGAAGTTATGGAATATTATTCAGCCATAAAAAAGCAAATTTTATCATTTGCAACAAGATGGATGGAACTCAAAGGCAAAACGCTAAGTGAAGTAACTCAAAGACAAAAATTGTATGATCACATTTACATGTAGAATCTAAAACAAAGACAAAACCAAATGGAAGTCAAAGAAGGAAAGCTCAGATCTGGGGTTAGCAGAGAGTTGGGGGAGGGGGAATTGGAGAAAGTTGTCAAAGTTTACAAACTTCCACTTACAAGTACTAGGACTGTAACATACAACACGACGACGATAGCTAACACTGCTCTATGATATATAGGGAAGTTTTTAAGACAGTAAACTCTGAGTTCTCATCAAAAGAAGAAATGATTTTTTTCCTTTTTATTGTAACTATATGAGAAGATAAATGTTTGCTGAACCTACTGTGGTGATCATTTCACAATCTATGTAAATCAAGTCAGTATGCTGTCCACCTTAAATTTATGCAATGATGTATGTCAATTATTTCTCAGTAAAACTGGAAAAAATATGTTCAGAAGATGAACATTTCTCGGAGCTTCTATCAACATAGTCCTACTCCAGCTACTATAACTTTTCAGCTGTAATTTTACTCTCAAATTACATCCCTGTTTTCACCCTTGTACTGTGTCATGTATCAGTCAGTGATCCTCTCAAAATAGAACCATCTATATGGTCCATGAACTGTGCCTTTGAGTAAATTAGAAAAAGATACTCACTATGGGCAGATGTATTTGGAAAATGAGCACCATCTGGGCAGAAGAATTAGAAAAATGACCTCCCTGGGATTTCAATCCCTTCATCCCCTCTGCCAACCT
This sequence comes from Mustela nivalis, assembly GCF_964662115.1. Classification (NCBI taxonomy): domain Eukaryota; kingdom Metazoa; phylum Chordata; class Mammalia; order Carnivora; family Mustelidae; genus Mustela; species Mustela nivalis. The sequence goes on along the minus strand of NC_139029.1, from coordinate 66,991,231 downwards.
TCTATGCAGTACACAAAACACACCACTACAGAGGACTTCCCAGACAGTCCCTATGTCCCATTCCTGCTTTATACTTCTCCATGGTACTTACATTCTAAAATACTGTTTGACTGATTTATTATTGCCTTCCCCTGGCCCCTGCCTTCACCAAAATGTCAGTTCCATGAAGCAGATATTTTGAATTTTTTCCTTACTGCTTTAGCCTCAACTCTCAGAATAGTCCTGGCACATAGTAGGTTTTCAATAAATATTAGGTAAGGGAGGAGTGTACATCCCTGCAGCATTTTAAAAACCCTAGTTGATGTCAGAGAATGGGATTTTAAAGCACAAAGTGTGGTAGCAGGAAAACCACTTAGGAGGCAATTACAGGAATCTGAGCCATGGTCACTTGGATTAAAGTGATGGCAGGAGAAATGGAGAGAAGTAGATGGATTTGGAACCCAAGTTGATTGGTAAAGCAGACAATACTTGCAGACAGATTGGACGTGGAGAATAAGGGAAAAGGAGAGACTCAAGGGTGACTTCTAAAGGTTTGATCTGAGTAACTAGGTAGATGGGAATGCAATTTACTGAAATGAGAAACACAGGGGGAAGAAGTCTGTGTGCTGATGGATGTAGTGGGGTGGAAACTAGGGCAGATGTCTCTTATTGATTTTCTTCTATTTCTCTCTTCTTTTCTTCCTTCTTTGATGAACCAAATATATGAATCATTTCCTTTATAGGTTTCTTTTTTTTGTTTTTACCCTTTTGAATTTATGTTCAAAGAGACCTTCCTTAGTCTGAAGTAATTATGTATTTTTTTAGTTGTTTTAAGATTTCATGTTTTGTACTTAAATTGTTGCATCATTTGGAATTTATTTAGACATATAAATAATGTTCTAATTTCATTTTTCTCATTTAAACAATTACCTCAGAAACTTTTGTTCATTTGCTGAATAATTCCTTTTTTCTCCCTACAGATTTAAAATAACACTTTTTTCACATATTAACTTTTTATATATGTTTCTGGGATTTCTTTTTTTCTGTTAATGGTAATGCTAAATGTTATTTTTTTTTTCAATCACTGTAGCTAGGTTTCCTTCTTCTTTTTTTATTTTCAAAGTTGGATTGGTTATCCTTTTTTTTTTAAAGATTTTATTTCTTTATTTGAGAGATACAGAGAGAGCATGTGCATGGGGGTGTGGGTGGAGGGCAGAGGGAGAAGCAGACCTCCCGCTGAGCAGGGAGCCTGATGTGAGGCTCCATCCCAAGGGTCTGGGATCATCATTACCTGAGCCACCCAGGTGCCTGGATGGATTCTAATCCATTTTTTACACCTCAGCCAAATTATCTTATTTAAATGACCTATTCTCTTATTTCAAGCTCCACTTCTTCACCACGAGTTTTCTCTATGGCCTAATTATAAAATATTCATATCTCTTTGTCTTACATTTGCTATATACAGGAACCTCGTACTCCTCCTTCTAGACACAAACTAAAGGCCAAATTTAGTTTGTTAGCTTCATTACTATTGTCTGTGTAGTAGAATATTCCATCTGCTTCTCAATACTAATCTTACCATATTATAATTTCTTATACTGTATCTTTTATCTTTAACTAAACCGTCTATAGGTCTGGTCCATATTTGCACCTCCAGAATCTCTCACATTTCCAGTCATTTAATAAATATTAATTACCCAGTCATCTAATGAATGCAAATGTGAAGATTGCTCTATTGGCCTCCATCAGTCTTTACTTTTGCAGACTAAAAAGTCCCAATTCTTTTAAGAAGTTGTCATATGATACATAAGAATTCTAGAAACACCAATTTGTAACTACTTCTCAAGCATAACCTAATAACTGCTAAAATGTCAAAACTGAACCTGCAACTCCATATATTCTCAAACCACAAAACATGCAGTATAGGTTTTTATTTTCTTAGACATACTTTTGTTAATCACAGCTTTAAACTGTCTCATCTGTTTAAATAGCATGTTATGAGTTTCTATGAAGTTTGTAGTCAACTAAATCCCCAGGGCTTTTTCATTACCTTACTGTTTTCCATACCCAATCATCCTTATTTAAACACTTTCTAAGTGCATAAAATTTATATATATGTACTTAATCTTTTTTATTCAACTTAGACCATAGAGATAATTTTAAATTATGATTTAACCATCAAACATAATACCTATTACACCCAAATCTGTAAATCTGCTAAGTATGCCTTCTATTTCCTCACTCTAATCAGTTACATGAATGTTGCACATGCCAGAGCCTTGTGACATGAAGACATTGGCATTTGATTGATTATTCACCCAAACTATATTTTTCCAAAGGATTTGCAGGTTTCATGAGAGACTTTGCCAAAAGCTTTTCTGATTCTATGAATCTTGTTCATCTACTTAGTAATCCTGTTAAAACCCTTTTTTAGGCTTGGCTTAATGGAGAGTAGAAATAAAAAATCCCAGATCTGAGTGATATTTTTAATACACATTATTACCGTAGAAATGATAGTTAGAAATGGCTCTGGCACTATTTCTATGTAATTCTCTTGTTTCTGCTTTCTCCCATGGTATCCTCTTCATCTGTGGGAAGCCTCATAATAGCAAAATGGTTGCAGCAACTTAGGGTTCTGGAACCCATATAATCCAGAAAGAGTGTCCCTATGACAAATTTCTAGAAATAGTGTTGGATTTTGAACTAATTGAAATACCCCTTCATATCTTTATTACTTCCCTGGCCAATGCAAGCCATCCAGTAGTTGTTTAGGCCTGAGTTACTTGAATCAATCAGTGTCCACGGACATGAAGCTGTATTTGTGGATAAAGTCAGTTCTCCTCAAAACCCATTACTGTTATGCAGGGTAAAAGCAATATACAGACATTGAGAATATTAGCAATGTCTCCAGCAGATACAGAAACAGACAAAGACAAACACATAGGCAGTATATGAGTGAGATAGTTCCAAGCTTCTAGATAGTTCCAAGATTTCTGGCTGGGGTGATTCAACAAAGCATTGTGTTCATGGTCATACGTGATTGGAATTTATAAAGTTGAGCATATTTTCTTATATGAGAAAATAGAAAGAATATTTCAGGAAGAAGGAATGATAGGAGGCCATTGTCAAATATTGTTGGCCAGTATCTAACATCTTTGTTTCAGCCTTCTTGATGCAGTCCTATTTTTATAGTTTGTGGGAGAGATGGATTGAGAAATGGTGGATCTGTGACCATGTTTTCTTTTCTTTTACCATAAAAGCCCTCAGGGGCTATGTGTTTGTCTGAGAAAGCTGTCAGCCAATTAGAGTTTACTGCTGAAGAAGAAGCTGAGAAAGTTAATCCTGCTCCTTCAAGGCATAGTTAGAAAGGAAATATGAATCTTAAGTAGTACACGTTATTTCATCCACTGAGAACCAAGAGAGACTAGTTAGGCAGGAAGAAGAGAGGACAATTTTAATGGGCTCATTTAAATAGGAAAACCACAGCGTACCCAGAAGAAGTCATTTCTTTCTCTTAGCCTAGAATTGCAGGAGGGGGAAAGCATTAATGAGTTCATACCGACATTTAAAGCCCCCTTCTTCAGCGTTGTTCCACACATTAGAACTTTAAATTATAATTTATAGATCATTGTACTAGAAGTCAGAAGCTACATATTCTCTTCCAGTGCTAATGAACTTATGTGAGTCCTTTACCTTCTGTGGTCTTCTGAATGCTCCGTGGTAAAAGAAAGGTAATAATGACAGCCATGGATTCCTTAAAGGGATGATGACATACCCAGTGAGAAATAAAATCTCCTTGCGGAGTGTAATGGTGCATTTAACCAGCATATATTCTATTTACTCTCTTTCACTTCCAGGTCACAGTCTTTAGAATCAGAAAGGTAAAAATGACAGCCATGGGTTCCTTAAAGTGGTGATGACATACCCAGTGAGAAACAAAATCTCCTTGCAGAGTGTAATGGTGCATTTAACCAGCATATATTCTATTTACTCTCTTTCACTTCCAGGTCACAGTCTTTAGAGTCAGAAAATCATCACAAATCACTTAGTCATCACATCATGCACCTACTTACAGACCCATTGTGTCTGCATCATCTATGGGGGATTTATAAAAACACATAGTTCAAGTCCTCACTTTCAGAATCCTCTGATTCAGTTGGTCTTTAAATCTCCCTAGATGATTCTGATTCTCAGGTTTCATAACTATGATCTCACCCAACCAGGTTATTCATAAGATAAAACAAACAATCAAAAAACAAAACAAAAAAACAAAAACTGGCCCTAATTGGAAGAACTGAGTAAACTCTAGCTAGCCAGCCAATTCTCTGGAAGCACCAATCTATAACAAATATTAAGACATTACGGGCACTAAAATATCACTGAAAATCTTAAAAAAATATGTTAGAAATTATGTGAAAACTTCTTTAGTGTGTACCAGGAATATAGATGAAATATTCTGGCAATAAATCACATGGAGAACCTAGGAGTGAAGAGAAGAAAAGATTAAAACTATCATGTGGTATTAGAAACTACTTTGGACCTATAAACTTTTTACTATGGAAACGAGTCCTTTTATTGCAAAGAAGACTTTCAGTCTGCAAGCTGGGCCATCCTACCAGTGATCCTCCCTCTCCTCAGTTACCCTGAACAGAATACAATTACTCCTCTAAATAAATGGGGAATAAAGACTTCTGGAGGATTGATTTGAAGAGGCTATCTGTAATGCCCTCATGTCTCTGTCCAGCCTACAGAGTTAGTAAAGCTGTACAACTAACCTGGGGCAGATCTGAGATTGACCCTCATGTCTTTATTCCCAAATCTAGTCTCATTTGAACACATCACACCATTGTACACTCATCTATCTTTAAAAATGCCTTAGCAAAGTTACTTCTGATTAATGAATGTTCAGGGCCTCACAGTAACAGATCCAACTCTTCTTTCCACCAGCTTGTAGTAAAGGTGGCCAGGTGAGGTCTATGTGCAAGGCAATATAGGTACAGTTAGAGCCCTGGGTTCAGGTTCTATGTCAGTGCATGAGAGTTGAGAGTGGAGCTAGAGGAAGGTCAGCAGAGAAGAAAAAGCAATGACGATGCCTCATTTTGGTGAAAAATATTAATGGCCTATATTCTAAAAATTGTATGTGTATATTGGTATGTATGTGTGTGTGTCTGTAGTCATATGTTCGTGAGTAGAGAGTTATACTTAGTCACTGCTGATCACTTCATTTTTATAAGGTAAAACACAAGACAAATGACAGGTTCTCTTAAACCCTTAAAATTATATGCAGACATAACCCATTTTAAGACATTTGAAGAAAGGGTATTTGGTTGGCTCAGTTGTTTAAGCATCTGCCTTCAGCTCAGGTCATGAACGTGGGGTCCTGGGATGGAGCCCCACCAGCAGCAAGGGAGTCTGCTTCTCCCTCTCCTTCTGCGCCTGCTTATGTTTTCTCTCTCGCTCACTCTCTCTCTCAAAAAAAAAAAAAAAAAAAAAAGACATTTGATAAATAAAATTGAGACATACAAACTATAAACCAAAGCACAATTATTTATATCAATAAAATATTTTTAGAAATTAAACCCTCTTTAAAAACCAGTTCTCCTACTGCATTAAGTGTTTGTATTTTGCTCAAAAATATACTGACAGAGGGCCTATAGGACATCAACCTAAGCTGAAATATTAGAAGACTCTCTGTATAGATTTCACACAATTTGAAATGATATGTGGTCATGTGATCATAGTTTTCAAAAAAAAAATGAGGGAAGAAAGTAATCTTCATAGACTTCATACATGGGGGAGAAAAGTGTTCTGGTAAATAAGTTCAGAAAATTTTCCTGACTTCTAAATATTTTCAAAGCATATTAACATAACTAAGGATCTGAAAATACCTGCAGCCAATAAACTGTTTAATTTCTCTTTACCATTTTTCCCTAAGCTTACATGACCAAAGAACAATTTAACACAATTTAACACAAGACTTATGAACCCTCTAATACCACTATTTAGAACAAGTGTAGATCCAAACCAAATCAAAAACAAATTTGATTTTACACCTTTTATAACAATAACATGTAGCCTTTAAATAGATTTGTGAGCTTTGCAAGGGCTGGCTTTACACATTGTAGTCTTTTGTATTCCCTGCAAGATGTAACGGAGTGTTGGGCTTATAATAGGTGTCTAATCAATAACTTCTAAATAACTTACTGAGAATCAGTCTTTGGCATATGCTTATATGGGAAAGAGAGGAAGGATTATTTTTGTCCTTCTATTATCAATGGCATTTTTGTTGTCTTCAGAAATATTAAAATCAACCTTCATGATCATTACTATTTCCATTTGTGACCTGAAAGTCAGCTGGTCATAACCTGTTTAAGGAAGGAACAAAATGACTAGATCTTTTTTGCCCACCTTAAAAGAAAGAGAAAATGATTAGTAGTTAGCAGAGACTCTGTGACAAGTATCAAGGTAGCAACCTAAAATGGAAAGTACTGAACTCCAACTCTGCCCCCACTGGCTGCTCTTGTCCCAAATTAATATAGCTGGGATGTCTCTTTAGACTCCTCTTCCCTCTGACTTCAACCAGTCAGAGACAGGAGGAAAGGAGGGCCAGGTGTTCATTCCTATACCTTCCTCTTATTCAGGTAACTGGGTTGGCTTGTGCTCTTTGACTGAAAAGACCCAAGACCCATGGTTTATCTGGTGGCCCACTGTTGGGTTCCAGGAATGGCTCTTTCCCTTTTCCCCTTGCAGGCTGGGAAATTGTTCCCAGCTGTTTCCAGTCTCAAGATAGAGCACAGTTCCTTATTACTTTTCCTAAACCTTGTTTACAAATTCTTGAAGAGCCCCTTTATTAAACTCTCCCCAATTACCAAGTTTGGTCTCTCTGTTGCCAGGAGCCTAACTGATAAAGTGGCCGCGTGGTGCCTTTGTAGAATTAATTTCTTCCAGCCTCATCTTCCTCACCTGTGAAATGGGGATAGTAACAGCTCTCCTTTCTACCTCATAGACTTTTAGGAGAATTTAATGAGTCAATGTAAGTTTTGTTTCCCTTCTCAAAACGTTTTATTTCCAGAAGGTGACCAGGAAACATTGTGTGTAAACTTAAATATTGCCCTTGCTTCAGATAATAATAATAATAAAATAGATAAAATTATATATATTAAATAAGTAGATATATTATAATAATATATAAATATGTAAAATGATGATATTATAAAAAGAAAAAAAGCTATTCTTCTGTGGAACAGAATTCCCATTCTGGGCACTGTGGTAGTGAAAAGTCACTCAATGCTCTTAAAGCAGATTACACTGTGTGCACACATGGAGAACCTGCACAGTAGCTTTGAAGAGAAGAGAAGTCCGCATAGGAAAGATGCCTGAACTAGAGGTTTCTCACTGAGTAGCAGTGATTTGGACAACTTGGACCTTTCCTTTGTAATAAACACATAAACCCCATCTTCTTCTTTTTTTTTTTTCTTTTTCTTTTTTTTTTTAGTATTTTAAAGACTTTATTTATTTATTTGACAGAGAGAGAGAGATCACAAGTAGGCCGAGCAGAAGGCAGAGAGAGAGGGGGAAGGAGGCTCCCCAGAGAGCAGAGAGCCCAATGCAGGGCTCGATCCCAGGACCCTGAGATCATGACCTGAGCTGAATGCAGAAGCTTAACCCACTGAGCCACCCAGGCACCCCAAACCCCATCTTCTAGGGCATCTGGGAGCAAAAGCACCAAACTGAGATAACAACGTATACTGAGTCAGCCACACTTGCTTCAAGTATACAGTGTGGTAATAAATAGCAATATTTAATTATAATTTTAATAAATAATAATATGTAATTAATATTAATCATTAATTATTGTTTATTTATATTTTATATGATTTATGTAAGCATGTAGTATATAATATTTATATTTATATATTTTATTTATATTATATATTTATTTATATATTAATAAATGTTATATATAAAGTACTGGTAAAAATTAATAATATAATAATATGAAATAATAAATAAATTTTAATTAATAAAAATAGTAATAAATTGCTATTTGGAAACCTGATGGTTAAAAGTTGCTTTGAAATAATCATAAAGCCACACATTCACATTCAATAAATATTTGTTAAATCTTCCATTATATCATCTTTGTGCTAGATGCATTGAAATTTGATATTCATTTGTTTAAGATACTGCAACTCAAAATCAAGAGAAAACTACTAGATGTAGATTTTCCTTTATAAGCTAATCAATGTTGCTTATTTCTTGAGCCAATGAAAATAAACAGGTGAAAGAGCTTTCATATCCATTCCTTAGAAAAGACACCACATTCATGATTTCATTTCCAAGACACCTCTTTTTGATATGCAGCTCTCTTACATTGTAACAGTACACAGAAGAGTGGAAAAAGGCTGACTGCTCTCATCTGCTTCTCCACTCCATTCAGTTTTGTGTGTCCTTCTCTAAATGTTTTGTGCATAGCCAAAGAGGATGCTAATTACACAGAGAGAGGTGTCCTTGGTTGCAGGTCGATCAGTAACATTAGCCTTTGATAGGACCTTTAAGTGACATCCTCTTTCAAGTATTTATTTGTTTAATTGATTTCAACAAAATCACAAATTAACCAGATCAATAAGTAAGAGAAAACGAGGAAGGTAAAAAAGTCAGCAATACATGAGATTGATCCACATATAATAAGAGTGAACTGCTATGTGTCAGATAAAACAGACGCCGTGTACTAGATAGTACACACACACACACACACACACACACCCCAACAAGCCAATCTGAAATACAGTAACTCTGTACAGCTATTTTGGTTGGGATAGTAAGAATTTACTCAATTTTTACTACTATTATTCCAAGTTTATTCCATCATTTGTCTTTATGTTTTATTAAGTGGAATGGAGAAAGCCATAAATAAGACATTATTATTTATGGCAAACCTGTTGTATGTGGCTCAATAAACTGGACCGAAGTTCCTTAGTCAGGCCCCCAAACTCAGTGAAATTAGATGATTTATTGAGATCTTCAAACACAAACTTGAAATAGTATATAAATAGGTTGTGGTCAATAGCCATATTAATCATAAAAGTGTTGAGTTGCTGCAAGTATTAAATAAATTTAACTTTTATAGGGAGCCTCACACAGTAATATCCTTCAGGGATAAAGCACATTCCCTGTTGCTTTAGCTTCAGCTCGAGCCAAGAAACATGGTACAGATCAGCACAAATGCAAAGCTTCACTGAAATCAGGCAACTTAATGCACATCTAACTATAAGTATTTAATATAACGTTAAGGATATAGAATTTCTGTGTTTTAAGGACCTCTGTCTACAGAATTGTAAACACTGTATTTCCTTCTCATAGAAGAAAGAGAATTACTTTGGTTACTTCAAGGAAGTTGAGATTTTCTGGAGCAAATTGTAGACAAGATTTCCAAATGATCTTTCATCTTTTCAGCATAAACATAAGAAAATGGAAAGTTTAAAATTTCCAACCATGACTACATAGACTATAAACTCCTACATGTTTTCTTCTGTTCTCCAGCAGACAAGTGTATTTTGCTTTTTATGTTTTCCTGAACCTTCTCAATTTTCTCTCATCAGGGATGAGGGAGAAAGGTGGTAGAAATGTATAGACTGTGCTTTGGGGTTTTTCAGAAGACCTGTTATCTGTATAAGCAAAATTTACCAACCTTCACCTAATTAATAAGATCAACCATAAAAACTGATATACCAAGTACAAAACCCTTATTTGTACAGACTCCAGCAGCCTAGCCACCTGACATATGCGAGATGTAATGAGAAAGAAAGGAGAGAGGAGACAGAGCTTTATTGCATGTGGCCAACAGCTGTGGCAAAGCTTCCTGAGCATGGGACCAAAATTTTCTTAATTCTGAAAGTATAGTTTCTGAAGGTTGTAGTAATATTCGAAGAAGATAATTTTGTAGCAAAAGTACTTAGAATATTGTAGAGTGCTTAAAACATACCTCTCCTTTTTCTCCTCAAAAGTTCAAAGTGACGACTGGAGAGTGGACAATGATCAGAATGGGTGAAAGATGGAGATTAAGTGAAAGCATGTGAGAAGGAGGACCCTTTGGTCACCAACTCTACACTTCCATTCTTGTATCTCCTCCAGAAGGATAGAAATAACCTGATTAGTCTGATTCCAGGACATGTATGGCCACAGTAGTTCATGAGAGAGTTCAGAATACATTGAAAGGGCACACAGGATGTGGCTTGTTCTTTCCTCTTGCCTTGTAAATAAAGCCTAAAGCATAAGAGGGTAGTCCTGGCCATCTTGTCCCTTCTCCCCTCGCATCTTAAACATTGATCCTCCCTTCATCTTAGTCTCCTAAGATTCTGTAATGGCCAACTAGAATATGCAAATGCTGCACAATTTAGGTTAGTATTTAATAGAGTATCTTAAGGATTTGAGAGTAGAACTTTGCACTGGGGTTGACCATAAGCCCAGATGCAAATAAAGTGATTGTGTGGTTCCTATGTCACTGTCATGTCCACAAATTCTTCTCTTGAGTGCATCATGAGGAGAAATGGTTATACTCTGTGGTGGGACTCAACATTACTCTTTCTCTGGTCATATTATCAAGACCTTGCCTTGATTTATTGTACATATCACTAAAATTCCCTGTACCGTTATTTATTCATTCAGTCGACAAAAGTATTATGCTTGGCACAGGATATACAGAGGTTGGCAAGGTAGATGAGGATCCTGCTTTTGTGGAATATGTACTTTATGGGGGAAGGTGCCAAAATATGTCCTATAAACATATACTGGAGGGGCAAGGGAGAGAGGAGAGTTATAGGAATACTTTATATTGGTTGAGTAGGAAACCGCTACAGAGGTCACAGTCAGCTCAAGGAGAGGATGTAGAGAAAAGAAAAGGGCCCAGGAGGCCAATAGGTGAAGCTGGCAAAGATGGCTGAAAAGGTAGGAAGAGAGCAAGGAGAGGAGGGGAGTGACTGTGTAGCCGAGACTTTCTTTTTAGGTGGAATATTTATACTTGTCATCGAACAATGCCAACTGTTGATGAGTATTAAAGGGAAAGAGTTTCAGAAGTTTTATACCAAAACCACAGGGGAAAGAATCGTATTTCACAGCTTTTGCTCCTTTTGTTAGTGAAATGGTATCATTTGATCTTCTGAAGAGGTTGTGACTGTTCATGCTATAAGAACCAATGCAGGGTTTCATGCAGAACTGGAGGACTTTGAAATGAACTTGAATTATTTACCTACATTCCTTAGCATGAAGTACATCTCACCGGGGACTGTTGGTATAGCTTGAAATGCTGCTAATTCAAGTGTTTAATGATCAGGTTAGTAATGGCTTTAAAAATCATATTGTGGTATCTCAATCCATATCAATTCTAATAAAGCTAACTCAAACGTTTCAAAAGTAAGCCCAGACTTATTTTTGATGCAGCAGAATGTCTGCAGGCCATAATGTGGTTCTACTAAAGATGACAGGTAGGAAGAAACAAATTTACACAGGAAATTTTGGAACAATGAGAGATGAGGCTAAGGAGTATTGATTTGCGATTTTTGTACAGTTTAGAGGTCAAATGGAAACCAGATGGCCAGGAGAATTGCAAAATATTTGCTTTACAATCTGATAGTAGTGAGGGGAATAATGTGTGTGCGGAGCCAATATCCCAGTCATCGTTAGCTTGGGTATATATCCTAGAGGATTTCTCACATTGATCCCAAAGGGAGCTTGTATGAGATTGTTCATGGCAGTTTTTAGAGAAGAGACTTCGAGGCAGCCTAAGAATAAGGGAATAGATACAGGAATGGATAACTGAAATGTGGTAGATGAATCCTGTAGCGTATGACGTCACAGTTAAAAAATAAATACATAAAGGTACATGTGGCAAAATGCACAGACCTTACAAATGCAGTATAGCGTGGAAAAAAGAAGCGGCGGAAAGAAAGCTACAGCACAACATGATTTATATTTTAAAATAGTCTATAATATCCCTATCTATTTTTATAAGGAGACGTTCATATCAAAAGATCAAAATCAAATATATTAGTGTGGATGCCGACAGTAAGGGAGAAAGATAGAAATGGGGATAGGAGATGGAGGGGAAACACAGAACCACTCAAATCAAATGAAAAAAAGAGGGCTTACATTGATAATGTGATATGAAATGAAGAGTGCACATTTAAAAATATAACCCAACAAAACACTCCCTTTATTTGCTTCTCCGGATTCCTCTCAGTAGTAAGCAGACACAAATCCTACCGAGCGAACTAAAAGAAGATCACACCCCATGTCTTCTTGGGGTAACACAGCGAGATGTGGCTAGGGTGTGCTCCCACTAGTTTGAGCTCATGTGGCCCAAGCAGCTGCTGAACTGGCTCGGCGGCATCTGGTAAAAGAAGCACCGAGAAAGCACTGGAGGAGTAGGTGAGTGCTAACATTTGTTTAGTGACCCTCCATTTAGAAAGAGTAACTCATATCCACACATCAGTAGTCTTGAGTTGTGACTATTATACAAAAAAAAAAAAAAAAAAAAAAAAAAATGGGAGAATATCAAAACCATGCCACATGCAACAGAAAGGGAGAAAGGGAAGGAAAAAATGTGCTCTGGCCATTTCCCCTCCCCATCAGCTTTCACAGTGCCTACAGATGTTTTCCTTCTGACTCTCATCTTTGCTTCCCTCTGTGACCCTTCCCCTCGTACTGATTTTGTTTTTAACTTTCCTTGACTCTCAGTCCTGGCCTCCTGACTTCCTTGTAACTAACACCACATCCCTGTCGGCCTGGCATCCACTTGAAGATTATTGCTTTGCACTGGCATCTGAGAACTTCCTCGGCCCGTGACCCTGACAGCCACCACTCACTGCTGTATATTTGGAAAAGGGAGGAAGGGCAGAGGCTCCTACACAGAAACATCTGTGCTGGTGCCCATTTACTCAGATCTACTTAGAATATTTTTCTTCGTTCAATGCTGGCTATCAGGATGGTCTAATGTTGCTTTTTTATTTTTTTATTTTTTAATGAAAACCACCTTTAGATCTAGGGAAAGTCACATTCATATTTATAAAGCCTTCTTATGTTAGATGTGAATGTTTGTGCCCAAGGTCCCGAGAAGTCATAGCCCAAGGAGGAGACAAAAGCCCACATAAATCTGTACTTAAGGCAGTAAAGTTAATAGGGATCCTTTTATAATTTAGCACCGAACTTCCCTTCTTATATAACCAAGGGGTGGTGGTGGATTTTCCTTGGATTGAATATGTTTCCTGTTCTGATCATTGGCACCTGCTCCAAATTTGGACGAGAATGCCATGTGTGGGACCAGCATCTGGTGTCCCAAGCCAGATTGAGTTTAGAAGACTCCATATGTGATTAGAAAAGGGGAAATTTTCTGGCTGAGGTTTTCATTAGGCAAATGAAAGCTTTAGGGTTTCATTTCACTTCAAAGACAAGATTCTCCAAGCAGTACATCCTGTTGCGCTGCTAGTGATGATATTATATTAATAGCCACGAGGTACTGGAGCCGAAAAGTGGAATACAAGGCATCTACTTCCTCGCCATAAAACGCAAGGAGCTGGGCAATGCCAGAGGTTTTCGTCAAATTGAAGAGATGATTAAAATATTCCTAAAGTCTTCAGAGAGCTTCCCCCAAAATAGATTTTTCCACTTTGGGATGGAATAAGGATTGCAAATATTTCAATAACCAAAACTATCTCAGCTGTTTCATAAACAAGAGCCAAACTCAACTCAATTGTCAGAGGCAGCTACTCTAAACTAATTCTTTGACTTTTCATTTGCTCTTGACTGTTAACTAACTGGTGCCATCTCTGTTCATTAAAGTGGATTGATATAACCGAGAACGTCACATTTTTGACATAACCAAGAACGCAAGCACCAAGTGCTTACTTGGTGCCAGTTATGTTGTTAGATAAATTAGCATGTTTGTGATTTGCCATTTGTGTATTTTGCTCTCAGACCCTTGCTCTGACTTCCTGCTGCTGTGCTGTTTCACAGGAAACTGCACTTCCAAGTCGTCCATTGCCTCTGACTTCCATGTGGGTTTGGCCAGTGAGAGGCACTGCTACAGGCTGCTGGTGTCCTTCCCTTGGAATTTCTGGAAGCATCTGAGCCTCCTTTGCTGTTCCAAGTTCCATAAGACAGCTTCTCTTCAGAGGATCAGTTACTGCTGAGCAGGTACCCCCTGCTTCTTCTTTTGCCAAGTTACTCTCAACTGAAAGCTCCAGGAAAGCCACTGTGTCCCTTTGCTTTTCCAGGAATAAAGGTGGCTGTGGCTACATCCTTTGTCTAATCTCTAGGTTGTCTCACCATTCCTTTATTGGCTTCTTAGCTATCCCAGCACCTGTGTAGCCAGTTTCATGTTGTAATTTCTTTCTGTCTGAAATATCCTGAATGATGTCTGTTTTCCTGATTGGATAGTGGCTGACGTAATAAACATATATACTATCTTGATTAACCTAAACTACAAAATTGTGAAGAAGGCATAATTACCCTACAGGATAATCACACAGGATGCAACAGCTCTGTGAAATTAGAAGTGTGTGTGTCTCTGTGCATGTGCAGACACATGCATGGAAGTATGTGTGTGCTCATGGTTACAAGGACAGGAAATAGGGGTTCTCGGATGTGAACTATGTACTCCAAGCATGTGTTCTTCAGTGACACACATTGGCACTCCTTCTTCCCTGGAATCTACCACATTAAAGAATATTATTTTATCTACATGTCCTTTCTTGCAGAAAATCCTGCCTAGTGGAAGAAACCCCCAGTGAAAGGGGGTAAACAAACTATCGGTCATTCCTGTGTATCTAACGTCTTTCCTCTCTCCCCAAAGTAAAGACTCCCTACTAAGGAGCAATTCATTCCTTGAGTCCTCAACCCTGTCTATTTTGTCACCCTTCAGAGCCTTAGTTCTTCTGTTGATCTCCCAAGCTCTACAACAACTTCATCCTTTTGATTTCCCTGGGATCCCTCCCAACACACGCACACACAACTCCGATCCTTAACAATAACACTGCCCCTCAATCCTTCATCTCACACTCTTACCTTTACATTCCCAGACTCCTCTGGCTTCTCACCTCCCATTCACTTCCCCATCCCAAGTCATCTGACTTCTGCCTCTCTTCACTCTACTTGTTTCATTCTGGACCGTATCTACCTCCTGATTGCCAAACACCCTAATTCCTGGATCTTTAAGGGTAGCTTTGTTGCATTTGACACTGTTGTCTCACTGCCGTGACTTTCATCACCACTCTCCCCCTCTCTTACGATCATACTGTCGCTTTTGTCTCCTAAGCTTCTGTTTCTTTACCTGTTTCTTAAATGCTGGTATTCATCAGGATTCCATCGCTAGCACACTATTGTTACTAGACATCCTCTCACTAAAATTCTCATCCATCTCTCAAGCTTCCAAATACCACTTATATGTTAAATTCCCAAATGTGTATTTGCAGCACAATCTATCCAGATGTTTAGAATCATTATCATAAAGCCTGCTAACCATCTTTAAACACAACGTGTCCAGATCTGAACTCATCATTGTAACCTTCAGAATTGGCTTTCTCACATGTAATTTACATTTTACCATCTTCTGAGCGCTGAGCGTCGGAATCACTTATACCTGGAACCTGAAGAGTTTTCCATGGTTGTTCTCTCTCCCCTACTCAACAGCTTTGGCCATATTTGCCTCTTACATATTCTTCATCTGGTCCCTCTTCTCAGTCTCTACTACCACCACCGGAGTCCCACTATAATTCTGCCCCTCTTTGGCCACTGCCCACTAGTGATTTCATTGATATGCAAGGTTCCTGCTGAACTCTTGAGCCTCAGCTGTATCACTAACGCTCTGCCCCTTCTATGTGTCCCAGCATCGTGAGCCTCCTTATGTTCCATGCATGGGCTATGCTTCCTCTCACGGAAGGGTCACTGCCCACATCATCTCCTCTTTCTGGGCAGCTAATCATTTTCTCTTATTACCTTTACCCATTCTTTAAACTACACTTCCACTCTGATTTCTTCAAAAAATCCTTTGTCTTCTTACCACCTCAATATCTTTCACCTATATTAGACACACAAGAACCATGCTCCTTTCCAACACTTTTTCGGGCTGTACTTTACCTATGACTATTTCGCCATCCATCTTCTCAACCACTCTGTAAACTCCTTACAGGCGGGAACTCTGCATCAAATCCCTGGTACACATTATAGTGCTAATCCACAATCTGCAATCAGCAATTAGTTTATAACATAAATGAATGGATAAATTAGAAGCCACCAGAGACAGAACTTTTACACAGGAATCTGATGAAGTTTGAAGAATCTTACAATAGGAAATCTTCAGCAATTCCCTGTTTTCTCATGATTGCTTTGAAGATCTTCCTATATGATATATTTAAAAATTTAAGAATTTATATAGTTTCAGAAATATTAAGTCTGTGCCCTAATATGAAGATTGTGTGTGTGTGTGATACAGCATAGCATTGTGGCCTTTATTTTCTTGTATCATGCACTGACTCTTTTCCTTCACACATAGTCTCTTTGGTCTTATTCAGAATATATCTTCCTTGGGGTGCCTTGGGGGCTCAGTCAGTTGGGCATCTGCCTTTGGCTTGGGTTGTGGTCCCAGGGTCCTGAGATTGAGTTCTGCATCCAGCTCCCTGCTCAGCAGGAAGCCACTTTTCCTCTACCCCCACCTTGTACTCTTTCTCACTATCTCTCCCTCTCTCAAAAAATAATTAAAAATATATATATATATCTTCCTTTTTTCCCTCACTATTGGTGCCATAAATGCTTAAGATATGCTGAGAGAAAAGCAAGAATGTATTAACACAAATTTTTCAGAATTAGGATAGCTACTGAGACTTAGAAACAAGTGGAAGTAGTTGTGTTTTTAACTTCTAGATATGAAATTTCACATACTGAGATTCATGGATAAATGTATAAATCAAAGGAGTAACCAGCCAATGTAAGAGGGAAGTTGTGTTTTTATTAGGAAGGCTATTTCAAACTGTGCTTCTTTCATCACTTAATAATTTATTTTTTGTAGAAAACCAAAAGCAGCATAATATTCTAACATCAGCTGGTACCCGGCACTGTCAGGTTACTAATGCCAACTTAAAGGAGACTATGATTTGCCAAATTCATTGTTTTATATAAATCTTCACACATTTGCCAAAACAGAATGTGTTCAATTGGAAGGTGCGGAACAGAAAAATAATTTCTAAAGAAAAAATGTTGGAACATGAGCAGAAAACTTTCTGTCCCAAAACAAATTTGCCCACAAATCCGAAGCTTATAGTCAAAACCATGATCAAGAACTAAAATGAACGAGGTTTGATCCTAACTCTCTCACTGATATTTTTCATATTTGTTTTTTTTTATATTTTTCACATTTGAATGACCTTCATCGTGTATTAGTGATTACTAATTCATTTTTCATTATAACTATATCTATCTTACTTCTGTCATACCAAGACCTGCAAAGTATGGTTATGAACAGGGCTTCCAATGCACTGTGACCCAAGTAGAAAATATTTGGTCACGTAATTGCCTATCCTTCCCCAAAGAAAAACTATGAAAAAGGATCTAGTGAATGTTAATACTTCTTTTTTTCCTTTTTCCTTTTGGCCTGTATTTGTTGCTCTTAAAAAAAAGAAAGGTTTTTCCATGATCTTATAGGATATACATTTGTGTCGTTATATACATTTATATACACATTATATACACTTGTGGACACATATATGTGAGACATGTTCTTAGCTTGTTTTAATAATAAGATAACTTCTTATGACATTTTCCTGTTGTTACATAAAAATAATGCTTTAAAACCAAGCTCAGGATGGAATAACAGTCCAAAAAAGGTCTGGGAGAGAAGGAAGTTATATTGTCAGGGCTGGAGCCAACACAGGAAAAAAAGGTTTCCAGCCTCTCCCTCTCCTCCTGGGAGATATAGATAAAGGAAGAGTAGCCTGTGATCCAGAGGGAAGGACACTGAGTCAGATTCCTTAGGTGATTAAAAGAGATAAAGTACAAAAAAAAAAAAAAAAAAGGTAAGGTATTGGCTGGGAATCAAGATAGATTATAAAAGACCGCACATAGAAAAGGAGAGTCTGCTAGCAAAGATGTGGGACTTTTTTCCCCCTCTTCTCTTGAAAAGGAGCCATAGAAAAACTGGAATAGAAATGCTTTTATCTAAAAAGAAAGAAATGAGTACATGTAATTTCTGGGTCATCAGAATAGCTCTGCAACCAATCCCAGCTCCACCCTCACAGAGAAAAATTGGGCTAATGACCTTGAATGTTTCTTTTTATCTGGTGAAGACTGACACAGCCTCAGCTGGAACAGGGAGCAACAGGGGAATCCCCCCACCAAGTGCAACTTCACCTTGGGAGTGGTCTGGAGTGTGCAGGGATCTGCTCTCCCTTTCAGTAGTTCCGTGCCTTAGGGACTGCGAGATGTTCTCACAGATTCTGAAGGTGCAGGAGGAAGTCAGCTGGCCTCGCCAGAACCTGGTTGTCCTCACCTATCATACAAATGAAGGAAAACCTCCCTCCCATTAGTCTTCTCAGAGGCTCATCCAGCTGTTTTAGCATATCGGAAACATCCTTCCCAAATCCCAAAGGCCGAAGTTTAAAATAGTAATTCTGACCCCAAATTCCTTTCTGTTGGTGTCAGACTAAGCACTTTTAGGAACAAGTCCAGAAAATCTCCTCGGTAGGCTGAATGTCATGTGTCCAAGAGGTTAAATGGGAAACAGAGTGCGGATTAGAGAGTTATTTTATAAACAAACACCAACTAGGACTGAACTCTGTGCTGATTTGGAGGTGACTTAAGTCCAATCTCCTGCTCCTTCCCGCTCTTTCCTCTCCGGACCAAAGGCATTAAGTGCTGCTAAGAGAGTCCCCGCTGAGCGCCCCCTCCTCTTCTCTTCAAGATCCTGATGGGAAGGGACTGCCTTTTGTCACCATTTGACTGACTGGTGAGTGACACTGAAATGCTCCATCTTGCTCAGCTTAAAGGACAGTGGCACTAATCCTAAAGGACAAAAAAAGAGTTAAAAAAAAAAAAAAAAGGAAACGGCTTGGGGAGAAATGGGCCAAAATCCCATTCAAGGAGAGGACGGAAAGTATCTTCTGAATGGCAGCTAGTAAGAGGCCTATCAATCAACCCAAAGGTTTCCATACACCTGCGCACTATTTCCATCAGGGAGACTTTATGGACCTTATTATGATGCAAAGTTGTGGCTCAAAACCAGGCATCTCAATAAAGCTCTTTCCTGCTCTGTAGAAAGCCAGGTCAATTGGGGGCGAGTGCCCTCACCAGAAGGCTTTCCGGAGCACCTTAGAGCTCAGAGCAGACCTTTTACTCTTCCTCCCTGTTGGCAGCAGGCTGCCTACTGCAGCCGGCTGCGGTCTCCGCTCTCCTTGCTCCCTGCCTTGGCGATCTGCCTGGTCTCCTGCTGTCCTCATCTGTAGGAGTCGCACAGCTCAGCAAGGAACTGCTCTTAGTGTGCCCATCACAGCACTGGAAGATAAAGAATACCAAGATACTTGCCCGAGAAGCAAAAGAAGCTCTTGTCGCAGTGCCAAATTCTCTCTCTTAAGGACTTCTGATTTGATATAAGGAAGCCTCCCCAAACTAAAAGATTAGGTGAAAAACACCATCTTAGAACTGTCTTTAAGCAGACAGTTCTGTTTTTTGTTTTTTGGTTTTTTCCACAGAGGTGAAAACCACGTTAAGATCATGAGAGCAAGCCCTCTCAGTCAGTTGGCTGGGGACTGGTTTTCAGACAGCAGTCTGATATTAGTTCACTGTTTAGCTATTCAGAGAAGTTCTTTGTTAGATATTATACACTAATGTCTTCCAGCCAAGATAAAAATGTCTAACCATGCACTACTCTGTGTGATTGCTATTACTTATTCTGGAATTACTGTTTTTATTTGATAATTATGTAACGGGATAAGATATATGAGGACAGCGGTCCTGATGTGTAAACAGGCAGATCCTTCTGGTAATTATATCTGTTTATCAGAGACCTGCTGTTTTATTGATGTTTATTCTTTATAATAGGGTCAGTATATCTTGCTCTGTGTTCAGAAATGAGAGAGAGCATCCAAATGCCACTCACCTGTGACACCATTTTGGTGTGAATCATATTTACTGCTAGTTGAATTATCAAGCTTACCCACATTTAGAAAATACATTCTCTATAATACATAACATGAGTCTTAAGTATTAGAAAGTCTATTAAATGCTTGGTCACTTTCAGTAAGTGCCTTATCAATTTTATCTGTAATTATTGTTATGTATCAAGTTATGCTCTTTGAGTGAGTGTTAATGGAGAGATGGGAGTTCTGATGAAATGTAGGTTCTTCACTTTTACGCAAAGCAAATGCTGTGAGGATCTCTTCTGGAATGTACACTTGGAATGTCTTGTGTGTATATATGACAGTGAGATCTCAAATTTTAATGGAACAGGTTTGTTTTACTCCTCAGGGAAATAAAGAGGGATAGATGCTGCCCAGTTTACAGTAGATGCTAAATAAATATCTATTGATCAGTTAAGTTGTTGACTAAACAAAGCAAGGAAAACATTTAAACGTAGATACATGGTAATTGTGGCTCAAAAATCCAGATAGAGTGAGGTGATTTTTGTCTTAAGTAACTGTCTCCTTAAAACTTATTTTTCTTAGCTTTAATTTTTTTAGGGTTAAAAAAAATAAAGCTTAATTTACCTTTCGGGAGTAGAAAGACTTTCATAATCTTATGAGAACAGGATGGTCAATAGAGCCATAAGTTCTTAGTACATCTGAATCATGTCCTGGAGACACTTCAGAAAAACAGAGAATATTTTAGCCATAGTCTCCAGATTTTTCATTTCTAATTAATTGGGATCAGAAACAGAGACAACGAAAAAATATAAATGTTTCCCAAAGTTCACTTGAATTAAGAATTTTAATTGAGTTATGGTCTCTTATAATTATAACCCAAAGATTACTACAGTCATTTCTTCTGGACTCTGTTCTTAAATATAAATGTACAAAATAAAACGAGAGCGATATAGTACCATTTTTACATGCCCAGATGTTTGGTTAAAAGATAAAGTCAGCATGGTGCAGTGGACTCAAGAGACCTGCATTTTCATTTCAAGTCTGTCCCAACTAACTAGCCTCTTGAGCAAATAACTTAATCCTTCTTCATCTGTGAAATTAAGCCAGATTAGATCATCACCATTGACTCTTTTGTTCAATATGTCAAAGGTGGTATGATGTCTCCCTTAATAATAACCCAAATATTTTTCATATGTTGAGAGCTTCCTATGTATCCCACGGTCTGTTAAGTGTTTTAGGAGTATTTTCTTGTTTAATCTGTGATGAGTACATTTTCCAGATGAAGCTGAGTCTTAGAGATGTGAAGTGACCTGCTCAAAGTCTCACAGCTAATAAATGGTAGATGTGCAGTTTCAGCCCACGTACTGTCTGAGACTGAATGCACTGTCATATAGTGAAAGCATT
This sequence comes from Mustela nivalis, assembly GCF_964662115.1. Lineage (NCBI taxonomy): Eukaryota > Metazoa > Chordata > Mammalia > Carnivora > Mustelidae > Mustela > Mustela nivalis. The sequence goes on along the minus strand of NC_139029.1, from coordinate 66,969,725 downwards.
TAAACTCAGGGGTGTCACAGGCTGAGTTCCCTGGGAACCAGGATCCAAGATGAAGATGAACAAGTAGAAGATTTAGAAGGCACTGCATTGCGGAAAAGAAAAACAGGAAGCAGGATTGCACAGAGGGAGAAAGCCAACTACACAACTACAACACAGTCTCCACAATGTCTCAGCCAGTTCTTCAGGAAGTTCTGAGGACGTGATGACCATTCAGGGCTGTTCAGAATTCAAGTGGAAGGTTAGGGTCTTTATATCTCCCTACCAATTACCAATTGTTGGATACAAGATAACCTGGGAAAGAGTGGAACCTTGGTCCAGGCAGATCACTGTAGTGAGGCAAGCCCTGTAAGAGGCTGTCACTGGAGGGCTTTCAGCTGGCAGCCCTTCTAGAAGCTGATGGAATAAGTTTTTACTCCTGAAAGGGAGCCACCCAAGATGGAGGACGATGCAAATAAAAGAAAGCTGGGCTATTTCCATATGAAAGCAAAACAGAACTGGGAAGCAAAACAGCATAGTCAGAGATGCTTAAGTTTCAGGCTGGCCTGACATGGGAAAAAAAATTGAGGTTTGCCTGAAACCTTTCATCTCACCGTTTTTGGGTTTTTTTTTTGTGTGTTTGCTTTTCTTTTAATATCCATTGTAAAACAGTTTGCATAAACATGGATCCAAATTTTGATGAGGAAAAGGTTAATGTTGCTGCTGCTAACCAAGGTGATGTCATCATGTCTATGGAGGGGCTGAGCTGATATGTAGCAACACCTTCAAGTAAGTGACATCAAGCAGGAAACGTCCTATATATTCCTTCCTTTGTTCATTTATTTATTCAGCATAACTTAGTGGAAATACGAAGAGCCTTGAGCTCAGAAATGGTTCAAATACCAGTTCTGCCATCAGGGTATAGGTTATTTCTCTGTGTGTATGTGTGCTTGCTTCATATTGAGACTTACAGCTTCCTAATTTGTAAAATGTGGTTAAAATTAGTGGATTGGATGCATAATATTAATCACATAGAATAACTTACTCTGAAAAAAATCAACCTCCTTGCAAGATTTCTGGCATATATTAGGTGCACAGTAAATGTTATTTCCATTTAAACTTTTCCTTCACATGTGAACATTCACTCATCTAGTCACCCTTTTATGAGCCAGACTCTGAGAATAACAAAATAAGATACAGTCCATGCTTCCTAGAAGATACATTCTGCAAAAGGAGAAATTGAATTGATACCTCCTGACAAATAGAGGTTTCAATCAAAGAGAGAGGATAGAGGCTCTCTAGGAAGAAGTAATGTACTGTTTGTAACAGTCTGTCTCACTCTTATATTTTTGGAAATTTAGGTCTGCTTTTTATTAGTAAGCACCTGAATTATTTTCTGTCAATTCTTATTACTCATCTTACTCAACCTCCTGGCATCACTTACCAAAGCTGATCACTCTTTCCTTCATGAGTGCTTTCTACTTGGCATCCAGAAAGTTATTTTCTCTTGGTTCTCTTACCTCACAGGATGTTCCCTCTCAATCTCTTTTGCTGGTTTTTTGTTGACTTCTTTACCACAAAACAGGGTGTCTGAAGGCTGTCTTCCCATTTCTTCACACGTCTACTGACACTCATGTCATGATTTCTTTTCCCTTAAGTGCCATCTATATGGTAAGAACCCCCATAATAAATAAGTGGCACCTTCAGCCTTACTTATGACCCTAGAGTTGTTTATCACAAGAACCAGAGTCAACCTTGAAGAAGATGAGCAGGATCATATCAACATTTCACAAAGCTCCTCCAAGTCCCACCTGTAGCCATGGCCTCTCATTTCATTTTCAGTAAAAGCCAAATTCCTTACAAGGTCCTGTGAAATGGTCTCCTTTTATGTCTCTGGCCTAATCTCAACCACTGCCTCTTCACTCATACTACTAAAGCCATTCTTTCCACTCTGGTTTTTGTCGCTTCTAGAAAATGTCAGTCACAAAACACAAAAAACACTGGGTGAAAACAAGCAGAAACTGGATCTGCCAGCACCTCTGGATCTATTTCTCATTAAGTCTAGCCACACAGACCTTCCAAAAATCATGGCTGCGTTTTTGCTTTTGTCTTCCAAATCTTATTAAATGCCTCTTTCAGACAAGCCAATAGGAAAGGGATTCTGGGAAATGTAGTTCCAATTTACCCGAGTAGGAAAATGAAAAAGCCTCCATATTCTGGGTTTGTTTTTTTTTTTTAAGGGTTTTCATTTTTTTTTTTTAATTTGATTTAATTTTATTTCAGTGTTCCAAAATTCCTTGTTTATGCACCACATCCAGCGCTCCATGCAATACATGCCCGTCATAATATCCACCACCAGACTTACCACACCCCACCCAAAAACCCTCAGTTTGTTTCTCAGAGTCCACAGTCTCTCATGGTTTGGCTCCCCCTCTGACATTGGGAAATGGCAAAGAGAAGTGAGTTCGGGGAAACTGGAGGGGGAGACAAACCAGGGTTGTTAATATGCAAAACAGCTGCTTTGCCCATTTTTCCACAGTTGCATTCCTATTTTCTATTACTGAAATTGAAGCAATAAAGCACAACGATTAATAGTAAACTCTTTAGTACCAGACCAATCCATGTTTGCAATCCCAGCACTGGCATTTACTACCTACAGGAGATTAGGGAACTTAACCTTTCTTAGGTCCCAACTTCAAAGTAGGGTAGCAGTATAACTATCTCAAGTCTTGCTCTAAGGATTAAAAGATACAAGATATATAAATCACCTAGAACCTGATAAATATCCTGAAGTATTAGCTATTAGAATTCCTATTTAGTGAACGCCAGCCACATAATAATGAAAGCTAAAGAAAATGCCAAAAAATTGGAAAGAGAATTACTGAGGAGGGGAAAGGGCTAGGCAAATAATTCATAAACTGAATAATGGGTCTCCAGTGACTAGTTTCACTATAATGACAAAGTTCCTGGTGCCAGGTTTCAAATGTTAATCCTCAGGAAATATCTAGAAATATCTCTAACAAAAGAGATAGCAAAAATGGCACGTGATGCACTGAAATATGACTAAATTTCCCCAGATGTTTCACATGCTTTTGTCTTTCTCCGCTATTGTAAATATTCCTTCTAGTCATAACCATTAAATGAAGGTAACAGGACTCTGAGACTGTAAGAAAATCACTACTCAGTAGAGTCTGAACTCTTCCAAGAAAAAGGTGGCAGTGGCAATCAAATCCATTTGTGACGGGGCACCCGGGTGGTTCAGTGGGTTAAAGCCTCTGCCTTCGGCTCAGGTCTATGATCCCAGGGTTCTGGGATCGAGCCCCGTATTGGGCTTTCTGCTTGGTGGGGAGCCTGCTTCCTCCTCCCTCTCTGCCTGCCTCTCTGCCTACTTGTAATCTCTCTCTCTCTGTCAAATAAATAAATAAATAAATCTTAAAAAAAAAAAAAAAAAAAAAAACCACTTGTGACTCCGGAGAGAAAGTACAGGTTTTACTGAATTGAGCAGGAGATCCTGGCTAATTGTTACCTAGGAGCCACGCAAGTATAACCCATGCATGTTTGTTTGGATGACATCAACTGAGGAGTAGAACAATGTCACAAAGGCAGCAACACAATGGCATTGCTCAGGCTTAGCTCTCATCCATAGTATTGTGGAAACCCTAGCTCAACTCAACTTCCTTCTGACTAATCCAGGAATTCCCCAGGGAATGTGTCATGTTTACTGCTGGATGTAATCTTCCTGTCTAATCTATAACAGCCTTCTTCTCTCCCACTCCTGGCACCATAACACTGAATCACCAGGTCATATAGCAGTTTTGGCCCTGTGCTACAGCAGTTATGGGAAGTCTCCAGTCCTTCATTTCAGACCTGGGACCCAACACCAAGGAAAGGAAGCTGTTGTCCTCTTCCCCTCCTACTGGTCTCATAAACCTTGATTTTCTGGTTGTCACAGGAGTTGTAGTATGATTTAGAGTAGCTTAGACCACTGTGGCTGTCTCCTATTGCTGCTGCTGCTAGTAATGGTTCAGGTCTGTGCCACTAACATCACCTCTTTGTAGGAAGACAAAACTCCTACTTCCAGGTTTGTGTTCCATTTGGCTCTGCTCTGTACAGTACAAAGCATGTGTGCCACTTTATTCTCTGTGTCATAGGTGAGATTTCACTGATGTGACTATGAAATCAACTGAAATAAATGTTTTTTCAACTGAGTTTTTCAGTGAGAACCCTGTAATTGGAAAGAAATATTTTGATAAGTTTCTACTGGACCATCAGCGTGGAGACTGAGACCTTAGGGGCATATTAAAACACTGGAAGATGCAGAAGACCAGAAAGGGGTGAGAAAGAGAAAAAAATGGAGCATGAAAAGGGGAGAAGAAAAAAATAGATTGAAAGAAAACTGTGCAGTATTAGATGACCTCTCTCAATAACCCCCAAATCTTCAATTCAGTTTGCTAATTCTAGTAAGATTTCCCAAAAGCCTTGACTAATTGGATTTATTGAGAAAGTGGTAATGTTCTGTATTAAGGTTGACACGAGATAAAATTGATATCATTCCAGGAGCCAGAGAAATAATTTTCCAAGAGTTTCTAGAAATCTTAGAAAGTTTTAGGTTTACTCCAAATGATAAAATTCGGATTCTTAAAGTGCTATCCAGATCTCTAGGGAAGAAGAATTGTCACACATCATAAGAATTAAAAGATATTTTTGTTACCTCTTCCTTTCTCCAAGACTGACAAAGCATCCTGGAATGGTAAGTGAAGAAGGCTTTCAGTATGGAACACACCCTGCAGCACAGGAAATTCCCCTCCCTAACAAGTCGCCCTTTATCCCTAGAACAATCTAATGCTTCCTGACTCTCCCTTCCTTTAAGCAGGGTCCTCACCATAATATGTAAACTCTTAGTTGGGTTTTATTTTATGTAGAACGTGGGCATGAAAACTGCTACTCTTTGGTCACATTCTAAAATTGTATGTGATCCATTTGCTTGCAAATGTGGACCTACATGGAGAAAGAGGGAGCTTTCAAAAATTAAATAATCTGTAAGCTCTGAAATAATTAAATTGTTTGGGATTTAACTCATATTTAATTATAATTTGTGACATGGATAGGAGAGTTAATATTATCTTCATTTTACAGATGAGAACACTGAAGTCCAAGGTTATTAACAATACAACATGATTTTATTTGTTCTGAATTCTAATAAGCTAGGTTAGTGGTGAATATACTGGCCTGAGATCAGAAGACTTGGGTTCTAATTCTGGCTGTTCAGTTATTTGCTTTTGGATTTGAGAGAAATTACCTATCTTCCTAAATTAAAAATAATCATTATTATCAGAAATAATAGTATTTCTTTTTCTAATAATATTAAGCTATTGTGAGGATTATATGGGACTATGTATAACCCCCCCCCAAAAAAAAGCATTTCAGTTACAAAAGTCTCCACAAGTGTAATATTTAATTTTTTTAGCTAACATCGTTTTACAGACACAAGTCTTAGAGTCCCCAAGAATTGATAGTATTAATATACTTATATGCACAATTGGCAAAGTATACACATTCTTGATCTCATTTAGTACCTTGTTATATTTGAACAACAGTAGGGGTTAGTTACATCAGTTTCTTAGATGAATTTGAGGATTTATCTACAGAATGTAGTCAATTGCACTGGCTCCTCCAAAGGATATTACTGTGTGAAGTACTCTATTGAAGAACTCCTTTCTGATCCACTTCCTTTGAAGACATTACAAAAGTACCAGATCTTAGCAGCTGTTAGACTTTATCAAGTCAATCCATGGCTTTTCATGCCAGGTATGTAAACACTACTAAACATTAACTGGATCTTTAAACTAACATGGCATCATATGACAACTTCATTGTCTCAATCTATTTTTCATAATAAGCGAATTATAAAACTGGACCAGAACAGGCCAGGCATTCACAATCCCTCTGTTTTCCTACAGTTCTAGGGAGATAAAGAGCAAAACTATTAAATGCTTGGTCACTCTCGATAAGTGCTCATATCAATTATATTCAGCAATGATTTTTACCTGTCAAGATGAACCTTTAAATTATGAAGTCCTTATGCTCTCAATATACATGCACATATGGGTTTTAAAAAAAAAAAAGGTTTCCTATACAAGAGCGTACAGATTTTTAAGTGTCTATGGTTCAGATATTTTAAACTACACACTTTTAAAATACCGGATTTTTGATTTGTCTTCAAATGAGGTTTCATTCTTTTTTAAAGGACAGCTGAATACTCCTCTTAAATATACTTAAAAACCTTCATGTTACTACAAATTACACTTTCATAAAATGGCACTCATTAGCCTCCCTTCAAATAAATTGCAACTCTGAAATCCATAATTTTTGTGAATGTCACTATCTTTCGAATGGTCTACAAAATTTGAACTCATCTTTGATCAATCTCTCTCTTACTTCCCAATACCTAGCTAAATACCTTTTTTGTTGGTTCCCTGTTCATTTGCTTCTCATGTATATCGCTCTGTTTCTGTGGCTACTCTCACCACATCAAACCTCTGTGTATCACATCCCTACCGACATCACTGACATGTTTGTTTCCAACAATACCAATAATGCCTATAAATTGTTACACATGGCCATAAATGTAAAAGTACCAAGTCTTACACAGGATTTTGTATTCTGTGCCCAGCACTAATCTTGCTTTAAGTGTTCAATTATTGTGTGACTAGATAGCTTGCAAAAGTATGGGAGAGTCTATTTAGATAGTAGACACCTAAATATCAATAATGAATGTGATTAATAACTATTTTATTCTAACAACCCCTATTTTGGGTCTCTATCATCTCTTTCCTGGATTATAACAAAACTTTCCTCCCTGGGTTCCTTGTTTCTGCAGTCTATTGGCAAGATAACAGCCAAAATGATGATAAGTGATACGCATCTGTATTTGCTTGCTCTGTTAGCTGAAAGGGGCTAGTACAATGAGATCTCAACAGCAATGAGAACACTCAAGGACCAGATCTTGGTTTCTTTAATAAAAGGAATGAGGGCTTCTTAAAAGTGGCTCATTCTAGAGTTAGCATAGGGCACATGCAAGACGAATTTGAACATCTTGTATAAGAAAGTAAGATAGTACTGAAATATATGAACATATCTGCTTACATATGATGAGGGTATTTCAAAGGGACACAGAAGTTAACTGAAAGAGGTCTCACTAGGAAAGCTGGAATGATCTAAGCAACAAAATAAACAAATGTAGTATTGGCCTGTAACTCCAAAATTAAACAAATAAATGAGAATAGACAAATCTCCCATGCAGAAGATTCCCAAATAATTCGTGCAGATCATATCCCCTTGAGGAGCACAACTCCCTATCCTTTAAGCTTGGTTGCAAATAGTGTCTTTCCTCCAAAGGAAAAAGGAAGGAAAAAAACAATTAACTTTATTACGATGAAACCTGAAAACATTACTTTAAGTCAAGTGATCCCGGTCAACATCAACAGTGGGAAGTCATGTGAACATTATGTATCTTTGATATGATAATATGAAAATGACATTTTACTTCTGTGGTCTTCCTCCAAAAATCCCATAAGCTCTGTCTAACCATGAGATGAACATCAGACAATAACAAAACCTAAAATTGAAAGACATTCTACACATAACTGATAATTACTTTTCAAACTTTCAAGGTCATCAAAAATAAGGAAAGTCTAACAAATATTCACAGTCTAAAGAAGCCTACAGAGATGTAATAATTAAACACAATCCTGGATGTGGTATCCTGGATAGAACCCTAGAACAGAAAAAGAACGTTAAGTAAAAACCAAGGAAATGTAAATTAAGTATAGACTTCTGATTCATTATTATCAAATGAAGTCTGTACTTGATTCACATTTCCTTAATTTTTACTTAATGTCCTGTAATATATCCCTGCCTTCACTCAAAGGACCTTAGAAAGTCTAGACAATCATGAGTGACATACCAAGAATTACCCCCTGCTTGGAAGTTTAGTTGTCTTCAGAAATAAGTGATGTCTTCCTTAACCATTGGTTGCAGACTCACCCTTAATTTCAAGTGCTGTGCAAAATGTGACATAAACAATAAAATGAGATAAATGCCCTTTTCTCTCTGATGTAGTTTCTTTTCCAAACATGGTTGTGTCAGCAATAGAAAGGAACAACAAATGCTAGCTAGTTCCACTGAATTTTTGTAACATGTTAGAAATTCACTCAGCTTTTTAGAATGCCTTCTCTAGCGGAAAAAAACAAACAAAAAAAAAATTTTAAAAAAGCTGTACAAATTCTGTGGACCACAGAATAGCAATAAGCAAAGTAGTGAAAAATTACTTTCTGTACATCATTTCAAGGTAGATTCTAGAAAATTCCATGGAATGTTTTCTTTGGAGAAGTAAGGTGGTTGAACTTCTTTCCCAGGCTAGAAAAAGCCTGTAAGTTATTGTCTTTTGACACAAACAAAAGTTCTCTGTCACTCTGCTTCCTAATCTATCATTCTCATCATTACTACTATCAATAAACAGTTACTGAACACTTCCTACCTTCTTGGCACTAAACAATAGAACTAGGCATAGTAGGCAAGTACAAGAGATTAAAAAGATCCATCTCTCCATCCAGTGTCTTTTCACATAATTGAGAGTATAAGAAATCTAAATTTTAAAAATTAAGATAAGTGCTATAATCATTCAAAATAGTAGGGGTCAACAGGAGAATGTTAGAATATTCTTTTCAGACCTTTTCATTCTCTGTGAAAAAGAGGAAATAACTACTTACGAGGTTAAAATTAATGTGTGCAGACTGCTCCATAAAGGGCCTGGCTTATAGTTGGTACTATAAAATAATAATAGCCACAACTTCTAAGAGTTTTTGATGTTCTAGGTATCATCCTAAGCACTTTACATACATTTACTTAATTTAAAAATAACTAAATGAGGTAAATGCTTTAAATATGAGGAACTAAGGCTCAAAAAAGTTAAGTACCTTGCCAAAGACAGCCTAGAAGAGACAGATGAGCATGAAAACCTAAGGAGTCTGGCGCCAGAGCCCATACTCAAACACATTGCTATGTTATGATACATGTTTGCAACAGTTTGATTAGAAGAAAGGAGCTTCTTTAGTATCTTCTCTCTTATTTTTAGTATCTTCTCTCTATTGTCTGTCATGCACATTATCAAAGGATTATACATTGTACAAAATGGATCTTTGATTATAATTCTCTTTGACATGGCAGAGGGTAGTGGAACATGGGCTCTAGAACCAGAAAGGCTCAGTATTAACTCCTGGCTTTTCTATTTACTAGTTGAATGACCTGGGCACAGAACATAAACTTTCTGAGGCTCATTTGAAAAGCAAAGATAATATGTATTTCTCAGGGCCGCTATAAGCATAAAGAAGTAGTGCATGTCAAAGCACTATGAAAACTGTAAAGCAGAATACAAATGCTAGTTATTATTTCTCTGTCATCTTCAAGGTTCTCTACATTGGCCTTCAACTTCAGCTTCTCTCTTAATATTCCCCTTGACAACCTGGACTTGTGACTAAAAATGCACTATTTTACTACTTAGCTGATTTTATTTGTGTCCTTGGTTTCTTTGAAAGCAGAGAGGAGACTCTGCCACTAGGATGGCAAGTGTCCTTATACACCCCACACATTTCTCAGGCATCTATGATCTAGTTATATAAACTTATCCAGCCTTTGTAGAGCTTCAGTTCTGACAGGAGACTTGTACATCACCCAGAGGTTCATAAGAACCTCAGAAACATTTGACATACACTATTTAAGGGCAAATATCGAGCCAAGAATCAAGAATGAACAATGAGAGAAACAAAGCCAATCAATCGGCCAACCAGGAAATAAATAAAACCAAAACCTTTAGGAATAATGAAAAGAATACTCCACATTAAAAAAAAAATCAAGGTAGGCTTATATAATTAAGAATTGCTGATACATAATTGAAAGTCAAACTATGTTCTCAATAAAATAAAAACAAAGATTCTCTAAAATTTAAAAAAATAATTATAAAATAACACACTGAAATGAAACAGAAATGAGCTGAATTAAAGAACTGATATAAGGAAACTAACAATTCTGTGATGATCTTAAATATAGCACATTACAAGTAACAGGTGCAGCTCTGACACTGCGAAAGAGCAAAATCAGTCTGATCTTTCTGTAGGGCAATTTGCCATGTAGATCAACACACTTGAAACTGTGAGTTTCCTTTCACCCACTGATTCCCTTTCTGATTTCTTTTTTTAAAAAAAAGATTTTATTTATTTATTTGACAGAGATGGAGAGAAAGAGAAAGCACCCAAGCAGGAGGGAGGCAGGCAAAGGAAGAGGGAGAAGCACAGAGTCCCACATGGGGCTTGATCCCAGGACTCTGGGATCATGACCTGAGCCAAATGCAGATGCTTAACTGACTGAGCCAGTTAACTGACTTCCCCAGGCACCCCCATTTCTGATCTTTTATCCTAATAAAATACTCTTCAGAGATGTATAAAATTATTGCATAATAAGAATGTATATTTAAAATGCTAGGCTTTTCTTTTTCCATTTTTTTTTTTAATGGACTGATATGTAATACTCTGCAACCTAATTTTTTTTTTCTGCAGCCTATTTTAAATTTTTTTTTATGTTGCAAAAATTGGGAAAAAGTTATGAATAAATGTGCTAGGTAGTCGTGCTTATAGACACTGTAAATGAGCATAAAGAAAAGATGTGGGGGTATCTGGGTGGCTCAGTTGGTTCAGTGTCTGACTCTTGATTTCGGTTCAGGTCATGATCTCAGAGTCATGAGGTCGAGCCCTCCATCAGGCTCCACACCAAGTGCAGAGCCTGTTTAAAGTTCTTGTTTGTTTTTCCTCAAATAAATAAATAAATCTTAAAAAAAAAAGAGTGTGGAAGGTATATACCAAATATTGATCATAAGACACTTGGAGCGCATAGGAAAGAGAATTTGGTGGGAGAAAAGGAGAAGAAGGAGGAAAGAAAAAAAAATTGGCTACTTCCTAGTACATCTCTAGGCTGACAGGCACATTGCAAAAAGGGTATATTGCTTTTATAGTTTAAAAGACAAAAGGTCAATGAAATATTAAGGAGTACACTTGTAATGAGCATCATTAACGTAAATGAACATTACATGTTGTATGTAAGTGTTGATTCACTAAACTGTACACCTGAAACTGATATTATAATCTATGTTCACTAACTAGAATTTAAATAAATAAAAACTTAAAAAAAAATAAAAGGAAAAAATCCATGAAATATTTTTAAACTTATTTAAGAGAAGAAAAATTGGGAAACTATCTGTAATAGATAAGGTAACACAAGAACTCCCAAATCTTAGTGAATTACAACAGAAGTTATTGCTTGCTCAGGTTCACTGAGGATGTTTGGTGGGCACCTTCCATGGGGTAAAACAGACTCTGTTATTTCCATCACGTGTCATGTCATGCCTTATATCTTGGGAGTACTTTGCTCTCTATAGCAGAGGATAGGGAAAGACAAAGAGGAGAGGAGGGAAGAGGAAGGAGTCCATTAAAGATGAGTTCTGTAAGTGAGCCTATCATTTCTGTCCACTTCTACTTTAGCAGAAACCAGTCACAGGGTCCTACCAAGATTCAGAGGCATGCTGAGAATTGGAGTCCCAGGCTGATCAGCGACTTCTCAGTAACATCTCAACATCATGGGAAGGGATTCAGCCTTTGTAGACAGCTTCTCTGCCACTCTATTTAAATGTCTCAAGACATACTACTAGCTAAAAACATATAGTAAATGTATTAATATTAGGTCACAGAAAAACATGTAGTGATATGATATTTATTACACCAACAAATTTGTAAGGGGTTATAAAATAATATTATAATCACATTTTTTAAAAAATAGAGAAAGAGACTATCTGAAAGATATATATATATATATATATATATATATATATATATATATATATATATCTTTCTTCCTGATTTTTCCCTATGGAAATCTTTCTAAAAGTAGAATTTGTGGGTGAAAAAATATTTTTTAAGTATTGTGCTATTTCATCTCCTTCTTATTATAAACATAATTCTTTGCATTGGAAACATTTGAAAAATACATCATAGCATGATAAAGAAGAAAAATTACCCATACACCCACCCAGAGGATACACACCAAAATGTTAACGGTTATTAACTCTGAGTGTAGATATGATGAGTGATTTTTATTTTCTTCCATGGGCTTTTTAGTATATTCTAAAATTTCTGCAGTGTGCTTGTATCACTTTTATTGTCAGGAAAATTGAATACTACCAAAAAAATTCCATCTGCTCTTTCGGTAATCTTTTGGAAGTTACCTTCTCCAGGAAATGTCACCTGAACAATCCAGTTGAAATTAAGAGCTCTTTTCTTATATTGAAGTTAAATAAAAAGTTGTGAGATACAGATAGCAAGTTAATTCCACTTTGGCATGGTGCTCCTTGGTGGCCACACTGCACTGGGATCCAGTGTGTGGATAAGAGCCTGACTGGAACCAAGACACCCAGCACTTCTTCCTAAGGGACTATTAAACCTTAAGAAAATTATTTAAACTCTCTGTGCCTCAGTTTCTTCATCTGTAAAATAAGGATTAGAATAGTATCAATCTCATCACATTATAGGTAGAATTAAGTGAGTTAATACATAAAGAGCCTCTAGAAAAATAGAGGCAGGGGATGACTCAGCACTAGACATTAGATATCATTATCGTCATTATTATTATATTAAATACTTAAAAATTTTTATCAAATCCTACTGTGTAGTTCTAATTCTCACAAGGCTTTTTTTTTTTTTTTTTTTTTTTTTTTTAACTTCTACTTTATTATATGTTCCTGGGGTGCCTGGGTGGTTCAGTGAGTTGAGCGACAGACAGACTCTTGATTTTGGCTCAGGTCATGATCTTGGGGTCCTGGGATGAAGCTCCATGTTGGGTTCAGCAGGGAGTCTGCTTCTCTCCTTTTCTGCCTGCCCCTCCTCCTGCTTGTGCACATGCACATGTGTATGCGTGTGCACACACACATTCTCTCTCTCCTGCTCTCTCTCTCTCAAATAAATAAATACATTTTTTAAAAGATTTTATTTATTTATTTGACACACAGAGATCACAAGTAGGCAGAGAGGCAGGCAGAAAGAGAGAGGAAGAGAAGCAGGCCTCCTCCTGAGCAGAGAGCCCAGGACCTTGGGATCATGACCTAAGCCGAAAGCAGAAGCTTTAACCCACTGAGTCACCCAGGCGCCCCAATAAATACATCTTCATTGGGGCGCCTGGGTGGCTCAGTGGGTTAAGCCGCTGCCTTCGACTCAGGTCATGATCTCAGGGTTCTGGGATCGAGTCCCGCATCCGGCTCTCTGCTCAGCAGAGAGCGTGCTTCCCTCTCTCTCTCTCTGCCTGCCTCTCCATCTACTTGTGATTTCTCGCTGTCAAATAAATAAATAAAATCTTAAAAATAAATAAATAAATAAATACATCTTCATTATATATTTTTTCAAGTAAAAACCATGGCTCATGTCTATTTATAGATTTTATGGCACTTTCTATAGAATTTTGCACACTTTAAATAAAATATTAATCCAATTTATCAATAAATGCATAGAATAGATTAGAAAAGCCTTAAGCACAAGTGTGTTGTTCTGTAAGGACTTAAATGTAGATATTTACTTTAGAAATCTGCTTCAGGAAGTACCATTGATAGTGGTCTTTGTCAATTAAAATCAAAGGGAAGAGATGGGGAAGAGGAAGAAGGAGCAGTCTAACACTGCTTTCGATAATTCTGAAGGACAGCAGCACTCAGACTAACCAAACAAGAAAACGATAGCAGACTCCTCTGATCATGTAACTGTGAGGAAAGGGGCAGCAGAATTTTGGATAACTATTGGCAGTATCATTTTTTTCACGAGCAATAACAGTACCTAAACACTCTCTCAGATTCGGAGAGGTGAAGCAAAATTCGGAGAGGTGAAGCTCAGGCCAACACCACTAGAAAGCTGCCAAACAGAACTCAACCCAAGTCTGTCTGACTTCACGGACTGTGCCTTACCTGATAAATACCTGGTAATAGTAAGTTTACCCTAAGGAAGGTTACTAGTGTACAACTCCACTAGTACTGAGTCTGTTATTATTTATATATTGATTGATTGATTGATTGATTGACTGATTATTCTGTTTTAAAATTTGGTGTTTATTTTACTTAACTATGCTTTGCAAAATGGATTCAGGCCTTTAAACCTGTTATAAATAAGTCTCTTTATCATAGATAAATGATGCTGTCTTGTTATTTCCCAGGGATTTCCCTGGGTCCAATTCAAAAGCTCATAGTTTCCAAGACTATGCTGCTTTTCTCACTGAGCTACTTTCCAATGCACCGCGAATGGCTGCAGAAGGGCAGTACATGGTTCAGAGTGCTCAAAAAGTCACAACCCACAAGCAGAGGAAGAAGGCACACTGCCAAACCTTCTTATTGGTTTAGCTTTAATAAATAGGACCCTGAACCAATCTACACTTGGATCCTTCAGCTTGTCACTGAATAATTCATGGTTATTTAATTTTGGCCCCTATCAAAAGATTTACAATGCATAATCTTTTAAGTACAGAGTTTGTAAGTATGTCACAGGGCTTATTTAAAGCTTCACTGTTCCGTTAGTACATTCAACTTTGCCAATGAAAAGATCCACAAAAATTGATGTATTTTTATCCAACTTGCGATTTGACAATGCACATAAATAAAGAATGACATCTGATATCACCAAATGTCTCCCTTACTATGCTTGGTATTTAGAACTCAGAAATGTCCAAACAAATTGTGTGAAATCACTTTTAGAAGGAAGAAAAACAAAACAAAAACAAAAACAAAAAGCCTTGCTTTCCAGTTTTAGACTCCTGAATCAAAACTTTGAGCTAGTAGACTGTTTATTCTAGACATCAGTGTAACGATATCACTTGTCCTAAAAAAGATGTATATTTATATGAATTGACAGTATTTTGTGACATATGAGAAAACCAGACCTATCAGGATTTAGACAAGCCTCAAACCAACTGTAACTGAACAAACGCAGAATGAGCAGTTTCTAAAGCCCCCATCTGTTCCACATGTACAAACTGTCAGAGGCAGAGCCAATGGCTATTAAGTTCTTCCAATTTGGTCTTATTGAGGAAATTCTTCTAACCTGCATGCACTGCTATTAGTATACAAATGAAGTCTTTGACAGAGATGACACTATAAATGGTAAAGTTTTCATTATAAAATCCTAAGTTTTATAAAAAGAAGAGAGAACAAGAGCTATCCTTTCTTGTTGAATAAATTTCGAAAAATACAACTCAATCAGATACAACTAATATGCAAGGATTACCTTCTGTGCCTAATGGCCCTTGATGAGATCAAGGGCCTGAAAGATTCCTACCCTGTAGCAGTAAGCATACCTTTATCAATTTTCTTGGATCTCAAAGCAGTATTATTTATTCATGACTTCTTGACTTAAGAAAGAGAAATACCATTTGGAGAATACAACTCCTTAGGAAAAAGGAGAATTTAAATCATCTCAACATTAGGAGCATGTTGTACAAAATAACAGGCTGCTTTGTCCAAACACAGCAGGATTCTCCTTCCCCTGGCAACCACATTTGTAATATACATTTCTAAGCCATATAGGTTCTACTGTCCTTTTTTTTTTTTTTTTTTAAGTAAAGATCGGTCAAACAAACCAACAAAAATACATTTTCTTCCTAAAGAATATGAACAAATGTCAAAAAAGCAAGCACTTAAGTTACAATTGCCCCCAGGCAAATGTAACTTCATGCTGGGCTTATGCTACTATCATATACACAACACCACAGGAAATCACTAACACTAACCATGACCAAGCCAGTGGTGTCTTTCCAGAACTTAAGGCATAATTGCCTTAATGAACTCACACAGTATCTGAAAAGTTTCCCATGTAGAACCATTCACTAAAGTACATTCTGTTCCATATAATGGTGTTCTGTGTTTGGTCACAGATTATTATGAATGATTTTCTAATTTGAAAGGGTGGTGAACATCAGGTAAATGATGTATTTTAACTGGGTAGCTATTAAGAGAAACAATTAAAATTGTGTTCATGTTTTTCTTGGGTGTCAGAGTCAGGCACCTTCAGATCAATAACGTAATCTCAAATGTTAAGGATGCTGCTTCATGTCCTCAAATTTAGGCATGAAAATGGACAGTAGAGATGAGGAAAGATCAAGTAAGCAATCCAGTCCACATACACAGCCTATCAGGGGAAAACTGCTTCCTAAAATAAACCTTCTAATATTTTAGTACTGTTGACTTTTGTATGTCCCTGGTGATTAAGCTTCTATCACTCACTTTTCCTACAAGACTATTCTGTAACCCAATATTTTCCTATGTCAGGAAGTGTCTTAAATTTCTCTTTCTGAGTTTCAACCTACAATCCTAGTACTCCACGGGATACTAGGAGAATAATTAAGCAGTTGTAAATCATTCTAAATATTTCAAGTGAACGCCATCCATCGCCCTAGAATCAAAAATTAGTTCTTCATAATTTTAAAAATTTTTGTAGTATATTTTCTCTCATTATACATTATGCATTAGCAATTTAGTAAAGAGATGAAATCCTTTAAAACAGGAACTATAGCTGTAATGTAATTTCAATTAATATGTTATATATTTTTAATTTAGGGTGCCATATTAATCCTTTCTTTTCCTTGATTGTTTTTGTTACTGTGCCCTACACTATTTTAGTTTTAGTCATTCATCTGGAACAAAGAACATTCCATAATTAAATACTACATTTCAAATTGTTTTAGGGAACAACTTTCATATAACTTATTAATTTTATATTCACAAGCAATGCAGTACCATCAGAGCAATTTCTGAACTCCACTCTTCAATTTTAGTTCTTTGGTCATGATATTTGATCTCAACATATAAGTTAAAAGACACTGATTGGAGGAAATGTCCAACTTGAGATCCACAATTTATAGAATTCTTAGAAGTTTATGTCTCTGTCAACCACTCAGTCTCCCTCACTAATACTTTCTCCTCACATCTTATATAAGATTCCCTTGATTTTTGTCCCTTGGATGAGAAGCATTTTTCTATACAAATTAGGAAACCTCTCAGTACTTAGGTCCCAAATTATAAATGCATAAAAGTGTCTTACAGCACAATTTTGTGTGCTTGATTTTGTGTGTTTCAAGAGTGTATATTCCAACATGGGCAAAAATGACATTTGATATTTTGCTAGTTTCTCTCCTAAGGAGTGTTTTGATGTTAAGTTTGTGTTTATTTTTTTCCTAGATCAATGTTAATTCACTCGATCCCTTATGGATACATCACTGAGAATCTGAACAAATCCTTACAACTTTCCTAATTTGCTGTGTTTCAATGATCTTCAGTCTTTAGTTACTTTGAAGGAAAGCTACTTCAATTTACCTTTGACTTCAACACAAACAATACTAAAAACATAATCTAAGCTGAAAAGAAATTTCTGCTTGCAGAAAACAGTTGGGTTATAAAACAAATAGGTTACGTGAGAAATGACAATTTATAGAGCAGAGAACAATATTAGGATATGCTACTAAATTTTGGAGATGATACGTTGTGTATTTTATAATATACCAATTTCACCAGTAGAATTAAGAAATACTTGGAAACTCAGACTATAGGCTTATAATTCATTCATTTGAGTAATAATTTATCAAGCTTTTGTGAATGTGTCTTAAGCACTATGAAAGGCAATGAAAAATCTGATACTCCATTTCACTTACTTTTCAAATTTCAAAGGCCATCGGGTCAATCTAACACAAAAATCCTGGGTTCCTGCCCAAATGGTCATTAATGAGTTCACCATTATATAAATGGCCAGCACTGACTTAGGCAATAGATGGCATAGGTTTTATTTGAATGAGCAGTAAATCGTGACCTTACATATAGTAACAGAATTTAATGTGTAGTTTCTTTTCATTCTCTCACTTTTCTGCAAAAAGAATTACAAGTGAAGAGTAACATTAAACACACATTTAGCAATAACTCTCAAATCAATTAAAGGTTACAATAAACAGACTAAAGTATGTAAGTACTATCTACCCAGAGAGAATTTTTTTTGATAACTGTAATTCATACATAGGGAAACACTTCTAAAAATTAAAATAATTTTCTATGTTCATTTTTATTCCTAGTTTGTAAATTAAATTTATTATGTATTTGGTTTTCAATTAATAAACACTGACTTGTCAGAATCCAGATTATTGATTTTAAAATTACATTTTGTTGTTCATCAATGGAAATACATTAACAGGAGAATTGCTTAATACAATTATTTTTCATTAAAAAGAATCCTATCATGAAAATGCTGAGAAGCAAATTAAATCACTTTTCTTAGATTTTCTATAATATATTAATTAATGAGGTCCTTCTAGTTTGAGTAAGAATTTCTATACAATTTCTACTGATTTGAATAAATTATAGAAATTAAAAATAGTGCATAGAGCTGCTGAATTTTAATAAAAGGAAAATCACAATTTATAAAAATATAAAATGAATACAAGTCAAAGATTTTATTACATTACTTAATGAAGAAACCAATAAGATGTTATAACTGATTATACATGTATATATAGTCTATGTAATATATAAACAGAAACGGTGAAATTAGTTTGTTAAGAAATGTAGAGGTCAGTGAACCTCTTCTGTAAAGCAAGTATTTTAGGCTTTGCGGGCTATATGTTGTCTTGAGAACATACTCTTACTCTTATTCTGTGTGTGTATGTGGTTGAGGGATTTAGCAACTCATTAGGAATTTAAAAACCATTCTTAGCTCACAGACCATTTTAAAAACAGGTTGCAGGCTGGAACTGGCCTGTAAGCCAGAGTTTGACGACTGCTACCATACAGCAATAAAATGTAATACTTGATCATCTCTTTTCCATAAGGCAGAAATCAATTGTATCTATATCACACAATAGTAATTTATATTTTTATGGACCAGACTCATTTGCTTTACTGTCCTCTTTCTATAATTTAACACCTACCCTTAAAGAGCATAATACAGCCAACTCAAGAGAAAAACAGTCAGTGGTACACACTCATGCAGAACCAGAGAAATCCTAGAGTCAGTTCAGCAATACCCAGCATGCCACTGAAATGATGTTCTGGGATCACTTCTCCCATTTCCAAGGTTTTTCTTAACTGTATTTTTGTAAAACAATTTTATTAGATAGTAGGTAAATGTATGAGCTTTACAAAAACCAGGGTTCAAATCTATCCAATTCCATTTAAGTGTTAGTTGATTTCAAAGAAATAAATTAATTTCTATGAATTTTAAAATATTTATCTATCTGTAAATTATGTCATTGACACCTTATTGGTAGTTTTAATGTTAAATGAGGTAATAACTATATAAAACAGTTTCTTTTCTTTTCAATTTTCTTTTTTTACTTGCTGTCCCCAAACTTTAGGGTTCCTTTCCTAGGAAGTGTCAATATCTCAATGGAAAGGATATTTGTACAAATGGTCCCCAACTTAACGAACTTAAACTTAATGAGTTTTCAACTTTATGATGGTATGAAAGACCAAAATTCAAAATTTGAGGTATGCATTCAGTAGAAACCATATCTCACATTTTGAATTTTGGTCTTGAGTTAGTGATAGGCGGTACAATCCTATCTCGTGTTGCTGGGCAGGGGCAGAAGCCCCAGCTCCCAGTCAGCCTCGTGATCCCAAGGGTAAAAAACTGATAAACTTAAAACTATTCTGTACTCACATAACGATTCTGTTTTTCACTTTCAGTGTAGTATTCAATACATTATACAATGTATTGACACTTGGTTATAAGTAATATATAGGCTTTGTGTGAGATGGTGTTGCCTGACTGTAAGCTAATATAAGTGTTCTGAGCATGTTTAAGGTAGGCTAAGCTAAGCTAAGCTATCATGTTTATAGTAGATTAAGTGTATTAAATGTATTTGGGGGGCACCTGGGTGATTCAGGCAGTTAAGTATCCTACTCTTATTTCTGCTCAGGTCGTGATCTCAGGGTCCTGGGATCGAGCCACATGTTGCACTTAGCATGGAGTCTATTGTTTCTCTCCCTCTGTTCCTTCACCCACCCATCTCTAAAATAAATGGATGAATAAAATCTTTTAAAAAATGCATTTCAACTTATGATATTTCAACTTACAATGAGTTTTTTTGGGACATAACGCCATCATAGGTTGAGAAAGATATGTATTATGATTAAAAGCTGGAATCTTTTAGAACATCTCCATCATTATTTCTTTTATCATGTGAGATAAGGATGTGTAATCTGATTTTTATAAATTTGGGCTAGATACTAACCTCTTTATAGCTCTTTTAGAAAACAGAAAACATATGTTGGTCTGTGCTCCCAGTTCCTGGCACAGAGCTCTTAGAACTCTTCTAAACTCATAAGTGATAAGAGCATTAGAGACATCTTTTGTTCTAAGGAGGTGACTCTAGATGGGCTCATGGATGACTCCTGGATGACAGCTAGTTACCAGAAAGACCAAGCCATAATTAGAAGCTTGGAATTTTCAGATCCATCCCTGCCCCAGTCCTAAAGAGAGGGGAGAGAGGCTAGAAATGGAGCTAATGTTTGATTATTCCTATTTGAGGAAGCCTCCAAAAAAGTCTCAAAAGCAGGGGATTTGAAGAGCTTTTGAATTAGTGAACTCTTGGAGGTGCTGGGGAGTGGCATGCCGGGAGAAAGCATAGGAGCTCCCAACCCTTCCCATATACTCAACCTGTGCATCTCTTCTACCTGAATGTTCCTCTGTGTTTTTTGACCTTAATAAACTGGTAAACATAAGTGTTTCCCTAAGTTCTGTGAGCCACTCTAGCAAATTAACTGAACCTGAAGACAGGGTGTGGAAACCTTCAATTTGTAACCAAATAGGACCTAAGCATGGGTAATCTGAGTTTAGAACTGGCATCTGAAGTAGGATTGGGAGCAGTTTTGTGGAACTGAGCCCTTAATCTGTGGTATCTGACACTATGTCCAGGTGTTAGAATTGACTTAAATTACAGGACATGCATCTGGTGTCACAGAGAATAACTTGTTGGTGTGGGAGAAAACTTCCACACATATCATGACAAGAAATGCCAGTAGTATTCTATGTGAGTAGTGATGGAGACTCACAGGAAAGAAACATAGTAGGGAAGAACTGGTTTTTTTCTACATGGGAAGAGAAAAAAAATAACTGAATTTTTTTTTCTTTCACAGTCTTAATTTCTACATCTATTAAATGGCAATAGCTTATTATTAATCTTATAATTAATAAACAAAGCCTGAGAATGAATAAACATTTAGTAAATTCCCAAAAAAACATTTACCATACTATAGAAATGATCCCTGAAAGTATAGACCCTCAACTCTATAGTCAACTAATCTTCGACAAAGCAGGAAAGAATGTCCAATGGAAAAAAGGCAGCCTCTTCAATAAATGGTGCTGGGAAAATTGGACAGCCACATGCAGAAAAATGAAATTGGACCATTTCCTTACACCACACACGAAAATAGACTCAAAATGGATAAAGGACCTCAATGTGCGAAAGGAATCCATCAAAATCCTTGAGGAGAACACAGGCAGCAACCTCTTCGACCTCTGCCGCAGCAACATCTTCCTAGGAACAACGCCAAAGGCAAGGGAAGCAAGGGCAAAAATGAACTATTGGGATTTCATCAAGATCAAAAGCTTTTGCACAGCAAAGGAAACAGTTAACAAAATCAAAAGACAACTGACAGAAGGGGAGAAGATATTTGCAAACGACATATCAGATAAAGGACTAGTGTCCAGAATCTATAAAGAACTTAGCAAACTCAACACCCAAAGAACAAATAATCCAATCAAGAAATGGGCAGAGGACATGAACAGACATTTCTGCAAAGAAGACATCCAGATGGCCAACAGACACATGAAAAAGTTCTCCATATCACTCGGCATCAGGGAAATACAAATCAAAACCACAATGAGATATCACCTCACACCAGTCAGAATGGCTAAAATCAACAAGTCAGGAAATGACAGATGCTGGCGAGGATGCGGAGAAAGGGGAACCCTCCTACACTGTTGGTGAGAATGCAAGCTGGTGCAACCACTCTGGAAAACAGCATGGAGGTTCCTCAAAATGTTGAAAATAGAACTGTCCTATGACCCAGCAATTGCACTATTGGGTATTTACCCTAAAGATACAAACGTAGTGATCCAAAGGGGCATGTGCACCCAAATGTTTATAGCAGCAATGTCCACAATAGCCAAACTATGGAAAGAGCCCAGATGTCCCTCCACAGATGAATGGATCAAGAAGATGTGGTATATATACACAATGGAATACTATGCAGCCATCAAAAGAAATGAAATCTTGCCATTTGCGACAACATGGATGGAACTAGAGCGTATAATGCTTAGTGAAATAAGTCAAGCAGAGAAAGACAACTATCATATGATCTCCCTGATATGAGGAAGTGGTGATGCAACATGGGGGCTTAAGTGGGTAGGAGAAGAATCAATGAAACAAGATGGGATTGGGAGGGAGACAAACCATAAGTGACTCTTAATCTCACAAAACAAACTGAGGGTTGCTGGGGGGAGGGGGTTTGGGAGAAGGGGGTGGTATTATGGACATTGGGGAGGGTATGTGCTTTGGTGAGTGCTGTGAAGTGTGTAAACCTGGTGATTCACAGACCTGTACCCCTGGAGCTAAAAATATATGTTTATAAAAAATAAAAAGTTAAAAATAAATAAATAAATAACGTGATATGTAAAATAAAGCTATGAACAGAAAACTAAAAAAAAAAAAATTAAAAAAAAAAAAACATTTACCAATATAAAATAAGGCCTTTTTTTTCCCATAGCATTAGGTTATGCCTCTACTCTGTGGGCTTGGTTTCAGACTGTTTGGAGCCAGAAGGGTGTAGGGTGGCAGAGTCAGGTGAGGTAGGGGAGAGGCTGGGAGGGATGGTGGGAAATGCAGTGGATGGGAGAAGAGAAAACAATCAATTCCCTACATATAATGCCCTGAATCACAGTAAGTACTCAGTAATGAAAATTCCTTGATATTATTACCTTTAATTCCCATTGGATACTTCAGTTCCCACTAAGATACTTAAGTATCTTATTTTACAAATATTTATTCACTCCATCTATCTTTATTAAAGTAAAATGACCTTTGATGCTGATTTTAACTGAGGCAAATTATTTCCATTAATTGTAGCCAGTAAATGGCCCAGTCAAATAGGCAGTATTCTGGACTATCCCACACCGGTGCCTGGGTTCTAGCTTCGATTCTAGGTGCCTTAACTAATTACTAAATTTAATTGCTAAGACTATTCAAAATATGAGCTTTTACTGTGAGTTGCAAAAGCTGCACAGAAAATATATGTTGCCTACCTCATAAGAACATAACTGACAGAGAGGTTAGCAGATATTTGAGGAGCAATAGTGTATTTTGAGAAAAATGATCTAGAACATTCAGACTGGAGAAATTAGGTACTTTGTAGAAAACTCTATAAATTCTTTTCTCTTCCTACTGGAATGATTTTTAAACCATTTTGGATAAATAGCCATCAATTTACATTTTTAAGATAAAGCACTTCCTATCGATTGCCTTAATTATTTTTCTCAAGCTTCATACCAATAGTTAAGATTAATAGTCTCTTAGGGAAATTGCATTAAGAATTCAGTAATTCTTGGGTTAATTTGAAGATTCAAAGAATAATAGTTTTATTTAGTTAATTTAGCTAAATAATCAATTCAAGGTATACTAAAGTATTAAATAAATCTTCACGTTTAGTCAAAAAGATTATTTGATGTTTGGTTTTAAAAACATACATAAGTCACTGGCCAGTTTTGGTGGGTGTGTCCTATTTCATAGAACAGTCTATTTTGCTATTTATTTAAACTACTTTTCTGGTCTGCAGGGGTACGTACAAGCTTATCATTGATCTCCTTGTGATATCTTCCTGGACTTTAAAGAAATTATGGTATTGTTCAGCTTTTTATGATCCAGGTATGTGGAGTCCATTTTTTAAATTTATCTTAAAAGTTCCATTGAATCTAATGTACGATCCAACTTAATGTTATATGTGCAAATTCTTAACATTCCTATTAAGTTCATCATTCCTATTAAGTAATTCCTATTTACTTCAGACTAAATGGGCCAAACCCTAAATTTATTATTAACATTATAAAACTCATCATATGAAATTATCCCATCATTAGTTCATTACTAATTCACTCTTGTCATCTTCCAAATAACCAGTGGGGGAAGGGAGGTTATGCATGCCACTTAGTCAAGACTGCCTGTGATTGGCTTCATAATTCCTAGAAATGTACAATGACTACATCACAGATGCCATAAATAAACTTAGTGTTATATAATGGATGCTGGAAGCAAAGGTAAAATAAAATTGTTCTAGGAATTAAGAGTAAATATAACAATAAAATAAAGCTTGTTGTAAAAACTTATTAAAACAAAATCATATATATCCCTTTAATTACTTTATTTACTTAGGAATTCCTCATTTGTTTTAATTATCCCTTGCACTGAGAAATTTCCCTGCAACACTTGCTTCACAAGCTTCTGAATACACTTGAAAATTTTACATATGAATTTTCTCTCCTGTGATGTATAGCCTCCAACCTCTGTACTGTGTTTCCTACAACAACCAAAGCCTTAATGCAGATTTAATACAGCCTATGAAAACATCTATGAAGCATCTACTTTACACCAAGCACAGTGTGCTAGATCCAGGGAAACAAACGAAATGAAAGGCTCAAAGCTCAGAACCCTAAAGTGCATATTCTATGGATCACTCCTTGTTTCCAACATCTGCAGCACACATCAATGGTGGCTGCTTCAAAGGTTTTGTAATTTCCTCCAAGTGCTACAGATGGATATTCTCTGAAAGTGATTACTTATTGGGTACCCACAATGGCACTTGCGGTGTAAGAGACCAACACATGCATGCAAAGTTGGCCCTGAGTGAAGGCCCTATTCTATTTAGGATATACGCACAGATAAATTAAGGCAGAAGAAGTAAGTAAATACAGAGTTAAAAATAAATTATCTCTAGCCAGTTAGCTATTTTATTGATAATTGCTTCATTTAAGAGCAAATTATTAAAAATTTTTTATTAACTCCTTTTACCAAACCACTTCCAACATCTAGACATTTCATAAGCAAAGTCTATAAACATACAACAGGGATGTAGATTCATCAATATCAACCAAAAGACCTATGGAGGACTAAATAAAAGGGTAAAGCTGTTTATAGTTTTTAAGGTTAAAAAAATATTGTTTGCTCACTAGAAGAATTCTATAATGATTAAAATATTTAAATTCCCTACTGTCAACTCTTAAAAGTATATGCTTACTGACATACATTAATTTTCCCTTCTTTAAAATTTAATTCAATTAGCCAACATATACTACATCATTAGTTTCAGATATAATATTCAGTGATTCATCAGTTGCATATAACACCCAGGGCTCATGACATCACATGACTTCCTTAGTGCCCATCACCCAGTTATCCCATCCCTTCACCAACCTCCCCTCCAGCAACCTTCAGTTTGTTTCCCAGAGTCAAGAGTCTCTCATACATACATTCTTTTTTTTTTTTTTTAATTCTCAGCAAACATAAAACAATGGTATATGTCAATGCCACATGGAGAGGGATTCATGCAATTTCCCCATAGGAAAAACACCACACTCAGACATGCCTCACCCCACCCATGCCATTCCTGTCTTCCAAAGGAGCCTCCTTCTCACTTATGTGAAAAGCATCAAGGACCTCTGTAAGGATTTATGTGTCACTACTTGCTGGCCACACAATTCATGCACAGTTTCAACACTACTTTCTTTTTCCTGGTTAACATCACCATAGACACAAAAGGCACATGATCACCATATTCTGCATTCACCAGATGCTGAATTCACCCCTTAAAAAAGGGAAAATTATTGTACACACTTCCCTAGAAAGAGACAATACAAATAGAAATTGAGACACATACTTTACGACATAGATTCAGTAGTCCCAAATGCTGCAGATAAGGACCTTAGATCCCTGATCTTGGAAGTTTTTTTCTTTGCAGACTAGAGACATCAAAACAAAGGTGCTGCATTGCGTTCTACTGCTGTGTAAATCTTTAAGCATTCACCTTTGATTACAGAAGTTGATGTGTGAGTGACTGGGGGAAACTAGTTTCTGAGAAATGAGAATTCTCTTGGCCTTCATAGGGTGTGTGGCTCCCCACAGACATCCTGGTGCATTATTTAGTTTTGCCAGCCTATCTCTGTGGGTGGTAGAGCTTCAGCTTAGGCAGTGCAGAGAAACCTGCCTAGCGGAAGGAAGTCAGGTTTCGTAGTGTGACCACATCTTCCTATGCCATCCGTAGGAAAACCAACACAGCTAATGAACCATTTCTGTTTGGTGTTTTAAAATTGGATTTTTACTTGTTAGATGAATCTGAAGAAACTTAATTTTCCTTTAGAGGAAGAATTCTAGATGCATGGTAAACTAAGTTGTATAATACCAATGAGGCATTTTTGTACTACCAAGTATAGTTACCTATATCAGTACTCTTTAAATACAGCCTAAGGAATAGTCTTCATTTCCTTGTTTCATGAGACAGATTTTCTCTGGATATAAACTCCACAATGGCACAATTAAGTAATTAGTCCAAAGGTAGTGATTTACAACCTGTTGAGATCTATGCATCATAACTCTTGTTCTCAGAGAACTTAAATTCTAATTAAGCACAAGAGGATAACTAAGAATGTACTCATTTTGTAGGACAATTTGAAAAAAAATCATATAAATAATCTTGTTTTCTCAGTAATTGTATTTTATTTCTATTTAAAAAAAAATATTGTGATAGATGACCACAATTTAAATTAACAGACTAGTAGCTTCTCAGCCTTAATAAGAAATGATATCTCTCATTTGATAACTATGTGTATTAGTCAGGATTCTCTAGAGTACAGAACCAATGGGTGTGTGTGGGTGTGTGTGTGTGTGTGTGTGTGTGTGTATAAAGAAATATGTTATAAGGAATTGGCTTATAATAGTACGGGAACACAGAAGTCCCAAGATCTGCACTTAATATCCTGAAGATCCAGAAGAGCCAGAAGTCTAGTTCTAGACAGAGTCTAGTCCTGAGAAGCAGGAGAGCCTATGGTATAAATTCCAGTCTGAAAGCTGGCAGACTTGAGATCGAAAATGGCCCATGTTTCAGTCTGAGTCTAAAAGCAGGAAAAGACTGATGTCCCAGTTCAAGGCAGTCAGGCAAGAGGAATTCCCTCTTACTCATGGGAATATGAGTCTTTTTGTTCTATTTAAACCTCAAACTCATTGGATTAGCCCCTCCCCCCCACATTAGAGCTAACTACTTTACTCAGTCTACTAATTCAAATGTTAATCTTATCCCAAAACACCCTCACATGTACAGCCAGAATAATGTTTAAGCAAATATCTGGGCACCCCATGGCTCAATCAAGTTGATACCTAAAATTAACCTTTGTTAAATCCACCTCTTGTCAACTTGGTACCATCTCCTTAAATCACACTTAATCTCCGAGTAAAGCCAATAACAAGATCGTAATTCCACCTAGCATGATACAACTGTCCTGCGTATAACCAAAAATGTACTTACTCCTTCGCAAGAAGGAGGCAAAGTCCTTAAGAGGTGTTCACTCTTCTTCTTGGTATACCATAGTTTCAATACTACTATGTAAAGCAAATAAAACTTAAATACTATGATATAAAGTCACCATCTTATATTACATAATATGAGAATAAAAAAGGGAAGAAAACAAAGATATTTGCCATATGCACACAAACATATTTATAACAAAATAAACAGGAAATACTCGTGACATTTACACTCATTTCTGTACCTGGTCGCGTAGCTGTATTTTTATGAGCACCTTCTTCCACTGTCCATTCTATAACCTCTTTGCCTTCAGCCGGCACCTCAGCTCGTTGTGATTCTTTACCTGACCTGGGGATGCAAATTTCATTTCTAAGTGATCTGGTACATTAATAGTTCTGCATAGATTAGGTTATTATGATCTTTCACTGATCTTAATCATAGGGTCTGGTAATACTCTAAAATGACCTAAGGGATCTCCTGGATTCCAGACACAGTCTTCCTTTCCCCCACTGTGGAGTAGCAGTCCAATTTCCCCTTAGTAGTCAGAATCAACAACCCAGCCAACACAATAACTCCCTTTTTCACCTATTGATTCAGAAGCGTGAGAAGTGCAGAGTGGCTGGGTGGCAGTCTCAACTTTTAGTTCATTCTGTGTGTGTGTGTGTGTTTGTGTGTTTAGTGGCTCAGTTTTGTTTTCTGCAGGAACAAACATTTAAGAGCCCCTTACTCCATCAAAAGGAAAGAAAACAAGTGTTCCAAGAGACACCAAGTGTGAGTACAAGCAAAGAAATTAGACCCTGATAACAAAGTGGTAATTACTCCAAATATCAACTCCCTGTGCCTTGCCTAGAAGGGGACAAAAAGTTGGGCCTCAGCTCCCTTTCCTGGGCCTTCATGGAGGTGGGGACCCAAAGCCTCGAATGTTTTATATCACCAAGCGAAACTGATAGAAGATGGGGCAGATGTAAATTTGGAACAAAAGCATCTAACAGCGAGGGAGCTGCCATTCACTGTAAGCTCCTTCTGAACCATCCCTTAGTGGGGTCAGGAACGTGGACACCATCTTATCCTCCATGGGTGACCAAAAAGGCAAAATGAGTGTGAACTCAGCAGTTTGCTTGCAAATGCCATAGCCACTGGCATTGCATCTCCACCAGGCCCTAGGGCTTGCACTGCCCACTGGTCCTGGGTAGGAGCACCAGGTGTCTTACCCACTGCCCCCTCAATGCCAGCGCCACACTTGCCTACATGGCTACCTGAGTTTCCCCAGCGACTAGGAGCTCAGGAGTTAGGCTGGCAGTCCTGGGCTTCCATGCTGCACACCTTTCAGCATGTGACCTCCACTGAGGCCAGCCTGGCCCCTGCTCTGGCCTCTTCAGAGCCCACCACTAAGCCACCCGCATGTTCCACCAACTGCTTGCATATATATTTTTAGTTGTTACCTCTTCTTGATGAATTGACCCCCCCTTCATCATTATATACTGACCCTCTGTTTTTGACTATCATTTTGTCTGCTATAACTATCCCTGTTGTCTTTTGTTTGAGTATAGAGCATACTTGCATAGAGTATCTTTTTCCATCCCTTCCCTTTGTGCCTTTGTATGTCCTTAAAGCTGAAGTGAGTTTCTTGTTGGCAGCATATAGTCTGGTCTTGATTTTTTACTAATTGAGTCACTTATGTCTTTTGACTGTGAAATTTAATCCATTCACATTTATAGTAATTATAAAGTAATTACAAAAATTATAAATACTTCCTAATGCTACCTCATTAGGTTTTCTAGACATCTTGTAGTTTCTTTGTGCCTTTGTGTGTGTGTGTGTGTGGACTTCTGTATGCTTTGATTTCCTTGTCTTTTTGTTTTATGAATCTACTGTATGTTTTTTTTGCTTTATTGTTACCATGAGGCTCACATAAAATATCTTATGGATACAGCAATCTGTTTTATACTGATAGCAGCTTCATTTTAATTGCATACAAAAACTTTAAGCTTTTACACCCCTTCTTTTTGCTTTTGATGTCACAGTTTACCACTTTTTAAGTTAACAATGGCTCTCTTAGCCACTAAATGCAATCATTAATTTAAAATCTTCATCAAATTTTCTCTCTCCACAGCATAATACTATCAGCCCCTCAATTCTTTTGAAAATATTCTTCTCTCTCAACTTCTGTTACACCATAGTTTCTTCCTATCTCTCTACTCTCCTTTTCTAGGTCTCGTATAAGATAATTCTCCTCTCCTGACTCCTCCTTCTCCTGACTCTCAACTATTGGAGGTTCTCTCAGTTTTTGCTAGGTCCTCCTCTAAACTGCATTTTCATGTCTAGCTTCAACTAACTCCAATATGAAGATGACACAGATTTGTGTTTCTACCCAGATCTTTCTCCTATGCTCCATACCATATGAGCATGGGTCATATTCCATTTATATGTCTCAAAGCCCACCTCACACTCTCCCTCTTCTAAGTCTTGGCCTTTATCCAGTGTTCCCAATCTCAATGAATGTTGACAGTTTATTTTTGATTGTATAAATGAGAATTCTAAGACTCTTTGTTGACATTTTCCACCCCATCATATCCTTACATCCACAATCACCCTGATAATTCTCTTTCATATATCTTTTTAAATTTCTTCCATTTCTTCCTCTTTCACTCCTCTCTCCTCCCACCCTCCAAGTCCAAGATAACATTACCTATGGCTTGCATGACTTAAATAATATATTAACTTTTTCCTCCCTTGAGTTTATTTCTAAACACTTCAGTCTATTATTCATACTTCAACTAAAGTGACTTTTTCCTTTTTTTTTTTTTAAGATTTTATTTATTTATTTGACAGAGATCACAAATAGGCAGGGAGGCAGGTAGAAAGAGGGAAGCTTAGCAGAGAGCCAAATGCGGGGCTCGATCCCAGGACCTGGGATCATGACCTGAGCTGAAGGCAGAGGCTTTAACCCACTGAGCCACACAGGCACCCCTAAAGTGACCTTTTCAAAATGGAAGACAAATCGTACATTCCCAATGTTCAGCACACTACAATAGGTTTTCTTTGTATTTAACCTGAAAAGTAAAAAAATTTTTAACATACCTATAAGACACTGCATAGTTATACCTTCCTCTATCTTTGAAGATAGATCTTTAACTTATTTCCCTCAACCCTTTTCTCTTACCTTTTACCACACTGCACTCTAGACACACCGAGTTTGTCTCATTTGCTTGAATGCTCCATACTTTTTCATATGACATGATCTTGTGAAAAATCCCAACTCTTGTGCACCCTAACATAATCCATCCCAATTAACAGATGGGCACAAGCCTCAGGAAGGCTTTCACTAATTGCCTGACACTAGATGGTCTTAAAGCAACATATACTCTCATTTGGGTTACTTATAATTGTATTTCTTTCATAATTTTATCCATGTTTACTTTCCCCAATAGACTGAAATTCTATTAGGGTTTACTACGATTTCTTTATTCACAGCTATGTCCTCACATCCTAATTGCCACATTGATTAAAAACTGATGAAACTAGATAAACAATAATTTATTGAGTGTTGCTGGTATCCAGACACTACAGAAATCATATAAAAACATCTTAGATATGGCCCTTACCCTCAAAGAATTTGCTTTTTGGTTTAGGAAATGAACATAAATAGGAGTGAAAAGTAAATTCCAACACAAAGTGATTCACATCTAATGTTATAACATGAGAAGTCACAGCACAATTTTAAAATAATTTACAAAGCAATATAAGAAGTAAGATGTTTATAGGTAGAATGATCAAATGGTAAGCTGTGGATGAAAAGAGTCTTGAGCTTGACACTGAAAGTTAGTTAGAAAGCCAAAATTGAAAATGTGTAAGTTTCTTCAGAGAAGAATGGAGTGAACATTACTCCAGAGGCAGGCTGTCCTTGGGGATCAGGATCAGGGTGTTGCCCTCCCACTAGCCCTTTTAAGGATCCAACAGTCTGTGAAAATGAGCAAAGACTATAGTCCTAGAATGTGATAAAAGCCAGGCTGTGGTAAGATAAGAATTTTAGTGACTAGAAATCCTGAAACAAAGCTTTAGTATTATATTTCTGTAAGGTACTAGAAGCATCCTTGCTGCATAACTGGAATGTAGGAAGAAAGGTATGAAAACCCGGTGGGCTGATTTTAAGAACAAATTTTGAACAAGTTGAAAAGTTGTAATCTTATTAGTTTCCTGAATTCTAATGAGGTCTTCAGAAATATCAGCACATAAAACAGGATGTGGGTTTATTCCCCTTACTAATAAGAGTACTTTATGCCTTCAGCATCCTACTTTTCATGCCTAGATGCACCCTCAGAATCTTCTTTTGAAGAAAACTGACCTTAGAAATTGAACCCTCATTTTGAAAGCTATGTTTTTCTTGAAATATCACCCCTAAAAGAACAAAGTTGCATATTTGGCAATACCAAACACAAACATATTACTTTATCTGTGAAATCATCATTGTGCAATAGAAGAATTAAGAAATTCACAGTCTCTTTTACAGGACTTCGTGCATTCGAAATGCTAATGTAAATTGATTTATAGCATTTCTGTGGATGTGTACCAATAACAATATCAAGCTGTGTTACTTGATCTCCAAATCACAATATCATCCAGACTGAAAATGATTCAATATTCAAAAACAGACTTTTGTTTAATATGCTCTTATGAAATTAACATATCACATAGTTTTAAGAGTCCAATGTTTCCACAAGGCTTGTTTTGAAAAAGATCAATTTCCCTGCCACCCCCACCACCATGCTTGTTTCCTGAGACCAGAGACATCCACTTAATTGCTTAATTTCAGATTTAGGCATTAGCTATTGATTTCCAGCGATGGAAGATGAGAATCTCACTCTTTCAATCTGCTTCCTCCACCTGTGTCCCACCATTTTAGCAGTCTCCACCCTCCACTCTGCTAGTGTAGACATATCATAATTTGTCTAGATTCAATGTTAATTCATCTATGCAAAGCAAGTCAACCCTGAGTCATATGATAGATGGTGTCACTTTCTTTCCTGCACAATGTTTTTCCTGGGATTCATAATAGTCTTGTTTATAGCTTGCTTAATTTTTTTATTACATTATCACTAGTTTAAATACAAACTCTGTCAATCATTTGATCCCTTTCTATGAATTAAAACACATGGGTTCTATTTCATTTTTTGCAACAATCACTATAGCCTCTGATTTACTCTAGTCTAAATGTAGAGAATAGCTGTCATTGTAGAGCCTCCCTTCTTACGGGATTCTCCTTACTTAACTCTTCAGTTGAATCCAGTGTCCTCTGAACCCCTTCCTTGTCTCCCTGCTTGATACGTATTTTCATTTATTTCATGTTTTAACATAGTATATTTTCTTCACATTATTTGGTATAGAATCCTTCTATGGAACTCATTTTCCCTAAACATTTTTAAACCATTTATCCACTATCTTTAAGATTTCACTGATGTTGTTGAGAAGTCTAACTCATTTTCATTTTTATCATTATCCTGAGATCTTATTTCTTGAAAATTGTTGAATATTCTCCCCCCGCCCCGTGTTCTAAGATCTCGTGACAATTGTCATAGCACAGATCTCATTTTCTTCATTGTTCTTGGTACTCAGCAGAGTGTCCTAACCTGAGTATATGTCTTTCAGTTCTAGAAAATATTTTTTAGCTATTTCTCTGATTATTACCTTCCCCGTTTAATGTATTTCTCTTTCTAAGCTGGCCCTTTAATTTTCTTATCTTTCCTTTCTTATATTCATCTCCTTTTCCTTTTTTTTCTTTTTTGAGAGAAGATTTCTTTAGCTTTATCTTCCAAACTTTAAAAAAAAAATTTTCCACGATAGCATTTTTAATTTCCAAGTAGTATTTTTTAAAATTTTCTACATATTAAACTTTAGCAGTATAGTGTTCTTATTTCATAAATGCAATATCTTCTCCTATCTCTCTATTTATGTTTTTTTAAATCTTCTTTTTCTTGCAAAGTCTCAGTTTCCTACAAAGACTTTTTCTCCTTTTCACATGATTTTGTCTTAGACTCTAATAGTAGATTTCTTCATTGTCTGGTGATTCCTGGCTGCCTGCACATAATGAAAAGTGAGCACTTTCCAGCCGATTGGAAGCTCTCTGCCCATGGTAGGGCTTCTTCATTGCTGGGTTCATTATAAGGTGGTCTGGCTAGGCAATTAGGATAGAGGATCCAAATGTCATTATCTTTAAGTCTTTTTCTCTTGGGCTAATTAAATTTAATGGAGAAAGTTCTTCCAATTTTCTATCTGGAGGGTAGGAGTCTAGCTGCCAGCATTCTGGGAGACAGGCAGTATAAAAATGTGAGAGGACTTCAACTTTCCATATGTAATCTTTCATTTAATATCTGGACTATCAATACAATATGCTTACTCTCAAACATATTTATCTGCCACACTCTCTCCATTAAACATTTTCCAAAGAATAAATTTCCAGCCTTCTGTTAGGGTGAGGAGGCACAATTGCCTAGCTACACACAGTGGTTGAATGGATCAGGGAGACTAAATAATGTATATATGGGCTTTTGACCAATCTCCTTTTTAGCACCAGCCTCATACTCTTCTAGAAGTGACTGTCATAGCTAATTTTTCTGATTTTCATAGGCTGCTTGGTTTAAGTAGTTCTGTTTGTGAGAGTTTGCTACTGCTGATTTGTGATATCGCTTTCTGGCATCTAAGTCACTTATCACTCATCCTTTTGCTTGCTAGCTTCTAAATATAAGGGTGATCTATTTCTTTCTTTTTAT
Organism: Mustela nivalis; assembly: GCF_964662115.1. NCBI lineage: Eukaryota > Metazoa > Chordata > Mammalia > Carnivora > Mustelidae > Mustela > Mustela nivalis. Next base: position 66,935,300 of record NC_139029.1, on the reverse strand, counting down.
TTCCGTGAGTGTAAGTCTTTTTAAGAACTGCCTTTACTACTACATTAGTAGGGCTTCAGGGGAGTTGATGTAAATATGTGTGTTCAGTCTGCCATGTCTGGGCCCCTTGATTAGCTGGCTACTCATCTGTATTAATGAGAGTATTAATGAACATTTCTCAGAGCTCTTATGAGGATTGTATGAAATGGTATGTGTAGAAGTACCAGGAAATGGGTTCGGGATGTTATAATAGGCACTCAAGTATTTACTGTCCCTTCCTTTTGGCAGTAACTACAACCATCTCTCCCATCTTAGTCTCTCTTCCTGTCCCCATCCATTCTCATTCCGCTGATAAAGAGACTGAAGGTCAGATGGATTCATATGAGTTATCCAAAGACATGCAAACCATTACTGTCATAGAGATCTAAATATTTCCTTTTCTTGCCTTTTTATACATATATATCATTCTTTTTCAGTCTGAATCCTCATACATAAGGATGTTAGTATTCTTTTTATAAAACCAGGCTTGTCATTTTCTCTAATATATAAATAAACTATAGATACAAAATATGATTTACAAATGGTTCAAAGTGTCATTTTTAAGTTCCATTTAAAAGGAACTAAGGGGCACCTGGGTGGCTCAGTGGGTTAAAGCCTCTGCCTTCAGCCCAGCTTATGATCTCAGGATCCTGGGATCGAACCCCACATTGGCTCTTTGCTCAGCAGGGAGCCTGCTTCCACCTCTCTCTCTGCCTGCCTCTCTGCCTACTTGTGATCTCTGTCTGTCAAATAAATAAACAAAATCTTGAAAAAAAAAAAAAACTATAGCTGATCAGCAATGGCAACAACTAGCTATGTCATAGCTTGCCCCAAATTACCACCTGTTACCTTAAACAACTCTCAGAATTTGCACATTTTCCCATAAACCGTATGTCTAAGATCACATCCTAGAACACAAGGTGTTCCATTCTTGCTCCCATATCATCAGTCTGCATACTGGTGCCAGATAGATGGGGAAAGTCTATTTGAGGAACTTCACAAAATAGATCACCTTCAAAGACCCCAATTCTGGTTCCTCCTGAAACCTAAATTTTTATTTTAAGTATTTTCAGTTCATTTGAGGTGCACCTAGGTTTAGAAACCACTTTAGTGGAGTATATATTATCTACATAGAGCAGAAATACAAGAGTATTTTCTTAAAGAATTAACAAAATGTCCTAAGAAGAGATTTTGGAAGTTTCTATTATAGCCTTCAGTTTAGATGGCTCCAAAAAATTATTGGAATGAATTTTCTTCTTGATCTTAAAACTCTGAACAAGTTCTCTAACACTGGGTGCCTGAGCAGAAGCAGAATCTGAAGCAGTAAAGAAGGCACTCAGGACCTTGAAGCATTATCATATTCTACAGCAGTTTTTCTGGCAAAGATGAACATTGTGTGCTCTCAATACACTGATAAATTGGCTAACAGCTTTTGCTACTGACACCTAGAAATTACACCTAGAAGGAGTGTTGCTAACTGCTAGAAATTCTCCTTGGACCGAACATGTTGGTCTTTCAGGAAAAGTACCATCAACTAGAGATTGCATTTCACCAAACTTTTGTAAATTTTATTGTTAAATTAAGTTATATTTAATAAGGTGTTCATGAGGAAACAAGGAAATCAATGAAGATTTCCTCTACAAAAATAAGGAATTTCACCTAAACAAGAAAGTGTAGGAATGGATGAGTCATTATCCTGGTTTTTTTTTTTTTTCTTATGAATTCAACTTTCTTATAAATTCTGGTGAATTTAGCATAAAGTCCATATGGTATATTTATAGGTGTTAAGCTCTAAATGAATGTTTCAAATGGAATCACAGAATTTTATTACCAAAAGAAATGAAACATTATGCTAGCTGCTACAAAATCCTCACTTTATTGACAAATAAACTGAGACTTAGAAAACCTAAACGTGTTATCTATAGTCATACATCTAGTGGTTGACATCAGAACCTGATCTTCTAGTGACTAGAGAAATTTTATGTCTACCACACCACTTTTCTTAAATTGTGTCTTTAAAAGCACAGGTGTCCCAAGAGATGTTACTAAGTGTTTGGTGGGGGAAAAGGGTATGTAAATTTGAGTAAATGTCTTTTGAGTTTCCACAAGGGGTAACTGGGGACAGGCTTTCTTAAGTGTTTGACCACATATACTTCTAGCCATAATGACTACTAAAATTTCACAGGAGTTCACAGAACATTTTGGGAAATCGTGTTTTTTTCTTTGTGACTGAATTCTGTCAGCATTTCTGTGTAACTGTCCTCATGGAGGCTCTGGTACTAAATCTTGTTAACTTAGTACAGATCCTTTCTTGTTGCTGTTTGAATAGTAATATTCAAACATTCAGTATTGAATAGACAAGATATTGTACTAGAGTTCAAAGATATAACATTGCCCTAAAGAGCTGTAACAAGACATAAGTTCTTTGGAAGAATATTTTTGTAGTTTCAATTTCTAAACTAGGTTTTCAGTTGCAGTTTGCAGGGGGCGCTACATTTGTGTATGAGATTAGGAAGTATGTAGTTACATTATTGTAACCATTTTGGAAATTCTTGTCCTTGATCTATACAGACTAGATCTACACTTGCTTTAACTATGCTATTATTACTTCCATTCCCCCTATTTCTGTTTTACCTTTAATGTGCCTTGAGCTCCGCAGATAAAAAGATTATCAGAAGTACAAAGTGCTGTATTATTACTACAAGCATAAAACCTCTTCAGTTCATCAGTGAAGGTTTGGCCCACTGACTAAAATGGTCTACATTTTTTGAAGTATGCTACCAACATATTTCTGAAGACTTACAAAAATTCTGAAGGACATACATTGAAGTATATTCTGTCTTTTGAATGCTCAAATGCCTGTTTCTAGGATTACATGTTTAGTTTCTCTAAAGATACTTTTAAAGTAACTTTCCCTCCTTTTCTTCCTGAGATGAAGAGGAATAATTAGGTTCATCAGTCTACTTTCTAATAGTAGTTTGACACATGGTAAAAATTGCTTGTTTCACCGATATTGACAATTTGTTAGTGCTGCCATCAAATTGATGGTCATTAAGGGAGTTGGGAGAGAAAGATCTGAGAGTATTTGCTTACTCTACTCCTTCTCAAATGAATACACATTTTCAGGAATAGACCAGTTAACACATTTTAACTGATGAAAATTATCTGAAGAACTCCAAAGAAAATCCAGCCACTGGGATCATAGGAACATGCAGTAATCATTTTCACAATCTATAAACTCTCACACATAGAACTTGACTCCACTCCCTTGTATTCACATTCCTTTCCTAGGTACCACTAAATTCTAATCCCCCATGTACGAAGCTTTATATGTAAGTTTTTCTTCCTTTTTGTTCATCACCATCAGTCCCCAAGCTCTGATCACTGCCATAATCCTTTCTACTTCTAGGCATTTGCGTAGTTTACCATCTTACAATGGGGTTATTTTTATTCTCCTGATCTCTTTTTTTTTAAGTTAAGCTAATTTCATCTTTCAACCCAGGTTGTAAATATCTTAAGGGCAATTACAGTCTTGTGCTTCTTTTATATATCCAATCACAGCACAGAGAACTTAATTGGAACTCAAAAACACACATCAGTTTTGATTCACTAAAGGACAGAGATAATGGGAAATTCAAATAATAAACCAAGAGGAGATATCCTTAACTTTGAATCCAATTACAGAAATTTCAGATTTCCCTTCTGAGATGGTTTCAGTAACACTGATCTCTAGAATAAGATGGACTAAAAATGGTGCAAGGACATGGATGTTAGGGCTCTTCGATGGGTTAATGCAGGTTAAGGTAGCAGAAGTGTAAGCGATTTAGAATACTCATATTATGCAGCTCAAGGCTCTTATACTACCTTCAAAACTTATCCTACATCCATATTTTATTAGGAAAAAAAGGCCCTTTATGTTAAAGGAGAGTGACAAGAAATTTTAGTTAAAATTTTGACCCTGATTATTTTCCCAAGGGGCTCAGGGAGCAGCTTCTCATAAACTCTCAGGAGCAGGACAGTTTTATGGTGGTCAGAAAACAGAAAAGAAGGTCTTACTCTCATCGTTCTGCCCAGTGCAGTAAATGGGGTCAAGTGACCCCACTTGAGATAGGGGCTGGAGAAGATAATCGAAGGCGATGTGTGCAAGCATAAAGATAACATTTCAAATAAAATTTAACGTCATGTAGTAACAAAATCCAGAGGCAGGAAACCCAGACGCTGTGCCTACCTCTCTTACCAGTGTGATTTGTGACCTTAGGTCTTCTCACCTCTCCAATCTTTAGCTTCCTCACCCAAGAAATAGGTAATAGTAGTGATGATACTTATCTGAGAGCAATGTTGTTAGGTAGAACGAAAGACTGATTTTCATGGTGTAATGAACTTTTTTATTGACAGATCAACAAATGGACCAATTATTTTCTCAAATGCAGTGAAATAGCCTGCTCTAGATATAATTAAAGAAATTGTATGCTCAAAAAATGTAGAAAAGAGGATGTTCCCAGGTATGCCATGGCCATGATATCAGGCGTCGTCCAGAACTTCTGCTCAGCAGAGGCTTGTACAGTAGGAACAATAGTTCTGTGTCCCAGGGACCCAGAACAAGCCTAGATCTTTATTACCTTTATCTTTGCCACCAAGCAACAACCCCCATGGCTTTACCATGGTGTAAGCATTTATGGTCTTAGCATTTATTGAAAAAGAACTTGTAGGCCTTGACAAGTGAAATACCAATAAACAGAAGAATAGGGGGTTAATCCAAAAGGTAAATGGAAAAGCAAATCTACGCACCAAAGATAGTAGTGGGCAAGAAGAGTCCAGAAACTGGAAATGCAAGTTGTATTTATGAATCACAGGTCATACACAGTATAGGGATACTATGGATATGGGGACACAGGGGAGAAGCCTCGGGACCTCCGATTTTTATTAGACAAAGAAAGAAAAGATTTTACGCTCCCCAGCTCCTGTACCAAGACAACATGTGGTAAAGGAAATCATTTTAAAGAAAGGCTCAAATTTCAAAGGTTTCTGATTGCTTTTTTTATGCTGCTAAAGGTGGAGACTCAAGATAGAAACTTTTAAAAATTCTATCTTTATTCTTTAATTTCTTAGGAAATACCCTGACAATCCTTTTTGGTTGTGAAAGACAACGTTGCTGTGGTCGGAAAGCTTATTATTTTTTCTATGTAAAAGAGGAACATAAGCTTTTGTGGTTTTTTCTAGCAGCTCCATGAAGAAGTTGAAGGAGACCCCCAGAGAAACAGAGAGGTAGGAGAAATGTTATCTTAAAACGGGGAAGAACAAACTCCAGAAAATTGAGGTTATAAAGTGGGGGGAATGGTGGGGTAAACAGCTGTTTGTTTTGCACTCCCAACATCCCATCTCTCTTTTATCTGTTAACATCTTTTATGTTGTACGTCCCTTGGTGTACACTATCCTAATGGTGTCCTTTAGAAAGATTCTTTCATTCTCTCCATCCCTCCCTGCCACTGCTGCGGCTACCACTACGATTACTGCTACTACTACTAGTACACATACACACAACATATCAGCACAAACAATAATGGTAAGTTAGTAGCCCCTACTGAAATTTGATATCTAAATAACATTACATTTAATTCCTAGTAGCTGTTTCATACTCCAATGCCTCCATGTGCCTCCCCATACCAACCCCCCTTCAATTTTTTTAATGGCTACATGGATTTTTTTTTTAAGCGATTCCAATCTAAATTGCACATGATATCTTACTATCCTGCTGCAACTAGGAAGTAATCTGAAGGGAGATATATTTATATCAAAGAATATTCTGGTCCCCCAACATTTTTCTCCAAGCATTTTATCACTTGTTGATGGTCCTTGATATGTATACTTTAAAAAGTGTCTCCCCAGTTTTACTTTTTGTTCATTTAATATTTACCTTTTTCCATGTTCCATCCAAAAGTCTGGACATAATACAGCAAATCTAGTAGAGTATGCTCATTTTTCTTTAGAAAAACAGCTCTTAGGACTTTCTATGAGTCATTGGAAAACTCTTTCTCCCAGAGCATTTATACTTTAATTTCAACCTTGTGTAATTCAAGAAAATATCTCGACATTTTGTTAGAATACATACTGTTTTCCTGGGATACCAAAAAACTGAATTGCAGCTTTATTTGCCAATTGAAGAACGAGGAGAGCATGCCTAAATTTCCGTTCACAGATTCCTAAGACTTGGGGACTCTATCTGCATGAAGCTGTCAGTGAAATCTCGAGGAGGTCTGAGCACAGAGGGGAGTGCAATAAGAGACTTGGGTCCCCAATCTTTCTGCACATGTGTGTCAATCAAAATCAAAACAAAAGAAAAATTCCTAGTAATTTTAACATTTGGTATAAAAAAAAAAAACCTCAAATGGAAAAATACTATGCTTAACTTATCCAATAACGATTAGACTGAACTATAAATGTTTCAATTCATTATTACTCTCAAAGCCTCATCAAATAAAACTATTTTAATAAAAATCATATCCTCCCTGCATGTAACTTCTCTCTTCAGACACAATACTCTATTTTGTAATTTTTAACTCCAGTTAAAAAGTATAATTTTCACATAAAACATGATTCTTAACATGGTACAATGCATAATGTCTGTTAAAATGTTTATCACCTCATAAATTACACATAGATTCTTGCAGTGGGTCTCCTTGCCTCCACTCTTTCACACACCTACTCTCTCCCTACTGAATCTTTTAAAGACACCGGTCTCCACATTTTATGATACTGCAGGGAAGCATCCAATAGCTTGTCATTGCTTATAGAATCAAGCTTAAATTTAACTTTTGGGGATCTTAGTTCTTTTCATCTTACCTCTTCTCTCTAGTCCCACTTTTCCTTGTTCCTACCAAAACGTCCTAAATCTTACTTTGCTCCGATACTTTACCACATGCATAGACAGGTGTACCAAGAAACTCATGAACCTTAAACTTCAGGGCTTCTTGCTCATGCAGGCCCCTGAAGGGGGCTTACCTAACTTTGTTTTCATAATTTTATTTATTTTTTCCTTAAAGAGACCGGCAAAGAGTTCTAACTTCTCCTGACTGTATGTTAAATACATTAAGTCTATTGTCTTGTTTAAACAGAGCACCCCCAGATTTTCCTAACTTCTTCTTTCTGCTTTTCACTCTAAACATTCAAATCTCTTCTTCAAGGCTCAAATCATTTCTTGTCCCCCCCCCCCCATGAAATATCTCATAGCTACTAGGACCTTCTGGCACTATTCATTTATATTTCTCCCTTTTTCTCAGATTTGATTTTTCTAAGATATTTATTTATTTATTTATTTATTTCACAGAGAGAAAGAGAGAGAGAGTGAAGAGCAGGAACACAAGCAGGAGTAGTGGAAGAGAGAAAACAGGCTCCCCACTGAGCAGGGAACCCAATGTAGGGCTCCATCCCAGGACCCTGGGATCATGGCCTAAGCCGAAGGCAGACACTTAACAACTGAGTCACCCAGGTGTCCCTTTTCTTACATTTTAAAATAATGTGTTATCATCTTATTTTTTGTGTGCTCTCCTAAGCCATCTGAAATACATTTGGAACACAATATATGTGTATACATATATACACACATAGATTAATAGGTCTCACAACTCCAAGTAGGAATTTTGCCTATGCTATGTACTTGGTAATTCGTACTATATTGCCTTTTTTGTTCTTTGACTATATAGATATTTTATTCTAGCCCAGGTAGTGGAAAAGAATTTTCAAACTAGTGCTAAATAATCCACATGGTATTTCATATGCCCTGAACATTCATTTATTCACAACATATTTAGTATGTACTAAGTATGTGGTAGGTACTATACTAGGTATAGTTCAGTAATGACTACAAACAATGAATAAACAAGAATCCGTGTATTAAGTGCTATCACGGGGGCATCACACCTTTACTGAAAAAGCGCTGGACTTTGTCTCCCAGTCATGTAGGGATAAAGGGGAGCCATATAAT